>NW_024357502.1:2880681-3480681 GCF_014805655.1 Passer montanus | reverse complement strand
ACTTGGGTTTGTCCACATTTTGTCACCCCAGGTATTTTCTGACACACAGAATATAACCACATTTGATAGTTTTTAGCATTTACAGTACAGGAAGCATAATTCACTGTCATGGATCACTCCATCCTTGCTTTTAGGTGTCTCATAAAAAATATAGTTACTTCCCCGTTACACATCACATGCAGTGGGCTAGTTTAATATCAAGTTAATATTTAATAGTTTCCAAAATGTTATGCTATCCTCGGGGAATGATGCTTTCTGAATGTAAAATGTAATCTCATATTTGGTGGATTTGAGTTTTGCACATGTCATTGGATCAGCTGCTGCTATTACCAGATAGGCTTATCTAGATCCTGACAGAGCTAAAAAATTGCATGTGTGTATCTTTGGGTTGTGGGCTGTGTATCCTACCAGCCACATTCAGTTGCTTCATTCTGGTGTCTTATTTTTCTTGGAAAGAAGACTTGGTTTCTTGCCTTCTCCCCTCCCTGCATAGTTTTTAGTTATCAGAATTCTCATTTCCCCATCCATAAAGCATGGATAATAAAATAGGGCTGTCCATAATGTGAGATTGAAACTCCTGGCAGCAAAACACAAACCATTGCAGCACTGACATTCCTGGGGGGCCATTGAAGGCAAGAGGGGGCTTACAATACCTTCTTATTGATCCATGTGTTTTTAGGAAGAGGAAAGCTTCAGTCATAAACTGTTTAATGTAAAATTTTTTAACCAGCAAAATGAAGGCAAGACCAGGAGGGAAGTGGAAAGCCAGGAGAAATGTTCATGTTTCTTCTAAGTGGAAAAAGGACAGAGACTGCAGTGCTGTGTTTTTGGGGTTTTTTTGTTGTTTGGTTATTTTGTTGTTGTTGTTGGGGTTTTTTATTGTTTTTTTTATGCTATTGTTGTGGTGTTTTTTGCTTCTTTGTTTGGGGTTTTTGGGAGGGGGGTTGGTTTGGGTTTTTTGGGTTTTTTTTGTTGTTTGGTTATTTTGTTGTTGTTGTTGGGGTTTTTTATTGGTTTTTTATGTTATTGTTGTTGTGGTGGTGTTTTTTGCTTCTTTGTTTGGGGTTTTTGGGGGGGGGGTTGGTTTGGGTTTTTTGGGTTTTTTTTGTTTTGGTTTGGTTTGGGTTTTTTTGTTTTGGTTTTTTTGGTTTTTGGTTTGGTTTTGTTTGGTTTTGATTTTTTGGGGTTTTTTTTGTTTGGTTTTTTTTGGTTTTTTGGGGTTTTTTTTAATCTGGGGGTTCACATAGTTGTTAAAGCTTGTAAGAAAATCAACCTCAAATCCTCTTTCCTGAGAGAAGGTAGTTTTAGCTCTCACCAGAAAACTTCCAGGCTCTCCAAGAGAGAGCTTTAATAATGTTTTTTGTTTCCACCATGTGTGTAACACACAATCACAGAATAGTTTGGGTTTAAATGGACCTTACACATCATTTTATTCCAATCCCTGGCAGTGGGCAGGGACACCTTCCAGCCCAACACCAATCCTCACACCAGCTGCCCCAGCTCAGGGCTGTGCCATGTCTGTGACAAGCTTGGCAAAGCAGCAGAGTCACAAGGTTGTGCTCTTGGTGCTTTTTCCTACAACTGCTCAAGCTCAAATTTGCCATCGAGGTTTTCCAGCTCTTTGACCATTTCTGCCCAGTTTGCCAGCAGCAGGAGGCTGTGAGAATGACTGAGCTGCATCAGATGGAAAGTCCTCCCTGCCCAGCATCCTTTTTCAGACAGCAATCAGCTCTGGATGCCTGGGAAGAGCTTGGGAGCAGGTGTGCATGTCATCCTGCTTGCTCAGAGGGCTCGTTCACTCTGTGAGCTCATGGCTTAGAGGTGTGCTAAATGAGAGCTGGTGTTTTCACATTTAGCTCTCCTCAACTTTTTCCTGTGAATCTCTTGAGAATCACCACCTTTGGAAAGGACCTCCATGACCATTGAGTCCAGCTTTTGACAGAATACCACTCTGTCACCCAGAGCAGAGCACTGAGAGAATGTCCAGCCATTTCTTGAGCATGTCCAGGGATGAACTCCATCACCTCCCTGATCAGCCCATTCCCTGACTACCCTGTCAGTGAAAAAACTCTATCTGCTGTTCAACCTGAACCTCTCCTGGTACAGACTGAGGACTTTTCTTCTTGTCCTCTCACTGGCTGCCTCTAGAAGAGGCTGATCCTCACCTGGCTACAGCCTTATTTCAGGGACTTGTAGAGAGAGGTAAAGTCTCCCCTGACTGCCTTTTCCCCAGGCTAAACAAACCCAGCTCCCTCAGCTGCTCCTGGTGCTCCAGACCCTTCTCCATCTCTGTTCCCTTCTCTGGACATGCTCCAGCCCCTCAATTTCTTTCTGAGGGGCCCAAAACTGGAAAAAGCACTCAAAGTGTGACCTCAGCAGTGCCCAGCACAGGGGATGGGCACTGCCCTGGTCCTGGGGCTACACCATTTCTGGCACAGACCAGGTGCCATCAGCCACCAGCCACAGCTGGTGCATGTTGAGCCCCCCATGTCCTTTTCTTCATTTTCCAGCCACTCTGTCCCAAGGGTTTGGTTTATCTCTGCACTGATGTAAATTAGGGTTGGCCCATTATGTCCTGTGCTCACTCAGGCTGGGTACTTCACAACAACTTTTAAAATGCTTATTTAAACGTGGAGAGGCTCTCTGCTGTGCAGGGGATATGGAATTTTTAAAAAGTCTTTGTTTCATTCTGAGAAAGCCATGCTACTTTACAGAGAAGCTAACCCAGATTCCTGCAGCCAGGAAGCTGAGATGGTGAGTTTTAAATGCCAGCTGAAAAGAATGTGAAATGAGTAGATTTCATTTATCATGCTTGGATTGTTTGCCTGCTTCATAACCTCTTTGCTAGGAACAGTTCAAACTCACTTCAGACACTTTTTCTGCCTATGGTTGTGTTCAAGGGTCCCAGGAAAGGGAAGAGATGAGAATCTTGACTCCATGTTTCAGAAGGCTGATTTATTATTTTACGATGTTATATTATATTAAAATGCTTTACTAAAACTATACTAAAAGAATAGAGAGAAAGGATCTTTCAGAAGGCTAGAAAGAAATTGAATAGAATGAATAACAAAAGCTTGTGACGCTCAGAGAGTCCACACAGCTGGACCATGGTTGGTCATTAAGTAGAAACATCTCACATGGACCAATCAAAGATGCACCTGTTGGTAAACAACCTCCAGACCACATTCCACAGCCAGCAGATAGTTAATTGTTTACATTTCTTTTCTGAGGTTTCTCAGCTAGAATAGGAGAAAAATCCTAGCAAAGGATTTTCATAAAAATGTCATAGTGACAGCTGCCCACTGTATATCTGCAAGTTTTTCTCACTGCCACCTTCTCAAGGGTTGTGCTTCCACCACTCTTATTTCAAATGGTAAATTTTGTGATTGTCGTGGAGCTGACAGAAGCAGAGTGAGGTATGTGCAAACTTGTGTCTGTGCATCCATCTGAGATGGGCAGCTGGAGCTCTAACATGGTCCTGCCTTCCTTGCCAGAAGATTAGGAAAGGATTATGAAAGAGAAGGACACCAAGGGAAGCATCATTTCATGTCTGTGCTGCAGCAATCCTCCAGCTGGCATCAGCCTCCATTTGTTCTATGCTTTACATGGGGGATCAACAAGGGAGATGCACAGAGAGAAACCAGGAAAGCCTGGAAGTAGAAGGCAAATTTTCTGGCACTTTTCATTCCTTTATATTCAGTGTAGTGCGAGTCTGCAAGACAACTGCAGTACACGTGGGAAGGTTGGATTAAGGATTTGGGCACTGCCCAGAATTTGTGTTTCTGCTCCACCACCAGCTCCCCATGGCCTTGGGGAAAGTATTAATGGCCAGTCCAGAGCAGAAAGGTGTGATGCCTTGGGAAGGGTGACCTAGAACAGAGGCTGGACAGAGTTAAAGAATAAAGCAGGGATTTATTAAAAGGCCTCAATGGATGCACCTTGGGCAGCACAAGAGCCCAGTCAGGGCTGCACCAAAGATGAACCCAAATGGTCCCAAAATGCACGAGAGCTCACAGGGTCTCTCCCTGTGATCAGCTCTGCTCCATTTGCAGATTGCAGTTCATTGTCCAATTCCAGCTTTAGCCCACCCAGTCCCATCCTGCTTGTTTGTCTCTCTCCAGCCCACGTTGTTTATGCTTTTGGGCTGAGATTTGGATCATTTGTCCTTGGTCCCCAGCTGGAGCAGGAATTGTTTTGTCTCCCTGCTCTGTGCAGAGAGCTCACCATCCCCTGATATGAAGCCCAGACCCACACACTAAAGCAGCACAGAATGTGAAAAATATAAAAGCTAAAACCTGATGCATCAGGTGTGAACACACCAAGCACAGAGACTCTGTGACAGGGACCATCAGGTGAGTTTTGTTGTCTCCACAGACACTACAAACCAATGTAGAGACACAACTTGTGACAGGGCAGGGTGAAAGCTGGTGTAGACTTCTCAAAGTTGGCTACTTTAAGTTAACATGGCATAAATATGGATATTTCCACATCAGATTTCCTTGCAAGGCACAAGGCAGGGCAGAGGATGGAAAACAAGTTCCTAGGTCATTAATTATGACAATGAAAATTAGTTCTACAGCCCAGCCCTGTGCTGAATGGAGCACTCACACAGTCCCCATCCCATGGCCCAGATCTGATGTCACCCAATCTCCAGTGTCCCATATATGCAGCCAGTGTCCTCACCACTAAGATGTTCCGGCCACCTCTGGAAACTGTGTCAGCATCCAGGCAGAAATTCAATATCCACGGGGATGGAGGGAAAGTATTTGTGACTAAACAAATACTGCAAAATATAAAATCATTGGAATTGTGGGGTTATTGGCTTGAAGATTAGCACAGATATGATAAAATTCCCACTAATGTCCCTGAATTCTCTCTTTTTTTGGCTGGAGTCTCTTTCCAAAGAAGTCATGTCTTTGTGGAAGTAAAGCTGCTGTGTCAGGTGACAGCAAGTGGTATGTTTTAAACCCACTACACTGAACATGTTAAAGTCATGGAATTTGTCTGAGGGTTAGAGTGAAAAGGTAGTTTCCCTGGATATATGCTTCCTGGGAAAAATCTTCAGGATGTGAGACAGTGAGTCCTCCTAGAGCAGAGGAGAATTGCAAAGCATGCAGCTCTTAAAGTTCTGAGAGGCAACCAGAAGCAAGGCATTACACAAATGGACATGAGATGAGCTAAAAGGTCATTTTTATCTTCCATTTTAAACATGCATCCAGAAAGAAACTTGCAAACAGCAAGGCCACCTCCTGCTACCAATTATTCAGAAGGGTAAGAGTCCAGATTGTGCCACAGAGAACCACTCAGACCTTATCATCAAAATGTGACTCTGGCAAAGTGAATACTCTGGGAGGTCAAATGCATTTCCACTCAGGGCAGTATCACTTCCAAGAGCCTGAATGAAGGATTAACAAAGATGACTTGACATTTACCTGGATTCATGTGCAGCTAATAGGGCTGATAAAAGTGCTCCATGAATAATGCATATTGGGTAATTCACAGATGGAAAGATTCATCTTCTTCCATAAGCAGAAGGGGTGGGGGAGGGTGGAAAATCAGACAGAAAAGATTGGTCTTTAGATCCACAATATCTTTATCAGTGTAGAGGTCAAGGTTTCCTGGTTTACTATCTTAAGTGCTTCCATTAAGGAAGTAATTTTAATTACTTAGAAGGTCACAGCCCCTGTCTTTGAGAGGGTTTTTTTGTGGGGGGGAAGGGGAAGATGGGGGCTAAAGTAATTAGCAAAATGCAGCTGGTTTCTTTGGGGATGGTGGTGCATTCACAGTCTCTGGAAAAATCCCTTTGCCCAGGATTTTTCTCCTGGGAAGCTGAGAAGCCTCAGGAAAAGGAAAACAATTCTTATCTCATTTGCTTCTCCTGTGCTGTGCTCATGTGGAATGTGTTTGGAGATTGTTTACCCACAGGTGATTGTTTCACTGGGTTCTGCTGTGAGTTGTTTTCACTCTTTGGCCAACCAGGGCCAAGCTGTGTCAGACTCTGGAGAGAGTCACGAGTTTTCATTATTATCTTTTTAGCATTCTGTAAGTATCCTTTCTGTATTCTTTAGTATAGTATTCTTTAATATAATATAGTATAGTAAAGTAATAAATTAGCCTTCTGAGAACATGGAGTCAGATTCCTCCCTGCAAATACAATAGGTGGTACATGGAGGGGCTGAGCACAGTGTCACAAAGGCACAGAACAACTGAGCTCAGAAGGGACCTCTGGAGAATGTCTGCTCCAAAACCCATGACCTCAGAAACACCAAGGTCTCCAGGCAAGCATCAAGGTAAGTTGGGTTTTAAAATCTCTAAGGATGAAAACTCCACAGTTCAATCACCCTGACAGGAAAAATGTTTTTTTTTACCTTGTATTTAAATTGTTTCTTGTATTTCCATTTACGACCATTGTCTTTTGTCCTGTTACTAGACACCACCTGGTCCATTTCCTTCACTTAGCCATCAGGTATTTGAAAAGATCACTCACAAAGATAAATCAAATCAAATCAAATCAATCTCAACTTTCTCTCAAGCCTTTCTTCATTGAGAGACACTCCACTTCTTATTCATCTTTGAGGCCCCCGAGCCAATGCTACTGTGACCTGTTGTGGCAGCATTTTGACCATGGATGCAGTGATTCCTTGTCTTCCCAGGGAAAGGTGAATGTTTGGGAGAACATTTTCATGTCCCAGACTGCAGCTGACAGGAGCAACCATCCACTCTGTTCTGCAGTCCACAGAAGGGGTGACATGGTGACTACCTGTCACTGTTCATCTGGTGTTCCTCAAAATCCAGCTGTGAAATCTCTTGTAAGAGAGGCTTAGAGAAAAGATGTCTTGCCTGGAGACAGGATTAATGAGGCTGAGTTTTACTGGTGGCCACAGAACTGATTCAGTTTGGAAAATGTGGGGTTTTGTTCGTTACTGTGATGGGACCACAAATAAAACACAACTTTCCCAAGGATGTGCCTGCATAATTCAGTAATATCCCCTTGAAGACCACAGTGCCCTTTAAATTCAAAAATCAGGATTTTACATGGACTAGAACAATTACATTTTTAATTAGCACAACTCAAAACAATTTGTTAAAGCAGATGAAGGAAGAGAAGACACTGTCTCCTTGCTTTTCCTTTTGATTTCAGTCAGCTCAGTGGTTTTCTGGGTTTCAACAAGTTCTAAATGGCTGCTTTGTTCTCTCTCATCTTGACCTGTGGTTTTCCAGGTCCTTGCTAAGCTCTCTGCCCGTGTCTTTCTGTACCTGCCTTACCCTTCAGTCCTGAAGCCTCCTTGAGAGGAGGCTGAGACAATTGAGACCGAGACCAATTAAACCTGGAACAGCTTTGCAGAGCAATGGTTGCAGCATCAAGCCAGACACAGATCAAGAAATGTTTGGACAATGCTTTCTGATACAGGATGGGATTCTTGGGGTGCTCTGTACAGGGCCAGGAGTTGGACTTGATGATCCTGATGGGCCTTTTACAACTCCGAATATTTCTATGTTTTTATGATACTTAGTCCCAAAGGAACGACTCCCTGTCCCTCTGCAGATTTCCATCTGTCCCAGTCATTTTCCAAAGGTATGTGGCATATGACACGTATTTAAAAAGCCAAATATCCTTTGCCATAATTGATCATCTGAAAAGGCTCTATTCTGTTGATGCAAGAGGGCAGAATGAAGTTCCCCTGGCCATCAAAATTCTCCTTTCCCCACAGTTAAAAGTTAATCTCTACTTCAATGCACTGTCCTTGAACCTTGAAGGACATTCACTTCTTCATTTCCTTCTAAATTAGAGCTGGATTTTAGTCTGAAGTTGCATTTAAATGAAAGGCAAAATTCCTCCTGCTTTCAACAGAAGGAAAATTCATTTGCTTGAGTTGAATTTTACCCAGTCAAGAGTTCACACTTGTCTTGGTAAATAGGAAAAGACATCCCCAAGCTGGTGAGAGGGATTCTGACCAAACTCCCTGCAGCTGCACAGGAGGGTGAAGTCTTCAGGGACACAAAGCCAGGACATCTGTCTCCAACTCTGGAGTCTGCAGGGACAGAACTTGGGTGTGCCTTGACTTCAGTGGCACAACATGCACAGAGCTCCCATCATCACAGCTGTCCTCTGCCACCACCATGGGACCTCAAGGAGCAGTGACACCACTGCCAAGAATGAAATTTTTAGAGCTCCCTAAAGGGCTCAGCTCAGCCTGGGCTGTGCCCACAGACTGGTCCTGAGCAGGTGACACCAGTGTCCCTGAGAAAGGGAGAAAACCCCAAAGAACAGGAAACACTGGCAATCCACGTTCTGCACAAAACCCTCTGGATTGTGTGGCTTCTAAAGCAGGATAATAATGAGGGGCTGGGCTCGTTTGTGTGATGATTTTTAGCACTACATTCAGCTGAAATTTGGGCTCCTTGTACATTCACACACTGTGTGAGACTGTGTCTGTCTCTGTGTGTGACAGGCACTGGCAGCCACATCTCCTCCAGGACATATTTGTGGAATATCAGCTATTTAGTGCCATCTTGTTCACTCAGTGGGCAAGCCAGAAACAACTGTGGAACAAACCCAAAACAAGCCTTTCCTTTCCTGGAGGATCTGGTGCCAATGCATCTCTTATCTTGCCAGGCATGAGCCAGGTGAAATCACAACCTGAATGTCCTGTGGAGACTGGTCCTTGCTCTCCATTGGATGTGTGGTATCCCAAGTGAGGTTTCCATGCTGCTCTGATACTGCATCCAAGGCAAGGATTATTGTTTTTCTGTAAATTGTGGCTGGACTTTCACAAGAGGTCACTTCTGGTTTGAGACTGAACTGCTTCTGAGTACATTGGACTGAAGGCAAAGGGAACTGAGATTCAGCTGCTGGAGTGAAGAGAAGAATGGCAATGATGTGGGAGAGAAAATAATCCATTTGGTGAAAACTGAAATAAATGAGACCACAGTGTGTTCATTTCATGCCAAGTGAAAAAAAAAAATCTTGCTGAATAAAAAATTTAAATATTTGCAACTGGGAGCACCAGGGAGAAAAATAAATAAGAAATAAAGGACCATACTCCCTAACTGGAAAAAAGGAGATGTTTCATTGCCCCAGCTACCAAAACACTGACCCTGGGTAAAGGAGGAACAGATTTTACCTCTGATTTTGCTTTGTTGTGTAGAAAAGTCACATCTCCACATCCTTTAATCTATTTGTTATTGGCTACAAAGGGCGTAATTATTTCTGCTATTGCTTTTCCAGCTTTTTTGTCCATTCTGGGTGTAGCTATTTGGGGACAGAATTCCCACCTCCTGTGTGTGAGTGCTCCTCCAGGTGCTTGGGTTCAGGGACTATTGAACACAGAATGTGACCCCTCTGCTAAGAGGATTTGATGGAGAAAATACCACTACAAAACTGACCTGAGGCTGCAATCTCTGAAACAAGCAGCTCATCCATGTAAAGCAAAGACTCCAGGCTCCAGGGAATACTGACATGGAGGTAGAGACAAGTCTGAGCTGGGCTCACTAAATCTCTGCTTCATTTCACTAAGGCAGGGAAGAAGAATGAGATTTAGCAACCAGGACAATTAATAATCAAGCTTCATGTCAGGTGAAAGTGTAATTAGCAATGCCAGATGGAAGTGCATCAACAGGAGGCATGGAATGCTCCCTCTCCCTTGGAATATGTCACATTGCAGCCACACCAGGTCCTCCTCCAGGAAAGCAGGGGCTGAAATCTCCTCAAGCAGAAGATGAAGTTGCATTTTGGTTTGTATTCATGGGCTGACACCACAAGCCCTGGGCAATTGGTTAACACGACCTGCTGTGATTATTTTGTAATTCTTATGCTCCTCTCCCCCTTTGTTTTCTATTTATGCTGCAGCTACTTAGTGAGTTGTCTAAAATCATGAGTAGTTTTGGGGAAAACCTATATGATGCTACCTGTTGGTAAATTAGCTTCTTACCCTTCCATTTCTTATCTATCTCTTATTCTCAAGTTTCTTCCATGGAGAAAACATCCAAATTATTGTAAAAGTAATTTTATTTTATTTTAAAGCAACCCTTTAGTAAACAAGCTGCCTCACTGCAGACTGCTCACTTCCATACAGAGGAGGAGGAACTCATCTAATAATAATTATAGTACAATGCTTCCCTTGAAGCACCCCCAGGAGACTCTCTTTATCTGGGAAAGGTATTGGAATATTCACACCTAATCACCACAACACAGAAATACAGCTCTTTAAAGGGGGAAATCAATTTTCCCTTTGCATTTGAAATACTAACAACGTACTTTGCTGGAGCTAAGTGGTTGGATAAGATACATCCAGTGCTGATGATCAGTCTGAAAGGGAGGGAGCAAAAGGTGACAGTGGGGTTCAGTGACAGCAGTGACTAAAGAGAAATTTATTAATGAAAGGGAAAAAAGGAAATTGTTAGATGGTTCTCTCTCCTCAGTTCAGTTCCACACCAATACAAAACCCCAACAGTGTTGATCCCTCAGGTTAAAGGTCTGTTTGCCATCTTTTGTGAGATTAACAGGGCTTTTTGCTGTTAGCAGTATCCACTGGGATCTGTGGCACAGGCTCAACACTTACCTGGAATTCTGGTCTCTTTTCCCTCTGCTCTACCCTCTCCTTTACTTGCTTTTGTGAGTTACATTGGTGACAGCAGTTCTGTCCCCTGAGATCACATTAGGCACTTCCAGAGAAATTAATCTGGTGGAAAATTGCATTGTCAACCAAACCTAATTTTTTTAATGAAATGCATTTCCTTCCTGTAGGGAATTCACAATGTCTGCTTAAAAAACTCCAAACAAACCCCCAAACTTAAACACTTTCATCTTGAATATTTCATTTTATGTTATGAGAAAATCTATAGGTGTGGAGTTCTTTTGTTTGCTTGTTTAAGAAAAAATCCATCATCCTACTCAATGAGACTTCATCATCAAGGAAAATATATGTGGATTAGATATTAGGAAGAAATTCTTCCCTAAGAGGGTGGGCAGGCCCTGGCACAGGGTGCCCAGAGAAGCTGTGGCTGCCCCTGGATCCCTGGAAGTGTCCAAGGCTGGGTTGGATGGAGCTTGGAGCAACCTTGGGAGAGTGGAATCTGCTCCTGTTGTTGAATAATCTTTAAGGCCTCTTTCAACCCAAACCTTTCTGTGATTCTAAATGCAGAGGGTAGCTTAACAAATTTGGCCTATTTCTTCTCTACAACCTCTTTGTCTCCTGAGAATTTCACTTATGTCCCTGCAATCAGCCCACAGTGCTTCTTTCTTTCCCTCTGTTTCTTTTTGTTCCCCTTCATCCCGGCTTTCCCCTATTCCAAGGTCATTGTAAAATAATCCAGCTCTGGGAAAAGATGGAGAAATCTGGCATTCACTGTTTTTGTAACCCCAAACAGAAACCATATTAAAACCTGAAGTTTAGTGAGTCTATGGATGTATGCATGGATAGTTATGATTTATTGGATGTGTCAGGGGTTCATTTCATTTTTAAATAGGAAAACCATGAGGTGTGACTTGATGACTTATTAAAAAAATGTCACACTACCTAGGAAGAGTGACACCATAAAATACTTACACACACAATTCCTGAGAGTGGCTTGTCAGGAGGATATCCCAGCATACCATTTAATGGGAAAAAATAATTATTTACGGATTGTTAGTTTTGCTTTTTACAAACAATGAGTCCAGTTAATTTTGTCATATCGCTGGCTTGTGTTTGCAAGCTTCAATCACTCCTTTAAAACAGCCCAGCCTTCCCAGGGCATATGGAGTGAAAAGGCATCATTTTAATGGGCTTGTAGCTAATTAAAATGTGTGACATTCAGAATGTGGCTGGAACATGGCATAAAAAAGTAATGACAGGACAATACATCATGTCATGGACAAGTGGCTAAATGTGAGCATGTGCTGGCAAATACCATGGTGGAAAATCAGCTTGAACCAGGCTCTTCCAAGCATTCAGGACTCTGCATGTTTCATCCAGAAGTGGTGGATGTGTTTTTACGAGGGATAAGTTTCATGACCTGTTTTGCAATTTTCCAAGGTTCTGTTTCTGATGTCCTGGTGTAGTTTGACCTCTGTCCTCACAGAGGGGTGGCTGCTGTCAGGGACAGCGTGGCAAGCAATGTTTGACTCCCAGGGGCAGCATTGCAGGGAACAACAAAGATTTGTGTGTTTTGCCTGATGTTGTGTATTCCAGGCTGCTTGGTCTCCTTCAGTGCACCTGCTAAGGAAATGAACACATTCCACTATCCCAGGTTGCTCCAAGCCCCAGTGTCCAGCCTGGCCTTGGACACTTCCAGGGATCCAGGGGCAGCCACAGCATCTCTGGGCACCCTGTGCCAGGGCCTCACCACCCTCACAGGGAACAATTCCATCCCAATATCCCATCTAAATCTTCTTCGTTCAGTTTAAAAGTGTTCTCATTGTCATATAACTCCACACCCTTTCCAAATGTCCCTCTCCAGGTCTCCTGTACCTTTAGGCACTGAAGGTGCTGGAATCTCTCCCTGGAGTCTTCCCCAGGCTGAACAATCCCAATTCTCACAGCCTGTCCTTGTAGGAGACACGCTCCATCCCTCTGGTCCTTAGAAGAGCAGTTTCAAACAGCAGCCTGGCTTTCAGAAGGCAGCTCACCAAAATACCCCAGCCTGAATCAGAAAGGCTCCAGAAGAAAATTTGGAAGTGGTGGTTGGATGGGCCAGTTTGGGTTGTGTTTGCACAACCTGTACTAGTGGAAGGTGTCCCTGCACATGGCATGGGGTTGGAACCAGAAGGTTTTTAAGGTCTCTTCCAACTTAAACCATTCTGTTCTATAACTGAGGATCCCAAATAGATGATGAAAGGAAATATTGCTGTATGGGCTGATAAAGTTAAATATTTTTGTGTCCTAGCCTTCTTCCTTTCTGCTTTTCAAACTATTTCTATTTATTGCAGATAATTAATTCTTTTTCTTTCTTAGCTATGAGCGTTGGCTCACACTACTAAAGAGCCTAAAAAGGCTCTTTTGCATTTAAAATCTTGCTAGAATTAACCCCAGATTCTTAACTCCACAGTCAAAATGGACTCCATGCTGAACACAGCAATTCTTTTAAAAAAAGGGAATTAAGAATTTCTATTTGTCTGCTTTTCAAGGAGACTAATATTAGAAAAGGGAAAAAAGGGGATAAAAAATAAAACAAAATCTACCAGTACTGTTAGATTTATTGCCTTTATTATAATTTCTTTGGCTTATGTAAATTTAACTGAAATTTTTCAGACCATTAATCCATAACACCAACTGTAACCTTCTCTGTTCTTAATTAAAAATGGATGGATTGATAGAAGAGGGATGAGTTTTTCAGAAGTACTCAATGCTGGCCGAACTCTACTTTGATGAAGTCAGTGCTGAAAACTCCCCCAGAATCTATTGAGAACAGAGCAGAGCTGAGCATTTCTGAAACCCCTTCCAGAGTAAAATGTGGTCAGGGATCATTTGTGAGAGCATTGCCAGGGGTTCAGCATTGTGGTTTCCATGAAGTTCAGTTTATTCTTTTTTATTTTTTTTAATCTTCAAACTGGTTTAAACTGTTTAAAATATGCATCCCAAATAGATTTTTTTTGGACTCTAACTTTTATTTTTTAACTTTTTAACTCTAATTTTTTGGACTCTTGAGCTGTTGTGGTTGGGTTCAGAAATTTGGAGTGGCTCACAGAAAAGTGCATTAAAAACACAAGTAGCAGTGCTTGAAAGCTGAAATGAGACAAATAAATGTGGCAGGAATTGATTTAGAAAGTCTCTCTGTGTTTATTACTTGCAACTGACACAAATCCCAAATGTCAGTAGTAGTTTTAACACCTCTGTCCTCTGGTGAAAACCAGAAAGCACAAAAGAGCCAAACACAACAGTGTTGATGACTCCTGGTGCAGAGCTGGGAGAGAGGAGCTACCCTGCAGCATCAGGAAAGAGAATTTATGGTTTAGAACACAACGGTTTAGGCCGGAACAGACCTTAAAACCCATCCCATTCCTTCCCCTGCCACGGGCAGAGACACCTTCTATTATCCCAGGTTGCTCCAAGCCCCATCCGACCTGGCCTTGGGCTCCTCCAGGGATCCAGGAGCAGCCACAGCTTGTCTGGGCAGCCTGTGCCAGGGCTCAGCACCCTCATAAGGAACAATTTATTCCTAACACCTGCTCTAAATCTAAACAGTTCAACCAAAGTCTTAAAACATCTTAAAATGCCAAAATTCCCTGTGATTCAAAGCATCAGAGCTGGTGTGGCAAAATTTCAAGCCAAGCTGTGCTTTTTTGCTCTTGAGGTTTTGTTTGTCTTTGTCAGGGGGAAAGACACAATGTGCTACAGAGACTCATTTCTGAAGGGATCAGATGGGAAACAGGACATAAAGTGAAGAACTGACCTGGTGGCTGCGTCTCTAACTGGCCAAATGCCTGGGAAAACACACGCTCCCTTTGCCACCACAGAGGCTGCAGGAGAGGCAGTTTAATGGGGCTCTGCACACAAGTTTTAGAGCCTTTCATAGCACAGATATAAATGATACATTTCATCTTTATGCCACCCTTCTAAATCACTAAAAAGTAAATTCAGTTAATGCTGAAAGGCAGAAGCCCTGAACTGCTGCTTTGCTTTGCTATTTATAGTGTCAGGACCAGCTCTGGCTTAATCTTCTGGGTGTCATTCAATATATTTCTGAACCAACCAGGTAGAACAGAAGACTTGGCTGTATTTCCAAGCTCTCAGAGGTTTTAAGACAGTCCCACAGCTTTTGCAGCAAGTAGTTTTTGCAGGGTACTGATTAATAATCTCAGGGAGAGTGTAATTGTCCACAGGAAAACACCAGCTGCAGACCAGAAAAGAAAATCACCCCCAAAATTTTAAAAAAATCTAAAACAACAAAAAGCACCAAAAAAAGAAAAAAAAATAGAAAAGGGACACACTGACTTCATTTTCCCAGCAGATGTTTTTGCTGAAGCCCCTCCCTCCCCCGGCTCCATTTGTGCCATGTTAATTGTCATAACTACACCCTGTAGCTCCTTGGTAGGAGAATTGTCACAATTAGCCTGTGACTTTGCACCAGCTGTCTTGGCATAGACAAGACAACGTGCTTTGGGCTCTGAACACCTGCAAACCCAGTCCGTGGTGGATGTTTGAATGCTCAACCAAACAGCTGTTGCATATCAGGCTTGTTCTCTTGGGGAGGCCGGGGGGAGAGAGGTAGAAAAATGTCTATATGACAGAATGCCGTAATTTTCCCTTTTTGGAGGTTTATTCTGTGCATTCTCTTCCATTGTGCTGATGGAGGGATGGCCCCAGCAGTTATCTGGAGATTACACAATTTGTAGGGTTCCATATGTTGGTAGCTGTGAGTAGCTAAACAGAATGGGGGCAGGGGGTGAAAGAGAAAAAAAACCTCCACATTTATTTTGATTTATTTCTAATTACTCCCTTTCCAGGGCTCTGAAAGGACAGTTTGGTTTGGTTGCTGCACTTCTGGATGAGTGTGATGTGGGAGCTGGCAGGCAGCACTTTGGCAGTTTTACCCCAGTGAGTGTAATAACCCAACAAGGATTGCCCAGAACAGTGGGATCAGATTCATGGAACGAGCCATGAATGCATTTCTGTTCCCCAGTAACTGTTCAGTGGGATTATTCAAGAGATTTAAACGTGGGTGGCATCAATTTGAAATGCAGATGGCGTATCTTATTAAACACCATTTTAGCTATTTGTAGTGCTCAGAACAGTATTTGCCCTGAATTTAAATAACGATGTACAGTATTTGTTAAAAAACATGCTTGGGCATGTTTTGTTTAATTAGTGGCTTGAAATTTCCTAGCATATGGCTTGTCATTTGCTAAAAAGATACGCAATTATGAAGTTCCTTGAAGTTTTACTATTTAAAAGCAAAATTAACTTGGTGTGTTCAGCAGTTAATGGCAGGCCATTAAATATAGTATTTACTAAACAAAAGACATATAGGAGCAGCTGAGTGTGCCTGTGCCATCTGTACCCTGAGCTCTGTACATCTTTTAGTTCACAGGAGGTAGACTGGACCCACTCTGCTCCCACAGTTCATTACCAGAGTTCTCTGCACTTCAGCGCAAATGACATCGTGTCTGGTTATTATCTTTAAAGGCCTGGATGCTGCTTCAGAAGCATCAATTTAATTTCTATACTTCAGGAAAGCAAGCAGACCATCTGCTTAGAAATCCCAGCACTTTCTCAAGAGCAGCAGATACTTCTTTTCCCTGTCAGGTTTTGAATGGCCTTTTAAAGTTTCTGAAACTTTCAGTTGCCCGCCTGTTCATTTTTGATTAGGAAATGGAAATGAGAGTCTGGAAGACTGAAGGATGATGCATGGATTTTTTTTTTTCTCTCCATAACTTACCTGCTCAGCTTCTACTCCTCATCACGACAGATGACTAATTCAGCGTCTGCTCCCCTCCACCAGCTCAGCTCGAGCCAGTTCCTCCATCCAACACTTCCATCATTCCCCAGACCCAGCAGAGCTGATGGAAAGACTTGCCTCAGGCATCTCCACCACCCCTCATTGCAGGCAATATTATGCACTCAAATGAGTCACAGATTGGAGGATTCTCATTTTTTCTCCTGAGAGTGACTTATCTCGGGAAGCGGAGAGGGAAGCAGTGAAGCCTGATGAAGAAGTGAGAAGGGAATGACCCCCAGCCTGACACATTCCTTTCCTTCACAAGTCTGATTTCATGGCTTTATCACACGCTGCACTTCTTCAGGCACAGACAGCAGGATCCATCTCGGTGCATTATAGACATCTACACAAGAGCCAGCCCTCCTAGGCTGACAATTTATGCAAGAAATAGGCTCTTTTAGGATTTACCTCTTCTATACTTTTTCTTCTTGAAGAGGTGATTGACAGCCCTGAAACCCCTGTTTCTGGTCATTAACTATGAAGGGAGTGTAGTATTTACACTGAGATACAGACTCCTAGTGAAGAGAACACAAAACTCATGGTTGAAATCTTCAGGTATCGCTGAAAAATTCCTGTGGATTTCAGGAAATTCAGGGTTCTTCTTTGTTTCCTCTCTTACCACTACTGTATCTTTGTTCAGTAAGAACAAGATGCTCAGCCCATCAGAGGGACAACCAAAGCCATGATCCTTTCCAGGGTGAGCTGTCAAGGAGATGAAAAGAGAAAAAAAACAAACAAGAGGTGAAAAGGTGGGGAATCAGAAGCATTTATCCATATCTCTGTTTCTTTGTGGATGGTATTTATCTTCTCATTTTAGCCAGGGTTGCCAATACTTTTGCTTATATTTTCCCCATCTTTCATCCCACTAGCCTGACCACAGTATCCCACCATCCCTCTGATCTGCTTCACTCACTCTCACCGTGACTTTTTCAGGATTCTCCCTTGATTTCCAGACAGAACTCCTGCCTTTACCACAGTACTTCCTTCTGCTCATTCCTCACTCTGCCTGCTCCACTCCTTTCGCTGATCACTGCTGATTTCCTACCCCAGCTCTGTTATTTTTTACATGACTGTCTGATATCTCTGTCTAATGAACAACTCCCCTGACTCCCAACTCCCTGCTAATGAAGATGGAGAGAGCTTTACCTCTTCACTCATAGAACCCTGGGCAATGTCACGTAGCAAAAGGAGTTATGATACAAAAATAGGTTCATAATGTGCTCATTTTTTCTTCTTCGGTGACTGAGAGTGACTTCCTCCAGGGGAATGTTTCTTTTGTTATCCACCTTCAGCTCTTATTTCCCTGCCCAGTGATCAATTGTTTTTTGTGGGGCAGGAGGCTCACGCTCTGCACAAATGGGAAAGGAAGGGGAAGGGAAAAGAGAAGACGCACCTTCTGCCAGACCAGATTGTTCATCTAATAAATTGTCTTTGGATTGGTGCTTCTTTTTGACTTTTTAAGGCCTCCAAAGTGCTACTTTTTTGGTCCAGACATGGTGAGTTGAAATACTGTTTGATCCCCTGAGTGGATGTTCCTTGCTGGACAAAGGGACAATTTTTTTCTGCAAATAATTAAAGGGAAGAAGTTACAAAATGCCCCAGGTAATTAATTTTTTTTGGCATTAAACTGTCACTCTAGCAGCAAAGTAAGTCCACACATATCAGAAGAAACCAATGAGACTTGATAGCAAAGCATTAGAGGCATGGTGGAGGGAGGGAATAATAAAAACTTTTAAAAACACAAACACATTCTAAATAAATATGAAAATATGACTTTTCATCCCTACCCTCACACATTCAAATGGGATTCATTGTGGTTCAATTTTGACCTTTTCAGGTGCCCCAAAGTCTAAACAGTGTTTATGACATCCAGTTAAGGGCAACTCCAAAAATACATTGAATATTCAGAAGAATAACAATAAGGATTCACCACGAGGAGCTCATTCCTCCAGGTTGTTGAGTACCAATGCTTGGGGTTTCTGTGTTTGGGGATGTCATTTCCCAAGAAGAGGACATAAAAGACACCTTGACGAGTTGTCATTAAAGATTTCATGGCAATAGCTGTGAGTGCAGGAATTCCTGCTCTGTTGCCCTAGCAAAATTCACATTCAGATGATTACATTTTGCCTGCTTACACTCAGGCTGCATTTTCAATTCCATGTGTCATTGTCCTTGTCTTCTCATCTTAAATTATTGTATAGTGCTGCTGTGCATTATTAAACAGTTGCCACATTTCATCCCAGTGGATCTTGCATTTAAATGATGGATTTACAAAAGTTCTGCTGCTTTGTTAAGCTTGCCTGTACAGCTGGTTGAGGGTTTACCTCAAGAAAAAAGAAGTTTTCCTTCAAAGAAGACTTGAAAAATCACTGGGTTTCATTAAAAGTTATCAAAATCTTTTCCCTCTTTCATTTTTTCCCCCAAAGTTTCTGGTTTTTTGAATTGAAAATTAAATTAAATAGAGGTATATAAAGGAAGCGGTGTTACAAATTAGTGTTATTATTAACAAAAAAGCAATTTATTCCAATTAAACACTAAAAATCATTCCAATACTATTTTAGCCATCTGCTTTCTGGCTATTACAGTGAAATTAAAAAAAAAAAAAAAGAAAGAAAGAAGGAATCTATTTCAAGCAACTGAGAATGAAAACAATGGCTGAGCTGCAAACATCACAGCAGAAATCTTTCAATTGCTTCCAGCAAGTCCTTTTTGTACATCATCCTTTGAAACTTGAAAATTTCACAAAAGAAAACTGCCTTTAATTCTGTTTCTTAGCACTTGTATCCATAAAACGAGACCCAAGTGCAGTTTGTTTCTTAGATTAGAAGCTCAATGAGACAGGGCTCACTGCTCCATGAAATTAAGCACCTTGTGTGTAGGCTGAGGGAACATTCCTGAAAATACAAAGTATTAGGATGTGTCCCATGGAGGATGCAGGGGCTTCATGAAATAGGATGGGGGTTTCAAGAAATGGAGAACTTAGTTACAGGCAATGGCATAAGATATAAATGGTATAAGATACAAATATTAGTGGGTGGTTGAAATGAGATGTTGAGGAGAGGGGTTGCCTCTTGGTATTCAAGACCAGGTTGGATGGTCTTGGAGGAACCAAGTGGAAGGGGTCCCTGCCCATGGCAGGGGGTTGGAGCTCAAGTGTCTTGAAGTTCCTTTCCAATCCAAACTGTCCTCTGAACCTGTGCCATGATTCCATGGCATCTGTTATGCTTCGCTACTGCTCAGTGGCAAATGAAGAAAGGAGATTGATGGGCCCAGTCAGGGAAACCATCACAGAGTCAGTGTGTTGTGCTATCCTGGGGATAAAACAATCCCCAAATGCAAAATTAGAGCAGTCAACACCCTTGTAAGAGAACTCAGGCTATTTTAAGACCTGTGGAAAGATCTCTAAGGATGCAGATTCCCTAGAAAACTTTAAAACGCTTTAAAGCATCTCCATTTATTTATAGACGGTTTCACAAAGTCAGCTGCTAAAAGGCAGTGAAATCTGTGTTGGGGAGTCCTTTTAGAAACAATGCATTCCTCAGGATCAGAGTTCTGACTGGGGCTGAGCTCCACACTCAAATGTAAATATTTTCTATAGCTTAAAGCACTGACTGCAGAGACAGCCTTAGACAAACACTGATGTGCAGGTTGAGTAGGTAAATTTGGAAAGAAACAGCAAGCCAAGATGTGCCATGCTTTGGAAAGTCATTGCCAAGCCCTACTCTTAGGAAAAATTTCGCTTTGTGGTTTTTTAAGTCCACAGTCTCCTTTTCTGACCATAAATAATTTCCAGCTCTGAGAACAGATGGGATTCTGCCTCCTGGATTTCATAGCAGTTTGTTATGGCTGTTAGGAAGATTTCAGGAGCTGTGTATTACTGATAGTAAAAAAAAAAACAAAGAGAGGCCTCTCATCACCACCTGTGCTGGATCCAGCCTATGTTTTAAAGGAAAGCTGAGATTGCTATCAAATAATCTGCTTTAATGGGCTGGGACTCCAAGGGATACATGAAAACAATGATGTTGGAAGAAAGCACCACTATTCTTCATAATTATCACTTTTTAAATGAAACTGGATTAAGGGAAGTTGCCTCACAAATTAAAGGCAGCCTTGGAGCAGTCTGTAGCTTGAGTGATGGACAAACCAGCAGGAAGAAGTCTTCTGGATGACTTTGAAGGGATTGATCCTTTTTTCATCCAAGTTCAATAAGCAAGGCAGCATCTACATAAGTGGAATCTTCAAGGATTTTAAAGTGTTTAAGGTGAGATTGAATGGGATTTGGAGCAGCTGGATGCAGTGGAAGTTGTTGGATGGTTTTCCAACCCCAACCATCCTGTGATTCTATGAATAGACAGGGGTTTTGTGATAGCCCAGTTTAGAGGTCACTAATATGTGGCTAAATGAGACAAAATTCTTAATGGACAGCAGGAATTGCATGGGTGAATTCCAACAGTGCAGCTCATTTTATTTTCAGATAATTCCATGAGCATCAAGTAATTAATCCTCAAAGAACCTTAAAGCAGACAGCTGGAAAGGACAGTTAGGCAGACATGCCAGTAAATATTTAATTTCTTCTTCTTTTTCATTGTTGTTGTTGTTTTTTTATAGTCTGTTTTTATGGAGTAATTCCACTGGTGGGCTCATTGGTATCAGCTCATTAGAAGAGGAAACAAATGTGACATGGTAGATAAGACACATTTTCAAAATATAATCCTAGAGGTGATGTAATACCACAAACAGAAATCACCTCTTTCAGTGGCACATTGCAGAGCACAAATGAAACAGCAAAACATGCAGTGACACAGATGCTCAGGGGACCTGCTTTGAGAGTCCTGCTTTATCTCTAACTACAAAGGCAAGACTGATCCTTCTGTGCAGTGAGGATGTGCCAGAGGAGGGGCTGCCATGGCAGAGAACAGCCACATTAAAGTCTCCCATCCTCAAGTTTCTCTGCTCCTGTTTCCATCCCCTCACCCCTAAGGCCAGGCTGAGGTGCTAAACCTCAGACCTGGCACTCAGACCCACCAGGGAATTCTTGTCAGGGCAATATGAGGCTGGATTTTGGCTCTCTATTGTAAATGCAGGGCTACCGACAAAGGAAGGAATGATGAGGAGGAATCTATCTTATTAAAAGGTTAATTTATTATTATATTAAAGAATATTATACTATAATAAAAATTACAGAAAGGATACTTACAAAATGCTAAAAAGATAATAATGAAAACTCGTGACTCTCTCCTCAGAGTCTGACACAGCTTGGCCCTGACTGGCCAAAGAGTGAAAACAACTCCCAGCAGAATCCAGTGAAACAATCACCTGTGGGTAAACAATCTCCAAACACATTCCACATGAGCACAACACAGGAGAAGCAAATGAGATCAGAATTGTTTTCCTTTTCTCTGAGGCCTCTCTTGCTGCCTTTCAGCTTCCCAGGAAAAAAATCCTGGGTGACAACATCATGTTCAGAGAATGTGAATGCCACAGCTCTCCTCATCCCCACCTGTGTCAAGGCACACTCCGTGAGTCCAGCCTGATAGATTTTCTGCCCTGAATTATGCCCTGGCCGTCTTCCAGCCAGGCCTTTTGGGACTATGATGTTGTTAAATCTGATTCCCTTGCAGGGTCAGGATTGATCAACACAAGGCTTATTTTTGGCTGCACAAAGGAAATGTTTATTGGCCAATTCCTGTACCAGTAGGAGATGTGAGTAAATCTCCCTGTGCCCTCACAAAGGTCAGCTTTTCAAATTACCCTCCTCCATGTACTGCACCAGGCTGTGACCAAAGGTGTTGAGCACCTTTGTCACACTGAGGAGAGGGAGGGCTATGGTTAACTCAGCACCTTTCACAAGCAATTCTTCAGGTCCCTCTTATTCCACTTGGGCCAGGATTCAATTAATGCTTCAGCTTAAGAAGGAATCCTGTCTATTTCTGCTGGTTTTGCTTCAGCAGAAATGTGAAACCAATCTGCTGGCTGGATTTCAGCCTGGATAATTACATTTTGCTCACATAAATTACTTTATTAGTTTCAAAGAGGGAAAATTACTCTCTGCTAACTCTTCCAAAGCTATTTGGTAGTGTTAGTAGGGAAGATGAAACTGGCCAACCCACCAGAGAGGTGGCTGTGTTTTGATGGGGGATGAAATTCCCCTTGTAGGGAAGGTGTTTTGAGCAGGGAACTTCAGTCCATGCCCAGCCTACATGAAAGATGGAAAGCTATTAGCTCCTTTGTGAAGCCTCACAGCTCTCAGCCTGTGATGTATCTCCCTCAGCCTGACTCTCATGTATCAGACTGGCTCTCTGACAGCTCTTCTGGGATGGCTTAATAAAGTCCTATTAAATCCTCATTTTCCCATTGTAAGCTGGCTGGATTTTGCCTTTCTTTCCTCTATCACCAGCCCCTTTCCTTCAGAATCCACTGGGCATTGCTTCCTGTCATCACCCAGGTTAGCTGCAAGGCTGCTTGGCTCTGCATCCATCACATCTGGAGGAGCTGGGATTTTCCAGACAAGATAAAAATCTTGTTGGTGACCTAAACACCCAGTTGTGCATCCCAGTGTCACACCATCCATCCTGGCCTCTGCCTGGCACAAACTGCAGCTCCCAAATTATTCCCTACTGCTTTGAATGATCCTTCTAGAGCCTGCTGTGGGAAATATGCTTTAACTTATTTTCACCCTTCTATCTTTCTGAGGCAAGCTGGTTTTTCCCCTCTGTACCACATCCAGTATTCTTATATTATATCTTGGGCACTAAATCCATCACAAGTTTCATCTTTCTTATTCTTTCCCACCCTTCTTAAATTTCTTCAGCGTTCTCATCTATCACATCACTCATTCCAGCCTTGATATTTCCATTGTCATCACTCTTGGTGTCACTCTCATGCCTGAAATGTCCTAATTTTTCTCATCTTTAAAGTATGAGACCCAAAATGACATCCTGCCTGAGTCAGGGAATCAGCAGCATTATCTTTATGATTATTCATGAAACAGAAGTTTTAGGACAGCTAATGCATATGCATAAACTTATTGTTCACAAATTCTGATTGTTCAAACACTTGTTCTGTGAATTGTTGCTGCAGGAGGAAATTTCCCCAGTGTTTGAGGAGCACAGCAAAAGACATGCAGAACGGGAAGGTTTTGAAGTGAAATGGGCAAGATTTTCTTGCAAAACTTGTGATATTTGGAGGTGTTGAACTCATTCATTTGGTCAGACCTGGTGTTTTACAAGGGTTTATACAAATCTAATCTGAATATTGCCAGTGGTCCCAAAAATTGGGATGTGCGGGAGGGAAAGGATTGGCCTGAATCATTGCATGGGGTAGATTTTCTTTGGGTAGGAATTTTAGGTAATTTCACCCATCAGCTGTGAACTTATCTCATTTTGGCTGCTGAAAGGATTATTATTTTTTTAAATCTTCGCTTTTTCAATTTCTTGAGGTTGCAGCAGTTTTAATGGATTTGAGGTTTCTGACCTTGCACTGTTATTCAAATAGAGATGAAAAGCCCAATGCTGAAAAAAAAAAGGCACAAATAAATTCTCTGAATATCCTTATAAAAGATGTGAGATAAAAGAAATATTGTATTTTCAATTTCAATATATCAAAATTTCCCTTTAAAAAAGAATGTGTTGCATCATGAACTCCATTTGAAAAGCTGTGGATGGTGAATATTTCAGACAGTGGAAGATCTTCCTCACCAGTCATTTTATCAGCTGATAATGTACAGTGTTTGCCATTTTCATCTTTTGAATATCCCTCTATGATTACTGTTTTTCTCATTAAATACTTAAATACCTTTCTTTCATCACTTTGGGCATCTATTCTCCCTCAGTCCTCTCATGGGCAGAGCATATTTATGTAATAATGTGATTTGAACAAACACCAGGATGTAAGAAGAAACAGGGGTGCTGTACATGAACAGAAATTCAAAACATTTGCCCTAAATTACAGCAAAACTTTGGGCTCCTGTACTCCAAGAGAGCTTTGTTAAGGTCATCTACTTGTTAAGCCTTAGGAAAAAGCCAGTGGAAAGGAAAATGTGAGGTCCATAAATTATCCTGAAGCCATGAAAAAATTTAAATCTTGAATCAGTGGCAAAGAGGATGCATTGCTTTATTTTTTCCTCACTGCATTTTTGTTCTGCAGATCTTAAATATTCCAACTTTTCATTCCAAATTCACTGAGGTAGTCTGATCACACCAAGGCTACATGTGTTTCTCCAAAACCAAAATGTGCTTCCCACTGGTCCTGCCTTTTGGTGGGATGAGCAGGACAAAGGGAATCTGCACGTTCTCCTCTGTGGAAAAAGAGACAGACTGCCAGGAGCTGGGAGCTTGGAACCTGGACAGCTGTGCTGTCAAATGCCTGGTGGGCTGGGAAATTTGGGTTTTAGTCAAAGGACTTGCAGTTCTGGTGTGCCTTCCCTATGAAAAGAGGCCAGATGAATTCTCTTGGTGCTGGAAAGCCTGGAAACATCTGATCCTGAAGAATCCACACTCAGAGCTTCCTGAAAATCCACCCAGCAGTCAAGGAGCCCAAGTTCATGGCAAAATTTTCTTGGTCTTCACTGAAAATAGATTCTCTAACTGAAGTTTCAGCTCTACAATTTCTAATGGAAATGCATTTTGCTCTGAGAATTCCTAATTTTAGAATTCCTCCAGAGATTCAGGGCTGCTTTCCAAGGCTCAGCCTTTCCATTGGGCTGCTGGTTCCTTAGCTTTTTTCCTGCTTCTGTTAGGGTTGGGATTGAAAGTGCTTGAGATGGTATTTTGATGATGTTTATTATTTCTTATCTATATTATAGTCTCACAAAGTGTGAGTTTTATAGTATTTTACTAACAAGTTACAAAATGGCCTCAAATCTATTTTTACAAAGTCTTTTAAGGAAAAACTATCTAATTAAGAAATGATACTTAGATAATTTTTACTTTTAACTTAATAACTAATTACTTGTGTCTTACAATGTAGACTTTTCTGTCCAATTACAAAATACTACTTAAACCTATGAAGAAGAAAGTGAAGAAGAAAAATAACAACTACCTTAAAAGTTTTATCTTAGCTTTTTATATGTTACTATATTTTAAAACTTGAAACTCTACATTTTCTACTATGAGAGATTACACATTTCTATACAAACTACACACTTATAATCTCTGTTCTATTATTCAATTTCAGAAGCCTTCTCCACAGTCTCAAGTCAATTATAGTGTTATCTTGGGGGTCAGTTCCTGTCAGCACAGAAAGCCCAAAACTCTCAACATCCAGAGCTCCAACACTGGGCTTACAGGGAAGCAAGGGAAATGTTGACTGCTTCTTTTTCACTGGGAAATTTCCCCTTTCTACATCACTGAGATACACCCACAGAGCTGCAGAGAAATGTTTTCTTCTTCCAAAAAAAATTACATTAAAATCCCATAGCAGGTTACAGAAGCCAATTTTGAGATTACCTTTGAAATACTGGGATTCATATTTTAAAAATTCTTGCTTTGTCATCAGTTCCAACCTGAGGAAATGCCAAATGGACATGAGCTCAGGTGTGCTGGAAAGGAGGGTTGTGTGGAGAGTCAAGTCTGAGGAAATGCAGCCAGACAATGTGACAACAGGGATTAGACTCCATAAAAATTTCAGTGTTGTCCTTGAGAGAGAAGTCCTGGAACAACTGCATTGCATAACAGCACCATCACTTATTAAGTGTGTCTTGTAATTGGTTAGGAAGCCATTAATGACAATTTGCTTCAAACCCAAACAGCTGGCTCTGTGACCCTCCAGGTAACAACAAATACAAGAACAGGAGGAACAGGAATAATTCAAATCCACAATATATCCAGTTGCTGTTCTAAATCCCAAGGTATTAACTTTTAATGTATATTTCAATGACAAACCAATCCTGACACTTTTTCTGTTCAAATTTGTAACCACTGATTCTGGAAAACAAAAAGGTGGATTTAGTTATTTGCTTATTTATTTTATCAGTGCAGTACTAGTTTATTTTGGTGTAATCACTCTCATTTGTGTCTAAAAAAACCCCTCAAGAATGCATTGTGTTCTCAAGACCATCACTATCATAAAACAGCGTAGCTGCACTGAATTTAGAAATGCTGCCATGGTTTATTTGATTTGTAGCAGCTGTGGATCCAGACCTCCATTCTTGGGTGCTTGGTACCAGCATAACCCATTACTGAACTTTACTAGAAAGTTTCTGATCAATAAAAAAAAAAATTTTTCTTTTTTTTCTTCCATGACAAGGATGTTTACTTCTCTTTTAGGATTCGAAGCCTGCAAAGTACTGAAACCCAACTTTCCTGCCATTTTCAAGGGCCTCTCATGGAGTTCAGTGGGAAACTGAGGCTCTTGACCCTCTGCTGGACAGGATCTTAGTGTTGGAAGGAAATTGCTTGGCATCTTGTACAACCTGCTAATGTGCTTGTGCATTCATGCACAGCAATTGATCTTACAAGCTTCTGAGTGTTCACTGGACTTGCCATTATACCATGAATATTTTATAGCTGCACCACTGTAATAACAGTAATTACATTTGCCCTTTTACAGAACCTTTTATATAAGGGTTTCAAGGTGGTTTATGGATGGTAATTAGGCCCCATGGTCTTCCTGTGGAGTAAGAATTATTATTACCTTTCTGCAAATGGGGAAGCTGAGGTACAGAAAATCTGAACTTGACCTTGCCCAAGGTCATATCTCAAATCGCTGCCAGGATGAGGAGATGAATTCAAGGATTCCTGCTCCAAGGTTTCTGTACTTATTTATTTGGCTTAGATTATGCTTCTAACTGAAGACAAACTTTTAAGCTTAAAACTGTCAATATTTTCCAATTATTTGGAGTATTGCACATTTTTCCTGTTCTGAAGAGTTGCTGTGCCTCCCATCACATCCACGTGTCAGAAGGTACCCACTGAGATGATTTTGAGGTGCTGCACCCACAGGCCCTCATCCTACCCAGAGATGCCAGTGGGGACCTCACTAAGGATTAACCCAGGCCTGCAGGTACCAACACAAAACCATTAAAGCCATCCTCAGCCCCTGGTTGAAAGGCACTTTTCTCTCAATTGCTTTGCTAATAGTGAAACAGTGTCCCAAGGTAGATAGTAAAGTCACTGCCTGTCATTGAGATGAATGGAAATGACTGGCTGTGATTGCTGCTTTGATAAACTTATTTACTACCAGAGTGCCAGCCCTTGGCTGGGCTGTAAAAAGGGTGTAATTATTATGTAATGATTATATAATGAAAAACACCTATTTACCGAGAGGAAAATGAGCACATTCCTGAGTGGTACCTCAGTCTAAGTGGGGTGCAGGCTCACAGTCAGAGCAGGGCAGGGCAGCATTTGGGGAGGCAAAATTCCAGCACGAAATTCCCGAGCAGCGAGCCCACAAGCGCAGCAGAAGGAAGCTGTGGTATTTTTATCTCAGTCACAGCTCAGAGGGAACATGAAGTGTCTCCACTTTTCCAGCTTCAGATTTAATGTGACTGGAACCACATGTGGGATTTCCCTGCAGCTGGGGAGCAGATGGTGCCAGGTTATGCAATGTGGGACGTGGGGACAGCCAGCCAATGCCCCAGCCTGCTGCTCCCCGTGGCACTGAGCTGGTCTGGGAGAGGACAACCCTCAGAAATAGATACATAATATAAACTGTGTTTTATATTTCTCCAAAAATACAGAATCCCGGCTTCACAGAAGTAACTGGGAAATTATCACTTAATTCTGCCTGTTCAGAACGTCCTTCAGGGAGTTCAGAGATACCTTTGGCACTCAGGAAGACACTGTAATTACTGTAAATGATGTAAAATCCTTTAAGCTATGAGAGATTCGACCAGTCTGATCAATACCTTGCAATAACAAGGTTTAGCTTGGTAAGAACTGTTGTGCAGTAATAACATTGTTTATGATTTATTCTGCTTAGCTTCTAAGTTTTTAGTCCAATAAACCTGTGTATTTGAACAAAACAGAGTGCTAGTGGACTGAGTCTTTTGGACTATGCCACAAGGCAGCAGCATGCTCCTGGCCTGGCTGGAGATTGAAAGGGAATGAGAGTATCAGCACATCCAAGATAAGCAGGGG
The DNA here is from genome assembly GCF_014805655.1 of Passer montanus. Taxonomy (NCBI): domain Eukaryota; kingdom Metazoa; phylum Chordata; class Aves; order Passeriformes; family Passeridae; genus Passer; species Passer montanus. The sequence goes on along the minus strand of NW_024357502.1, from coordinate 3,452,185 downwards.
TAAAAAGAAGATCACCCTAACCACAGAGAAAGTGCAGACAACACACCTTGAGAAAAGAATTATTCCCTTAGCACAAGTTTCCCATCTTTTTTTTTTTTTTCACTTTTCTTCCTTGTGGGATCTATGCATGGATCCTACCCCAAACAACAGTGGGGTTTCCTGTTCCTAGCAGGGCTCTATGAGCAGCTTTCCTTTTATTCTTTAAAAGAGGATAATTCATGGGAAAAACACCCAAGGTAAACTACTTGCCGTGTCTTTGGCTATAACTACTTATCTGAAATAAAACATTGGACATGGCAACATCTACTGAGTAATGATCCACAGATTGCAGCTCTCTGCACTGTGTGTTCTGAACAGAACTATATTTTAAGTTCAAGCTCTGATTTGCAAACACCTTAAAATGCCTGGAAATTTCACTGCTGCCTTTTTCTTATTCATTTCAGCTCCTGTGCCTCAGCACCTCTCAGCTTTGATGCATTGAGAATCATTAGTAAGTAAAGCACTTTGGATCTATGCTTCTGAGTTTATGTTTCTGAACACAAGCAAAAATTCATACCCATTAGTTATTTACTGAGTTGGAGACTGCTAAAATATATCTCGAGGAAGTTCAGAAATTTTTTTCATTTCAGTTCATATTATTGGGGGTTTTGTTAATGGAAGTTTCAGCAGGTGAGGAGCTCTTTTATTTTTACATGCACTATATTGCAGTCTAAATGCCATTTTGTTAAAAGCTGTTTATGAACAAAGCACTTGAAAGCAAATGTGAATTGCCCAAAGCATTTTCCCCCATTGTATGTGCTCTGGGTGATCCCTGAAATCAAAGATTTGATGGACGTTTGTATTTTTTGCATTACAGGTTTTTATCCCATGCATGTAACAAATGAAAACCATGAATTGGAGTGGACGTGGCATTTTGAAAACCACAAAGCACTTGATTTCTTCAATTTATGTTTACATAGGGATTATTTCACCCATCAGTGAAATGCAGCTGCCTCTGGCTTGGAAAACGTCAGTCTTTAAAAAGAAACATTGCTAAGTGAAAAGAACTTTATCTCATATAAAACTTGAGGAGGAATGTAGGCTTGCAGAATGTAATTACTCATTTGGATTTTAGCCCAGACACCAAAGCTATCATTGCCTCTTTAGCAAGAGGAACTTGGAATCTTAAGTGGTTGCACATAATGAAAGCCTTGATTCTGCAACCTTTTTGGAAAATAAAATTACTATTAGTAGTACAATGCTTCCCAAATATTTGGATGTAATTGCACTTATGATTTACATCACACTTTGAACAAGAGAACTCCAGAGGCTCTATAAAAGTAAAGGTGGCTTTGATTTCCAGAACAGCCCTGTTCCCTGCTGCTGGATCTCCACATTTCAGAGCCTGAAAAATGTTGTCACAAGGGGAATAAGTGACTCTGCTCTGGCCCCTACATCCATGCAGAACTTCTCAGTGTTCCAAAAGGGAAGTTTCCTGCATGGATTGCTGCCAGCTGCAGGGATGTGGCACTCAGTAATGACTGTGACAGCAGGAGCTGCTCTGAAGGATTGATTCACCTCACAGCCTAGTGATTGTGGGGTTTGTAGCAGCATTTTTAGCACTGGTGTCAAATCATGGATGGGTTTGTGATAAAACTTCCAGGATTTTTAAAAGCAGTGAGATTCCAGAGTGGGCACATCCGTTTTCTCTGTGATGTCCAACATCTGTGCAATCATTTCTACCCACAGCAAAATTGGTGAGGGTGTTCCAGCAGTGAAGATGTTATCTTTTTCCTTCTGTATCCTTGGCATTTTCATCAATTTCTCCAAAGGATTCTCTGTCTTCCCTTCCCAGATTTTGAGCTGTTGCCAGACTGTCATCTGAAGATCTGTGTTATTTTAACATTGTCCCAAAAATTGGAGGAGAAGAGAAACCTCATCCAAATGGTATTAAACCCCATATTTCACATACTATGCTCATTTCAGAAAACCTATTGAAAAGATAGGAAGAGAGTTATGGAGAAAAGAATGGAAGTTTGTGAGGAATGACACATAAATGAAAAGAATAAGGGTGTAGAGGTTTTTGTTTATTTCTTAAACAAGGAGTTTTGGTCTGTCTTATACTGACAAGACTTTTGGTCAGTGTTACCTTACAAGATGTTAGAGAGTCTGTTATGTGGAATCTCTCTAATAATAATGAAACCCAAAATAGTTCCCCACAGTTTATGATCAGAGAATCATAGAATTAAAGACTAACAGAATTAAGGAATCATGAAATTAAAAAGTCATGGAATGGTTTGTGTTGGAAGGGACCATAAAAACCATCTGATTCCAACCCAGTCATGGACAACTGGGTCCTGACTGAGGAGGGAAGTTGGACAACAAGACTCCAGAGGTCCCTTTCAAAGTCAACCTTTCTCTGATTCTCTGATGCAGTAATTCTGTGACTCTAAATAACTTTCTGCCTTATGAAACTGAAGATCTCCAAAATAAGATCAGAGATGTAAAAACATCTGGCTTTACAGATTCCCCCCATCTGTCAGAAGTACAAGTTCTTCTAAGACCAGTTGGTCTGAAAATTCTCTTTTCAATGTTTCAAATGCTTTTTCACCTGGTTTAAAACATCCTAAACCAAAAGGGTCTAATTATACATTGCCCCAGGGAAGGAAAATTGCAGGTTTCCTGCATCCTGCTGTTGGGTTTTGTGCTGCCCATCAGAGAGGGGGTAAGAGGTAGAAACAGGTCAGTGTGTGGTAGAGCAGAGAGCAGCAGGTGAGAAAGAATGACAGAAGAGTCTGAGAAATTGCTGGTAATTGTGGTCCAGCCCTTCAAAAATTCCTGTCAAGAGGCAGAACTAGACACATTTTGTTTTTCAGTAGTCTCTGAGCCTCTCATGGTAATGAGAGAAAATTGGGGGTTTTCCCCCTCTGCTCTGTATGTGTTTGTGGCCACATTGCATAGGGAGGAAGGAGCTGTTTGTTTCCTTACCAATTGATATTTGCAATCTTCTCCCCTTTTAACAAACTCATTCATCTTCACAGCACCTTTGCTACCAGGCAATTTCTACAAATCAAGCTGAACATTCGATCTGTGTTGTTTTTAATGATCTTTCTTGCCAATATTTATAATGTGCTTTGAAAGCTGAGGCAGACCATGGGCTAGATATTTAATATTAATTAATTTGTCACTCCCCAGAACACGCACATGCTGAGGAGACGAGTAAACATGTTTAATTTTACCAGAGGGGTTGGAGGCACTTGTAAATTGCTAATTCATTTTAAAGGTGTCCCTTCCTCCCTTTCTTTGGAGATTCATTTCTTCGTGCTCTCCCCTCCTTTTTAATTGAAGCAATCTCACTTCTGCAACCTGAATTTCACCTCCCTTTTGCCCACACTCCCATTGCCTCTGTCTCTTCCCAGCAAGATTAACAAAACTTTTTATAATTGCTATCAGCACCTATTCAGTAGCACCCAATGGGGCAGGGAGCTTTGGAAAGGAAAGAGAGGGTTTTGGAGAAAAGGATCCCAAAAAACAGAGGACACAGAGGTTACTATAATTTTAAAAAATTCATGTTATTTCTACGCTGTTCTAAATGTCATTCAAGAAAGGCCAAGACATATATTGTGAGTCAAGGCTAAGATAACAGATAGAATATATCAATATTAACAACAGATAAGGCAAAAGAAACCCTATGAGACAGCTTAGATCTGTGTGATAAGGAAACTATAAAAGTATTATGGAGCCGAAGATGATCAGAAAATCAACATTTCCTTCCCGTTTCTGTAACAGAACTGAAATCTTGCCTTCAGGACATCAGTAGCTTTGGGTCTGCTCTCTGACCACGCAAGATTTATTTTTTTCTCAGAGCATGTAGAGTTGAATTGAAGCATGGTGGCTTTTGTGCAGAGATATGACAGGTGATAAATTAAATGTCCAATGCAGTGGTGATTATGCACAGATTTTCCCTGCCTCCCGTGTTTATTTTCTGTTTCCCTTTTCCAAAGCAAAATGTCACACTACTGGGGTTGTGTCTCGGTGGAAATCAAAGAGGGTGAGGGTAATTTTGTGTCCTCTCAGCAGCTTTTTGGAGATGGTATTGGTTGGATTTGCTGCACCCTTGAATTGTCTCAAGTTCAGTTCTGGTGATTTTCTTATAAGAATGCAAAAAAAAAAAAAAGTATATAGGAATTGTTTGTTTTTTCTGTCAAATGTCATGTTAAAGCTATTAGTCTGAATTAAATTCCTAATTTATATTGGCTTTTTTCTGCCTTTATCCTTTTCCGATAGATCACTATTCCCATGTAGTCTTAAACATTTCCTAGAGCTCTTCCTTAGGCTAAAATATCCCTTCCTATATTTTTCCCCTCTCCAGCTGCCTTATTCCTTATGTAATTCCTTCCTTATCATTCAAGTTAGTACATTTTAAATGTCTAGTTCCCTCTTTCTGGATTAATGTGGGATAAACTAAATCATAGCTGCTGTTGAGAATAGCACAATGCAACTGATGGAATTAATAAGGAAGGAATGAAAATATGTTTTCAAAGTCTGCCCAGCTGTGTCCTAGAAAGTCCTTCAGACGGGTGTGAAGGGAATGCTCTGGGTTTAAGAGATATTAACAAATCCCAATAAACCCAAGCAGATTTCACTGAGCTCTGCATTTCCTGAACTCCCTGTTACCTCACCTCCAGCCTATTGGTGACATGCCAGCAGACTGATTTGCAAAATTTCTGTCTTTATGACATTCTATAAACTACTTTATGGGACAAAAGACAGATATATCCCTGTCTTACAGAGCTTCCAAATTGCAGCTTAATTAAAGGACTGTGAGACACAAAGAGAAGACAAGGACACAAGATAAAAATCAGAGGGGTGTATTCTTGCACAATGGATTCCCATTACCCTAAAGAGAATCCTACCAGGGAATGGATGTCCCTCAGCAAGATATCTTTTACGACACTGTAAATACAGCAAGGAAATGCTCGAGTTTTCATTCTGTTGGGCAGGGAGAAGGGAAGGTCAGTCAGAAAAGGAGAAAGGAGAGCCTTTAGGGAATAAAAGGGTCCTTGGTACAGGGTGATCCTCGTTGGGCAGATTCCTGGCAAAAAGGCAGCAAAGCTGTGTGGTGGGAGCCAGACTAGGCAGTGAAAAGGCAAGGTGAAAATCTCTGGGTGTGCCAGCAAAAGGACCGAGTCACCTCCCCAGAGCTGCAGGTTCTGCATCCCCCTGGACCTCGCTGTCATGGGAAGTTGCTCCTTGTGTTGGTTCTGTCCTGCTCCTTTTATCTTGCTTTAGGTTTGGGAAGTGGTGCAGAACCTAAAACACAACAAACACAAAGAGGAGAGAGAAGGGTGGTAAGCCCTGTGGTAGCGGCATGTGTATGTCATTACACTTTGAAAATGTGATGTAGTGACAGACAAACTGAAGGCTCTTGGACTCAGCAGCAAAGCACGTGTTTATTTCAACCTGGCCTTAAACAGTTGAGAGAGATAAGAAACACACCTGGGGACATGGAAAAGCAGTATTTGGCTACTTTTTGGAGATCTGATTGTGTTTAGGCAAATTTAAACTGCCTATAACTATTAAAGCTGTTAAGTTTGTTTATTCAGAATGACAATGAAGGAAGATAAATAATCCTGTCTTAGGAAGAGGTACAACAAATCATGCCCAGAAACAAGCCTGAATAATGATTTTAATCAGAGAACCACAGAATACTGAGTTGGAAGGATCTCACAGAGATGGAGTCTGACTCCTGGTCCTGCAAAGGACAACCCCATTAATCCCATCCTGTGCCTGAGAGCACTGTCTAAATGAATTCCTTGAATTCTGTCAGGCTTGGCGCTGTGACCACTGCCATGGGGAGCCTGTTCAGTGCCCAGCCACCCTCTGGGGGAAAGACCTGACTAAAGTGAAAGGATTGATTTAAAAAGAATGAACAGATGAACCTTGACTGATGTAAGTCAGGTTGCTTTAGAGCAATTAATTAAATGCAGATAGTTCCTCCCTGTGAGGGTGGGGAGGCCCTGGCACAGGGTGCCCAGAGCAGCTGTGGCTGCCCCTGGATCCCTGAAAGTGCCCAAGGCCAGGTTGGACAGGGCTCTGAGCAACCTGGGACAGTGGAAGTGATAAATTGGAACTTTGGGTGGAAAGTTTGGGGCACTGACTGGATTCAGCAGCGAGGATTTTACACCATGAAATATTAGAGAAATGAAGCAATCCAGTCTTTTCAGACGGATGTGTCCTACAAGGACATCCTGAACAAGCATAACATGCTGGTTTAATTCCCAGCCTCTTATGAATAGCTGGAATATTCTTAGCAAAACAGAATTATGCAGCAAAGCCACCCCAAAAGCTGTTCAAACCAGTGTGTTTTATTGTGCAACTGAGATGGACTGAGAACCCAACTGGTGGCTGTCAGGGAGCTGCCAGTGAGTGATAATTCAGTGCTTTTAGTCACATCCACATTCACATTACTTGGAAACTAACAGAGGCAAAAACAATATGAATAAAGCCAGAGGGGGTTTTGCTGAATTTTATTGAACTAAAAAATGGAGCTATGAAAAGAAGTTGGTCAGGCAATAAGATGTAGGCACAGGAAATTTTCAGCTTCAATAGGAGGATAATTGAAAACTGCCAAAGTTTAACATTAGGCTATTAGTGGTGGTTGAGCCTCAATATTAGAGATCCAGATGGGGAAGAAATGAAAGTCTTTCCTCCTCCTTGTGGTATGTGTTGCACTGCAAGGAAAGAGAGAAAGTACCTAGAGCAACACATAATTACTTAATACCAGAAAATAGTCCTTCTTTGTTAAAATCAGCAGCTTGTGTTGAGATCCCTAAGTGGCTACCTCCTGGGCATTGTTCTTTAAGCACTATTAATTGCAGCTAATGGTATTAATTGCCTTCTGCATTTTTCTGTCAAACGTGGAAAGAGCTATATATTGCAAATTCTGTCTCTTCCCGATCTTCCTTTTCAGAAATAAGGTTGGGGAAGACTGTGGAGAAGAGGCTCAGAGTCATCCCAGCCCTGTGTGAGGAAAAATCTCACAAATCTCCCCAAGGAGAGTTGTAGCATTTGTGCTCAGACTTTGTAATAATAACAGGGTTTGGTTTAATATTTTATGGAAGGATCTTTTAAATTGGATCAGAATTCTGCCTAAAGTCTTCATTAAAAAGACATCAACCTCCTACCATGCCTAATTCTTCCCATGGAGCTGCAGATTCTGCTGATTTTGTCTCAGGGATAATAAAGCATTGGATCTGCTCATGGACTATAGCATTCAAAGCGACCTCCATGGCAGGGAGAAATGACAGGGTGGAGTCCAGTGATATCAGAAGGCTAATTAATTACTTTATTATACTATATTACACTACATCTAAACTGAATCTGCACAAGCACTCAACGCCACTGAACAGAATCTTGTGGCTGTCTGCTGACCGACAGTCTGCACACCCACTTGGCCCTGACAGGCCAAGGAAACAAAACCCCAGCACTCTGGGCAAACAATCTCCATATTGCGTTCAGCTTTTGCACAAACACAGGCACAGCAAATGAGATAAGAATTGTTTTTTCTTTCTCTGAGGTTCCTTGCTGCGATTCCCAGAAAATATCCTTGGGAAGCTGTGCCTTGCTTTTCTCTGTGAAAAGAGATGTGGCCACAGTGGACAGCACTCATTTCACATGGGTCAAAACCCTGGCATGTGCTGCAGTGTGAGTGATGCTGAGCCTGTCCCACACAGCAGCTTAGAGGGGAGCACAAGTTCCCCTGCTCAGTCCCAGGTGTACCTGCATGTGACCATCTGCAACCTCTACTGGGAGCCTTGCCCATAGAAAAAAGTCTGACACAGGACTGTGTCTCCAAAATATGTGTTATTATTGCTCAGGAGCTTATAAATGCCAAAGCCACAAACCATTTCCTATTATCTTTTTGCAACTGGGGCAAGAAAACCACCATGATGTATTGTATTTTTAGGGACCCTCATAGCAGGGAGGAATGATGCATCTGACTCCATGTTCTCAGAAGACTAATTTATTATTTTATGATATTATATTATTTTAAAGAATACTATACTATACTATACTATACTATACTATACTATACTATACTATACTATACTATACTAAAGAATAGAGTTGAATGCTGCAATGATTTATCTGGGATCTATAAACACTGAGCCTCACAAAGATCTACTGCAGAAGTTCTGCTTCCATTTGCTCTGTCCTGAACTGCACAGGGCACAGGGGGAGCATTGTACAGCCACAGGAACAAAATTCTACAGGTTGTTCCTCACTGTGCTGTCATTTATTAATACCAAGATTAATGGATTTCATATATGACTGAATAGGACACCCTTCAAAAACCTCAATGCTCTCAGGCACAGGGTGGAGTTGTTGGGGTGTCCTGTGCAGGACTGGATGAACCTAAAGGATTCTTTCCAAATCCAGGTATCCTGTGATTCCACGGTGATAATCAAGCTGCACTGGACCACACAAGGGAGGGATGCAGAACCTGCTCTTCTAAACCATCTTTTATTCCCATTTGTCAATGTTGGAGATTTTCCATGCAGACAAACAGATGTCAAGCGAGCAGACAGCAAATCTTGGGTGTATCAAAATTATTGTTTCCCTTCACTTGTATTTGCGCTGGACTTTCAAGTTAAAACTTCAAAACGTAGATGTTTAAACATTTTAAAATGTTAAAATGTTACAAATTTAACAGGTTTAGATCAAACTGTGGATTTCCTTTAAGTCATGCTACTGTATAAGCGTGTTTGCTGCCAAATTTGGAGCAGCAATCAGTGATTTCCAAGACATAATTGGAACAGCTCAATTGGCAAAAATAGGCATTTGAGCACCTACTTTACAAAACTGATGTCAGCTTAGAAATGAAGAATATAGAAATCCTTAGTGACTGCTGAAAAATTTGGTCAAACTTAACTCTGTAGTCAGAGGCTTTACTTTCTGAAAAGACCTTACTACAATGTAATGCAACATTTAAAAGCCACTATGTTCTCTTGAATCCATGTTTTTAGTTGCTTTTAGGATTGTTGGTAACATCCCTGTGGGACTCAAAAGCCCCAGGGAGAAACTGGTTTCTGTGTGACCATTTCAGTCCAAGGTTTCAGCTGAACCTGCCACAATGGGGACACACAAAGTCAGAGCAGCTTGTTCCCAGATCAGAGAGAAATTGAGATAGTGGGAACTTGAGCTGTGTTGATACAGATCTTTATCCAACCTGGAAATTAGAAACCTGCTCTCATTTTTAGCAGTACTGATCCAGCAAGTGTTTCCTGCACAAGGCTTGACATGAAAAATAGTTTTAATAAGTACTAGAGATGTGTTTCAAGATTTTCTAAGGGAAAGTGTAAGTTGTGATAAGTCTGGTACAGAGAAAGAAAGAGAGGGAAAAAGGGAAGGAAGGAAGGAAGGAAGGCTCAGAGGCAGATTGTTAAACTCATTTAGCAGCCAAGCAATCCTAAGCTAGCAGCTCTCTGTTATCAATGCGAGCTGTGCTCCAGGCAGAATTTCCTTGGCGCATTATTGACCTTTAAAATTACATCCTACCCCCAAATATTGCTCCATGCTGCTATCTTTTATTATACCTGGCTTTCTTACAGCATTTGTTTATCAGTCTGCTCTTCTGTGTTTACCTTCAGCCTTTAAGAAGCAATTACAGAGGATGGACATAACTCAAAATAACAGGTGTAGCACAGAGACAAGAGAGGCTAACAAAGCTCAGGAAAAAAAGGGGATAGTAGAGCTGGAAGAAGGAAACAGTAATAGAAATGATGTAGAGGAATCCTGTCACTTCTCATTAGGATTTGACAGCACTGCAGCATAAAATATGCACAAACTGGCCACCCTTGTTCAGAGCAGATGTCAGGTGCACAATCTGTACAATAACACTGAGAGATGCTGGTTCCACAAGGCCAGAAATGACCCTTTAATTGAGTCAGACCTTGGAGTTAACCTCAACCCCTCTTTAAGCAGGTGAAGTTGCTGAAAGGCTCTGTTTAAGTGCAAAGTGGAAGGGCCCAGAGGTGGTACAAGGGATCATCCTGCTGCAGCCAAGCAGGGATTCTGTGTGATTTCAGGCACCACTGATAAATTGGTAAATCTGTCTTCCTTCCCTCTGAGCCTTGCCTTGAATAGTACAGTAAATACAAATAGAATCCAATTTCCTCCTGATGTGACTTTCTTCAAAGGGTTTTCTTTCTGGAAGGGTTCCCAGGACATGGCTATCCCAATAAAAGCATCATTGTTCCTGCTCCTGTTAACACTAGACAACAGATTTTTCCTGATCTTCATTCAGAGTGAAAAATAATTAATCTCTCCGTATCTATTCAAGCAATAGATTCATAAGTAACAACAAGTGGGAGAGAGCTATGTTGCTTTCCAGGGACATTTGCACTGTCTTGTGGAGTAGAAAAATACTGTAAAAAATAAAATAAGATGAAGAAAAATTGAAACATTGCAAAAAAATGTGAAATCATAGAATGGTTCTAGTAGAAAAGGACCTCAAAGTTCTTCTGGTTCCACCCCCCTGCCATGGGAAGTGACATATTCCACTAAACTGGATTCCTCCAACCCCATCCAGCCTGACCTTGAGCATTCCAAGGTGGCAAACTTGTCCTTGAGTCTTCTTTGTCTTGATATGGCAGCTTGCTGATTTGTCAGGTCTGATCTTGCTGTCTCGGTGCTCAGGGCTGACACAGCCACTCTGAATTTCTCCAGGCTCCTGTCAGGCAGTGGGGTGATGCTGGGAACATGGCAGAGGGATCTTCCCTTATTCCTTTCTTCATAATTAAAATTATGAGCAGCTTCAGATTGACAGCTGAGCAAGCACTGAGCAGAGTCACCCAGGCTAAAGGACACGTGGTTGCCACAATGTCTTTAAGTGGAAAATCAGCTTTTACTCCAGGAAACTCCCTGGGAATCTTTTGGAAGAAGCTGGATTATGTCCTTTGTGAGTACTGGTGAGCTCCATGTTGCTCTAATGAAGACAAAACCCAAGGAAAAAATTGCAATTGAATATAAGGGGCATTTAAACCCATGAATCTCCTACACATTTTCTACTTTGTGTTGTCTGTACCTCATGGTTTAGTCTGATGGACTTTCTCTGTCTTGTGCAGGAAAAACTAGGCACAACTTACACAAGGATCAGATGCTGCTTGGCTGAATCCCAGAGCCTTTTCCAGAGCCATCCCTTGATTTGTGGAGACCAGTTAGCATAAGCCATCCTCTCCACCTGTGAAGATGAATGAAATAGCCCCTCTCTGTCTCACAAAAGTATTATAAACCCATTATAAAGATTACAAGGTGCTTGGAGACAAGGAAGGTGGAAGAATTATTAGCAGATTATTGTGTAGGAGTTGCACTGAGACCCCTGAGCTCATTTTCATGTAGACCTACAGTTATTTGTCAACAGCTAATGATTTTTTTACCTTCATCTGCACAAATTAAATTCAAAGTTGTGGTGTAGAGCACATTTGCCAACATGTCTCAGTCAGATCCATTCAAATCCTGGGTTATCCCAGCCCTGGAATCATGTTTTCCAATGCATGTGCTCAAACAGGGCAGATTCAGAGGGACCAGGTTGCCCAAGGAAGTTTTGGAATCATTGTTGCTAGAAATGTTCAAAAGAAGTGTAAATGTGGCACTTGGGGACATGGTTTAGTGGTGGCCTTGGCAGTGCTGAGGGAATGGCTGGACTCAATGATCATTGAGGGCTTTTCAAGCAATAATTATTCTATGATTCTATGAATAAGCTACTTTTGGGAGAGGTAATATTTATTTTTCCTGAACTTGTAATCAGATTTTCCTGTGGATCAGCAGGGAGGCCAGAGAGTATAATGGAAACATTTGCATAGACTTTAATAGGCTTTGTGTTGGATCCATAGCATTGTGGGATAACAGAGTGCATTATTACTTCTTCATCTAATAATCCCACACAGCAATGGCCTTACACATATCCCGTTGCTTTCCAAGGATAAAAATACCTCCTTGATCAATTTTTGCCTCCCTGTTGAATTATTCTGTCAATTATTCAGTGATTTTGTTTCTCTCATGATGGCTGACATCACAAACATAATTTCTATTTGTTTTCAAATATGTGTGTAGAATTTCTGAAGAATTCAAATCCCCTTTTTCACAAGAAACCACCACAGAAAATACGTGTGTGTGGGTGTTTACGTCTTCGTGTGTCCTATCAGTAATTTGGTTCATTTCCCTCTGATACCATCAATGTGTGTTTGTGTGGTTTAGGACTCATAGAACTGCATTTTCCCGTGGCTTCATTAACCATGTCAGACCTTCAGCTGAATGTAATTGCAAGTGCCAGTCAGAAGAAATTCATTTTGTGGCTATCATCATTAGGCAGAACTGCTGGGGGTAGAGGAAACCCACAGAGCAAAACACAGGAGTGGGAGCAGCTATTTCTTTCTCATTTGGTAGCAGGAATTACTCATCAGATCATAATTTTTTTTCTGCTTTGAGCACATTTTCACTTAGTTCTCCATGCAAGGGAATTAAAATTTCAGGGAAAGTGTATCTGAGTAATCCTTCACCCTGCACAAATTTAAGCACAGCTCTTTGATATGAACAGCGAGGAGAGCAGCACACTGGCAATTCACTTTAGAGCTGTGGGCAGTGTTTGGCTCATCCTCTGACCTAAATGGTTCTTGAACAGGCAGGTGCATGGCAGCTGCTTTGGTTGGGTTCCAGGACAAAAGGAGCCTCACTGTGCTACAGATCTCCTCCACAAAAACTCTTATTTCTTCCCACATGGCCCCAACTCTCCTTTCATTGCACATGGCCCAACTCTCAAGCATGCTAAGCTAATATTTGCTGCTTTGGCTGTGAAAAGGGGTTTAAAGTTAATGTAGATAAATAAAATGCCCCTCAGGCCAGATGCCCACCTCAAAATAATAAGATCAGGGCAACTTCATTCAACCTGGCCTTGAACACTTCCTGGGATGGGGCATCCACAGCTTCTCTGGGCAACCTGTGTCAGGGCCTCACCACCCTCCCAGGAAGGAATTTCTTCCTATCAGCTAATTTAAATCTACCCACTTTCAGATTAAAACCTCTAAATTTTGTCCTACAAGTACCAGATCTGGGTGCTGGACAGGGTCATTGAAGCTTTCATGGAATCCTTGTGATATCATAGAATTCTGGCATATTTTCTGGGAAAATATGCTGGGAAACCTCAGAAAAAGCAGCCACTCATTCTTCAAGGCCAGGTTGGATGGGGCTTTCAGCAGCCTGGGATAGTGGAAGGTGTCCCTGTCCATGGCAGGGGGTGGAATGAGATGATCTTGAAGGTCCCTTCCAACCCAAACCATTCTAGTGCTCCACGATTCTTTCTGGATCTTAAATTGTTTTGTGAAATTACAGTTTTCTTTAGCTCACACTAAACAAAATATTTCAATACCTCAGGAAAATACATCCTGATAATTTTGGCCTCTTTACTCAGTGAAGGCAAGGCTGAGTGAGAAGAAGTATTAACTTGTCCTTCCTTACTCTGCTCTGTTTCTCCACTTACACCCTTGTCACCATCATATTTTCTGGAAAAATCCCTTCCCTGAGAAGCTGAGAAGCCTCAGAGAGAAAGGAAAACAATATCATCTCATTTGCTTCTCTTGTGTTTTGCTCCTTTGGAATGTGTTTGGAGATTGTTTACCCACAGGTGATTGTTTCATTGGTTTCATGTGAATTGTTTTGACTATTGACTAATAAGGGCCAAGCTGTGTCAGACTCTGAGGAGAGAGTCACGAGATTTTCATTATTATCTTTTACAGACCTTCTGTCTGTATCCTTTCTGTATTCTTTAGTATAGTTTAGTATAGTGTTCTTTAATATAATATAGATCAAAAAATAATAAATTAACCTTCTAAGAACATGGAGTCAGATTCATCATTTCCTTCCTTCATCTTGGAACCCCGCAAATACAAGACACCCTGGTGGTTTTGGAGTGTTCTCAGAAACAAAGTTTGAGTCCCTTCAAGCAGAGAATGAAATCGAACCCAGAAAAGTGCTGCAAAAATTCCATTTTGGGTTCAAGGGGGTTATTTGCAGGGTTCTTTTCTCTGCTCAAGTGCTTTGCTCTCCTATTCACTGCAAACCTGTGGGATTGCTCTCTGCTTTCCTGCTCCAGGAGAACAACTCCCAGACCTGGATTCCTCACACACTCCTGGGTGTTTCATGTAAACCACTCAGGCCCTCAGGCAGAGTCAGAAGAAGAATGTTTACAAGTAATTTGGAGATTCAGATGAGAATTAAATGTGAAACAGGTACTGGCAACCATGCTCTTCCCCTCCAGATAAGTAATTTGCTCATAAACGTGAACAGAGAATTGGGATATTTAGAAGATTTTCAGATTACAAAAATTCTAAATGTCTGTGGGTTTGGGGTGTTTGTGACAGGTGAGAGAATAGGACTTTTTTCTAGCCATCACAATCATCCAGCCCTCAATTTAATCTGTCTCCTTGTTTTGTCCTACACATGGCTGTGTTACAGACTCCAGAATTTTGTGAAAGTCCCAAAGATGCACTGAGAGTGGTTCCTGAATCACAGAGCTCGTTATTTCTCTATCTTTGCCTTAACAAAGAACCACTTTCCACCAGAAGGAATTTACAGGCCAACTTCCAAACTTGGACTGTGACCTTTAATATAAAAAAAGGTGCAGACAGAGTTTGTCTTTGAAATGGGAACATAAAAAGTGCAGCAAGGGGCAAAAGGGCCTCAGATATTACAAGTGAGCTGCAGCTGAAGATGGAAATGAAAGGGAATGACTTAAAGAAAGCATGAGAAGTCTGAAGAGAGCAGAGTCCAATATAAACAGCTTTTCCAAGTGCACTCAATCCTCATTAACATGCTCTGGGGCGTTGTTCCTCCCCTGTGATGGGTTTGAAGAAGGATTTGAAAATTTACTATTGCTTCTAGCAGGTAGGCTTAATTCCCCATCTAAAGCTCACTGAAGTCAAGGAAAAAAAAGGGTTCTCATTGAGGTTGGTGGACCTTGGCTCAGTCTCTCTGACATTTAGCTGAGGTAGCTGAAACTTGTTCCCCTCGAGCCACGCAGAGGTTCTGTGGAACTGAGCTTTCCCTCTCTGTGTGAGGTATAATAGGCCATAGTTGAACACATTAATGAAAAGGGAGGTCAGAAATTTGGATTCCTTGTTAGCTCTGTGTCCTGCTGCTCACATACTCCCTCCCGGCAGTGGGGTGGAGGAGAGAACTGGGAAGGAAAAAGAAATTTGTGGGTTGAGATAAAGATGGTATAACAGGACAGAAAAAGAAGGGAAAATAAAATAAAATAAAATAAAATAAAATAAAATAAAATAAAATAAAATAAAATAAAATAAAATAAAATAAAATAAAATAAAAATTCTAAACTAGTGATGCACAATGCAGTTCCTCACCACCCACAGACTGATGGTCAGCCAGTTCCCAACCAGAGGACCCAGGCCAACTTTTCCCAGTTTATAAAAGCACCCCATGATGCCATGTGGTCTGGAATATCCCTTTGGATCAGCCTGCCCTGGCTGGGTCCCCTCACAGCTTCTTGTGCCCGCAGCCAGCTCTGGCAGGGCAGAGGGAGAAGCTAAAAAGTGTTTGACTCAGTGCAAACAGTGCTCAGCAGCAGCTAAAAATCCATGTGTTATCAACACCATTCTCACACTGAATCTGAAACACAGCACTGTGCCAGCTACTGGGAGGACAACTAGCTCTATCCCAGCCAGGGCACACTGCAAAGGCTCAAAATTTGTTAAGTACTCTACAAGATTTTGAGGCAAAGTCACAAAACATTGGAGAATATGTATAGGAAATATGTATGTGTGAAAGACAAACGATTGGAAACAATTTATGTTTTTTCTTTGTGGTAAAAAAAAAAAATAATCAGAAAGAAAGGGGAAAAGGCAAATATTTGGTTCTGTGTTGCTGTAAGCATCTGTTGTAACAAAATAAGGTGGATGCAGAGCAAGATGCACTGCAGGAGATCAGCACCTGGCCTGGCAGAGCAGCATCCAGGGCTCTGGAAATGGATTCTCAAAAGCAGCACCCTGAGCTAAAACCCATCAGATTCTGCACAGAGGAAATGGCAGAAGCCAGCAGTTTAATTTCTCCCAATTCCTCAGAGTATATTTCTTGTAGGGAAATCATTCCTATTTAGGACTGACAAATCTTATGTGTTCTCTCTAAAGTAGGAACTTTCTTTGCAGAGCTTGGCAGAGAGTTATTCCAGGTTTCCACTGCACAGTAGGTTGTTTCCACTTTGTATTTACAAGCCAGCTCTGTTATCAGAGCACCTGCAGGAAGCAGAGCAGATCAAGTGCTTGTCTTTTCTCATCACCTGGATTCCAAACCCTGTGCTCAAGGACAGAGTCATATCATGCAAGGTAAAAGAACAGCTCCTCATTCATTTTGCTGGAAGTTTTCATTGTTCAGACACAAAATGAGTGTGGATCACCCAGAAAAGGTGAAAAGGGGAGATAATTGTGGTGTGAAGCCATTAGGACACTCCTCAAAAAGAGGGTTAGGGTCTGAATTCAGGCTGGAGACAAAGATACTGACATCCTCTTCAAGGGCTAGATCATGGAATAAAAGAATGGATCCGGATTTTTAGCAACTTTAAAACTCATCCCATTCCCAACCCCCTGCCATGGGCAGGAACTCGTTCCACTGTCCCAGGTTGCTCCAAGCCCCATTCCAACCTGGCCTTGGACACTTCCAGGGATCCAGGGGCAGCCACAGCTTCTCTGGCCACCCTGTGCCAGGGCCTCACCACCCACCCAGTAGATGTATTGTGTAAATGCAAAATGTATAAGGTAAATGTTAAATTAAATATAGATATCTATTATAAATAGATTTGCAATTGTATAACCTGAAAAACAACTGCCAGAGCAGGGTCACCCACTTTTCACATGGTTACATGGATTTTTCACTGATTACATTCAGGTGGTGTTGCCTTTTTCTGTCTCTCTGGTCCCTCCACATCTCTGAAGTCAAAAGCCAAAATTCCCAATATTTCTTCCTCTTTTCTCCTTTTCACACAGGCTCTGTGATTTGGGTTTGAGATCATGCAAGGTGGGACAGGACACTCAACTTCATTCTCCCAGGCCCTTGCTGAGAGCTCCAGACCAGGTAAAGGCAGGGAAGGGTTCACAGGTTTTCCCTCCCTGTGAGGGAAAACCAGAGGAGTGCCTGTGTTTTCTCAAGGGAATGATTTAAAAACCCCAAAACAAATCATCAGCACTGATGCACAAACAAACTCTGCCTTGCAATGGACCTGCAGTTTGACCTCTGCCTGCACCCCACCACACCCCACAGTATTTGCTGTGCTCAGAGCTCTGTTTCAGACATCTTCCACTGAAGGTTTCTGTAGGTTTTCTTTGCTAAGAGAGCTAAATATCCATATCCTCAGTTGCTTCCAAAGAGCTCTTTCCAGATCATTATGCTGAAGATTGTTTTCCTGTGTGGAGTTAAAGGAAGGCTGTTACCACTACCTACAGAGCTTGCTCTACCTTGACAGCAATTGTGCTGGTGATTTTTAACTCAAAGGATTCACCTTTTCAACTTTTTATTGCTTTTTTTAGTACTTCTTCAGTGCAATCTTGAGGATAAAATTGGTTTTTATGAACACTGGAATAGAAGAAACGGTGTTAAGTTTAAAAGCCTGATTTTCATTCCATCACCTGAGTTTAAGCCATGTAGTATCACCTTCACTGATGTAAAGCTTTTGTAAAATGCAAAGCTTTGTAAAATGCAAAGCTCCAAACAGGGGAGCAGGAGGAGCAGCAGAGCTGCTGAGATGTTGTACACAAACCTGGCCAACCCTTACTACCAGCTGAAAATCAGATGTTATTTTCCCACATCCAGACAACTTGAATTTCCCCCCTCTGCCCAAGAAAAACAAATATAAAGGTGTCTTTCCCAGAGCTGGACTCAGCCTTGTAAAGAAAATCATCATCTCGACATTATGCCATAACCAATTGAGCTCATTCTGTGTTCTGACCTTTTCCTGGAGGTCTGGGCCATGGAAATCAGATATTATACCCTGCAAGAAGCAGCTGCATCCCTTCCTGGATGACTCTTGAGTGTCCTGACAAAACAGAGACTTCACATAGTTGGTTTTGTCAGTTTTCTATCCCTTTGGCACACATAAAAATATAAAAACATGGGAACCAAAGAAGAAATCTTTTAGTTCTAAAGCTCACAGGTGATAAGACAAAGGATTTCTGGACAGCACAAATATTTCCAAGGATTTAGAAGGTGGGGACGGGAGCAACAGGCTGCAGGACCCAGTGGTTTGATACTTTACAGAAAGGGGAATTGGTGTTATAGGTGCTGGAAACACAGGAACAAAGTGCAAGACTGAAAATAAAGGTACATCTTCTCTGTCAAGGCATAAAGGAATCCAAAAGGCATCCAAAGAGAACACATTTAGCAACATGTGGAGTCCAGCTCCCTCCCAGATGTGTCCTTGCAACACATCCCACGCTGTGAGCCCATGGAACATGTTTGGAATATACCAGTAGCCTTCAAAGCTGTTTTTGAGCTAAACACTGTTATTTATGTCCCCAGCTGTGCCAGGGTGATTTCTTCCTATTATTTTTTATTGCAGTGCCAGAGATACATAACAGCTGCTGTACCCAGCCTAATTTTCAGTATGTTGAGCAATGGGATTTCTCTCAGTTTCCTTGTGAGGATCTTCTGCAGCCTCACAGATCAATCTGTGTGGGAGCATCTTTCTTGAGCCCTGCTTCCCTGGGTTTGTCCCATCACTTGTGAAATTCTACACAGACCTTTTCATCAGGAGACTGGATGTTCCCAGGGTAAATTTTCATGTTCTACTCTTCACTCAGGCTAAAGGGTTTTATCTGTGCAACAGGGAATTTCACAGTTATGGAGTCAACATATTTTAAACCACCATGATATATTTATAGGCCTCCTTGCTATACATCGGCATTTTTCCTTAAAGGTTTTTTTTTTAATTCTCCCTATCCTGGTAGAGATTTACAACAAGTTTACAGATCTCCTAACCTTGTTTTATTTATAAATTCAGACACCAAAACCCTACTGCCATAAGAGGAAGGGGTTTGAGGAATTAATCACAAGAATATTATTTTGTGTGTAAGTTCTGTTTTATTCTGGTTTGTCAATCTCCCCTTCAAGGTATCCTTAGCAGAAGCTTTCTGTGTGTAATTGGGTGATGAAGATAGTCAATTAAGAATCCCTGAAAAGTGTTTCTTTATTGACTAACAGCCTGCAGAATTGCATGTTCTTCCTTCCTGAGAAGCAAGGCTCTTCATCATGATTAATTACTGTCAAATCTCCACAGGTTTGTAACAGCAAGATAGAAGATATCTACCATAAATCACCAAATAAAGTATTTATTAGAGAAAATAACAAGAGGAACATTTCAACTGTCCTGATGAATTACATGCAGGTCTTTCTGGCTCAAGTGCCTTCTCTGAGCAGTAATAGAACCCTTTTTTTTTCCTTCCTGTCCTTTTTTTTAGCTCCCTGGAATATTTCCTAGCAGATCTGTTGAAAAAGGGTTCTTACCTTGCACCATTTTTCTACATCTTCCTGTTGTGTCTGGAGCAATGCTTGAAATAATGTGTCAGATTTAGATGTCTGCTATCCACAAAGCATGAAGGTGAGCTTAGAAAGGATTTAGAAAGAAGCTACAGGAGGAAAATCTGAGAGAAATACCTAAAAAATTGATTTATTTTCAAAGCTTATGTAAACAATCTGAGCTAAGAAAAAAGCAAGCTCATTCCTTGATTTTTACTGGCAGCTAAGGTATGTGTAGTGTGGAAACAGTGACAAAGTCATTCATAGGTGAATTTTGAGAAATCATGTCTGGTTTTTTCTGTATAGTTAATAAACACAGAACACTCAGCTTTAAATTGAAGTCTTTCAGCCTTGTAGATACTTCTGTAGAGCATAGGGAACAGCTCAACCTAACTAGAAATTTACCACTGTATTTTCTACGTCTCTCAAAAACACACAATGGACAATCCCCTTTCCACCTTTTAACTGAGTGACATCCTCACTTATCTATAAGCAAGGAGGCCAATTAAAGGCAGACAATTTGAGGCAAGAGCAAGGTCATGATGGAAGGGGTGCAGCAACAATTCATTTAATGGGAAGGGACTGTGCAAGTTTTGAGGAAATTACTTTAGTGGGGAGGTGTCCTGCACTGCAAGATGTGGCTGGGGCTGTGTGTGTTCTATTTCCATCTGTCAGAAGTATGGTATTACTGCATTTTTATTTTACTTTTATTTTTTCCCTAATACAGAACTGTTATTCCTATTCCCATATCCTTCCCTGAGAGCCCCTTAATTTCAAAATTACAATAATTCAGAGGGAGGGGGTTTACATTTTCCATTTCAAGGGAGGCTCCTGCCTTCCTCAGCAGACACCTGGCTTTTCAAACCAAGACAGGAGGCAGCTGAGTACCTGTCCTTAATCCTTTTTCTTCAGTCCTGACTGGCTTTGAAGCAGGAAACACTGTCAAGCTTGATGAGGGAAATCTGCTCCACAAGGCTACCCAGAAAGGCACAGCTCCACAAAACCCATTTGCCAGACAATAAAGACTCAGAAATCCAAAAGATTTATTATTTAAGTACCAAAAGCAGCAGCAGTGGAGCTCACCAATTGTTTTCTCAATAGAATAAAACACTTAGATGTTTGTAGAAGGTAAAGTATCTCCTTTTCTGTGCTGTGCCACCAAGGACACCCACATGGAGAGAAACATCTTAGAATCCAGACTTCACAAAGAAGATCAGCAGGTTCCATGTGAGAAACCAGCCAGTGCTTGTGCTCATTCCCTGCTGAACAACCTGCCCAGCTGTTGAGAATTACAAAACCACCAGGGTTTTGATTGCACACCCCGGTGCCAGCTTCAAGCTCCAATTCCCAGGTGAAGAAATAATTCTGGTGCTCCAGATCCATTGCAAGGGGTCTGCAACACTGGAAAAAGGGGCTTGACAGAATTTTGGGCTGCCAGATTTGCATTCTCATAGCCAGCAGAGGGAAGTTCACTCTCATCTGAAACAAATGGAAATTTGCATTTCTTGCTTTTCTTTGTGCCCAGTGTTTAGCTGGGACCAAGGCAATCCTGAGGAAAGGAGGTGAGAATTAGAAATGGTAAGTTATTATAGAACAAGGGAGAAAACCATAACATGGGGAAAATGAATGGGAGAGGTGAAATGACAGAGAAAGGTATCAAAATGAAGACCAGAAACATGACATCGAACAAATATTGACATTTTATTCTTGGTTTTAATTGAATCTTGTTAATTTACTCTTTATCCAATATTACATAACAGTTGCAAACATTTGGAGCATCAATTCTTCACAGTCGATGCAAAACAAATGAAGAGAATATTGTATTTTCTTTACTAAACAAGAGAATATTTTCTGATTCCTGTTAAAAATGAAATATTTTGCTGCTTTTATAGAGGACCATAGTTCATTCCTGTTAAATTCAGGGTGTCTTCTTTCTTAGGACGTGTTGACCAGCTCTAGAAACAATGAGAAAGATTTGCTTCTGTATGAATGAAAAGTTATTATGAATTTTCTAGGCTGGTGGGTTCACAAAATGTGAAATACACATTATGTCAAACCGGAGGAGATGGAGTTGTAATCACTCTGATGTGTGACACACAATTAACAATGTTTGCAAATTTGCATTTATGAATAAAATTCCAATTGAAACGGATATTCAGCAGGCAGTAATGAGGTTTAGAGGACACAGCCAAGGTATGTTCATACAACAGAAATCAATGAAGCATATGTGCTGAACAAACACATGAGCAGGGATAAAGACATTTCTTAATGAAAAAGTCAGAAAAATTCTGCCATGTGGAGCACTTTCATCATCAGCCTCTGTGTGCTTCTGAAAGGACTGAACTCTGGCAGCAGGACTGGGTGTTGGATCACCCTGAGGGACAGCAAACATTGCTCTGCTCAGGTGAGTTAGGAAACCATGCACAGGATTTCATACCTCTCCCCATGCCTGCTCCTCCTCAGCGAGCAATCCCCAGCCATCCCTCACTGCCAAACCATCCTGCTTGGAGATGGGCAGGAAGGAGGGGATTCAAGCCCAGCTGACATTTGAATGTGCTGGAAAATGTTGGTGGCTTTTTTCTTCCTCTTCCCTTTTTCTAATTTGGTGACCCTCCAATGTTTTTCCCTGCAATATTTCATCCAGACAGGTTTGGCTTTATTACAGCCTCAGGCATCCATGCATGCAGGTGTTCCTAAGTAATCCTTGGAAGTACCAAGCATGAGCATTAAGGTTTTGCCTCAGGTGAATTTGAGGAATATTTGAATTGGGCAAGAAAAAGGTATTTTTGTGAACACAGTAATGTAAAATATCCATAAACCATAAAAATGTGCTGGAGCACTCAGGGTGCAGGTTTTTCCAACCCAAGTCTACAAATGAGGTACCTATAATTTTTCTAGGAAATAAAATGAAGGCTAAGCAGACCTTTGCCAGCTTGAAATGTGTTTCAAGGGGATTGGTAAACCCAAAAAAAAAAAAAAGTGAGCAAAAAAAGGTAATTGCAGGAAAAATGCCAAAACCCAGCTATCTATGAAAAGTAGCCCAGCAGGTTAGCATAGGAATCAATTGTTAGCACCTCCTGCCCAGGCACATATTGATAAATTGGAGGTAAAGGATAAATTGGAGATAAAGACAAAGAGAAAAATGATTAGTAGGAAGAAGGGACTGACTGCTGAGAGAAGAGCAGAATTAATGAGGTAGAGCTTGACTAAAGGAGAGCTCAGGAAAGGGGCATAAATCTACCTGTCTGTAAGCTGAATACCAAACCAATACCAAAGGCAGGGTTCTTTGGGTCAGATCATAGCAAAATTGGGGGATCTGGGAAGGAAAATGGGGAAAAGAGTTCACTAGAAAATGCATGTGGAGGGTGGAAATGAAGATTCTTATCCATTTTGATCGCCTGTGATCTGTATCAGACCCCTTGCTCCAAAGTGCTGCATTTGAAACCTCTCAGTTCACTGTTTTTAAATGTCATGTTTTGACTTTATCCCATTTCACATGATGCTTTAAGATTTCATGTCATTGTACTTTACTGTTTACAAAACACTTTTGTGTTTTGAGCTGTTTTGTTTGACCTGAAACATGTTATGGAGAAGGGCTTTTTATATAGTAAGAAAAACCAAATGTGTTTCCTTTCCAATCAACCTTGAATAATTCCCTTCCCCTCAGTTTGGCAACAAAACAAAACAAAACAAAACAAAAAAAAAAAAAAATCAATTATTCACAGAACTCTACTCCTGAGGGCACAATTAAGAATAATTGGAAGAAATTAAGCAAGAGAGAATATTGGTTTCAATAGTAAGGACAGCTTTTCCCCTGGTGAGAAGGACAGGCTTGATCCTGAAAGTCACCAGTGTTGCTTGTGAGAGGCTCAGTCTCATTCCAGCATCCCATGGGAGCTGCCAGCAGTGTTGGGGCACTATTAAACACCCTGAGAGCACAGTTTAAAATCACACTGGTCATAACTGTTTGGAAACTCTCTTTGGGCCATCAGGCATCCAGGTTGTTTAGTCCAAAAAGGGAGGTGACAACCCAAAATCATCTCACTTCCTGTATCTGTCTTGTACCACTGATTTTGGTGACAGCTTGTTTGACACTACTTAATTGGAATTATATTTTTTTTTTTTTTTTGCAGGGTCATTGGTGCAACAATTCAGGCAGAATTTCTGGAGTTTCTGGTTAGGTGTAAACGAATATTTGTATTTGAGGAGCTTCGAGCTGGGAGAGGTGGAAGGGGACTGGGGGTCAGACTGCAATTAAAGCATAGAACCATGGTATAGCATACATATGTCTAACAGCAGCACTATCTATAGCATATAACTGCAATTAACCCATCTAACTCCAACCACTGGGCATTGGAACTAGAGCAACTGTTGGAACCCTCCTTCGGGGGTGGAACTAGGTGAAGTTTGAGGAGCTTTCCAATCCAAAGCATTCCATGATGCCATGACACACTCTGACTTCCACATGTCATGGTTACCTCTTCCCTTCCCTTCCCTTCCCTCTTTCACTCTTCCACTTCTCCAAAATTCCTATGGAATAGGACCCAATCTTGAAAACATGCATTGCAAAACTATGTACATAGTAAAAATTATTCCTACACCCCTGTGTGTAAATACTGGAAGATAAAGGACTACCTTATAAAAATTTCCATGCCAAGTGTTTGATTTACTGATAAAACTTTTATTTTTTTCAGACCCTCTGACTATTTTTGTTCCTTCTCAACTGTGGGCACATGCAAACCTTGGCTGCTCCCTTCCCTCAGGGCTGGGACACCACAGGAGGAGGTACTGATATTTTGTAATGTTTTATTTTTAGCTGGGAAGATGTGCAATATAAAGGTGAGCATTTTAGGAAAGACTGCTACATTTAGAACCAGGTTTTCCAGGCAAAACAGCAATATAAAGAACAAAATTGAAGTTCTGTGCCAAGGCCCATTTTCCAGACACAGTTTTGATTGGCATTAATTATATTTGCAGCCTTTACCAAGGGAATCTCATAGAAGGTTTTCCATTATTTTGTGTGGGAGTGACAGATGCAGGGTGTCCAGCCTCACTCAGTATTATCTCCCATATTGTCCCTCCATCTCCTGGAGTTTCAGTGCAGTGAAATGATTTATTAACATTCACAGCAACTTATCAGCTGCTCCTCAGCCAGACCCATCAAAGTCTCCTGAAAGTTGTCTGAACTGGCTGATCATGAAAAGGGGAGACTTTGGTAGGTTTGGTTCTCTATTCTTTGATTTATTAAACCACTTATAAACAGTGCTGTCGTCACTAAAAATACAGAATAACCTCTTGGAATTTTCCAGGGTGGAAGTGTTTGGGGAGCACTCTTGGTGCTCTGTGATATTGTTCATAATGGTTATCCCTGTCTCCTGTGAAACTTTCTGCTACTAAGCAGAATTATTTTGCACTAAATATATTTTTAATTTTCTGTGGCGCTGCTTACAATGTCTTTTACCCTCATTTCATCAGCTTCTCTTGTCAGTTAATCTCAGAATTTCTTGGTCACAGAAGTTGCCCTTTATTTTCATTTCTTAAAGTTTAAAGTTTTCCTCATTTTAATTTTGTCTTGTTTTGTTTTTGGTTGTTTTTTTTGGTTTTTTTTGTTGTTTTTTTTTTTGTTCAATTTCTTCTTTTCTTTCTATGCTCATCAGTTAATCTCAGAATTTCTTGGTCACAGAAGTTGCCCTTTATTTTCATTTCTTAAAGTTTAAAGTTTTCCTCATTTTTCTTTTGTCTTGTTTTGTTTTTGTTTTTTTTTTTTTCAATTTCTTCTTTTCTTTCTGTGCTCATTGAGATGAGTGCTCAGTTTATTCCTATTTGATCTTGACTTGGTGGATTTTTTTGACTTTGCATCTATATGCTAAAAGAAAATCTGATTTTTCCATCTTTTTTTTTTTTTTTTTTATTCCTGCCTCTGTTGGCTCATCATTTTGGTCACATTGGGAAATCACCCTGTTGAATGACTAAGTGAAAATATTGCTGCTTAGACCTGTCCTCTATTTATCCTGCACATCATCAGGTTGTGACCACTGGTGCCTTAGCAACCATCATTTTCTAGTCCAGTGATTAATTCAGTTTTAGTCATCATACCCGATCCCCAAAAGAGTTATCTTGCATTCTGTGTGGCACATTTTCTTTGAAAATTCAGGGTATTCTGATGGAAGCAGGCTGGTTGATATTAAATTAACAGAAGAGGAGCAGACACCAAGAAAGAAACTCACAATATGTTTAAATCAGCACTTCACAGAGAAAACTAAAAATGGGGAGAAATGAGGAGGTTTGAAGCTCACACAAAGGGTGCTTAGAATGGAGGCCAAGCAACCCAGCAGAAATACAGCAAAAATAAATCAAATCTTCTCAATTTGCCCACACATCAGTTCAGAGAGGTGCACAAAAATACTTTAGCAAGTGAGACATATTTAATGAAGATGGTCCCAAAACAGCTGGAAAGCCTTTTCAGTTCAGCAAGCTGTTGGGACATGAATGTGTATTTATTTGCTCTGCCTCTAACTATTTCCAAAGAGCAAACATTTAAGAGTCCGTTCTAAGACAAAATCCATCTGTTTCACCAACAGTTTTTAAAAACTGTTTACTTTCTCTAAAATTAACTCGTCTGACACATTGTCATGCTTGGTTACCACAGCAACAGCATCAACAGCCATACCACGGGATATTAATTTCATCTGAATTTTTACCACCTAACTTTTTGCTTGTACGTGTGTAGATGTGTGTGTATGCAATTCAGAGTTCTGCACCAAGCTCCCAGCCAGCTGAAAACACCCTTTTTTCACTGACAGGCCTCAATAAAAACACCCATACCAATATTTCAGTCCTGAGATTTGTCCTTGCATTTTTATCGAGATGCAACCAGCAGTGTTCTCAGTTCTCTATCAGCACAACGTGCAAGGCTCTTTCCTGCTGGACCCCGAGATCCCCTGGGTTTCACACCCCAGTCCTGACACCCCCACAGCACCTGGAGCAAGAGCAGGGGGCTGAGGAGGTGGGAAAATATTTTTGTGACAGCACAGAAGCACAGATTGGAGCTAAGAGCATTTTTACCAGGGTTTTCCCGTTTCCTGCTTTCCCCATTGAAAAGAATTTCAAAATAAAATTAGTTCTAATGGGGTCTGATTTATAACAGGAGCTCAGAGGCTTTACCATTATAACATCACCATTATAACAGTGCAGGGAAACTGTGGATTTCAGCAATCTGCCTTAAAAATATGTGTGAGATCTTTCCTTGTCCTCCCTTCCCCCCGTAATTTCACCATCTGCCATCCACAGCAAAGCAAACCCAGACTGATCTTCTCCTGGTCATTTTACAGAGCTGGGGATTGCAGTGCAGGGGAAAAAATCTGCCATCATTTCTAAAGCCTTGTAAAGGTGAGCTTAAAATTTCATTTAAGATGACAGAGAAGTAAAGGGTATATTCAGCTTTGATCTTTCAAAGCTGTCAGTCTGTTGGGTGGCCCTAGAAAGCCTCAACCTGCGAGAACTGGAGTTTAAAAGAAAAAATCAATAAGAAATTATGCTGGCAGTATCAGAATAGATAATTATTTAAAAGATCACTTCCTTATCCAGGAAAAGTGCAAACCAAAGCAAGAGAATGACTTGGGCAACCTGCCCACCCCAGGAGAAGTGAGGAGAACTGGAAAAGCTCCTTAGATCCCATGAAACACCATCCATCAAACCTTGGAGAGCCTGCCAGGAAAAGGGGTTGTGAATTAATACCTTGTGCATCATTTACAGAGTGATGTTAAATAAATGCTTCTATAGCTTGCATATTCTAATGGATGTTTCTTCCTAAGCCATGTGTAATTTCTGTGAGTTGAATCAATTTTTATCATAACGTTAATGCAGACTACCAAAATGAAAAAGAAAAAAAAATCAAATAAATAAAAATTGTTTTGCTTCATTTACTGATCAAACCTCTGCCTGCAACAAAATTAGAGAAACCCCAACCTCCCAGAGGGTTTATCCTCTTTTCCAGTCCTTTGTGCTCCGTGAATGATGCCCAGGAGGAAGATTGGCGTTAGACATCAACTGGGACACCGCCAAAATGCAAAAACAAAAGTGTAAAAGGGAATAAATCCTGTTCTTATAGCGAGCCGACACAAGAGGGTGGTAGAAGCATGTCCGGAAACCTTTTGGCTGTCATGGAAACATCTGAGGCTGGGGAGCCGCGATGTGCATCCATTGATTTGTACCAGCTATTAGGGCTCAGAGGCACCGCTGAGCTCTTCATCAGCATTCCGGGTGGGAGGCGAGGCGGGAGTCGGGATGCACGAAGCACGCGCCAAATAATCTCCTTCAGGAAGGAAAGGATGGTGCTCTGCCTGAGTGGGGACCAGGCAGAGCAGAGCAAACCGCCAGGTGATGAATAAAAAGGAAAACAAGCACAAGCAAGGTGTTACAGACGAGATGTAGGAGGTGGAGCGCTTCCTTAAAATGAGGGATGCCCACTTCCAGCGGCAGGTGGGTTAGGAAAAATCTCCCTGGGATGCTCAGCCAGCAGTAAATGACAATTTGAGTGCTCTCTGCCACTGCAGCTGGCAATACCCACAGTTCTTGCTCTGATAATCTAGTTGGTCCCTTCTGAAACCAGACTGGAGCAAGACCAGGAATTCAAATGTCCCAGCTGGATGCCCTGAGTGCCTTTCCCTGCTCCAGAAACCAGGGAGAACTTGTTTGTTAACATCTCCTACATCCCAGCTGAGCTGAGAGCCTTGGCTTGAAATGCTGTCCAGTTCCCCTTGAAATTAAATATTGTCCTTTCAAATCCCAGTTGTGGGCACAGGACTTTTCCTGTAATGTAAATGGTGGGTGCCTTATGCTGGCGAGAATTATTGAGATAATTCTTGGATGTCCCAAAGGATGTCACGTTGCCACTGGAGACAGAAACAACGTTGAGTCACCTCAAATTGAATTTCAATATAGCAGACAAGGGGGAGGTTGGTTATTGGGGTAAAAATCTGTAGCCAGTGCTATTTTCCTAAAAAAACAAATTCTGCTTGATGTGTGTGAGGAAATGGTGGACCTCAGCTGGCAGAAGGGAACACAATTCCACTGCTGACAGCAGAACTGTCCTGCACAGTCTGGGATCAGCCCATCAACCTTTCCCGCATCCCAAATCAGAAGAACATTTAAAAATGCAGTTGTAATTTTATACTTGAGAACTTTTTCCAGCTGGGCGCCTGTCTCCGTAGTTTTCTCTCTCAACTTAAGCAGTAGAAGAGCTGCAAATCGATTTTATCAGGATTTAATTAAATTTGTGCTGTGACCTGCAATGCAGTGTAATCCACATGAGTGAAATCTCTGATTGCAGTGGGGCTGAGCATGGACATGAGGTTTGTTATTGGGACCTTTTTGCAATCAACAGGGCCCAGCCTGAATTTCTAATTTATTCAGGATAGTCCTGGGCAAATGAAATTACTTCTCTACCTGCAGCCTGTCCACTTCAACCTGAGCACATGAGGCAGATTAAAGAATGTATTCAGAACTCCAAAAAATCTGCACCAACCTTGGAGTTCAGCCTGGGATTTCCAGGGGAAGTTCTTCAGTGTCAGGACAAATACCAACACTATGGTAGCATGTCCTTCCCCTCTGAAAACTCAGGGACAAATCAATGGATGTTGTGAATTCTCTGGAAAGGAGATTTTGATTTTGCATTGCCAGCCATTAACACCCAACAGTAATTAGCTTAATTACCATCACTGTAGCATTAAGCAGACACTTTAAATGTCAAAACAGGGATATTTAATTTTTTTTAATTATAATTGTATTCAAACGTGACAGGCATTCAGCACAATTCACCTTGATGTGAAAGCAGCAGTCAGTCTGATGTCAATGCCAAACTCACTGAATTCTTGTCCTTACACTTTTTTTTTTTCCCCCCACTTATTTTTCAGAACTCAGTCCACTGCACAATTGTCTGTACTTCCTTTGGGAGGAAACTTCATTTCCAGAGGGGGAAAAGAAGATTCTAATCACTGTGCTCACCCTGGAGTGCTGAGGATATTTCCAATCCCCTGAGCCACTGGAAACATTTGGCAACTTGAAAAGCAAGGCTGGTGCCCTGGGGTGGATTCCATAGTCTGTGGGAAGATTTGTAGGGTCCAGGAAAAGGCTTTTCCAGCCTGACCAGTTCTGGGATTCTACAAATCCATGTGGGATTCAGCTGGCCCTGGCTAACCAAAACTCACTAAAACTTTCATCAAAGGGTGCTGTTACTGCAAAATTTAGTGCCAAAGTCAACACCAGGATTTGTGGGGTCACTGGAGATGGACGGATACCTACTAACAGGGAAAGGTTGTTTAATCCTAAAGCTTTTTCCATGGAGCACCTTTGGATGTGTGACAGCTACAGAGGGAACCTATATTACATTACAGTAGTGTAATTTATATTGCTGGTATTCAACCAAAAAGAGAGCTATAAGAAGAAGAAACTCTACAAATGAACATTAATACATTGCATGCTTAAGTTCAAGGATTTATTAATATTCATAAATACCTTTAAAAATTAGTCATGTCTCATGTAGATCATTGATTTCACCCTAATCCCTACAAAGCATTTGGAATTTCCATAGCATTCCAAGGGGAAATTATGATATTGGAAAGCTGAAGGATGCTTTCCAGCAGAGCTTCTACTCTTAGTTATCAGTTTCTCTGGGTCTGGATTGAAAGCACTTGAGACAGTAGTTCATGTTCAGACTCAGGTGTTTATTGTTTCTTATCTGTTAAACAGTCTCATTACTGTGAGTTTGGCAGTTTTTCTTTAGAAGGCACAAAATGACCAACAATCTCTTGTTACAAGGTCTTTTAAGACTAAACTATCCAATTAAGAACTGACACCTGGATGCTTCTCCCTTTTAACCCAAGAACTGATCCCACAGAGCCTGCAATGCAGACTTTTCTGCCCAATTACAAAATGCCAACCAAACCCATGAAGAAAGAGGAAGAAGAAGCATGAAGAAGAAACCCAGGATGACACCCTGTGCCTTCCATCTTGCTTCCATCCACAACATACTAAAAATCCCAAAACCTAAATTTCCCACCTAAGTGATACACCTACACTGCTCTCTATAATCTATTTCACACTTTTGTGGATTCCAGTCTATCTTGAAGTTTAGGAAACTTTCTCCATGAATGATGGTCAAAGTCAGTGCTCCCCTGGGGGTCAGGGCACCCCAGAACAGACAGAGAAATATTCCCAGTGCCCTGGGTTTCCACACTTAGTCCCTGCTAACCCAAGAGAATCTGATTTAGAAAGGTGTCTATAAACTGGAAACTGGCAAGGAGGTTTATAAGGTACCTAAAGCAAACATTTTCAAATTGTAATGCTGTATTATCTGCTTCAATATGGATTTCACTGCTTAGTTGCAGACATTTCACTTTGAAAGGATTAACTGAAATGTAGAAAGCCCAGTCCCAAGCATGGTTAATGAAGAATAAAAAAATTCCACTGAATAATTCACAAACATTTTATGTACTGAATAAAGAAAAACAACTCGAGCAGTGCAAAGTGAAACAAAAATGTTTAAAAAGTATTACCTGAGAAGTCAATAAAACCACCCAATATTTATCAACAATAATTTAATTTAATAGAATTTTTAATCAAAATATGCCCTTATATCATTCTGTATATAAAGGCATTGAAAATTAAAATTATGCTGGGACATAAAGCCTTATCTTGATGTTGGGATATTTTTAATCTATTTCCAGCTTGTCTCTGGAAATAGATATTGCCTAATATTTAATGCCTTTGTGCTTTAGCATCTCTAACTCTGAAATCAAAATAATGTGGTTTCTGACTTAGCCATTTGAAATTTTTTTAATCAATATGTTTAAAAGATTTCAGGATCTCCATAGAAAAAAAGTGAAATATTTTCACTGTCACTGTGAAAACCCCATCCTGCACATTCTTACCTACTTATGTGAAGTACAGACATCGTATTCTTGGAAAAAAAAAAATATTAATGTGTTGTCTTGGTGTAAATGGCTTTGTGTGAGCAGCTGAGCACAAATTCCTGATGTTGCTTGGTTTGGCTCCATTGTGAATACTTAAAGAGTCATCCAGGGTTTACGATCATGGAATTATGGAATGGTTTGGGTTGGAAGGGGCATCAAAAATCACCCATTCCCACCCCTGCCACAGGCAGGGACACCTTCCACTGGCCCTGGGTGCTCCAAGCCCCATCCAACCTAGCCTTGGGCACTTCCAGGGATCCAGGGGCAGCCACAGCTTCTCTGGGCACCCTGTGCCAGGGCCTCATCACCCTCACAGCCAGAAATCTGTTCCCAATATCCCATCTAACCATGACCTCTTCCCAAAGCAGAAGAATAAACATGGGGGTAATGCTTTAAAGACATCTCCATATAAATCCATACCCCACAGGTATCCACTCATACTTTGCAGAAATGATTGCTATATTCCACATAATTCCTGACAATGGACATTTCCCACTTCTTGAGATTTACTGATGTCACTGGTGTGGGCTTGAGCAAGGCTGTCAAGCCTTTTGTCAACTTTTTTGTGATGAGTTTGGATCCAAAATCTGCTGAGACTCTGCATCTGTCACCTCTGAGTGATTTAATATCATTCAGCCCCTTGTTTATCAAGATCATTTCACTTCGAGGGAGTTCTTGCTTTCCATGTTGTACACACTTAGGGCTGGAGCATTTCTTTACTTCAGAGATGAGCTTGGGTTAATGCTGCTCTTCATTTCTCTGCCAACTTTGAGTGTTGGAGCTGCTGCTTCTCATTTTTTTGTTTAGCAGGTCCTATCAGTTTTAAATTCATTAATAGACTTGATGTATTAATACTTTTGATGTATTAGTGCTCTTGATGTATTAATCTTCTGGGAAAGTGGTTTGGACAGAGGACAGAATGAATTCTTGTCTTGTTCCCCCATAATTTAAGCAGTGTTTTCTATGATGATGCCTTGTATTTGGCATTTGTGAGTGCTGTGCCCATTTGGGGCTCTCCAGTGCAAGAAAGGGTGGTGAACATGGTGGAAAATAGAAAAAGACAAGGAAAGGTGCAAGGAATATGGTGTGCTTAGATTTGAAAGCAAGAGCAAGGGTGGATCACTCAATAGACAGAGGTCTTGCTCAATCCAACCTGTTCTGTGATGCTGCAATTTTATACAATATAAAAAAAAAAGGCAAATGTTTAACATCATCAAATAAAATCACAAAATCATAGAATTGTTCAGGTTGAAAAACATCTGCAAGGTCAAGTTCCTGACCTCCAGCCCATGCTCACCTCCACCAACATCCCCTGGGAACTGCTTTCCTGTCCTGCCATTCAAAAGCTGCCTGAGACTTCTTTTCTGCTGGAAATGGGAAGGAAATCCCTGCACACACCACATCTCATCAAATCCTCCCTGATCTCCACTCACCAAAGTATTGCATCAATTAGGGAAAGGGGGATCAGGAAATAAAAGCAATCCTGCCCCATCAAACCACTTCACATCCCTCTTTGGAAGGGGTGTGGCAGCATCAGCCTCCCTGGCTGCAGGATTGTTGGTGGAAGAATGAGAGGAGGGCTGGAAAGGTGAGAATAGGGAATTTCTCTGCCAGGATTCAACATGTTCCTACCTCTTAGCCTGAGAACAGAGAATACACAAATACCTGAGGCAACTTCCCATAAACAGCATAAGTCCACCACACTGCAGTCAGTGTGAAAATCTCTCCAGGAGTCACCAGGAGGATGAGCTGAGCTCACCAGCAAGGCTGTGCTCTCAGCATCCTCATATTCCCATCCTGGATATTGCACCAGGGATACACCCAGCTGCTCTCCATGATAATGGCTTCAATCCAACCAAAGATCCCCAGTTGCCACCCAGTTTCAAGGCAGTTTTTTCCTTCCACATATGTTGTTTTAATCACTACAGTAGGTTAGCACAAGAAAGGACTTTCCTTGAAAACAGCTTCTGAACAAGGCATATGAAATAAGTGGACTGGCACTGGGAATTCAGATCAGTCAGGAGGTCTTGGATAAGGAAAGGAAATTTGTCTCTGTTCTGCTGTAGATTAAGAGAATAAGATATTGATTTTTGCTCTCAGCACAGTATTGAGCTAAGAGGGAATTGCACTTGATGACAGAGTGCAGTGGGGCTCAGGCCTCTCTTTGTATAATGTGCAATCTCCAGTGGGCTATGGAATATGAATGGAAAAGTGGGCAATGATTACTTTAAAAATAAAATAAAATAAAATATCAGCAATAGAAACATGTCTGGTAACAAATGCCATTTCTCCAGAGCATCACTCATCCTCATCCATCTGAGCAACATCCCCCTCCAGAACTAATCCTGCAATTACAGGAATGTTTGCTTAGCTAAACACAAAATGCCTCTCAAGTGGAGCAGAGGATTCATGGGCTTATACTTTCAGCAAAGAGAAAGTGAAGCAACTTGGCCAAGCACAATAATCTCCTGATGGATACATTCAGCAAACAATAGGCTTCTGCTTGGTGTTTGCTGTCAGCCTCAGGGGCACCAGCTCTGCAGGGCTGAGACTTCAGCTGCATCACTAAGATGAAATAAACTCAGCTGTGGCTTCTTACATCCCTTTTCCCCCTTAATGTTGGAATACTGAGGGGAGCAGATAAATTGCTAAAGACCTGCCTCTTTGAAGACTTTCTAGAGCCAGGAGGCCCCAAAAGATGGTGGGAGAAAAGAGTTGTAGGTGGGAGACAAGAAATGAGTGATTCAACCCATGAGAAGAGAGATAACAGGGAAGGAGCTAACATGGGATGGCAGAAATAAGCCACTCTTGGTTTTCATGGAAATAGCTGTTGCATTTTTAACATTTTCTATAAAAATAGGCTTTTATTTGTTTGTTTGCTGGTTTGTCATAAAGAAATAATTCCTTCTCGTTTTTTTTACCTTTTTTCTACAAAAGCAAGTTTTAGCACAATTTTAAAATGCTGCTCTCACCTCTCCCCGAGGTTTTGGTGTGTTATGTTCTTATTCCATTGAAAAACACAGGGAAAATCTACCCAAAAATGGATAGATTTGCATTTCTAAAATGCCACCAATAAAGCAGTGGCAAACACCTGTTGTATGAAACAGGGGGGAAAATTAAAAGGTCATCAGTTCCTTTTGTTTTGTGGAAGTCTTGTGGGAAAATGAAGCAGTTCAAGGATGAAATATATGCACAGCCATCTCCAAAAAAGGAGACAAACCTCTTCTCTCTGCTAGGACTCCCTGGACAGAATTTTACCACATGGAGCCAGAATCATGGAATCATTAAGGCTGGAAAAGGCCCTTGGGATCAAGTCCAAATGTCAGTTTAGTACAACCACCAAATATCTCCTGGGTTTGTTTCTAGGTGCAAATGTTGTGTTCAGGCTGAGGCAGGAAGGTTTTCCATTGTCCACCTTTTATCTGCTCTTCAAGGCATCTCCTGAGTACATCAGATCTCAGTTTGTTTCTTGTGTCTGAGGAAATAACATTTAAGTTCTCTCCACCTTGAACATGGTACACCTGCCCTCCATCAGAGACCATGTCAGAGCTTGCTTGTCAGAGAGATCTTTTCCTTGAGTTTTGGGGATTTTTTAAGATTATACTGGCAATATCTCCTGTCTTGGGCAGAGAGGTAAAGAGTGATTTGAGAGGACTCAACCATCTTAAATGTTTATAATCTGTCACTACTCTTTAGCAGAGTTGATCTTTAAGCCCCCCTCAAATAATTGCTAGAGCCAGACGGGTTAATAATTTCTAATCAAGCATGATTAGCATGTGAAATGGTATATTGAGATTTTATAAGTCACTCACTGTGTATTAGCAGATGAAAAATACTCAACATTAAATCTATGCAGAAACAAAATGTAGACTTTTTTAGAGTTAGCTGAAAAAATCAGGAAGATCCATATGTGGTCTTTGCTCCAGGTCAGTGTCTATAAAATTCTGACTAACTGAAAATTTGGAACTTTTAGTTCTAAAGGTCCTAATTCCAGCTACCTTTGGTTAGAACTACCAAGAGGGAAGAAGAGATTCCTCTTTCCTTAACAGTTTCTGAATCAATAAATACAGTGAAAATACTTGACCTAAAGCAAGTTTAGAAAGTCAATTATTCAACACAGCACACATCAGTCCAGTATATTATAAATATTAGGGTTAAATCCCATCCATCATGTGAAGTTCTGATATACCTATTATAACAGGACTCTAATTTTTTGCCTCTCTAATTGAAATATACAATCAATTAAATGGTTTATAGACTTATTTCTTCCAATATATGGAGGAGAGTTCAGAAATTTGAGTCATGGACATGAAATTTCCTATCCACTAAAAGGAACAGAGCCTGGTGGATTTTCCCATGAGCTACAGAGTAAAATTCCATCTTTGTGTCCCTTATTTATTGCTGTCTGAATATATTTGACATATTGTATGAAATAATCATGCTTGGATAATCTTTTTA
Source organism: Passer montanus (assembly GCF_014805655.1). Taxonomy (NCBI): domain Eukaryota; kingdom Metazoa; phylum Chordata; class Aves; order Passeriformes; family Passeridae; genus Passer; species Passer montanus. The sequence continues at coordinate 3,416,198 of NW_024357502.1, read as the reverse complement.
AAAGACTTCGAGAAAATGGGCAAAAATTGAAGTTTTTTTGGTAGTGTTTGTGAATGAGGGCCCAGCATTCTTTCAGCAGAGAGCTGAAATCACAGCACTTCACTCCCTCCCTGAGCTTGCTGAGAGAACTAAATCCAGGAATCTCCAACACCTCGACTGCTGCTTCACTGAGCTCCACAAAACTTTTATTTCATTATTTTAGACAAATAAACAGAAAATGTGATGCATCTGAAAACGGTGACACAGAGGGGCTGCTAGAAAAGACAGCTAAAATGCCACTTGTCTCTAAATAGGCCTGATGGGAAAGGGAAAAGGAGCATGTTAAAATGGTGTGTGCATATGGAAGGCTCCCATTAGTGTGGATGTTTCCCTGAATTGCTCCTGCAGCACTTAAAGACTGACATAAGCTGAAAGAGCAATAAGTTGGGTAAGAACATTGCTGATCCAAAAAAATGACAACTTCTCATCATCTATGGCCTGAGCATAGAAACTTTAGTCTTTTTTAGTCAAAATTCTGGAGTTTTAAACTCAGTTTTTTTATATAGATGCACCCACAAGAGCCTGATTTTTTTTTTTTTTTTTTTTTTTTAATGGATTAGACGTTAGCAGTTCTCAAATTTTAGTCAAACTAAGCAGTTCTTTAGTTAAACTGGGCAGGTGCACCATGTTAAAGCACTCAGTCCATGCTGCAGCTGGGCTTTTATGTGCTGTTTTTTCTTTTTCATTTCCCACCTGCAAAAGTCTGTCATGTGAGCTTGACCTCAAGTTTGATTGCCAGCCATAGACACAAAATGCATATTGCTTTTTATTGCAGTTTAGCTTAAAGTATCTGGGTATTAAATTCCAATGGAAATCTGAGACGTGGCTCATAAAATGTCATGAAACACCTTCTATACCTGAGTGCCAGTTACTATCCATCTCACGTGGCAGCCTCTTCCCAAAGGGGTTCTGCAAGGAAAAGATAACCATGCAGCCAGGAGCTTCTTTAATAGACAAGCATTTATTTAAATGTGACTGGTTTTAATAATACAGTTATTTAATAATCCACTTATCCTGTCCCATGGCATGGGATGGAATCCAGATGATGTTTAGGGTCCCTTCCAACCCAAACCATTCTGTGATTCCATGGTTAATGTGGGAGCTTCCTAAATTTTCCTACAAGAGGAGTTTTCCTACAATTTTTATATCATCTTGCTAATCGTGGAATTCTGTTTCCCAAAATATTAATAGTTTTGTTAACTAAGATTTTTTAAAAAAATTACTGGTACTTGGTAATATTTTCCTTGTCAAATTCTAACAACTCAGTGACTCATTCCTATAAACAATATTACTCGGTTTTCATTAAATCCTTGTGTTTTATGAGAAAATTATTCTGATTTTTAGTTACTGTTCTGACCTCTTCTGTCTAAGCAACACCAGAAAGCTGAAACACAATTTGATATAGGAATCAGGACATTATCTTAACCTGCCTCACATATTCTCTCGGTTTTAAAGAAGTCTTCATATTTCTCTTCTCAGCCTTTTGTTACCCAAACAATCCTTAGGTTGGAGGCTCCCAGCAATTTCAAGCCAGTAGCTGGGACATCTAAGGAAAACATATGGAGGAAATAATGAGGTTTGGTAGTTGTACACATTTTATCACATTTAACTTCACCCCTGGGAGTGAAATAGGGTGTTTCAGGGATTCATCTGGGTTCTGTTTTCAGTTCCAGAGTTAGGTCAACAGAGTTTTTCAGCGCATCCTTCAGATCAGCCTCCTCAGAAATCTCTCTCTTTGGTCCAGCTCAGCTAGAGTGAGATGCAGCTCTAAAGAGGAGAAAAACACTTCAAAATTTTGAACTGGTTCATCTGTGATTTCTCAGTGGCAATCTGCCTTGCGAATTTGGGCGCTCCTCCGCGGAGTTCCGCATGAGCTCCGTGTGCTGCCAATTTCCTGCAATTGTCTTTGCCCTCAAGGGCTGCTGCAGCTGCCTGTGTTCATCCAAATGATGAAGAGGAAGATCCTGAAGTCCTGTGTTTTTCATTCATTCTAACAGACCTTGGATCAGGTCTTGACGGCTCCTGAACAAAGGGGAACATAAAGAAAGCAGCCTTGTGCAAAGATATTTGGGTAGGGGAAGGAGGGGAGGGAAGAGAGAGAAAGAGGGAAGAGGGAAACAACCTCTTGTTTAGTAGGGATAAAAGATGAACTTTTGAAACTTTCCTGACTTCTCTAAGTTGTCAAAATCATTTCAGGTATGTGCTTGAATATGTTGCAGCTGAAAAACTGCTATTGCTTGACCCCATCAAGACCTCTGCTGAGTTCCTGTCATGTTTGAGAAACTCTTCTTCCAAATGTCCTCAGTAACAAGCCTGATAGCATTTGGAAATAATTGGGCTCCATGTCACCTTTTACTTTTTCCTAAAAGCCGTGTAGTTTTCTCCTTATTTCACTTCCTATCCGTGGGCATTTTTTGCTGTCCTGAATCACAGGAGGAAACTCTTTTTAAATTTTTTTATTCCTACCTGCATATAAGTTCTGCTATTACAGGAAAGTATTCCATGAAAGAGTCATGGGAAAAAATCATCTGAGAGACACCTCAAATGTTATCCCACTCATAGAATCACAGAATGGTTTGGGTTGGAAAAGACCTTAAAGACCATCCAGTTCCAACACTGACCATGTGCAGGGACATCTTCCACTATCCCAGGTTGCTCCAAGCCTTGTCCAACCTGGCCTTGGACACTTCCAGGGATCCAGGGGCATCCACAGCATCTCTGGGTACCCTGTGCCAGGGCCTCCCCACCCTGTGTGAAAAGAATTTATTATTTTAAGTTCTACCTCATTTCTTGACTAAATTCATGACATCATGAGTTTTGTTTTTCATGCATAAAATGTTACTTCCCATTTGGAAAAGGGAAAAAGTTTGGGAAACAAAGTCTAAGAAAAAGTGCTTCTTGCAGAGGTCCTTAGCCCAGTATAGGGCTGAATATTGCTGTTCCCAGGAGCGTTCTCCCTAAAAGCCAAGACAAAGGTGGATAAAGTAACCGAAGGGAGAGCTCTAAATTAAGGTGGAGGGTAATTTCTGCAGGGCCTTCCACCCACTGTAGCTCACTCCCCACACACCCCATCAGTGAGCATCACGCTATTTTATTTATCATATTAATTAAATAGCATCCAGTAGGTTTTCCAAGCCACTTTGGAGTATCCAAAGCTGATAAATCCATGCTCCTTGTTGCAGCTGTTTACTTACAACTAGAACCAGCCCTCTGAAATAAAAAACTTGTAGTTAATCCAATGTCTTAAGAGCAAAAAACTCCACAGGGTTGAATGTGATTGGAGTTGACTTTATTTCTGCTCACATAACAATGGCCTCCTGTTGTAAATTATCAGTCCCAGCAGTGGAGGATGCCAGCCTGACAAAGCAGACTTTCACCTTGTTTTCCCTCCAGTTGCCCCATCACTGTTTTTGCAGCTTTTACAGGGAATTGTTTTCTTATCATTTTCAGCAGAAATGACAGGCTGGTCTTTTTGCACATCATTAATGTCATTCCTGCCCCTGGCAGGGTGTGCTGTGCAGAATGAACCTTCCCGTAGCCTGGACTTGCAGGACGTGAGTTTTCTCACATTTTAGCCAACACAAGAGGGGCTGGGTTTTATCCAAACCCATTCCATAATGCCCTAAATTCTTTCCCACCATATGCCCTGGCTCCATAGTTCTATTTCCAACTGCAGCTCTCCATCCCCAGCACATTCTGCATGACTGAATCCATGGAGAGTGGGATTTCACAGAAGGACATAGGACCTAAAACAGGCCTTGCATCCCTGTTCCAGATTTTCCACTTTGTATATGCCATGTACAGCTGGGAAGGGTTTTTATATGGCAGTTGGACCTACAGTATGTAGGTGAGCTGGGGACTCCTTAGGCTTGCTAGCAATGCTGATAAGAAATTCAGTGCTATTAGAGCTTTCATTCTGAAAATCAAATTCCTAACTCATTTCTGAATGGCATAAAAATATTTAAAATAAACAGAATTTTATAAAGAAATGCCTAATTTTGGGGTGTTTGGAAACTAGTAGAAGTTCACTGAGCGACTAAAATACTTTAAATGACACAGGTTTGTTTCCTTTTCCCTCTTTCTTTATTTTCTGTCTCCTTCCTGCCTTTATTTCTTTTTCTTATGGTTCAGGACCTTCACAATTTATGCAACCTTCTAAGTCACTTTAGAAATTTATTTCAGATGACTTGCTCTTTGTGGCTGGTGGAGTTTTCCAAGGATTTTTATGTGGGTGTCTGGGTGTGTGTGTGGAAAAGGAAAGGGAGAGCCTTTCATTGCAGGCAGTGCAAGAAGGACCAAGCCAGACTTATGACTTGCATAGAGAAAAGAAAAACAGCATAAAGGAAATATCTTTTTTGCTCTTCTGAGTGCAAAAATTTAGGGAAGAAAATGAAGTTTTCTTTGTTGGGACTGTGGAAACTTGCCCTAGGCTCTAACTGATGCTTAATCGATTATCCTAGAGCTTCTTTGAGAAATTGCTCTGATTTATACAAACTTATAGAACCATGACTGTTAGAATTACCAAACCTGTGCAACATTTCCCCAAGAGTTCAGTTTCATCCCCATTTCCCCAAAGAATAAACTGAAGCCTGATGATGCTGGATGACTTAAGGGTTGGAACAAGGTGATCTTTAAGTTTCCTTTCAGCCCAAACTTTCTGTGATTCTATGATTTTATGATTTGGGCAGAAAAACATGCAGTTAGGAATAAAACCCAATGAATGCCATGACTCATGCAATAACCAATAATTAATATTTAAGATTATGAAGGAGGAAAAAATTACCACTTTATCCCATGGTACGAGCCTGTCTGTATGTGCACTGCAAATATTTATCCCAGTATGGCTGGCTTTCCATCAGGATAGATCTTTTTTAGCAGAAGGAAGAGAATAGGATTAATGTTGATACTCACATTCATTGAAGGAGCCTCCACCACCTGTGAAATTAATGTGACAAAACAACATTTTCACATGTCATTTATTTTTAATTTCTTTTCTGTTTTTTTTAAAAATAGTCTAATTAAAGAAAAGATTGTGAGGGAGAAGAACGAGAGGGGAAGAAATCTCAATTCAGAACTTGAAAGCACCATATTGCAATTTGGGATGAGAAGAGGGAAAGATGAATTTGCATGTAGATGCCTTTCATATCTATTCAATTAGAAAACTGTTTATGGAATGCTTTAGGCACAGAACGTTATAAACATGATCAGAATTTCCAGGACTCAAAATTACCAATGAAAACATAAACATGCTCTCTCCTTAAATGGAGGAAGTTCAGAAGCCAGAGACCCCCCAGGGTCAAATACTACAGCATTGGTCCAAAAAGCAGCAAAATCTCTTTTGTAATCCTTCTCCCTGTGACAGTGCCAGGACCCAGAGAACGCCTGGAGCTGTCCCAGGAGAGATTTATGTTGGATATCAAGGAAAGGTTCTTCCCCCAGAGTTGCTGGCACTGCCTAGGCTTCCCAGGGAATGGGCACAGCCCCGAGGCTGCCAGAGATCCAGGAGAGTTTGGACACTCCAGGGATTCTCAGGGTGGGATTGCTGGGGTGTCTGTGCAGGGACAGGACTCGATCATCCTTGTGGGTCCCTTCCAGCTCGGGATATTTTACAACTCTATTAAATGTTTCCTTTCCAAAATTATTTTAACAGATAGGCACTGCCCAGGCTTCCCAGGGAATGGGCACAGCCCCGAGGCTGCCAGAGCTCCAGGAGAGTTTGGACACTCCAGGGAGTCTCAGGGTGGGATTGCTGGGGTGTCTGTGCAGGGACAGGACTCGATCATCCTTGTGGGTCCCTTCCAGCTCGGGATATTTTACAACTCTATTAAATGTTTCCTTTCCAAAATTATTTTAACAGATATCCTTAGCTGAATGTATTGAGGCTAAAAATTAATCCATATATGTTACTAGAACAAAGTGTTTGGTTTCTCCAATTGGAAAACTGAATCAGAACAGAAAAATCAAAAAAGCTGATACAAAATATAAGGGAAGACTAACCATAGCCACAAAAATCTGTTCTTGGCAGCTCTAACACTCATTAGTAGCAAGTGATAAACAAGAAAACTTTCCATTATGCTTCCACATAAAGTGGGAGTTGTCAACACTTAATGCCAAGAGGTCACAATGTTTAATGTCTTTTTTGCTTCAGCCTTCACTAAAATAATTATTCTTGGTCAGATACACTGATAAAACTTGCACAGGGCAAAAAGGCCAAGCTGGATAAGGCAAGAGGTAACAAAACCAGGTATAAAACACAGGTGGGTGTTGTGGCAGGTATTAAAAGCTCCCCTATAACTTCATATTGTTTAATTACCTCTATGGAAACAACTGGTTTTAATAACTCTCAAATAGGTTGTGGTTCTTCTATGGAATGGAAACCTGAATGAATAAAACTACCAAACTAAAAAACCCAAACCAAACCCCGAAAAAACCCACAAACAAACAACCAAAACACCACGCAAACAAAAAAATACCCAACCCAAACCCCGAAACATATTGACTATACTTTTAAAACCCTCTAAGTTCAGCACTAAGGAATTATCTTCATCCCCAGGATAAACACAGACACTGAGGAAATCAGGACTTCAGGAGCTAACATGAACCTATTCAGTAACAAGAAATGTTTCAGGCCAGTCCATTTTCCTTTCAAGACACAATTTTAAGGGGAAAAGCTGTTGATGTCAACTCTTTACTTTTATTTTCACTTTCATGCTAACACTTTTTCTGTTATCATGCAGAACATCCTTGTGGTGAGATGTGAAAGCATTAGCAGTGTCCAGAGGGTGTAAATGCTCTACAGAGAGTTCAGAAAGAGCTGAAAAACTGTTCTCAGGTTGTTAAAGGTTCAGTTCACACAGAGTCACATCTCTGAAACTCTCTTGAGTTTGGTGCTATTACATGTACTCTAACCCTGATTAATAAAATATTATGATTTTAGGGTTATAGACAAAGTAAAATTTTGCAGTACTGGAGAGGATAACTAGAATTCTGAGTATTATTAATAGAGATGGGAACCATATTTATTACAAACAAGTGCAGCTTTCTATATTTAGACAGTGGTAATCTGCTTTATAAATGCAGAATAAGGAAAACTGGTTCCACAGCAAATCCACTGAAAAGAGATTTATTGAACTACAAAGTGAAAACTATTAACAAAGTAAAACAAAAAAAAAAAATCACATTTCTGTAAAAGGACAAACCTTATCCAGGGTTGAAAAAATGCTAATATTTTTATATATGTATACTAATAGTGGTATACTAATATACTTGGATTTTGTTGCCCAGAAAATCTGCAGCTGCTTCCACTGGCCTGGAAGTGTCCAAGGCCAGGCTGGATGGGACTTGGAACAACCTGGGATAGTAGAAGGTGTCCCTGCCCATGTACAGAGTTGGAAGTGGATGGGCTTTAATGTCCCTTCCAACCCAAACCCTTCTGTGATGCCATGATTTGAGCACCACACCTGAAACCAGGACAACACCAAAGGGAAAAAAAAAAAATTAAGAAACTGCAGTGATTTGGCTTAGAGAAAACAACAGCAGGTGAGGCTGTGGCCAGGATCTTCACACAGACCACAGGAAAATACAAAGGCAAAAAAATTGTTTTCAGTATACACAGAGATAAGACAAGTTATTAAGAATTATTTCCAGCCAGCAGATCCCTGAGGATAAGAGATAAACTAAATTATCATTTAAGATCCTTTTGCATTTTTATTTTTTATTTCTACTACAAGACCTCTTTGAATCTGATTTTCTATTTCTACCTCCAAGAAGAGAGCAGAAGTTAGTTAGTTAGTTAGTTAGTTAGTTAGTTAGTTAGTTAGTTTGTTGTTTGGTTTGCTTTTGGTTTGGTTTGGGGTTTTTTAAGTGGGGTTTTGAACATATATTTTTCTCCCATGATTCTGAATTCTGGGGATCATTTTAGACAGAAAATTGTCTTTTATTTATATATATATATATATATATATATATATATATATATATAAAACAGAAATGAACACTGTACCACTCTGCTGCTCTTTTACAAGCCCACATTTCTTCTTCCAATTATAAGGGAAATTATTGTTGTAACTCCTTTTGGACCTAATCATTAGCCCATTACTTTGGACATTCTTTCACTTTCCTACTTGTTAAGTTGTGGTGTATTTCCCTGGGGCTTGCAATAAATCCATAAATGCCAGCAATTTGACACGGGGATGCATTGTTAGAGCAGCAGGAGAGCCAGGGCAGTTACACAACCAGAACATTTCATCCCACAGGCATCAGGGGCACAAATAATGGCTATTTTATTCCTAGCCCTGTAGAAACCAGATTGCAGATGCTTTACTTGCAGTTTGGAATGTTTGTCCCCACGGGCCAAGGCATTTAGAAATCTGGCACTTTCATGTTGGTGTGATATTTCTCCCAGGCTCCTCAGGAAATCTGACATCATGTTTTGTGACACGTCTTGCAGATAGCATTTTCTTTTCGATTGCTCACCCGAATGTTCCCTGCCTGTTGTACACAATACAAATTAATATCACAAGCTGCTGCTATACCCTGCTGCTAAAATGTAATTTGTTCTTTGTATTTCTCCTGTGAAAAGCTGCTGACGTTCATTTCTAATGCTCAAATTAGAAAAGAAACTCAGAAATGAGGTTTGCAATTAGGCAAGGAATTCGATAAACATCAAAGAATTCATGACTGCTGCCTTTTTAAACCAAATATCAAAATAAATTCCAGAATGTATATGAGTTTGAATAGCCATTTATGCAGTGAATAAAGAATAAGAGAAATGCTTGACTTCAGAAGAGTTCCAATTACAAAAAAAATTACGACGAAAGCGTAAAATTTTAATTATGTGGCAAATATTGCCTAATGTAATCACCATGAAAGGAATGGATGGAAGTGAAGATACACCCACTTCAATTAAAAAAAAACCCAAACAAATGCACAAAATAGTTTTGATTATTTGAAGGCAAGTAAGTGACTGGAATTTTGAGAGAAATGTAGATTAAAAAAAAAATTTAGTTATATCTTACAAGATTACTGTGAGTCAACAGGAACACTTTGTTGAGCTGAAACCAAAGAAGCCTTACCCTGATTTGCATATTTGGAATTGTTCTGCTATTTTTTATTTTAGCCACAGCACGGGGATATTTTTGAGAATTCTCCACACTTTATTACTAGACACAAAACAAGAAAGCAAATGCACAAAACAAATATTTGCTCCTCAGGTGACAAAACTATTCCTACCATGTGGACCCCATGTCAACAAGAACCTTGGGCTTGCAAAACACACTAAGAGAACTGAGCACAATTCATCATTACCTAATTTATTACTTGTCCTGACTTTTGCTGACCAATCAGTTCCAGCAGGCCATTTGAAGCCTGTGGGATTTTGAGGGATAATTACTGGAAACTCTGCTTCCCTATTTTGTAGTCATGCACTACTGTAAACAAGGTGACCCCCGTGGCAGGGAGGAATGATGAGGAGGACCCCATCTTATCAGAAGGCTAATTTATTATTTTATTATGCTATATTATATTAAAGAATATTATACTATACTAAAGAATACAGGAAGGATACTTACAGAAGGCTAAAAAAGATAATAATGAAAACTTGTGACTCTCTCCAGAGTCTGACACAGCTTGGCCCTGATTGGCCAAAGAGTGAAAACAACTCCCAGCAGAACCCAGTGAAACAATCACCTGTGGGTAAACAATCTCCAAACACATTCCACATGAGCACAGCACAGGAGAAGCAAATGAGATAAGAATTGTTCTCCTTTTCTCTGAGGCCTCTATCACTGCCTTTCGGCTTCCCAGGAGAAAAACTTTGGGCAAAGGAATCATGTTCAAAGAATGTGAATGCCGCAGTGCACTTTTCCCATGGAGAGGCTTGCAGGGATATGAACCTCCAGCTCCAAATTTACTAGGGGAAGATGTGAGCTGTGGTGCCACTGAACACCTTTTTGCTCAGGTAGGAGGATGGACGAGTCCTGTGTGTATTTTAAGATGAGAAAGGGCTGTGTCCCAATGACCATCTGGTCTCTCTAGGCATTCCCAAGCCACTGGAGCTGTGATGGAGAGCTTCAGGCTCATGATTCCATGTGGCATCATTCAGGGATTTGCAGAGGAATATATTTTGGTCCTGGAGTGCCACATATGCCATCCAATTAACCTTGCATGGATGTAGGAGTGCATCACATAAAACTCTGTGCTGCCTCCATCCCCTGCAGGGCCCTGTCCAGCCTCATATCTCAGCAGTTCAAGGGAGTTGTGCATTTTGCCCTTCGAATGAATTAAGCAATAAATTTATCTTCTACCTAGGGACCTCAGTTTGGCTTCAAGCAGGAACGTGCTCCCAGGTCTCTGATATATTCCTTATAACATTAAGTATTTATTAGGCTAAAGCAAGGTCTAGATTTTTTTCTGCAATTCAGCTTCAGATGTTTCTCCCAGGCAGCAGGAGACTCTAATGCAAGTCCCTTTTCCAACTAATATTTAGTTCATTCTAGCTGGAAAGGGAAAGACTGAGAGATCCCCATTTCACAACAATGTGCATCTCCTGGGCTAAAGTGCACACCCAGCAGGTAGAAAGAATTAGCACAATTTTTCACCCTTTTTCTCAGCTACAGGAGGTAAAAACAAACCAAACTTTGCACCAGCTTTGGGATTTGAAGTGCCTCTGCAACAAAATCTTTAAAGATGACAGTGCAGGAAATTTTAGGGACTTTTTAGTACAAAGCCCTTTGTAGCAGTCTGACACCTGCCACCTTCTCTCCAGCAGTGTCAGCAGCAGCTCAGGCACTTAACTCAGGTTTGTGGAATCTATCAGACAACTGGAGGCCTAATGGGCAGTGCTGAGTTTAACTCTGCTTTGTCAATCTCACAGAAAACACTTGTACTCAGACACTTTTCCCTTGGGAGAGCTCAGCAGTTCTCCTTTCCAGCGCATGGCAGCAAAGAGAAGTCTGCCAGTCTCCTTAAACCAAGAAATAATGGATAAAAGCTTCATTTCTTTTCATTTGTTTCCTGAGGCACACTAACCTGGGCATTGTGCTGAACACATCAGCCTTACAACCCTTTGCGGGCTCCCAGTCCCACCACACAGAGACATGGAATAAGCATTCTGCTTCCAAGAATTTTTATTCCCAGTAGGAAAGAGACAAAGATGGTTTTGTTATGACATGTAACAGTGCCCACAGAAGCCATACACAGCACCACTAGAAAAAGCAGGAGTGATACTCAGTGGTACCTACAGAATTTTTTCCCAGCAAAAATAAGTGCGTGACCAGAATATTGATCTGAATATGCAGAACAGGGGATGGAAGTGCCAGAACAAGGAGAAAGATTGAGAAAGATTATTTCCAAAAGTACATAGTGACAGGAAAAGGGGGAGTGCATTTACACTGCCAGAGGGCAGGGATAGATTTTGGGATTTTGGAAAGGAATTATTTCCTGTGAAGGTGGTGAGGCCCTGGCACAGGGTGCCCAGAGAAGCTGTGGCTGCCCCTGGATCCCTGGAAGAGTCCAAGGCCAGGCTGGACAGGGCTTGGAGCAACCTGGGCTAGTGGAAATTGTCCCTGCCCATGGCAGGGACATGGATTGGATGGATTTTCAGTTCCCTTCCAACGCAGTCCATTCTGTGATTCCATGATTATATAGTTTTAGTTAAATATGATAGAGAACAATCACTTTTCCAAGATCCTGGATGTCCAACAACCTCTATTTATCACTTTCTTCTTCCACTCCAGGGCAAGTTGTGACACAGAGAAGTGACAACCTGCAATTAGAAATGGGCAGAGTGGGAGACAAGAGGGGTGGAAGGTGGGAAGTACAAACTTGTAAACAAGGCAACAGCCAGAATCTGGTAAAATAGTCCCAACTGCACAGACAATAAGGCAAATTAGTAAGATTGATGCTTAAGTTCTCTTCCTGCTCAAACACCATGGCAAATCTCAATATTCACAGAATCACAGAATCGTTAAAGTTGGAAAACCTTTCTAAGATCATCCAGTTCAACCCTTAACCCAGCACTGCCAAGGCCACTCCTGTCCCCAAGTGTCACACCCATACGGCTTTAAATCCTTCCAGGGATGGGGACCCTGGAGTGTTGGAGTCCCCATCCTGGGGACTTGTCCATAAAGAAAATGGAAAAGTCCATTTCCATAGAGAAATTTTATCCAACATCCAATCTAAGTATGCCCTGGTGCAACTTGGAAATATGGATTCTTTGGAGTACCCAGAGGCTGAATTTCTGTTGATTTATTCAGTTTGGGGAGAGGGGGGGTAAGGATACAAAGAAAAAAAAAATTACAAAGAAGCAGCTGGCTTTTTTACCTTTTTTAAGTTGTTCAGAACAATTTCACAGCTGGTAGCTGCAAGTGGTGACTTTGTAACTATTAAAATGACTCACGAGCACAGGAAAAGCACAGTTTTTAGAAGGGAGATTGCAACCTGGCCAGCAGTAGTTGTGAAGAAACTCTGTAATAAAAAACAGATTAGCTGGTCAATTTATCAGTAAATAAATTCTTTTTCCACAAAAGAGTCCTTGTCAAGCTGTGTGACCAGCATATTCAATTACCTTCCAGAGTAAATATGAACTGCTTTACAAGATTCTTTCCCAGAAATAAAAGAAAGAGGAAGATAGAACTGAATAGAAAATAGTGCCCTAGTAATTTCAGCCTCAGTCTCCCAGACTCCTTTATAGTGCTTTTCTGAGCTCACTTCACTGGAATTCTAATCTTCTATTTTATTAACTATAAATGGGCTTCTAATAATGAGAGCAATATGGAAATTGCAGACGCTCAGAACTTGTGCATGATTCATCCACTTGGGAATGTCAAGGATGGTTTCACTCCTACTCGCAAATCAAACTTCTTTTCCAGAACCCAAATGAACCAAGGTGCCCCACAGTGGCCAAAGCCCCCATTCCCTTCCTAGCAGACATGACTTTGAGTCAGAAAATATCATTGGAGATTAAATATTGCTGATTTTTCCAGTGTTTCCAGAAGCAGAAACATGGTGCAAGCATGTTTTGTGAGCTGCAAAATGCATTTTGGGGCAGAAGGTTCTGGGGATTTAGGAAGAGTTCTTTGGTTGGTTAGGAGTAAAATTTTGGGACAACATTGATGGGAAAATCAGCATTTCAAATAACTCCCAGGAAGTAATTAATCACAGAATCATGGAATGGTTTGGGTTAGAAGGGATATCAAAGATCATCCAGTTCCACCCCTGCCATGGGAAGGACACCTCCCACAATCCCAGGTTGCTCCAAGCCCCATCCAGCCTGGCCTTGGGCTCTTCCAGGGATCCAGGGGCAGCCACAGATTCTCTGGGCAACCTGAGGACCTCCCCACCCTCACAGCCAGGAATTTGTTTCTAATATCCCATCCTACCCTTCCCTCCTTCAGCTTAAGGTTGATGAGTTGCTTTCCCTCACCAATCTTTGCTGAAGTTAATTTCATGATATCCTTGCTTGACCACATGCAAGTACTTTAAAATGACTGCTGCCTCTTGGAAAGTATTTTGCAGTTTTAGGATTCTTTCCTGATCCTACTATTTGGGTTTGTCATTGAAACCATGTTCACACCATAGAAAAGCCACTTGAAAATAATGAAACACTGATGGCAGCCTGAAGTGTGTGAATATATTAGTACCTTTCTGTAAAACAAACAAAAAAAACCCCACAGAGACAGAATCACTTTCCAAAGCCACTTGTTTAAAAAAGGAGCAGGAGTAGTATTTGAAACTCAGTACCTCAATAGAAGATTTTTGACATTTCTCATCTCTAAGTCCTTTAGGTTAAAAAAACCAATCTTTATTATCTGGATCATATCTGGATCTTGGTCTCCCAAAAGCCACTACTGTGAGGTAAACCAATGAGAAAATATTTTCTGAGATTAATTTTTTTAGAGATTTCCAGAGAGCTTGCAAAGATGGTGATTCACCCATAATTTTGACTTTATGGGTTTATTCTCACTGGAGAGAGGGGAAAATAAAGATGGAAGGAAGGGAATGATTGAACTTGCAAAATATATATCTACATTTTGTCTGCCCAAGTGTTTGTCAGGGATCTGGTTTTGATTGGGTTCCTCTGAGATTCCCTGGGAGATACCCAGGTTTGGACTTTAAAAAATAAACATACAAGACTGAAACTGATTGTGCTGGAATCCAGTTCTTAGCCAGAATTACCATGCAGCAATTTCTTCATGTAGGCACATCAGAATTCCCCCAGAAATATTAAATTTTCAGTCATAGAAATGAAGAAATATTCTGGAAACTGTTTTAATTGTTTGGCTCATCCCCAGCAGGAGCAATGCAATATTGACAGTCCTCCTCCTATCATGGACACAAACGGTGCTGTATTTGAGCCAAGAGGGGAAATATGAGCACATTCTGTGCTATTTTGGCAAAATTAAAAGCCTTGAAATAACTGGGGGAAGCCTCGTGGTAGGCATATTAGAGTTTCACAAGTAGAACAGACAGCCTGCATGAATTTGGGCTGGGTTGACTTTCTTCTGTGACCAAGCTGCAAGAAAATATTTTAGGTTGGCAGCACTCTGAGCTGAAAGATTTGCCTCAGGCTAGAGGTTTCAATTTCTTTCCAAGGAATCTTACTATGGGAATGACAATGATGTATCAAAGGTGGGCAAGTAAATCTCCTTGGAGGACTTTTCCCTCAGCTGATATCTAAGAAATCTTGTTCTGTTCAGACTGAACACAGAATAGAGTGCTTAAAATGTTCCAAGCACAGGAGACAGCTGCAGAATTCTTGACCCATGTTTAGCAGAAATCAACATGTTGGATGAAAATTTCTCTTGTGAAACCTAGATGGATTGAGAATAAAAACAAGCCCAGTCTGGCACAACTTGGCAGATCTAAGGACCTGTGCAGAGTGAGGATTTTCCTTTCTGTGAGCTGATGGCCTGGCTGTGGGGCAGTTTTAGGGATATGTGAAGGTGTGGTGGCTTCACCCCACCCTTAAAATTCTCCAGTTCAGGAGGTTCCTCACTACTCAGCACTGGTGAGACCTCCCTGCTTGGCCAGTTTGGGATACCAAGCACGAGAGCAACAAGAGCACATGAGAGAGGATCCTGTGAAGGCCCCTGAAGGTGACCAAAGGCTTGGAGCAGCTGCCAAGTGAGGAGATGCTGAGTCAATTAGGGCTGTTTATCCTCCAGGAGGGAGTTGGCAGCTGATGACTACCTGATGTAGGGACCCAGATTTTTCTCTAGTGGTATCCATTGAATGGACAAGAAGCAATGGGCAAAAACTGAAATACAATGAATTCCATATGAATACAAAAAACGCCTTTCCTGTTTTGGATGTTGCATGGACACCTCATAGCAGCCCTTCAGTCTTTGGAGAAGGACACTTCATCAGGAAATGTAGTGACAGGACAAGGGGAAATGGCTTCAAACTGGAAGAATTAGATAGATTTAGATAACATATTAGAAAAATTTTTTTCCCTGTGAGGATGGGCAGGCCCTGGCACAGGGTGCCCAGAGAAGCTGTGGCTGCCCCTGGATCCCTGGAAGTGTCCAAGGCCAGGCTGGACAGGGCTTGGAGCAGCCTGGGACAATGGAAGGTGTCCCTGCCAATGGAAGGGGAGTCAAAACTGGATGGTCTTCAAAGTCCCTTCCAACCTAAACCATTCCCTGATTCTGTGAATTATAACAGAAACCACAGAGAAGCATATTCCAGCTTTTTGTACAACAATCCAGCCCCACTGAAGTCCACAAGAATGTAGCTAAAGTATTGTCACAGCTGTGCTTGCAGCAAAGAGGGAACACACAGCACAGCAGCAGAGGATGGAGCAGGGAGCAGAATTTCAACATGCAGACACTGACAATGAAGCTACAAGGCTTTAATCACTGTTTTACATGTGCCACGCACGCCACTCTCTTATTTTGGGAACAGCTTATTACTTTGTCTGGTCTGCTGCAAATGCTAATGCATATAGATGCTAATCAAGATTCCTGCTCTGCTTTCCTGCCTCACCTAATTGGATTGCATTAGAGCTTGCTTGGGAGTTTGCACTCAGAATCACAAGTGGAGCTGGATCATGTCTCCCAGAATCACAAGTGGAGTTGGATCACGTCTCCCAGAATCACAAATGGAATTGGATCACATCTCCCAGAATCACAAGTGGAATTGGATCACAACTACCAGAATCACAAGTGGAATTTGATCACATCTCCCAGAATCACAAATGGAGTTGGATCAGGTGTCCCGGAATCACAAGTGGAGCTGAATCACATCTCCCAGAATCACAAATGGAATTTGATCAGGTGTCCCAGAATCACAAGTGGAATTGGATCACGTCACCCTGGTCTCAGTGTGGTGGCAGCTGTGCTGCAGAGGAACAGCAAGCAAGCAAGGCCAAAATCTCAGTGCAGCCAAATAAATCCCTTTGTCTTGCAAATAAATGTTTGCAGGAAAGAAGCCTCAAGAGGAGGACAGCAGCATCTACTCATTTTGGCTTTTTGTGGAGAGAAAGACTGAATGGGTCCCTCTTAGTGGGAAATGAACCTCAGGAGCTCTCCAAAGAGCCAACTTGAACCCATCCATGGGATGTGCAGAAGTTGTGAGCACACCAAGAAGATGAAGAAGCCTGAGAACAAATTAACTTTTAAAGTGAAAAAATAATCTTTACATGGCATCTACTAGATTCAAAGAGAGGGGTGAGTATTAAAGAGGGAAAATAGGTACTGAAAGGGAGATTCTTTGCAAGAAATGAAGGTGTAATAACCCCAAATATGATAATTGCCACTGTCCTGGTGGTTATAGTTATATTTTACATATTCAAACTCAGAGACTGCACAGCAAAAACCCCTTTGGATTTCCTATAAATCAACTCCCCAGTTTATTATGAACACAGCCCAGACTGGGAATCAGCAAGAGCAATGATGAAAGAATTCCTTCTGCTCCTCTGAGAAGCCTGCCAGCTTTCCCTTTGCTAATGCTTCCTTTTTGTGTCTCCAAAGAGTTCAGCCCTATTTGCTGCAATCTTCATTGTGGGTGCTCAGTGTCTGAAATATCCCTGCCAGCCTGACATTGAGTAATAGCTCTCTAAAAATGCCTCAAAGGCCATTTTAAATGTGACAAAATGGTCTGTAACAAAATAGGTAAATGCAAAAACCTCATGGGATTTATATAAAAAGCTCCTGAAGAGGAAACTATTTGCTGTCTGTGTCCAGCTGTTCTGTTAAAACATCTTTTGCTTCAACACTCTTCATGGATACAATGCTGACACACTTTCTTCTGGGGAGATGTAGCTTTTCTCACATGAATGTCTATCACCTCAGAGATAAGACATTACTCTGGTCAAGAAACATTCCAGGAAAAAAAAAAAGTCACATATGGAAGTAGCTTCAGACAGTTTATTCTTTTCCAAGGCCTTGCAGAGCCTTGTGGAAGATCCTTCCATGTGTCAATCATCTTCACAGTCCCAGATTCTGATTGAGAGGTGTAATAAAATCTCTGGTAATGGTGGGAAATGGTAAAACAGATCAAAGGAAAAATTTTCTGTGGTTGAAAGTCCTTCTGTCTACATAAACTGATCTATAATCTTTATGTGTTAACTTATATGTGAAATTTTATTCCGTATTTATAAGTACTGAGGGTTGACAGCCCAACATGAGATGACAGAACAGTCTCTTAAATCACTGTTTTCTCAGCAAGCAACTTCTTGGGACTGGAAAGAAACAATGAAGAAATAATGCTTTAAGATTAAAAAAAACCCCTGTTGGATAGATGGTTGCCAAAGACTTCATCTTCTGATAACTATCTTTTTCTGCCTCTGCTGGAACAGAAGCAGAGTTGATGAGCTTTGTTGAGGCACATTTTATGGCTGGGGATTTTTTTTTTGTGACCATGACACACAATCTCTGTGTGCTGTCTGAACTCCCTGCCAAGGCTGAGTGGGGATGAGGCTGCCCTGGGTGGGAATTTTACCTTGTTGTCACTGGAATTTCTTATCAGAGGCAGAGAAGAGTGTGTTATCAACGTGTGAGGATGTGCCACTCTCCCTACCACAGTGAGGAGCACCTCAGAGACACTTTTAGCACAGAAAATTTCACAGGAAGTGAATTTGGCAATCAACCTGGCAGCTTTCACTCCAGTGAAACCATTATTTCAATCAGTCACATCATGTCTTTTTTTTTTTTTTCCCAAAGTAGACACTGCAGGGTGTAGCCTGAGATGTCCAGATTTTATTTCATAACTGTTCTGCTTTATATTTCATTTGTTTTAGCTTTTCTCTTAGCTCTGCCAGCAATTGGGAAGCTTTATTATTATTTTTACAGCTTTCCAAATGTATTGCAGGGTTATAACAAGCATTTTGAATGTCTTGAGGCAGTTCCCTCCTGCCTGTTGCTAAACTGCTTAGAGTAATGTGGTTATTCAAAAAATAAATACATCTCTGTGCAATGCATCTAAATGTGATCCTCTCTGAAAATGAGTTTAAATTCTATATCACATCTTTGGCTCAGAGGTTTTGGGGGATTTTTTTAATCCCTCTCTCTCAAGTCTTTCAGTCACAGCTGAACTTTCCAGGAATAAAACTTCCAAGAGTCTTATACATGATACAATGAAATTCTGCAACAGAAATGACACAAACTTTTATCCACTTGTTGGAGTCAGATTATTTCAAGAAATGGGTTCTGCTCAAAGCACCACCTTGTTCCTCTGCTCTGAGTGTTTCTGAAGCAGTCGTGGCTTTCATCACTTCACTTTTAGGGAGCTTATGCTATTTCCCTGCATGCTGAACTACAGGCGGTGAGGACCTGTCAGTCTGAATTACTTTCATTCTGAGAGTCATTATCAGGAGGGGAGTAGAAGAAAATCTTGTTAAGAAACAGCATCCTCTGCTTTTCTGCGTAACCACATTTATGTTTAAAAAAACATCTTTAAAGACACCTGCTTGGTGAGACCTTCTGAAATTAGTAAAAAAGGACAGAGAAAGCAAAATATCTTTAGAGGTTCTCTGCTGCACCCAACTGAATTTTGTGACTAAAAGCCCTTCTTTCAATCACAAACACCTTAAAAAAGAAAATAAAATAGATGCAGAACACATTTGATGTAAAGAAAGGTTCCCTAAGGAAAAGAAGATTCCAGTGAGCTGACTGTCCTCTTTTAATTCTCATGTCACTGTGACCCAGCTGCTGCACACCACTGACCAAGCCCCCTTCTCTGGGGCACTGTTAGGAAGTTTGGCTGCAGCGGAGCCCTGCCAGCCATAGGAGATTGTGGTGTTGATAGGGAACAGCAACTTGTGCTCACCCTCCAGTGCAGGAACAGTCCAAATGGGCATCTCAAGGACTCTCAGAATCATTCAGATTGGGAAAGACCTCTGAGATGACCAAGTCCAGCTGTCAACCCCGCACCACCACATTCATCACTAAATCACATCCTCATGTGCCATATTCTCATATTTGGGATTATTTTTCAACACTTTTGGGGGTGATGACTCCAGCACTGCCCTGGGAATCTTGTTCCAGTGTTTAACACCCCTTTCCATGAAGAAACTTTTTCTGTTATCAGTCTAAATCTCCCCAGATGTATTGTATTTGCAGGGTGCCCCGATGAAGGAAGGAATGATGATTGTGACTCTGTGTTCTCAGAAGGCTAATTTATTACTTTCAGGATACTATATTATATTAAAGAATACTATACTAAACTATACTAAAGAATACAGAAAGGACACTTACAGAAGGCGAAAAAGATAATAATTAAAACTTGTGACTCTCTCCAGAGTCCCAAGACACCTTGGCCCTGATTGGCCAAAGAGTGAAAACAACTCACAGCAGAATCCAATGAAACAATCACCTGTGGGTAAACAATCTCCAAACACATTCCACATGTGAGCAAAACAGAGGAGAAGCAAATGAGATAAAATTGTTTTCTTTTTTCTCTGAGGCTTCTCAGCTTCCCAGGAGAAAATCTCTGGGCAAAGGGATTTTTCCAGAAAATATGAATGTGAAGCTGATGCAGCTTGAGGCTGTTTCCTCTTGTCCTGTCCCAAGGAGACTCTGGGCCTGAAGAAACTGTCTGTGGGTCAGTGTTGTCCTGGGAGAGCAGTGGTGACCTTGGTTTGGGTAGACAGAGCATGATGGGCAGCAATACAAAGATAGAAAATTGTGCAGGGGAGGTGAATTTGCTTTAGGTGCCCTAACTCAGCAGATCCTCTGTTTTACAACTCTGCCTACACAGCAGCTAAAACCATTTTTCAGTGAAGGACCAGTGAATTCATTTCTAACATCTTTTTAAAAAGATAACCAAGCTGGCTTGGGGAAAGCAGGCACAGGTATCAGGAGATGGTTCACAAAGCTTTGGGATAGGCTTGTTGCTGCTGAGGAAGTTGATTTTACCTGCTAGAGGAGGGAAGATGCTGACAGAAAATTGTGCACAGAAAATTGTGTATTTTGCATTTCTTTAGCAAACTTCATCTTCCGGCAAGAGTTGTTCAGGAAATCTTTTCCACAGTGTGATGATATCTGACAGAAAATTGTAGCTGCTGATGGAGAAAATGGTATGTGCTTAACCAGAAAGGAATTATCCATCTGCTCCTCACTACTAAAAATTATCTGATTATAATGGGAAAGGTCTAAAATATTTCTTTAATTTTCGATTAAACACTTCACTGCACAAAGCACTACACAAGATTTTATTTGGGCTCCTGCTCAACATGTAGGAACAAGATGATCTATAAGGTTCCTTCCAATCCAAACCAGTCTATGACTTTATGACCTTTTTTTTCTGTTTATCAATGTACAGACACTTGTTTTAAAAGTCACTAATTGTCAAAATAGAAATAAAAAAGACAATCTGACTCTTGGAAACAAATGAAAAGAACTTTTAATAACCTTTAATGACAAGAAAGGAATTGAAAAATAAAAACCGTGAGGGTAATATGAAGGTCAACATGAAACTTCACATTGAAATGCTGTTCCAGTGTTTAGAGAAGCGTGAGCTGTGAATATATATTGCTTTTGGCCCACAGAGTCAGACTAATCATGGGACAAGAATGATCCAGCAGAGGTTTTTAATGGAGCTCTGTGCATTGCTGGGATGGGGCTCTGGGAATTCAGTCCCATCTGTGTGATTAATAAGCACCCAGTTAATGGGCAGAAGGGACCAGCAGATCAATCATGGTGACATCTTGCAGAACAAAGCTCATGGGAGCTCATCCACTTGTCCTGCACTGCTTCCAGAAAAACATCCAGTCTTGATCCATGGAGAGCCAAAGATGGAAATTCTGCTGACTCCTTTGGGACCTTGTTTCACTCTTAAATATCTCTGTCCTTCCAGTCACTGGAATACCCCTAGTTTAACTTTTCCAGCTGCTCTTTCTCACTAATATTTTCCTTCCCAACCTAAAAAATTGTTCTGCATTTGTGGTTATCTCTCCACAGAAAAAGTAACATTGTTGTAATTATTATCTAATAATAATGTATTCTTGTTCTAAGTAATGCTGATTATAAAGGTTTTTTTTCTTCGTGGGTTTTTTTTTTATAAGACTTTATCAGTGTATGGCACTTCACAGCCCCCAAAAACTTTTTACAGCTCATTTTTTATTTCTCCAGGATTGTCCTGGTAGATTTTGCATAATGTGGACAACAGCCTAGTAATGCTCCAAATGTATATGTTCAATAGATCTTGACAAATTGCAGCTTCTTGTTTGAAGGGTTTCTTCATCCTTCCAAGACAAAATGCTACATTTTTCACACGCTCAGTATTGTAATGAGTGTTACGTTACACATTTTACTATTTCTTTACTTCCTGACTTCATATGGCCAAATGTTGTGTCTGACATGCAAAAAAATGAAATAAACTACTGCATTATTTCAATTCAACAGGTAATTTGAAGAAGTAATGGGAAGCATTGTGTTGCATCTGTGCAGTTGCACCAGACAATTTTTCTAAAGGAAGTCAGTTCTGGTTCAGTCCTCTGCCTTCTACCTCATCTGTTCAGCCTGGATTTACTGATCACATCATCTTCCTCAAGGAGAGGAGGCTGCTGTACTTCCAGATTTAGAGCTCACTCCGCACCCTGCAATCACAGTTCTCACTCTAAGGGTCTGTCACACTGCTGATGGCCTGAACCGTGAAACCTTTTGTGCAAATTCACACCAGAGTTTAAATGCTCCCTGGCTGTGATTGATAGCGCAGCCATGGATGTCTGTCGTGGCTGAACTCTAGCCAGCAACCAAGTACCACACAGGCCGTTGGTCACTCCACCCCTGGTCCCCTCCATGCTGGGATGGGGAGGAAAATCAGAAAAAAACCACAAAACCCCATAGGTTGAGATAGGAACAGTTGAGTAATTGAAATAATAATTATAATGATAAAGGAAGGATGAGAAGGAAAAGAAGGAGGAGGACAAGAGGAAGAAGAAGGACAAGAAGAAGGGGAAGAAGGGGAAGGGGAAGAAGGAGAAGAAAAAAAGAAGAAAAGAAGAAGGAGAAGAAAAAGAAGAAGAAAAAGAATAAGAAAAAGAAGAAGAAAAAGAAGAGTAGAAGGAGAAGCAAAGAAGAAGAAGAAGGGAACCAAAAGAAGCAAGTGATGCCCAATACAATTGTTCACCACCAGCCCTTCCCCAAGCTGTGATTGTCCCCTTGTCCCCACCTGAGCAAATCTTCCAGGTTAAATATTGGGAATTGTATTCTATGGACTGGAATATTCCCTTGGCCAATTTATCCAGCTGTCCTGGCCATGCTCCTTCCCAGAACGTGAAAAACCAAAAAGTGCTTGATGTAGATTAAGCATGACATCGTAACAACTAAAACATCAGTGTGTTATCAACATTATTCCTACACATAATTCAAAACACAGAACTGTGCCAGCTACTGGGAAGGAAATTATCTCTATCCCAGCCAAAATCAGGACAATGTCCCACAAAGCCTCTTTCTTGGCCTGCTCTGTCTCCCAGAAATGGTCTCACTTGTCATAAGAAACATACTGTTCTCACTTTTGCTTTGTCATCATCTGGCTAAAAATTATGAGTAATATTTTATACAGATGCATTCTGTCTGTCTGGATTTTGTGAAAATGAGGCAATCTGAATCTGATTCCTTCCCCTCTGCAATTTTCTCATGGGCTTCATCAAATCCCATTGTGTTCTCCCTGAAGACATTTCTCTTTTAAGCACTGAGTCAATGCCAAAAAGGTGACAGTCAGGGGAAGATCAGAGAGAACAACACCCACAGGTTTGGTGACTGTCTGTAGAGAGGAAAAAATGAACGAAAGAAGTTTCAAAACATGAGATAAACATTTTATTTTTTAAAAAATTATTATAAAGTGTGTATTTGTGATACACACACAGTAATCAGAGAGGAGATGTTGCTACCTGCATCAAAACCCCATCAAAACTCTGAGATTTATAGAGAATCTCAGAGTTACAAAATGGTTTGAGTGGGAAGGGACACAGAGATCATCTAATTCCACGACCTGCCATGGCAGAGACACCTTCCACTATCCCAGGTTGCTCCAAGACCTGTCCAGGCTGGCCTTGAGCACTTCCAGGGATCCAGGGGCAGCCACAGCTTCTCTGGCCACTGCCTCCCCATTTTCACAGGGAACAATTTATTCCATAAATGTAACCTAAATTTCCCCTCTTTCAGTTTGCAAGTAGCTTTTATTATTTTGTTCCTACTTGGAAGTAGAATTTTATTTCCTTAATAAAATCATTCCTGTAATATGGTAACAATGAAGAAAAACCTACCACATTTTCCTTTTTGAATTTGTGATTGGATGTTGTACTTGAGAGGTTTTCATGGCAAGGATTTCCAATGCCATTTAAGCACCTAAATCTGCTGCACTCTGAAGTTGCACCATCTGTTTTTTTCCAGTGTGATCTTGATGTGCTCAATGCAAGCAGCTCAAATACTGAGCTCTGCATATTTACTTTGGTCACATCTCTAGAGTTATTTGCCCTCTTGTTTTCTCACCCTTTTTACCCTAAAGCCTTTCAAAAGGCCCCATGACTCAAATAATTACTTTCACTAAACCATTCGTGCACATGCTGGATCATGTGTCTGTATTAGACTAAATTAAGGTTTTTGGCATTGAGCCCCTGGCCAAAAGAATTCCCTGTATCTGCATCTTGTTACAGGCTGCATCCCATCCAAATGCCAGGCTCAGCTCACAATTTTACAATCCTTTTGAGCAAACACAATGGAATATGGTTATTTTGCAGAATTTTGCTATAAATCTGGAGGAAAAAATATCCTTTGGAGGTTTACTGGTCATGGAAACTTACAGAGCTGCTCACCCACATGAAAAAAACAAAAATTGTTTACCCAGAACTGTTCTGTTGAATCTATCATATTTTTTTGCACATTGTTGGGTTTCACCATAAAAAATAACTCTGATTTTTTTTTGAATCACAGGACTACTAAAGCAATTGAAAAACATGAAACTAAAGACAAATGTGATTTAAACCAAAATAGAAATCCCAATTTATACTACTTCATGGTTATTTAAAACAGGCTAATTTAAAACTTAATAGATTAAAATGTCCTTCTGTAATTGGTAAAAAGCCCTGGTGGAGCAAAGACAACCCAGCTGGACTTGGTATTTTTTGTGTTCAGGGGGTCTTTGCTCAGTATCTTGCAGAAAACTGGAGGATTAATGAGGTCAGACCAATACATTTGTTGGTCAGAAGCAGTCACGTTGTCAAAGCATTATTTGGAAACTTAGAGATTCTCAACCTTAGGTCTCATTCTGTCCTAATAAGAATGATATTTAGAAGAGAGTTGATGAACTAATTAGGTGTCCCACAGGTGCAGATTTTTATTAGTTGGGCCATGGTTGGTTTTTACTGCAAACCTCAGCTTTGGGCTTCCAAGTTCCAATGGGATTTCAGAGCCAGGCTTGCTCCAGAGGCTCTCGGACTAGAAATGAGCTGTGAAGGACAACAATGGCAATGGAAGCCCACCTCACACAGAAACATGGAATATCCTGGGTTCCACAAGGACAGTCAAGTCCAACTCCTGCACTGGGCAGCCCCAAGAGCCCAGGAGGATGGAGAGATGCTTTGTCTCAGAAAGGACACAAGGATATTCATAATTCAGGAAGACAATGTTTGGTCTCAGGATATTTCACATTGTGGGCAAATTTAATCAGATTATCAGTTTAATGTCTTGCATTTAATCATCCAGAACATCAAAATAGTTTAACTGGAGTTTAGGATGGTCACAGAAAGAAGGACTGAAAGAGATTAGTTGAGACAGCAGGAACATCTTCATCCTCAGAGGTTTCTCAGAGTAGACAGAATGGGTTTACACAAAGTTGTGTTTGTACTGAAGCAGGAGAATGGACAAATTGGCCTTCTAAGGTCCCTTCAAGCCCTCTCAACTCTGGTTTAATATTTCCTGTACATAAAATAGGAATGGATTAATTCAAATGCAGTAATGGCAGGGTCTGAGGTGGGAGCTGAGAACCACGGGTCTGCCAGGATTGTTGCAAGGCTGCTTTCTTTTCCTGCCCAGCATTCTGTGGTGAAAGGATTTATTCAGGCATTAAACAAGAAGCTCTCTTCATGTCCCATAGCTTGGTGGCAAGTTTAATTTCCTGAAGTTTGTAGAAACATGCACTGAGATTAAGGACCAACCAGAAGCACATCTTCTTCCTCTACCCTAATGGTTATGGGGAAACATGAGGAAAAGGCAGATGAACCAAAAAGTGCCTGGTCACAGTGAGAATAAATAATTTAGCCACCTTCCAGCATTTGATTCTCTCTGTGCTTGAAGAAAAATGTTATTAATTCTGATATCATGTAATTCTCCTTTCAGGGTCACATTTACAAACCCCTAAGAGCTGGTTTCAGCTGCAGCACACATTTGTTCTGCCCGGGTCAATCTCTTTTCCAATTATCACCCTCTAGATCCCTTTGCAAACAAAATCAGTGCATGTAACTGGCTGTGAGACTTTTGGGAGCAACAAAGAGAATGAGGTCTTGATGAAAAGTTCAGTCCTGATCCATACCTGACATCTCTCTCACTCTGTTCTGAAGCTGCTGTGAAGGGTTTCAAACTAAGAAAGACCTGTGTGTGAAGTCTGATCCTTTATTTTGAGTGGTATGGGATGACAGGTAAATCTTAGCTATTTTTAAATTTATTTGCAAACAGAAAGGGTGAATTTGTTTGGTTTTTTCATTATTGTTTGTTTGTTTATTTGTTTTGGGTTTTTGTTTTTTTGTTGGTTTATTTATTTTTTTTTTAAGGAATGAATCTCAGCAGATTGACAGAAATAAATTTAAATCTTTTTAATTCCACATAGATCTAGGCCTTTTTTCCCTATTGCTGGTATCCAGACATACTTCCTGGTAACCTGAGAGCTTTTAGTAGAATATCCCCTCATCCTTGGAAGGGTTCAAGGCCGGGTTGGACAGAGCTTGGAGCAACGTGGTCAAGTGGAAGTTGTCCCTGCCCATGGCAGGGGGTTGGAACAAGATTATCCTTAAGGTACCTTCCAACCTAAACTATTCTGTGATTCTATATTTGGAAGGGAGGAAAAAAAAAAAAAAGAAAAACAAAGAAGGAAAAAAAAAAGGCAGAGATTAAATAGATTAAAGATGCCCGAGGAACAAAAAGATAACTTTTCCTGAGAAAGCATCTCTGACAATTTTACTTCAAGTGCAACAAATATCTTAAGCCAGTGAAGAACTGTTGTTGTTTTCAGGACTCCCTTGTGTCTTCCTTATGATAACTCATATTTTTCTCCCTGAAAGACAACACAAGGACAATAAAATACATATGATCCTTGCTCACCAGAATAAGTCAGTGAAAATTTTGGGGGTGATCTATGTTGTTTTTCAAGAATGGGATGTCTCTACAGAAAATATGAAATGAGGCATGAAGATAAGCAATAATTTTTAATCACAGACAGAGTCACTGCTTAATGGAACATACCATTGAAAACAAACAAAATTATAGGGTGCAGTTGATTTAGGATTGTAGTTGAAGATCCAAGCCCAGTGATTTGAATTTTGATTATTCTGGATTTTTTTTTTCTTTCAACAGAAAAGGATTGAGCATCTATAAAATAATTCATGGAGACATCTGAACATAACCAAATGACTTTTTTTAGAAGATTTATCTCCATTCCCTTTAGCCATCTCTTTTTATTGAAATCTGAGGAGTTGTGGACCTGAGCAGCTCTAATCCAGGTTTGTCGTGATCTTACACAAGACAGGAAAAATCACAGAATCCCAGAAAGGTTTGGGTTGGAAGGGACCTCAAAGATCATCCAGTGCCACCCCTGCCATGGCAGGGACACCTCCCACTGTCCCAGGCTGCTCCAAGCCCCATCCAGCCTGGCCTTGGGCACTTCCAGGGATCCAGGGACAGCCAGGGCTTCCCTCGGCACCCTGTGCCAGGGCCTCCCCACCCTCATGGGGAAAATTCTTTCCCAATAGCCCATCTAACCTTGCCCTCTGCAAGTCTGAAGCCATTCCCTTTGCCATGTCTCTTGTCCCCAGTCCCTCTCCAGCTCTCCTGGAGCCCCTTTAAGCCCTGGTAGAGGCTCTGAGTTGCCCTGGAGCCTTCTCCAGGTGAGCTCCCCCAGCTGTCCCAGCCTGGCTCCAGCAGAGGGACTCCAGCCTTTGGAGCAGCTCCGTGGCCTCCTCTGGACTCTCTCCAGCAGCTCCACATCCCTCTGACGCTGGGGATGTGCAGCTCTGCAGGAATCACAGCCCATCATTCCCACTGACTGAAGCATGGCAGCTCTTTCCACACCAGTCTTGGACACTCCCCATGTGCTGGAGTGTGGCTCCACACACTTTTGGGACCTGATCAACTGTCCTTTCCCCCAGAGGTCTGTTCTGGATCTCTTGGAAATGAGGAAAGCAGTGCCAGTTCTCACTCTCTGTTTTCATATGGGGATGCTGACTCCACTCCCCAGTGACCCTACAAGGGACAAAGGCCAGAAGTCACCAGTTTCCCTGCTGAGCTCAGATCTCGAGGCATCTAAAGAGAAAGATCCAGAGAGCTTATCACATCTCTTACTGAAGATTTATTAATTGCAGAAATGTATGCCCTGTTCAAGAATTCTGACTTGGCTTTCCCCAGACTCGTGATCTGTGCTGGTGGAAGGGGGAGGCACTGCTAACCTAGGAAAGGCTGCAGCTGTGAGCACCAGAGGGAAGATACCAGCCAAACTTTCTACAAATATTACATGGAAAATCTCTTGACTTGTGTTTACTGAAAGGCTTTAGCTGGGATTATCACTGAGCTCAGTCCATTCCTGCATGAGCTGAAGGACAGGATCTCATGAGCACTGGCCATAAAAGATGTACATTCTTAATCCCTGGACTCAGAGATGGATGTGAACTGCTCTATTCACTCCTCTGAGGGTTCTTAAATGTTAAAATGTCCACATTTGAATCCACTTCCTGCAAGAACATCTTCAGTTACTGGTAGCTGAGGGAAGAAAAAGTAAACAGCTTAAGGTCCCTCAAAAAAATCTATTGCTTTTCTTTCCCTGCACTGCAAAAACAAGTGTTAAAGCACAGGGTGAAGCCACTGAAATGTGTTTTCAGTAACACCAGAGAGGGCAGAGCCAGGCAGGGACAAGGTCACTTTGGGATGTTAATGAGCTGTTGCTTGACCCTGCCTGTGACCCAGAGCGAGTTTTTGTATTGCATTTATTTAATTTATTTCACCCCTTACTTGCTCTCACAATCCCACAATGCCAGCCAGCCTCTATGGAAATATTGAGCTCTCTCCTGATATTAATTGCTGTGCAGTGTGATTCAACACAAGAAATATGTGTTTCCATGCATGATGGGTGGGATAGGGAGCATCCTCTGTCATCCCAGAATCATGGAATGGTCTGGGTTGGAAGAGACCTTAAAGACCATCCTGTTCCAACCCCTGCCATGGGGCACCTTTCACTGGACCTGGTTTCTCCAAGCCCCAACATGATTTAGGGAGACAGTTCATGCTTCTGAGACAAATTGTGTCTGATTTATGGATTAAGAGGCAGGAACTTGCCTTCTTCTGGGATCTGTCCATGTACAAATGAGCCATAACCACCATCCCCTCTGCTGCCTTCAATTTTTTGCCTAAAAAACTGGAATCAGTATCACAAGCAGCTTTAAAGCTGTGCATATCTCCTTTAAATATCCAGGAGTCATGGGAAGCAACACTTAATGAGGACCTTATTGTACAAATGGCTTCTCTCTGGACAGGGAGAAAAGAAGAGTGAGTTTGGGGACACACAGCAGCCTGGCAAGTGAGGGACAGGAGTGGGCATTTTCCCTGCTGGGATGGAGAGGGGAGGTGCATTCCTCTAATCCTCACAGGAAAACCCACAAGTCTCAAATCTTATGACACTGTCCAAACTTGGAGAGTGTTGGACATTAAATACCTTTCACAATTTGCATGAAAACTGGGGTGAAATTCTGCCATATCCATGCTGCTGGTTTGGATTATTTTACAGCTTTTCAGCCTCTGGCTCGGGGCATTGTCCCACTGTGCTGAGCTGTAAAAATACAAAATGAAAGGATTCTCTTCTTTCCCAGTCTGACCACATGACAATAAACAGCAGGCAAGTTGAGAAGGAGAGAACACCACGAGGGGATTGCTCAGCTTGTAAGGAGGACAAACAGCTCGTTTCATATAACAGCAAAGGGGAAGAGGCACAAACAAGAAGTGACGTGCTCAGATGAACTTCCCCAAGTCCAGCAGAGTGTGGGAGAGAAAAATTCTGCAGATGTGACAATCTGCAACCTTCACACTTCATAACAGCTATAAGGACACGAAATCAGGAGAGCTGAAGCTCTCTAGCAGAGATGACAAAATAACTCAGAAAGATTATCTGAAAGCACCACAAGTTTCAGATATGACCTGGGTTGACACTGAAGTCCAGATAAAAGCCCACAACTTTTGTCACCTGTGACTGTTTACAGCATTTCCAGGCATTGGAAACAGCTGTAAAAGAGTTAACAGAGCACAAGGCTCATCAGAGACTCAGCCCCAGTTGTTTTGCCTTCCTTTATCCAGTCTGATGGCTCTGACAGCTGAGTCACCTCATTTAAAGGTGCTTGAGGGGTGGTTTAAAGCCTCCGTTGTCTGCTCCCTATGTGCTGCTCCCAGGCACTGCTGGGCTGAGGTGCCTCAGATAACAAATAGAAGTGTCCAAGGGATTAAGGAAGAAAAAAAATTACTGAAGGGTTCTCAAGGGAAGATTAGCAATTGTGAGTAAAACGTGTTTAGTGTGAACTAATGATTGGGCATAGGCAGAGAAAGCAAGAGGTAACTGAGTGAGGTTCTTGTAGTGTTTTGGGTGCCTTCAATTCTGTATTAAATGAAGCACATGATAGTCTTAACAGGCAGTTATTTTTTTCTTCTACATGTGCTACCTGAACCCAGTATTAAACACAAACCAAAGGCACTCTGAGGTGTGGGGTGTTGGAAAAATGGAAATAAGGAGCTTCAGTTTTGAAAATGATGCTATAAATCAGTTAGCTGAAAAAATTACCCGAAAAGGATTAAACCTAACAAGGGCAGCTCCAAGAGAAGTAAATAAGCTCACTGCTTGCTGTTGGGAGATGTTTGCTTGGTGTAATGTGTCTTTTAGGTCACCAGGTCTGCTTAGGTAATCACAGGGACCTGCTCTTGTTAGCAGCACGCCTCTCCTGCACAGAATCTTAAATAGCAAAAGGCTGGTGAACTATGGGGGTGTTTAAAAGAAAAGAATGAAAAATAAGGACATCTTTTAATTAAAAATCACGTACATGTGGTTAATCTGGCTACAGCACACCCTCTTCCCATAGCAGAGGAAAGAATCACCTCTGGATGAATCTCTTCTTGCCAATCTGAGTGGCCAGGTATACATTTTACAGCTGGGCTAAAGAGAAGGGGTCTAAAGGAGGTTAGAAAATGCAATAGTTAATTTTTAAAATTTTAATTGATGTAAGAAGATGATGCAGCCTCTACTTGGAAATGGCTCTTTTCACATCACAGGCTTGCTGGTGGGTCTTTCTTTCACCTACATGAAACTTTATGATCCCTGAGAAGAAGGGTCTCTAAAGCATGAGTAAGGAAACACAGGGTTAATGATATTTTGGGTTTCTTTAGTATAAAAAGAAGAGAGTGTGGTTCGAAAAGATCAAAGGTGCAAAAAGAGAGAACTCCATGTGGCTGTGTTTATGGAGAAGGTTGCTTCCTAACCTGCTGAAAATTCCTGGATATTTGATGGAGCACAATAAGGTGATAAGAAACATTTCTGGGTTTAACCCTAAGGAGTGACCTGGGCCAAAAAAGACTGAAGGACTTAATCAATTTTTGCAGCTAGAACTGCTGGAGCCAGATGGGTGTTGGTCACTTGTCCTGAGGAAAGAGCTTCAAGTTGTGCCAGGGGAGGTTTAGGTTGGCTATTAGGGAAAAGTTCTTCATGGAAAGGGTTGACTGCTCAGGGCAGTGGTGGAATTACCACCCCTGGAGGGATTTAAAAGCTGTGTGGGTGTGGTACTTGGGGATGTGATTTAGTGGTGTCCTTGGCAGTACTGGGTTAAGAGTTGGACTTGATATTCCTGAAGGTCTTTTCCATGCTTGATAATTTTGTGGTTCTTTGACTCTGTTCTCCACAAATCTTTGACATTCAAAGCCTCAAAATTAAGCAGTACTAAGCACAAGGAATTAATTTTAAGGGGTATTCCTCAGAGAAGCACTTCCACTGCCACTTGTGTCCTTGGGAAAAAGCCTGCTCCGAAGCCTCCAATCACATCTTTGATGTATCAGGGGGAGTCTGGTAAACACACGAAAATTTACTGTGCTGCATTGCTCAGGAAGGTGTCACTCCCAGACACTCTGGCTGTCTCTGAGTGCTTTGCAAACATCAGATGATTCTGAAAGGCCTCAGGGTAACTTCTCTGGGCTGGAAAGCTGCACTTTGGAATGCACGGTGGGGAGCTGTGGTTTCCTGAGTGAATGGATTTGTGCAGCAGGTGTCAGCACAGCACAATATTTCATTTCTCCTGGGATCAAGTCTCAATCATTTGGTTCTGGTTGCTCAGCTGTTAAATCGCTTCCTGACGTGTGTGTAATGCAGTCTGTGCCTGCCCCTTTTTGCTGTAATTTCTTTCATTAGTGCTCAGTTGTGTTTTTCTCTGCTTGCTGAGATGGTTCCTTGCCTTATTAGGCTGTGCAAATGCTTGATAATTTTTTTCCGTCATTTAATGTTGCAGTAAAAAGACTGAAAAGAAAATACTGCTGTGCCATAAAATGTGTGATAAATGTTTCAAAGACATTTAGGAATGTGACTCAGTTCTTAGATGACATTTTAGTTATCAGTATTCTAATCCTTGCAGCTTTAGGTCCAGATTTGAAGGCATTTAGGCAACTGATCTGTAGTAAATTAAAAAATAAGAAGAGATAGGTCCTAGATAAACTATCTTTGATTCAGATTTTCACCTGTGAGCTCTCAGATTGTGCTGAATACTAAAGCCAGAGTTGCCTCAGATTGTGCTGAATACTAAAGCCAGAGTTGCCTCTCCCCTTTGAGGAGATAACCAGGCAGGAGAAGAAAGAAGAGGAGAGAGACCACATGGAAAACAGAAGACATGGGATCAAATCTCTTTTCTGATCAACTCTGGAAGATAGTTTCTAAATCCCAGAAAAGAACTATGGGTCTCAGACCATCCTGCAAACACATCTCTTAAAATCTTCACCTGAAATAATTTCATTTTGGATAAATAAATACTCATTGGAAGAAGTGTTTGACCTTGTGTCCTTGCCAAGATATTGGGAAAATACAATGACCAAACAGTAACTCCTCTTCTGGCTTGTTGGTTCTTAGGTGTGTTGGAAACTGAATTATTTGCACAAAACAAAGCAACTTCAGCGCGATTAATTTATCCAAACCTCACGTTTGCAGCAGCATCTTTGCAGGAAACCTATAGTTTTTCTGCTTCTAATAAAACAAAAAGAGGTTTTCCAAATCCCAGAGTCCTCTAACAGCGGGACAAAGCCAGATAAACGTTCTGTGTAAAGGGCTAATCCCAGATTTCCTCTTGCTTACCTGTGGAAAACCCCCAGAAGAGAAATCTTCCCAGGGAACCTGGGATGTCACAGAAGTTTTGTGAGCAGTTGGATGATTGTGTTTGTGCTCACTGGCAGACAGAAAATGAGGTACTGCAGGAATATAAATTACAATGGGGTCATGTGGGGGGGGGAAAGTGAGATTTAGAAGTCTTAGCTGCACCTGAGTGTCAGGCTTCAGCATCAAAGAGCTGCTGATTCTCTCTCCCTTTGCTGTCTCCACTCACACCAGATGCAGTTTTTGCGGTGTTTGAATCAATGCCTTGGACTTGACATTGGGATGCTCCTGACTCTGGGCTGGTGACCCAAAGAATGATTTTCTGCATTTTATCTGAGCGGAGTTTGTTAATTTTCAGCCTTGTTGTTCCCATTACAAGGAGAATCTGACATTCCCTTGGGCTTTTCTTTTGTTGGAAGGCTGCTGTTTGCAGGCATCACCTGCACAGTGCTGCTTTCTCTGCCCAGGAGAAATTTCCTCTCCTTCCCTTGGGTCCTGGTGACCACATCCTTCCATAAACCCCCAAATTGCTGCACTGACAGGTTGGAAAATGAGGAAAGCAGGAATAGGCGATCTTTTTGAAGTATCTTCCAAGTTTAATCAGGAAGGAGCTAGAGCTGTTCTCTTTGGTAAGCTCATGGCTAAATGAATTTACTAAATTACCTTTTTTGATCAGCTAGAAAAACAGTTTGGAACTGACCAGATGCAAAATCTACTGAGCCACATGGGGTGTTTTTATAGCTGTTAGTGAACTTTGGGTAAGAATTTGAGAATGCAAAATTCAAGCATTTGCAAAGAGTGTAATTGAATAGGGTGAAGGAAATTCACAGTTAGAATTGCTGTAAAACATTTATTTTGACATTTTGCGGTGCAGTTTCTTGCAAATTTACCTCTCAATGACACAAAATTTTTGCCAGTTTTGCCTTAAAACTTGAAGCAATTTTTGGTTGGTGGAAATGGTCTGGTAAGTTTTGGCTGAAGTTTGGAGCAGAGTTATGGGGAAATGGATATTTATTTTTTAGTCTTCATTCCTCTGAGAACACTACCTTTTTTTTATTTTTTTTTAATGGCAAGGGAATGACATGTTGCATGTCCTTTGAAGATGTTTTTTTTCAAAACACTGTTCATTTATGAGATCCTGTGTAAGGGGCTGGGAAATTATACAAGTGCTTTCCTCCAAGATACCTCCAGATGTTCCCACACATAATCCTAAATGTTGTTAGAGCAATTGAATGCAGGACAATGTCCTAATATGTTCCCTTACTACAGAAGTCACTAGATTTTTTTGCTGTCACTTCCAGCCCTTCCCAGCACCCACCTTTTCATCTACCCTGCATACAAATCTGCTTAGACTGCAGAATTCAAGTGGCAGGGGATTTTTTTTTTTTGCTTTCTCCACCAGTCACTACAGAGGGGCTTTGATTCCTTTTTGTGGCTTCCAGGATTCCCTGAAATGACTGTGTAAATAAAAAGATGATCATACAATAAAAACGAGAATGCACATGAAGGCATATTCAAATCAAGGGAACAGGTAAAGTGGTTCTCTTGCCAACCATTTCTGGATCCAGAAAATCCCAAATATTCAGAGCATGGAAATTACAGGAATATCCTGGCTTGCTGTGGCCTGTTTTCTAGGAGTGCAGGCAGCTGTGGGTGTGATCTTGCCCACAAACACATTAAACAGGTTTCTTCTACTAGCACGAGTTTCCCAATTTTAAAAATAAATATATTTTTAAGGCTGTTTTGCTGTATTTCTAGCAGGTTGTGCAGGTGTTTTATCTCAAGAATTTCAAAATGCTCTTAGCCCTTGTCAGGTTCTTTTACAGTGTGGTTGCACAGCTCCAACACCCTGGTTTGTAAGTTATAAATTACATCAATTGGCATTCATACAGGTGCAAACGTTGCAGTGTGGTTTTCCTGAAAGGGAGGATGAGCAGTGAAAGGAGCTGGCATCTGGCTTAGTGCATCCTTGGTCTCCCTCTTCTGGCTCAGCTGGAAGGAGCTGAGCATCCAGGATGTGCTGCAGCTCAGCATCCCCTCCTGCCAGGAGCTGAAGGGACACTGGTGAGGAGATCAGGTCAGGAAGATTTTTTCCAGGATGTGACTGAAAGCACCAGCACAGAGAACACAGCAGTTCAGAGAACACAGGGAATTTGCAGTCAAGCTCTCCACCCTCCTCTCATTTTTTAGTGCCTTAGCTACAAACTTTGAGAAAATCATCAATATCTCTTTACTACACACATGGAGTGGGAGGAAGGGATAAAGATTTGGAAATATGAGTGGGGAAATATGTTCAGGAGTTCTGTTACTGCTGAGCTCTGGCTCCCATGTTTTACCTGCTGGATGGTATTAAGGGTTTAAAAAGTCTAAAACTCAGACACTAAGTTAAAATACCATTAAAATATCCACAAATGTGGGGGGTTTGTGCATTTTTATACTGGTGCAAGTTTTGTCTCAGCAGGGCTAGGGCAGTGCCCGTCCCCTGTGCTGGGTATTGCAGAGGTACCTGGAATTTTGGGGTCAGTTTGGGACTCCTCAGGACAAGACACTGAAGGGCTGGAGAGTGTCCAGGGGAGGAAACAGAGCTGGGGAAGGGTCTGGAGCCCCAGGAGCAGCTGAGGGAGCTGGAAAGGGGCTCAGCCTGGAAAAAAGGAAGCTCAGTGGGAACTTTCTGGCTCTGCACAACCACTTGAAAGAAGGCTGTAGCCAGGTGGGTCTCCCTTCCCAGGTAACAGGACAGGAGGAAGCAGCCTCAAGTTGTGCCAAAGGAGCTTCAGGTTGTATATTAGGAAAAACTTCTTCACCAAAAGGGCTCTCCAGCCCAGGCACAGCTGTCCAGAGCAGTGGTGGAGTCCCCCTCCCTGGAGGGATTTAAAAGCTGTGTGGATGTGGCACTTGGGGACATGGTCAGTGGTGGCCTTGGCAGTGCTGGGTTAATGGGTGGACTCTGATTTTAGAGGTCTTTTCCAAGTTAAATGATTCCATGGGTCTCTAAGTCAGCCTGTCAGCAAAATCAGGTGGTAATTTGAGTTTCTTCTAAAGGGATTTTGATGTGAAGAGCACATTTTGTATTCCTTCTCTTTGCCTTTGGCTTTCTGAGCCTTTCTGCCACAAACTGGCCTGCAAGTAGTTTTGTTTTTCCTCCTTATTAAAAAAAAAAAGTAGTGGTTACAGCTGTTAAAATCTGACTTAAAAAAATGCAACATCAAACTTCTGTATTTCACAATACTGGGGTTTTGTGTATTTTGAAGCTGGGCATTAAACTGTGAGTGACAGCATCACCCACTTGAACTGGCTTCTTTTTCCCCACACCTGGCTTACATATGTGTTACAATATGTGACATTTAGAAGGGAATTTGGCAAGGGAAAACTGAAAAATGGGGGTTAGATGGAAGTGTAAGCTCTGAGACACAGGAAGAGACCACAGGAGAAATGGTTTGTCTCTGTTGTGAAACTTCTGCCTCTGAATAACCCACTCTTTGGCTCTGTATGGTCCTGCTTCTGAAACTTTTGGGACTTTTAACCTCAAATTTTATGGAAGAAACCTCTGCCTATATATGTAAAAAACAATACCAGAAAAGCTGGATTTGTTTTTGCTGTGCTGCTTGTTGCTGCTTTTGATTTTTTCTTCAATGTGTGTCTCCTCACTGATAATTTATGTGTGAAGTCAAAACAAGACTTCTAAAGTCTGGAAAAGAGCTTGTTCTGGTTATGTTGGGGTTTGAATTGCCCATCTTTGTTTACTGTCTTTGTACCAATATTTCCTTTGGAGAGACATGTGGAAAAGTGCTGCAAGAACCTCCTTGATAGGAACTGCAGCTCAGCCCAACACTTGTCCAACTTTTTTAATGCCATGATTGGGTTTTAATAATAATAATGACAAATAAAAGAAGACAACAAGTCTTAATCTTGTTAGGATTAAGAATCTTAAAATGAGAATATCATCTTAAACTTGACAAGGTGCAAACCACCAGTTCCTACAAGCAGTTGCCCATTGGTGCTTAAAATCACAACTTGCCCAACTCTGTAACTGTCTTACCCAGAAAATGGGATTTCTCTTTGCTGCAGCACAGAATAAAGTTGGCACTATAATATATTAGAAATATAGGGGGCAAAATAATATATTAGAAATATAGGGGGGACAAATAACTGTAGCAAGATTGAAAATGCATCCCAATTTGTTAGGGAAGGGGGAAATTGGCTTTAACACAAAAACTCTTTAAGCTGAGGATTTAGGAGCAGAGGGATGTAAATTGTGTTTAAATTTACAGGAACAGATGTATCTGTGGGCAGAAGTGAGGATGCCCAGCCATGTGATGTGGCACAGTTTGTGTGCTGTTTCTTGGGATTTCTGAGGTCTAATTACTGCAACACCAAGTTCCTGAACTAACCCTAGAGGGCTCTCACGACTCAGGAACAGAAAGGATGGGACTATCAGAGGAGAGACTTCAAGCTCTCAATTTTCTCCTTTCTTACAGAAATACCTGCTTTATGGTTATGTATGTGCATTGGTAAAGGTGCAACATTTGTGTTTGAAACGGAATTAGAAAGTATTTGGGGTTTTACTGTGCTTGTCTTTTCATGAAGGGAGAGAATTTAGTCACTAAGCAGGATTTTAAAAACATTTGTCAAATCTGTTGACAACTTCAAATAAGCCGTTAAATGTCAGCTGATGAGCTTCAATTGTTGGAGCCTCTTGTGAGAATTATGAAAATAACCCTGAATTGGAAAATGTAAAAGTAATACACCTTCCCTTCATTCAGAATGTCCTGGTACTTAAAAATAAAGTGAAATGCAAATAAGAGAGATGTGATAAAATTGTTCCCTGTGAGGGTGGACAGGTCCTGGCACTGGGTGCCCAGAGAATCTGAGGCTGCCCCTGGTTCCCTGGAAATGTTCAGTAATTCTCCGCTTTTTTTCTCCCCCACAAACATACCTTTAAAACAAAAATATATTTTGGGGTTTTTTAATACATCCACTCCTTTGGACTTTGGGGGCCAAGTCCAGGTCCTATTAATCATATTTACCCATAATCCATAACATTCCCTTAGCACAGTTTCATGTGCTGGGTAGTTTTTCCACATTTCTTGGATAAAACTGTAATTAAATCCTTGAATTTAAAAGGGAAAGTGCCCTGATTAAGGAAATACTTCCGTAGCATTAAGAGAACACTTTACATTAAGGATTTTCAAGTGAGTGTTTATGCACTAATGATTTTAATCCTAACGAGGACTTGAAGTTCTGCTCCTCTAGAAGAAAAAGCCCTGGTCTCAGCACTAAACTGATGCAAGCTTTTATTTTTCCTGACATTCTAATTATATATGAGAACAAAAACAAGACAGCACTGCTGGCATGTCAGATGGAAATTTTTTTAAAGAGGAGAATGGCAAGAAACTGGTTGTAGCCAAACCGGAAAATCCCACATTATTATTCAGGATTTGTTTGTTTGGCTTTAAAAAAGCAGGAAAGGATTAATGCCAGGCATATTACCTTTTTCAGCTATATTGGCTGATTGGAAAGCATGTTAATAAGATGGGTAAAACATTAAAGATAACCTGGCTTGGGTGCCAGTGTACTCAAACCAAACAAAGTTGTAAAATACAAATAAAAAATAAAACTAATCTACCAGAGGAAGATTTTTTTTTCCTGAAACATGACTAATTCCTCAGGAAGTAAAGCTGCCTTATATTTTAGGGTCTGGTATAAAATACTCATAATTCTTTTGCCTTGTGAAATGTTCACCCTCAGTTTTTATTCAAGCATCAGAAGTGGTGCAGCACTCATGTCAACAAAGGGGAAAACTTTTCCCCTCTGGGGCAACTTTCTCTCATATTAAAAAAAAATATCATCCAGAAAAGAGTAGGAGAAAGTAGATATAAATATCTTAATGTTATTTGAACAAAACCAATTATGCTCTTGCTGCTGGAGGTTGGGGGAGTTGAACTCTACTTTGATATCCACTGGGGCGTATCTCAACATTCCTAATACAGAGAGAATTCCCATGAAACATTTGATTTAAAATCAAATAACAGGATGGGAAAGAAAAAGCAGTCATAGTGTGGCCTCCCGAAAAGGAGAAAGGAGATTTGGTGGTAAGGGATTGTTATTCCACAGTTTAGGAAGGACAGACTGGCAGAAGGAGCTGATTCATGCACAGCTTTGCAAAACTAAAGGTTTGGATTTGTACTTTTAGAAGCATCACTTTCTGCAAGTTCCCACCATGCAGTGGAAAAAAGTAACTAAAATTAAGCTAAAAACTTGCAAATTTAAAGCATGTAACCAATAGCTCTTTCAGTCTAGAAGAGGTACTAGGGAACACTGAAATGTTTGGGCATTTATTTATGTTCCTTCTAGTCCACAGTATGCTACCTTCTACCATCTAATCCTCTCTAGCTTCCTTCAAAATAAGCCACAAGCACATCCACTAGATAAAAATGAGAAGGACCTTCTGTAAAATCAAATTTTAATTTCCAAGGGGCCCAACTAAATATGCTGTGCAAGTCTAGTTTCAGGCCCAAAGTACTACAATACTACTGAATTAACTATGGAATCTCAGATTCAATATCTTTTCCTTGAAGCTATTAGTGCTTTTACTGCCTGAAATCCAGCTGTGAGACAAAAATCCTTCTCATCCTTGTAACACCAGAAGAGATCTGGTAGGAGTGTGCTGTACATGGAGAATAACTATCTTTAAAAAAGAGGTACAGAATGTTCAGTGCAGGCTCTGTGCTTCATTGCATGATTCAATAACTCTTCGTTGAACAGACAAAGACTTTTTAGATGTTTGTAATAATGTGTATTGCAGGAAAATAGAAAAGAAGAGAGTCTGATAGATTTTGAGTCTTTGCGTCAAAGGATGAGC
This sequence comes from Passer montanus, assembly GCF_014805655.1. Classification (NCBI taxonomy): domain Eukaryota; kingdom Metazoa; phylum Chordata; class Aves; order Passeriformes; family Passeridae; genus Passer; species Passer montanus. The sequence continues at coordinate 3,376,270 of NW_024357502.1, read as the reverse complement.
TGAGTAACAATTAAGTAAATGTGGATTTATTTGGTTCTGATTTTTCTTTAAAAATACCGTTTCAGGCAAGGCAAACAGAACATAATTTCTTTAATTGGCATTTCCTGAAGCACATAAAGCACGTCAGAGAAAATTAAGGAGAAAAAAGAACCAACTGTCCCCTCATCTTAGCATTATTCCACCTTTAAGAAAGCTAAATAGAATAGAAAAAGGCTGCTGGAACATGCCAGGATGGGAAACTTCAGCCCAATCTGGTTACAGTTCTTATTTTAGGCAGCCATTGGATGTTGCAAGATATTTTCAGCAAGGTTTGGGTGGGTGGGGCACAGGTCAGATGCCCAGGGATGTTTCTAACCGAGGGCAAGAACTGTGTCCCTGAAGGCAGAGCATGATCCTATCCTGGGTCTCCCAGGGGTGCAAGGTGCCCTGAGAAGCTTTGGGGCTGTGCCAGGTGCCTCTGGCTCCATGGAATGTTCCAGCATGGCAGGGACAGGGCTTTGAGAGACTCAGTGTCCCATTCACATTTTCTGGAAAAATCCCTTTGCCCAGGATTTTTCTCCTGGGAGGGTCCCTGCAAATACAATAACTCTGCTTGGGTGACTCTTGCCCTTTCATGGGGCACATCCCAGCCAGGGATGGCCATCAGGGTGGCCTGGGCAGGATGGGCCCTATGCTGTCTCCAGTCCTGTCTGTGGTCCCTTCAAGCCTGTTATCTCTGTTGGATAAACATTTCTCCCACCTCCTCCATGGTGTGACAGTCATCCTCTCCTGGCTCTGCTGTCCATCTCTTGGGTTTCTGTGGTTGAGATGTCCCTGAGGTGTTAGAAAGTCTCTTTTTTCCCAGCCTCATGACTGAAGAAGTTGAGATTTGTCGGTTCTGCTATTCAAGGTTGTTTATTTCTTCTCATCTATTACATTCTTTCTCTGACCTGCTGAGATCTGTCCTGCAGGTCTGGCTGAGGCACAGTGCCTGCCTTTGGGGTGGTGTTAACATTTTATACTAAGAACTACGTGTGCTTGATTTACAAAAAATTTCCAGTACCTATCACCTATGTTAGACAGTCTGTCTCTAAACCAATCCAAAAGTGTCACCATCACAGCAGAAGATGGAGGGCAAGAAGAAGGAGAGGAAGGACAGGACACGCCCAGATTCCTCCACCTTGCCTCTTGAACCCCCATTCTAAACCCCCAAAATTCTACTTTTTCACCCTGTGACAAATTAACTATCATTCTACTCAAACTCTTGTGGCTTGTAAATCTTCACACAAAGTTGGTAAATTTTTCCATGGACTAAACTCGAAGGCACAGGTGTCTTTGACTCTGTGACAAGGTCTGTGAACCCTTTGCCAGGGTCTCAAATCATCCAGGGCAGCCAGAGGAACATCCTGGGTCCCCACAGCCATCCTGCCTGGGCAGACACAGAGCTCCAGGCAGATGTGGCCATGGCCCAGCAGATGTGGCAGTGAGGGGTTTCTGCAGCAGGAGATGTCACAGCTGTGGCAGGAGGTTGAGCAGAGGGCCCTGGAAAAAGCTTTCCTCCACTCTGTGTTTGACTGGTTCTTTTGGGCCTCTGTGGCAGCTGTGCTCCTTGAATTCTGCATGCAAAAGCAGTTTGCTCCAGCAGCTGCCTTGAGCAGAACAGCTGCAGCAGCGAGGATGATGAGAAGGAGGATGAAGACCTCAATGGGGCACAAAAGGCTGCCAGGTCTTTGGCTTGGCTCACCCTATTTCCACTGCAGGAACTGCCTGGTCTGAGCAGGACTCTGAAGCAGCTGCTGGGGTGACTTCTTGATCAACCAAGACTGTTCAGAGCACTCTCATGCCAAAGATTTCCTCACACACTGGCACCCATGAATCCTGGAGAGTCCACAAGAATTGAATCTTCTACCAGCTCCTCTTGCTCCTGCAGCCACCCCCTGGTCCCTCCTCCATCCTGGAGCAGGACACCATGGGGCAGCACCCAGAGAGCTGCTCTGACATCCCTGTGGTGCTGGAGTGCTCCATGGAGCATCTGATGGGATGAGTTTTTCTTGTGTTTCTCCACTACTAGGACAATGAGCTGCCTCAGGATCAGAGCTCACTGCTCCTAGAAACCCTCTGCACAGGCTCCTACTTACAGCTGGAGCAAATCTCCATCTGGGTGAAAAACTGGCTGTGTTCAGCCTGGCTGTGTTTGCCTCAGTGGTGTCTGAGGCTGCTCCTGCTCCTTGTGAGCAGCCCCTCCAAGGAGCAGAGCTGCTCTGAGGTGTGTCTGGCAGTGCAGGAAGGCAGCACAGGCAGCTGCCTGATCTGGGGTAGGCAGCAGCCAGCTTCCCCAGGGTGCTGGTTTAACTAGGGGAGAGTTAGACTGGGAAAGGCTGAGGCTCATGTGGGGTAATATTTTGACTTGGTGCCTAAAACTTGAAAATAAAGAGAAGCTCAGCAATGACATCTTTCTTGTACAGTGTCAGGGTCCTTTCTGCTCAGCTGGTGTCACCTCCAGACTCATCCACATCAGTGTCCCAGGAGTGATGGGAGCTGCCACCACACTGGGGCTGAGGGATGATGGAAAAGCTGAGGGGACTTGGGGGGCAGAAAGGGATACACTACATACAGCACTAGGGGTAAGGATAGGAGAAAACCACATGTGCTGTAGCATGAAGCTGTTATAAAACAACAGCTCAGGCAGCTTTGGAATGAAAGTAGAAAATACACATTAAGTCAATCAGAAACAAATTTGGTCAACAAGAATGGAAAACAAGTTGCTGGGCTGTGTCTGGGCTGTCTGGTGATCCCAGGTCTGGTGTGGTGGTTTTCCACAACACCAAGGCATGGTCAGAAGTGGCACGAAGTGTTCACATGAATCACAGCCTGCTCCATGCCTGTGTCAGCCACACTGATCAACACCACCTGAATATTTGGCCCAGGGGTTGTGTTTTCTGGGGACAAGTGATCAGGTTTCAGAGCACTCTGTGGAAATGAATTTTTAAGGGTGTTGCTTTGGTTCCTTGCAATGTGAAATGATGCAGGTTGCTTTTTTTTCTCTCTCGCTTTTAACACAACAACAATTTTTGCCTTTGGGGACCTGCTTTAATTAACAGCATTCTCTGGTTGCACATCAAAGAGCTGGGGAATGAAAATGAGTTAAAACCTGGGCTTTTGGACCCTAGGAGTTTCTCCATCCTACTGAAATTGCAGGATATGAAAGTTATTTTTTCTTCCTTCTACCAATAAAATATTTAGATGGATTCAGCTAAATCTGTTTTCTTGTTTTGAAAAAAAGAATTAACAAGTGTTTGAAAACCACCTTGAGTACTGTGTGCAGGCACTTTGAGTTCTCTGTCCATTTCTGGGCCCATCGCTTGAAGAAAGACATTGAGAGGCTGGAGAGATGGGTCTGGAACAAAAGTCCTATGAGGAGGAGCTGGGGTTGTTTAGCTTGGAGAAAATCTCAGGGGACACTATTCTATTAAAAATGCTCTAGAAAATGGACAAATACAAAAAACATTTTCCTTTCTCCTGCCATTTTTCAAAAATTCATAATTCCAGAACATTCAGGAATATCTGCTTTTCTGTGGCTGCTGAGAGCAAGAGTAGGAGGGCAAAAGGACTCAGTTTAGCATTTCTTTGTTTCACATGAGTGAAACTCTGGATGTCATACTCTCTCTGGGAATGTAAGGTTATTTGTAGTCATTTCACTTGTGTTTTTGCAAGCCCAAGGTTTTTTATTATTTGAAACAAGATGATTTACAGGTTGACAGCCCATCCCTGGAAGTGTCCAAGGACAGGTTGGATGGGGCTTGGGATCCACCCTGGGATAGTGGAATGTGTCCCTGCCCATGATACGGGGTAGGAACTGAATGAAATGGTCTTTAGGTCCTTCCCAACCCAAACCATTCCATGATCCCATTTTTCTTCAGGACCAAATGATTTCCCTGCCCTTCCTTGTCCTTTTCCCAGTTTTAGACCCTGTAGGTGCCCAAGCAGAAAGGTCTCATTGAGGAATCCAGCAAGTTGTGAAGCTCTCTGAGGTGCCCACTCTTCTCCCTCTGATAACTTGAGGCAGGTCATATCCAACAATTTTCTTCCATGACTTTGCTAGAGGAGGAATTGTAATTTTCACAAACACAACTGAAGATATTTGACGAAGTTTGAGAAACAGATTTCCTTTCAATGTTATCCTTAAAGTCCCCTTCAAGATACTTCATATCTTGAATTTTTTTCCTTGCTGCTCTCTGTTAGATGACTTCTTATGCTGACACTGTTTTTAACATTCTGACCCTTCAAAAGCTGCACTTTGATAATAACAAGAACTTTTCATTCTTTCCTGGGCAGAAGGAATTTTACTTGATTAAGAAAAAGAGCATAAGGAAAATTCCTTCTTGCTCCAAATTCCATGAATATCTCTGTTTTCCATGCTCATTTTTTATATAACTCACAAACATTATTACAAGCTTGTCAGAGGAAACAGGTCACTGCAGTTTATAAGTAGCTTAAAGCACGCAGCAAACATGTCACTGATACTGATGTGCTGAGAAAAACCATCAAAGTAATATTTCCAGGATATTTTTAAATGGTCACACTTCTAATTTGCATCCTACAGGCATAAATTCTATGAAACTAGGAGTAATGTCTTGCCTTTTTTTTCATACTGTGCAAGTAATTGAAGTTCCTTTAGCTAAAACTGAGAAATAAAAGCCTTACTTTACGTGGGGCTTTTTTGTGTTATTCCAAGAAGCCAGGAGCTCATTGCAACACAAGACTCGTCCAGAAATCACAGAAATATTTAGACTTGTGCCACTCACAGCCTGAAAGGCCAGGACCTGAGTCCTTTACATGTCTCCTTGAGGATAACCAATGCATGAAACCTCTCTGCAAATCAATTTCTTGCTCACAGATATTGAGAGTCTCCAGAGAATCATTTGTGCATTTTCTTCCAGTATGATGCAAAATGCAATGGATCTATGAATAAAAACGCTCACAGATATAAAATTGCTGCATCTCAAGGCAAACACATTCTTTCCTCCAAAGAATGAGTAATTGCAGTCTTTTTAAATTCAAATTAATCTAATCCTAATCTAATTTTTAAAAATTACTCCTTTTTTGTTAGGATATGGTTGCAGGCCAAAGTAGTCACCACCAGCCAGAGGGATGAGGAGTAATGACCTCTTTTATTTTGGCCATCTGCCTTTTCAAAAATTATAGGGTGATTGTGTGATATCCTGAGAAATGGACAGCCTGAGCTTTTTATTACTTTGTGACCTCTGGCCTGAAACATTCACCTGAATAATTAATTTGCCAAAACTTTTCTACCTGTGTGTCTACAGGTACATGTGGTACACAAACACACTCTTCCAAAAAATTCATAAATAGCTGCACATGGGGTAGAGATTGAAGAACTGGCTTGGATTTAATTGTTCTCAAGGGCCAGGATTGAGGGACAGGGCTGGAGCCCCTCTGCTTGGAGCCAGGCTGGGAGAGCTGGGGGAGCTCACCTGGAGAAGAGAAAGCTCGGAGCCCCTTGCAGGGCCTGAAGGGGCTCCAGGAGCCTGGAGAGGGACTGGGGACAAGGGATGGAGGGACAGGACACAGGGAATGGCTCCCACTGCCACAAGGCAGGGCTGGATGGGATATTGGGAAGGAATTGTTCCCTGTCAGGGTGCTGAGGCCCTGGCACAGGGTGCTCAGAGAAGCTGTGGCTGCCCCTGGATACCTAGAAGTGCCCAAGGCCAGGCTGGACAGGGCTTGGAGCAGCCTGGGATGGTGGAAGGTGTCCCTGCCCATGGCAGGGGTTGGAACTGGATGATCTTTGAGGTCCCTTTCAACCCAAACCATCCTATGATTCTAGAAATCACAAGTTTGACAAGAAGAAGATGTTCCTCCTCTCTATTTAAAAGATTGAGCCCATTTTTATCACTAATTGCCTCACATAATTCATGCTGCTAGATGGATCCCAAACATCCAACCAGTGTGTTTCCCTGTCACCTGAGGACAGGCCCTGGAAACTGAACAGGACATCCCACACCAATCATCAGGGCAGTTCCTGCATGAATAGCACTGATTGAGGTTTTTAACAAGGACAAAAGATTCTCATTCCAAGCTGAAAATCTCTTTTGTTTTTAGCTTAGTTTCCTTTCAAACCTCTCTGAAAATGACAGCTTTTACCATCACCAGTTATCATAGCTTCCATGATAACAACTTTGAAAGACAGTGACATCCAAACCAGCCTATCCCAGCTCCACCTCCAAAGTGTTTGAGGAGTTTTGCCAAACTTGTTGATGCTCTTTCAGTATTCAGCATGAAAATTCACTTTCCCCCCCATTTTTTTCCCCCAACAACTATATAATGGATATTTCCAGATCCCTACATTGTTTCAAAGAAAAAAAATAGGCTTCTTCTATTCCACTCCCCCATATTTGTGAGCATAAGATAAACCTGAATTTCCTTCCAAGGTTTTTACAAGTTGATTTCCCAGTTTGTCCCCACATTTTACTCTCACTTGATGGTGATCTGTCCCTCACCAAATACAGGTAACATCATTGGCCTGTCTCAAGAACCATCCAAGTATTGATCTTTAAAGCTTGGCTATCTCAGTGACACTCTAAGACTTGTTAAACACTGTTCTGCACAAAGCCAGTGCAAAAGAGCAAGAATTGCAATCTCAGTTTAGTTTGATCAGGTAAAAAATTCTTCGGTTTGTTTGGTTTGGGATTTTATTTTTTTTAAATCCAGTATTACAGTACCTTGGTGTTTAGACAGTTTAATCTGCTCATAAATTAAAGTTCAGTGTAAATATATGCAATTTCTTGAAAATGTTAGAAAGGATGAAACTCTTTCTGCCCTGCCACTCAGATGTCCCACAGTGACAGGTTGTCTAAGAATATAGAATAGTTAAATACCTGGAAGCAGTTATTCTCCTTCCAGGTAATACAGAAGCTGAATCCCACATTTTACTCCATCTTCCTGTATTTCAGTCCTTTATTATTCTGGGCTTCAATTCATAAGAGATTGGTGAATAAACCAGAGCTGGCCCTGTCTTTATGGCTCTAGGGTCATGTGTATAAATATCAGGACCATATATTTTCATTTACAGAGAGTTTTAGATAAATAAATCTCTTTCTATGCCACAATCAAATGATCATCAGTGATCTATACCAGTCCAACATCTCAAATGGAAAAGAAAAACTACCACAGAAAATAGGTCTTTCTCTGTCAGAAGCAGTCAGAATTTCACATTTTCCTTAACATTTGGTTTGAGCCAGGTGCAATTTCAAAGAACACCTGAAATCCTGCACTCTGCAGTGCAAATCAATGTTAATACCTGTTAACACTGCTTGGATGTTGATATTTTTACGACTTCCTCGCTTGTAATTCATAGAGGAGCAAGTTTGTCATCAACTAATCCTTTGTATAAACTTCATACCTTGCATGAGTGAAACAGGACGTGAGTCAAAGCAGGCAGTGATTCTGGGGATGCTGTTCATTAAAATTATCACGCCTTTAGCAGCTTTGCCAGCTCTTGCAGAAATGTTTGATGTTCCACTTTAGAACTTGAGCAACTTCTGGTTATTTATCAAATGAGATTCTGGGGGGGAAGGGAAAAAAAGAATGGCAAATTTTCTGGCTCAAAGCTTGAGTGCTTGCTGAAAATCTCACTGCTTCCTAAAGGTTGAAAAGGATTTTCAAGGACTTACATCCTGACACGAACAAGAAATTCCTCAAGAATAATGCAGTTTTCTGAAAATATAACTAAAATCCAAGCAGAATCTGGAGAATCTAAGATTTTCTGCAGGTAGACTTTTCCAATTAATATGTTAATGTTAGTCCAGATCCAGTTGTTGGTTATTTTCTCATGTAAAACAATATTTATTTCTGAAATGGACTACCCCTCCTCTATGTGTGACTCATTTTTCACTGATTCCACCATTTCCACTTCAAAATCTAGAATCCTGCACGCTCCATCCTCAATTCTTATATAGGTGGGTGGTTTAGATTTTCTTTTCATGATGTATATATTAAAAAAACCCTTTTATTTAAAGAATTTCAGCTTTGTTCAATTACAATGTATGTTGTAACCAACCTACATCTGTAATTTCCCTCAAGGGCAGATGTCCTTAGTGCAACCAAGTACCCAAGAATCCAGAAGAGAAAAAAAATTGGACTAAATGATTATGAAATAGGATTACTTTAACTCATGTCCTTTCTCTCTGTTACACCTACCTGCTCTACGCTGTACTCTCCACTTTTAAGTACAAAATCTCATTTTCACCTTATAATTTTCAATAAGATCCCTTTCCTTTGCAGAACAGCACAACCTCGTTGGGATACTACCATGTTTTCTGTGATTTTGGACCTTTTTGAAAGTAAAAAAAAAAATAAATATAAAAAGCAGATGAGAAACGGCACATTTAGCTTTAAGGATGACAACTGAGAAGAGTGGTGAATTCCCCATATGAAAAGTGGATGCTTTTATAGAAGGTAAATTTCAATCTAAAGCCAGTCAGGAAAACAGTGGGTGAAATTATCTGGGAAATCCTGTACCAGACAGGAAGGAAGATAAATTTTCTCCCATCTCCTTCCTCTCTGGCTTGCACCTATGAATCCCAATGGTAGGAATCACCACCTCCATAATATTCATCATGAGTTCACTGAAAGACATGATTTTTATATGTGAAAATATTTGCAGCAGCAGCCCAGCTTTGTTTTGCTGCTCCTCTGTAGATTTCACAGAGAAATGTGTCACTTCCCATGTTGGGTGTGGCATCTGAGGTCACTGGAATGACAGAAATAACCAGTTTCTTATATATTTGTAGAATCCTCTGGAAGGCTGTGGGATTTTCAGCCTGATGGCTCCTAAGTTGTGCTGAAATCAGGTTTTGGGGTAGGAGCAGAGTTATCCTAAACTGCTGGAGGGACTTGCTGAGAACTTTTCCCAAATTTCCAGGGGTGGAATGAAAGAAAACAGCCTCAGCTATTGTATTTGCTGGGAATTCCCTGACAAAGGCAGGAATGATGCATCTGACTCCATGTTCTCAGAAGGCTAATTTATTATTTTATTATACTATATTATATTAAAGAATAATATACTAAACTATACTAAAGAATATAGAAAGGATACTTAAAGAAGGCTAAAAAGATAATAATGAAAACTCGTGACTCTCTCCAGAGTCTGACACAGCCTGGCCCTGATTGGCCAAAGAGTGAAAACAACTCCCAGCAGAATCCAATGAAACAATCACCTGTGGGTAAACAATCTCCAAACACATTCCACATGAGCACAGCACAGGAGAAGCAAATGAGATAAGAATTGTTCTCCTTTTCTCTGAGGTTTCTCAGCTTCCAGGAGAAAAATCCTGTGTGAAGGGATTTTTCCAGAAAATGTGAATGCCACATTCAACTTTCATTTTTATTGCATCAGTGCTGTGCTTCATCAAGGGCACTGTGTGACCTTTCCTTTTGGCAGCACTGCAAAGCGTCCCCAGAGAGCTGCATCCAAAAAGCTCCAGCATTTTATTCCATGTGCACAGAAGTGGAGTGTTCTTGTCTGGGGGCTGCTACAATTAATTAAGCTAAAGGAAATTTGGTTTGGGTGTTTGGTTCATTGGTTTTCACAGCTGAAGTGAAGGATAAAATCAGCTTCTTTATGATTTGTTAGAGGGGAAAAGCTTCCTTCTTTTTCTGTTTATTAAATTAAACTTCCACACCAGCTGAATTAAGTAATGAGTTGTTTCCATGTGCTCTTTATCCCTACTCTTTCATGCTTGTACACCAAATAAAGATCTTTACAGATGGAAAAAAAAAAGGAGATAAATATCACAGTCATTTTCCAATAACAATTCTCTTTTCCCCATGTGGCTGCTTTTCTTCAGAAGGCATCTGCTCACCAAAAATAAACATGAGGATATTAAATATATTTTTTCCTGTAAGTCATATGAGACCTGATCATCTACTAAAATTGAAACTTGTCTGGGAGATATTCAAGCAAAATTGAAAGTCTTACCAGAAGAGCAGAAAACAAGCAGAAAGAAGGCATTTATTTTCCTGAATTCAGAAACTGTTTGACAAGAACTACCTGCCTTAAGTTCTTATATTCACAGAAAATGCACTGGTTTCTCTCCCAGGACCCTTCTTTCTGTCCTGGCCTTCTAATTTATTTGGTTTTATTGAAGAGCTACAGAAGGTGCCATGAGCATGTGATTAAATGGCAACCACAGAATATTAAATATTAGTGGTCTAAATAACACCTTTATATAGATGGATATGGGGAAAAAAATCCACTTTTATTATATATTTCTAGATCCAAAATATATATATCATGAAAAGATGTTTTACCCTCAACCCTGATGCACATTTGAGATCTGGATTGTCCTCCTCATCCTGTTTTATGTATAAATAACTTGGACATCATGGCACAGATTAATCTCAATTTTGGGCAAATATGTCTAAATACACAGCAAGATACAGGTAATTTAGGGTTTATGTAGTCTGGGAATGCTTTGGAAAAGCCTTTCCCTCCCATCTGTTATGGTAATTGCAGCTTGCGTAATTGTAGATTCTACCAATTTGTGAACCAAGTTTATGCAAAAAAGAATCTTAAAATGTAGAGAGTAAATTTTTTTGTAATGAATAATATTTTTTAAAAAATAAACAATAATAAAAAATGTGTCATAAGGCAAATAGCTTCATGCTTCACATTTAAATTTCATATCTGCAAAAAAGCCTTGCTGAAATGATGGTATTTAGTTATTCAAATTCAGGCTTGTTACTCCTGCACCTTCCAAAGGTATGAAAAATTGGTGTGTTATCTAATGAAATATGCATTTCTGAGCTTTGCTAATGCTGCAAGATATGCTAATTTTGTTAAAGTGTTAACTGTTTCTTTGCTTTTAGGGATTTGGGGTTTGCAGCTGATGGAATTGGATACTTTGCTGTCCTCAAGCTACCTCCAGGGGCCCATGCTAAAAGTGTTTGATTTGTGTCTAAGACCAAAATATGTTTTTTATCTGGACTCTTCAACCCTCATAAAACCATAGAATTCATCCCCATTCAGGGTTGCACAACCCGGGGTGACAGATCCTACACTGCTTCAACAAGGAATTTTCTTTGCGTTGATTAAATGCTGTTGTGCAATTAAAAAACATAAGCCAAGAAAAGCTTTGCATTTCTACAGCAAATGAAGAGCTCACAGTTTCTTCCTCAAACAACATCCAATAATTTCAGATGCTGCATTTAGTGGACTGCCTTCAATCTGCCAATTAACACCAATTAACAGCAGCAAACTCAATTCAAAATCAACATAAAAACCAGCAGGTTGGTTATGCAGATGCATCTTTCTAAGACATATTAAGATTTCATGGCTGGAAACTGAATCTGGCAAAATCCGGGCCTATAATTAAGTCTGAATATTTCTTACAGTTGTTTCATTTAACCATAGGAACATCTTAGACTGTGTGAAATTTGTTGTCACTTAAGTCTTTAATTGAATCTTGTGGCTCCAAGAAAATCACAGGCTGTGGGCTTGTTGAAGGGAGACATGGAATAAAGGACTACAGTTTGTGTTATTTAAATACCAGATGGGATAATTGCATTTTATATTCTGTGAAACGTGCCAGCAAAAAAGTTCAAATATAATTGAATTAGTTGATCCAATAAATCAATACTGAAAACTTGCCAAGATGACAGATCTCTTCCTCTTTAGTCTGAGGACAAAACAATCCCCAGCCTGTGTCAAACATATTTCCAGGGCAGCAGAGGTCGTGAAAGTGGGCACATATCTCTATGTCTTTAATGTGAGTGCTATTCCACAACCCCTAATTACTCACTGTGTCAGAAATATATTAAAAGTAACAGGAACTGCTCTTTATCTCATCTAATAGCATAAAAAAAAAAAACAAAAACAAAAACAAAAACCAACAAAACAAACAAACAAAAAAAAAACCACAAAAAAAAACCACAAAAAACCACCAAACCAACAACAAAATACAAACAAACAAACAAAAAACCCAAGTGATTAGCTGAAATTTCTCCCAGTTGGTTCTGAAATAGCAGAGCAGTTTGCAAAGACAGGGCTATCTCAAGCCACTGTAAATACCTGTGACCCAGCAGCTCCTGAAAACACGAATTCTAATTAATTTCTGTCATTCATTAGATCACTCTGCCACCAGTCATCCCTGATGTGAAGGTTTGTGCCCCTATAAACCTCTGCTCACCTTTGCTGACCATTCTTTCACTAGTTCAATCAGAAGGTAACCATGGCAATCCTTTTAATTTCATTTTTCATCCAACTGTGCCACAATCAAAGGTCTTCTTACTCAATAATTTTCCTGATCATAGACAGACCACAGAACATTACCTTCATCCTGTGACCATTTTAAAATAGAAATTACCAATAATCTTGTGGATTGGTGCTGTTTCATTCAAGTAGATCTTCCCCTGATTGCTATCAGAGGATTTTATTCCAGGGTCATTGTCCCACAGTGCATTTGGGTTGAACTATTCCATCTGGTCTTTGTGGAATGCAAACTACCCACATTAGGTCATTAAGGAGTTATAATAATTATTTTGCAAATATTAATTTTTTTTTTTTTATGAAATACAGTAGATTTCCTGAAAGAAGGTAAACAAGGAATGGTATTGGGAAGAAACTGAAGAGTGTTCCACAGCTAATCTCATCTCAGAAAGTGATTCATTATCAAACTCACTGAAGAACACTTAATTTCATGCCAAGTAGCTACAAACAAGAGCACTGTGCAAAGAGCCCTTCCAAATTAATGAAAGTATATTAATAAAAATGTTTTTAATAGATCCTTTGAAATGTCATCAATAGCACTTGGGAACAAGGAAAAGAGGTTTTAGTAGGAACCTGCTCTGCAAAACACAGAACAGAGGAATAATGGTGATGCCCAGGTCTCTGAGATGCTCCATAACACACTCAGGAACCATTTGGGGGTTGACAAAAAAGTCTGGAGCTTTTGTGGTGCTGGAATAAAATCCCATCTCCTGCATTTTCGGCATTCCCAAGTGACAGACTGCGAGCATGTCGTTTTTGCAGAAGCAGCAGCAGATCTGGAGAAAATGGCATTGCCAGATATTTCTCTCACTTTTTCTGCCAATTAAGGCAAAATGGGTCTCGTGGAGCACAAGGACACCTTTCCAAGTATCACCAAAGGAGTAGCAGGGACAGCCAAAGGTGACACAGAGACTCCATCATCAGAAGGTATGAAAAAACAATTTATTATTAGAAATCTACAGTTCTTATAGAAACAATGCTGGACTTAAGAGCTGATGGGTTTTTAGGAATCTTCGCTCACACTATAAATAGCACACTCTGGAGAATCATATCTATAAACAATGGTTACAGAAAAAGATAATAATTGTTTGATTTTTTTTGTCTAAGAAAGTTTTTAGACAAAAGAACTTAGAATACTTTTGTCTAAAAAAATTCTTTTTTACAGCTTCTACACAGCTTCCCACGATTTTCCTGGGAGAACCATGTCTCTCTCTGTTTAGAGGATATGTAATTACTACATCCAAGGAATTACAAGAGCTGGCTTGAGGAGAGAAACCCTCCCTGGTGGATGGAAGACCATCCTTCCTGCCCAAGCAGCACCAGAAAATCACTTTACCCTGAAATAAATGGAGTTCCCCATGGCTGCAGAGCTCATTAGATCAACACAGACAATCTGTGTGGTGAAGGTACCTCAGGTGGTATCTGAACTGTAGGAGCCTGCACACAGACAATATCCAAGCCCTCCAACCTTTGATGTGCCCCCAAGGCCTGTTTTTCTTCAGTAAATTGCTTTGACTGTCACAGGAAGAAAGGTGGAATAAAAATTAAAGTGAAAAGAAGTGACAGCTCATTCACTGCTACCTGGCTTGTAGGATTAACATGATGTGAGGTTGGTTTGATGAGAATTAACATTTTAAGGAAAAAGAGTATTTTAATGAAATGGGAGCATCTGCTTCTCTGTTACTTTGGAGATGTGAGGTTAAAAAATATGAAGTAGAGACAGGAGAAGATGGCTTATCCTGACCAGTTTTCTGGGGGATTTTTGGCTGTTGGAGATGTAACACAGCAACAGAAGATATGACAGAAACACAAACAGTGGAGAAGAACAAACTATATTTGCATGTGGTGCTCATTTGCTTGGTAAACCACACGGCCATTTTCTGAGGACTTAATATCCCAGCCCCAAGATGGGGAACACTGAGTAGTAAAGAGCACTGAGTGAGTGAATAAAAAGTGCTAATATCTGGTCAAACACAGATTAAATCCTTAGGTAGCTCCATAGGTGCTTTGTTGCTGTATAATTGTGAATAACTGAATTCTGCAAGGTCAAAAATGCTGCAAACTTGTGCTGTAAACACTGCTCACCCCCAGCCTGCACTGATCCTGAGGTTGCCCAGGATCAGTACTGTAGCCATGCCCTGCAGGACATGTTTGCCACCAGATCTGGGCTGACATGGCATCTATTTGGCTCAGCTAATGAGGTTCACTCAGTGGACTCGATGATCTCAGAGGTCTTTTCGAGCCTTAATGATTCTGTGATCTCAGAAACGTTGAGGCTCAGCATTTTTTCCTAAAGGGAATCAGAGAAAATCACCCCGGGCTGGGGTGTCACACACATCCTTGGGCCTGCATCTCTTGGGCCAGGATGAAAATTGGGCAGATTCAGTCTGCACAGGCTGAAATTCAGATGTTTCACAGTGCAGCAGTTGGCAGAAAGAGTCAGACACAATTTTACACCTGGCAGCACCACCACTCTCTATTTCAGCTCCAGTTGTGCTGTAAACAACACTGACACTCCCAACACCAGCTTTTCAGGCTTCTTGTGGCTTATTCTGATTTTTCAACCAATAAATCTCATCTGATCATTGCTGAAACATGCCCAGAGTGAAGATGCCTCATTGTAAGATAAAAACAAAGAAAAAATGAGTGAGGGAATTGTGGTTTTACACAAAATTACACCAGTTACCAGCCTTCCCTCAGTGGGGGCAGCACCAATTTTGTTCTTGCTGATCCTTAAGCTTTACACTTTAAACATCCAAAATTTTAGATGTTTGCCAGCTTTATCCTCCTTGTGTTCACTGCAGGCAGCTGCTTCCTCCTCATGGTGTTGTTCCAGACAGGCATTT
This sequence comes from Passer montanus, assembly GCF_014805655.1. Lineage (NCBI taxonomy): Eukaryota > Metazoa > Chordata > Aves > Passeriformes > Passeridae > Passer > Passer montanus. Next base: position 3,361,156 of record NW_024357502.1, on the reverse strand, counting down.
CAGCTGAAGCAGGACAAGTTTGACCACCCTAAAGGGCAGCAAAGTTCCAGCTTGGGAAAAAATGTGTATTGGAATGGGCTGGTGAGGATTAATTTAAAAATTCTTATCTATTTATATCTCACTGCCTGAGGCAGGCACCTGTGGACAGCAAGGGCTACTAGAAAGGGCCTGGGACCACTGTCTGAGGACTCCATGCAGGAAGAAAAACAAATTTCTTAGTCTGGGCACTGCCCTGGTCCCTGCTGGGAGAGAAGGCAGAAGAATCTCTCCTTTGAAAGAAAACACAAGGGTCTGCCTGTGGTGTGTGCTGGAGGAAAAGCTGCTTCTTTTTCCAGAGGGATTCCTCTCTGTGAGCTGAAACCAGTCACATCCCCTGGAATCACCCAAAGAGGCCAAAAGAATTACAGTAATTTCAGGTTTATCTTTAGGGAGAAAAAGAGAAAAAAGAGAAAGCAAAGGTGGTGGGAGAAGGACCTGGGGATATTAACTCCTATCTTCAGAGGTCACTTCATCACAGCACTGCTGAAATTGAAATAACTGCCTAAATTAACTTTTGACTTGGCAGAGGGTGTAATTTAGGTAGATTTAAGTGAGAGGGGGTGGAATGACCTTACTTAGAACTGCAAAGCACTGGTGAAATGTGGTGGCTCAGAACTGCAGCCCTGTGCTGGACAGTTTGTGCAGCTGTGTGCCTCTGATGGGAGAGCTGGGCCACAGCTGGGCCCGGAGGTGGGAAATATTCCAGAGGTCAGAGTGTTCACCCTACCAGATAAAAAAGGAGTGTTAGTGCTGGCAATAATGCAGTCATATTTTTACAAGTGCATTGGATAAATTAGATTATTTTTGACAAGAATTTATGGTTTTTGTAAAGAATCTCAAAGTTATTTATAAAGCCTCTAGAACCTGCTGATTTTTCATTTTTGATAAGCTTAAAGCTAGAATCATTGTGTGTGGCCTCCAGAAGTGAGGTAGTCCATCTTTTGGTCCCAAGGTAGGATTAGGTATAGGTTTGACCTTATCAGGTATTTCGTTCAACCTGTTTCCAAAATACTCCATTAATAGAGCTTGAGCAATGTCCCAGACAATTATTTCCAACACTTCACTACCTCTGCTTTTAGACTCTTCTAATTTTTTTAATACTGTTGTTGTTGCAATTTATGTGTCTCACTTCTTTTTCTGCATACCGCAAATATGGAACCAGATTTCTTCCTTGTTTTTGCTGGAACAATTTCTGTATATGAAAATATGTGGAATATATACCTGTGAATGAAATGGGGGTGTCAGCTGTGGATGTCTCCTCTGTGACACATTGCAGAGAGCTCCTGATGTCCCAGGAGCAGCAAAAGAATAACTTTGTTGTGCAGCAGTAGGTGGAAATTGCAAGGAATGTGTTCCCTAGAGTGATTATAGTATGTTTTAATTGCAGTGAGGTCTTTATGAGCATGTTTGAATATGAAACTGGATGAAGGTGACATAATGAGGCAGCTAAACCACTCTCCCAATACCCACTGAGGTGCAAGAAGGGAAAAAATAAAAGGCAGAGGTGATGTTTAACAGCTCATAGGCAGCACTTTTATCCCTATCAGGAGCCAGGTCCCAACACCATCAGCTACTTTGAGGTCAAGGTCAACAGTAGCTGAGCTGCTGAACCAACAAATTGAAACAAGCTGCTCTGTGGGGAATTTATTTGGTTCCTCTAAGGCAGAACATGTTGGTGACAGGGCAGGAATTGCTTCTGGTGAGCATTAGATGGCAGCCTTCCTTTAGGTTAGGGAGGAAAGGCTCTGAATTTGCTACAGTTCCTCCAACCTGAATAAAAAACATTAAAGCTAGATTCTTCCCACCTGTTTTCACTGGCAGGTTTTCATATTAGTTGCTAAGTCGACCCACCACCCACACTGAGTTCACCTCACCCACCCAAACCTTCCCTGCCAGAGCAATCCAAACCCTTTCCCACCTGCAGCTCGTGCCTGACTCACAGAGATGCTGTGCAGGGAAAAGTGAGCACCTTCCTCCCTCTGCAGTCACCTCCACATCAGCCTGGCCTAGGGATTCATGCTCAGAGACCCAGTCCATGCACAGGTGGTTCACCACCCACACTGAGTTCACCTCACCCACCCAAACCTTCCCTGCCAGAGCAATCCAAACCCTTTCCCACCTGCAGCTCGTGCCTGACTCACAGAGATGCTGTGCAGGGAAAAGTGAGCACGTTCCTCCCTCTGCAGACACCTCCACATCAGCCTGGGCTGATGGAGGGATTCAGAGATCCAATCCACGCACAGGTGGTCTGGCAGGATATCCTGGCAGGACTGACAGGATTTGGGAAAGGGAGAAAGCCCTGGATTGTGCTGCAACATTCAGTGTCATATTCATGGAGCATAAAAATCATCTTCGTGACCTTGGCTTGATGCCTTTTCATTCCTCATCAAACTCATCTTTCCAGGCCATGGTTTTTTTTGTTTTTTTGGTTACTTTACACTCAATAAATGCCTTTAGGACACCCATGCTGATGGATTATTTTTTCATTCTTTTTTTAAAATCAAGAAAAAATCCCTTTTCATCAGCAGAAGATTTAAGCTGTATATAAAGTTCTTTAAATTGATTTTGGCATTCATTATGCATTGAATTGACTGCTTAGCTAGGTCATGATTTTTAATGCCAAATTGGAGGGATTATAGAGGGTGTCCCGTCTATTTTCAGCTTTGAAAGGCAAGTTGCAAATCAGCCTTAATATTCTTCCAGATCTGAGTGAAGAGAACTTGCTTAATAGAACTAACATGAAACAAAACAATCTCTTCACACTCCATGAACCAATAACGCTTTGCTCAAGACACAGAGAAATTGTGTAATAAATTGCTATAGAACTGATTAGGGTGGGATCAAATTACACCTAAAATGCTCCTCCAGCTTCGTGGCACTCAGAAATGAAACAGAATTAATGGTATCTGAGGTGAGGAATCCATGCTTATAAGAAACCCAACTGGTGTGTTTGCTAAATTCATCAGTGCACCTGATAGCATGTTAAAACCAATAAAGCAGCTGACATTTACTGGTTGAAAATGTAATAAAATGCAGCGTTTCGGTAACTCGCAGTTTAGCAATTCTCAAATTGATGCTCCTGCCACGGTAAATTACGCAGAAGCATTTCATTTCTCCCAGCACCTGCTCTGCAGTTTATTTGCAGACATTTTGCCACGTGGAAGTGGAGCTCTCATTCATCCCTGGTCCCAGTGGTGCTGGTGTGAACCCTCCAGGTCATGAGGATGCAGAGGAAAGGGAAGCTGGCTGAGCCACCCACGCCTCTGCTGCTGTTACTGCTTTTATTATGTTTGTACTTAAGTGTTGGGACCCTGGATGCTGAGAATTTTAAACTTTCTGTGCTGAAGGGCACAGACCCACAAGAGAATACTATTTTTGACCTGAGAATTTTGGAAGAAGGCTTCCAAAATTAAATGATAGACCTGAGATTATGGCTGTGGAGTTTGATTAGAAGTGTGTAATATCACAGGGTGGAAAACTTAGAGTTTAAGGTTTTAGAACACAGTAATTTCTATAAAGCTAAGATGGAAGTTTTAGGGCAGAGTCTGGTCCTTTTTCTTCACCTTCTCTTCCATGGGTTTGGGTGGTATTTTGTAATTGGACAGAAAAGTCCACATTGCAGGGGCATGGGTGGTTGGTTATTGGGTTAAAAGTAAAATTAATTTAGGTGTCATTTCTTAATTGGATAGTTTAGCCTTAAAAGACCTTGTAGAGAAAGATAATGAGCCATTTTGTGGCTTGTTAGTAGAATGCTGGAGAACTCACTGCTGTGAGACTGTAGTATAGATAAGAAATAATAAACATTTGAGTTTGAACATGAAATACCATCTCAAGTGCTTCAATCCCCACCTTGACAGTGGCAGAAAAGAAGCCCAGAACCGACTCAGAGATTCCTGTTGGCTTGGCAGAGAGGAGAACATGGGGTTTATCATTTAAGTAAAAATTTTTCAATGGGGATGGAAGGAGAGTTATAACACACAGCAGCTGATTTGCTCTTGTTCCTGCCTGACACTTTAAGAAAAGTTTTTTTTTGACTGTGTGGACAAGAAGAAAATGAGAAACCACAGGAGGCTAAACCAAGTAGACTAAAAGGGAAGGAAGGAAGGAAGGAAGGAAGGAAGGAAGGAAGGAAGGAAGGAAGGAAGGAAGGAAGGAAGGAAGGAAGGAAGGAAGGAAGGAAGGAAGGATGGATTGTGGAAGGAAGGATGGATTGTGGAAGGAAGGGAAGAAACAGGGATAAAGCAGAAAAATTTAATTGCATGCTACAGACAGCTCCTTGCATGCAGAGGTCTCAACTCAGATGGATTCAAAAAAATTAACAATTTCTCTGAGGTACCTTATTTAGGGATCCTGTTGCCTTGCATTTGCAACAGTACAGAGATGGAGACGGAGGCCAAAAATATCAGTCTTTAAAGTTTCTTCTCTGCCTCCAGTGAGGATGGACCAGTTCTGGAGGGACTGGTCCACCAGATACAGGTGCCTCAGATGGATATCTAAATTTAGATGGGATTGATCCAGGTTTTGCTGTTTCCAAAGGGTGTGTGGTTTGGTTGGAAATCTCCCCATCATCCCACACCCACTGAGTTATTGGGAAGAGGGCCAAACACTTTACAACTTTATTTTTCCTGTGAGTCTTTGCTTTACCTGCTGCTGTTTCTGACAGCTGGAGAATTTGGAATTTTCTTTCTCTAGTTCCACTTAATCCCCTACTGTCACATGGTGGAGTATAGTGGAGGATGGAAAGCCTCCTGGTGTATCCTGGCTAATCTGCTCTTCCTCCAGTATCAGCTGCAATTTAAATTGAGTCAGTTCCCAGAAAAAGAAAAGGAAAATATCCCCATTAACACCATTTGTCACAACTCCTTAATATCATACTTGCCTTTTGAATGCCATCAACATTCAGAGGGGAAAAGAAAAACCAAACAAAAAACATTCTGAATAAACGAGATTTGACAGAACTTTCCTCAAGAACAATGGCTTTAAAACTGGCTGGAAGAAATGCTTTTAAAAATAGACCAAATTGATCTGTCGCCTTTGAAAAAAAATCAATCTTAAGAAGAAAGAAAGAAAAATTCTATTATTCCTATTCCAGCTTCTCATAATAATTTTTGAAGTCTGGATTTCACCAAGGAAGCCTTTTCAGTTTGTTCTTTTAGAAGAGTTAAAGAGTTCATCCATTCATTTGCCCTCTTTTTTTTTTCCCTCTTTGGTATGGCAGCATGATATAAAACACCTTTCCTGTATGTATGGAAATAAAGGACGTAAATCCAAGTTCCAAGACCATGAAAATATCACCAGTATTGATGAAATTAGGCACATTCCTACTGCTGCTGAACAGATTATCAGAGTTGCTTTCATTTACTTACACATAATTTATTTTTGAATCTCTCTCTGACAAAACAAAATCAGACAGTGTGAGATACATAAAAAAAAGTCAATTAACAATCACTTCCCTGTGAATCCTGGTAAGCTCAAAGAAAATGTAGGCAATGCTCCAGTTCCAAAATGCTCTCAACAGCACTGATGGATTCATCCATCTGCTGATTTTGTACACCAAAATATTTGATTTAATGTTTATTCAAATCTATGGGAAGAGGGTTGTGGATTGCAGTGGGCTCTGTATAAGATTTGCAATTTTAATCTATTGCTAAATGCATCTGCCATGTCCCAAAAGAGACAAAAAAAGAGAGAAGAGAGGTTTCTCATTCCTCACCAGCTCACTGGGATGTACAAATGCAAAGCTTTTGGAGGCTACACACTGACATGCATTGGTAGATTATTATGAGAAACTGGTAATTGCGTCCCAGCTAATTAGTTGCTCAGAAAATTATCTAATCACCACTTGGCACCAAAGATGCTTCGTGCCTGACTTCAGGCTCATGCATGACGTGACTTGGCCGAGTTCTCAGCTCAGTGTTAGTGACTTTTTTTGGGATTTTGCCACCCTGAAGCCTTGGGGAAGCTTTGCAAACTGGGTTGTGAGCTGGACCAGGACACTCAGTCATTTTGTCTGGTAGCTTTGGGAACAATATCCGTGTCAATGTTTTTGTGTCAAGGTCTGTGTTTCACACAAAACTGCAGAAGAGAACTCCAGCATAGACCTTTGCATGAGGAAATGTAGGAAGTACTCTCTCCTGAGACAGCCTTTTCCTAGACACAGAATATGGAAGTTGCTTTAAATCCTAAATCATTCAGGGGACTTTTTTTTCTGGTATAAATCTGCTAATTCGTTATTTGACTCCCACATTTAAACAAAACTCTCTGTAGATTAACCCACATTTTTCTCAATGTTTGTTTGCGCTACCTGACAAGTGTAACAAGCCCTATAATACATCACAATGTAATTATTGCATTAATCACCAGCTGAATACATTAATTATCAAACGATTGCATGACAAGGGAGCCTTCCAGACAGCACAGAGCTAGATTTATCTGTGCTGTGTGCTGTTACAAGTGCTCACAGTTGGGGTTAGGATTTCTAATTCTTTAGGATCATTGCTAAGGTATTCCTGGCACTTTTCTTCTTTCCCTTGTCTCAGATTCTTTCCCCAGAGTACCTTGGCACACACTTTGCACTCTCATTTATCTCCACTTTCCTAGGTGATGATTACCCCAGCAATAGACATAAAGGGACAGCAGAAGGGTTTTGCCACAGAATAGGTCTATTTCTTTGAGATAACCCTTGACAGTTGCATCTTCTGAGTAAAAACCCAAATTGCTGGAACATCCAGAGTGAGTGGGTGGGAATTGATGGATTCAGAGCACACAAATTCTGATTTTAGATGTATTCAGCCAGTCCTTTATGTTCCTGACAGGACATAAAAACACAAATACTGAAACAAGCTGAAAGTGGCTTCACAATGCTGAAGACTTCTAACATTTTGGGTTTTATCAGTAGGGATAAGAGTTCAAACTTGCAAATATAATGGAAATAAAACAATGTTTAAATAAATTATTTAAAATACTTTATTTCTGGGTAAAACTATTGAAATATTTGAAAAGCTTGAATCTAGACACACTTGGAGAATTCTGTGATTAAAAAAATAATTAATGGACTTGTCCAAATCACAATGACTACCATATGAGCTTTGGATAAATTTTTGATATCTTTTTTTGATTCTTGGCAGTAACTGGTCAGCATCTTTACATTGTAACATCTTCACTGCAAACCCAGCAAAGTCTGGTCTCACCATGTCATTACATAATATAAATTATATATATTTTTATATACTACAAAAATTACACACATTTTAAATATTAAGGAGATTTCCCTCTGGGGAAGGAAAAAGAAGAAAGTTGAAGATGGCTGTAAACTTATTATTCCAGGGTACTAAAACTTTATACTAAACTTTATGCATTATTGAGATTTTAATATAGTTCCTTTAAAGAAATTACTCACTGTATTCACTGGGGCTGTGTTTAGTAATAAAAATGGCCAGAGAACATAATTTCTCCTTGACCGGAAAGAAACTTCATCAAATATTCAACATAAATTTTTACAAAGCAAATATTTAATTATGTGTATGTAGTTTTGTAATTGCAAAGTAATCATTTGGTTCAATATAAATTTCCTCCATTCTAACATTTAACTGTAATTAAAAAAAGTTCAGGCAAAACTTGTGATAAGTATTTGAAACATGAACAGGATTTTAACCAGATATGTTTTCTTGACAGCTCTAGTAAACATATTGTCCCTGGTAACATTTAAAACTGATTTAAATGAATGCAACATGTCCAGTTCAGAGTTCACTGAATGAACAAGAAGGCTTTACATGAAATTAACTTTGCAGCAGGAATATAGGCAGACATTAAGATATTATCTGTTGATTAATACCCCCTCTAACTCCACACCATCAATGTGATTTTTTTTTTCCCCCCATTTTATTGACTTAACAGACTGCAGTTATGCCACTGGGTCCCAGATACAGTAAGAGATGATTTCACAAAAACCCTCCAGTCATGCCGAGAACATCATCGAGTTTTCCTTTGTCTGCGTGAAAGATTGAGTAGAAAACTAATTTCCCCATGGAGAGCAAAGCACAAATTGCATTGAGAAAAGGGAAAAAAGGAATCAAGGCCACCCCCACAAAATGTCAGAATCAAAACTTAAAATAAAAATCAAAGTATGTAGCCCGCACTTGAAAATACTTAACCAAAAAGATTGGTTAATTGGCTCCTGAATAGTGAGCATTGATTCACATACACTGAATAATGGATAATAAAGGCAGGTTTATAACAGAGAAAAGCCAGGCAAGTTTCAAGGCATTAACATGAAATCCCAAGGAATACCCTGCAGGTTAAACTGGTAAGGTAGAAAAGCTTCTTTTTGATAGGTTGAGAAAAATGCAATGGGGGAGATGAAGACAATGCAAATTACTATGCCAGGCCAAACCAAAAGGAAGGATTTGTAGTTCCCACTCACTAAATGCTCCTTGAGCTCTCTCAGGCTTGGGACCATGACAGCTTCTCTGGGCAGCTGTGGCAGCCATATTTTTTGGAAAAATTCCATTGCCCAGGATTCTTCTTCTGGGAAGCTGAGAAGCCTCAGAGAAAAAGGAAAACAATATTATCTCATTTGCTTCTCCTCTGTTTTGCTGCTTTGGAATGTGGTTGGAGATTGTTTATCCAACAGGTGATTGTTTCATTGGTTTCATGTGAATTGTTTTGACTTATTGACCAATCAGGGCCAAGCTGTGTCAGGGCTCTGGAGAGAGTCACGAGTTTTCATTATTATCTTTCTGGCCTTCTGTAAGTATCCTTTCTGTATTCTTCAGTATAGTTTAGTACTCTTTAATATAATATAGATCATAAAATAATAAATTAGCCCTCTGAGAACATTGAGTCAGATTCATCATTCCTTCCTTCATCTGGGAACCCCACAAATACAATAGGTAGCCTCTTCCACTGCCCAACCACCCTCTGGGTGAAGAAACTTTTGCTGATATCCAACCTAAACCTTCCCTGACACAGCTCCAGCCCTTCCCTCAGGTCCTGTCACAGTCACCAGAGAGCAGAGATCATTATTGCAATAATGCTCCCACTTCACACCCAGGACCTAAGACACCAAAATCAACCTGAGTGATCAGCCTTGCTTATATCCTTTCAAAAATAGCAGCAGAACTGCCCAGCACAAAATCACTCAAAATGTGTTTGATAGATGAGATAAGAAGCCGAATACACCCAAATTTCTCTGCATCCTGAGCTGCTGAACACTTCTCTTGTCTCCTTCTGAGCCTCCCAGATTGCAATCAGTGGGATACTTCAGGCTGTTCTCCTTGACTGTGATATATTTTCAAAATTATTTTAAGGCTGTCTGTATTTGCTGCTGTTAGGGGCTCATTTTCACTATGCAGATGTATTTAAATGTATTCATCCTCCCCCACCTTTCCGTGTAGTGACTGTCAGCTGTGTCTGCACAACCTGCCAATTGCAGTAACTTCCAGAACAATACCAGCCTAATTGATAGGCAGAGTAAATGAAGGAGCAAGGAGGGGATCATCAATGCTGGCAAACGAGTCCACAACACCCAGAGTGGTTACCGGGTGTTCTGCTCCCTTAAGAACTTGAAAGCAGCTATTTGAAATTCATATTGAAATGCATGAAGTGTGTGATCCTGCCTGCTTCACTCAGGATAGAGCAGAGTGGAGAATTTAAAATCATACAGGACTTTAGAGCCTAATTCTTTTGTATTTGAACTGAGGTCCTAAGTTTTATGAGGGAGGACCTTCTAGAGAAGGATCACACACAATATTTTGCTTAAGCTGTGTAGCTCCATATTGCCTTCAAGGGCAGACAGTGCCCAAGCACAGCAGCAAAGTCCTCAGGCTTGATATAAATCCAGATATTTTCATAGTTTTATGTTGCATTTCCACATTTCTATGTAGCAGATTGTATGTACTCAAATATTCCAAGTATGGAAACGCTTATCTTACCCATGCAAAAGCATGAGATAAAAAGGTAATTCCCAAAAATGAACCTCAGATGGTAGACTGAATCTATTCTTGTCTTTGGGATGATGAGCAGTTAACTTCTACCCTCAGTAACATCCTCAGTAACATCTGCCTCCTCTATTCTTGCTATGGTCATGGGTTGATTTCCTGGGCTGCAAGAAGGTCCTGGACAAAAGATTTCTGGAACCTTTGTGTCATGGGTAGTGTCTAAAATTTGAGGCAAATATTGTCTTCAAGCCTAAAGCAGAGGTTTAGGTTGTGGATCTGCCTCAGTTTGTCTGAGGGATCCAGGCAGTGTTTCTGTTACACACATTCTGTCATCTTCCTTTACTTCAATTACATTTCGAGTTTTTTTGGGGGGTTTATTGAAAAAAGGTCTGTGAGAAAGTCTTCAGGACAGTAAAAAAGTGCTTTGCTGCAATGTTTACATGAGATTCTGGGAGCTGATATTTCTCATAGGAGGTTGTACCTCTCTTTCCTCCACAGCAAGTTCTATTCCATTACATACATAATAATATAAATCATTATGAACAAACACTGTAGTACTGATGTCATAATGAGCCATCCTGCCAGTTCCCTGTTGGAAGACACTGCTGAGGGTCAGGAGAACATGATGATTTTAGCAATGGAGTAAAATTTTTCTAGGAAGAAAGTACAGAAATGTCCATCTCTTTTAAACCAAAGGGGAAAAAACTAAAAAAGAAGCTGCAGAAATCAGAGTATCCTAGAAGACCAAGACTATAAATCCTTATGGGCATTTGTGTTACTGCATTAGTTACTGAAATCCATTGCAGGGAAGCATCACTTTAGCTTTATCTCATAGAGTCCTTCATACTGGAAGGTGTTCCATGCCCATCTGCAGCTCATGGAAATTCACCTAAACATTGCTTTACAACTCAATTTTTTTCCCCAGAGCTCTACCCCAAACAAGACACGGATTACCGAGCTTGAAAAGACCCAAAGAACAACATGGTGGTGGTAAAGCTACTCCAAATCTTGAGGAAAATAAAGTCTATAGATGTGGGAGCATATAAATACGGGAGCAAGTATAGGAAGGTAAAAGTGTCAAAGAGAAATACAACAAGGAAAAGCTCTTAGTTTGTGAATAGAAAATAAAAATATTATACAGAAATATACATGCTGAAATAATGATTTTAGTAGCCATTTAATGTACTCAATAGCTACAGAATAAGATCATTAATTCATTAATAATCATCATCATCATAATCTAGCTTGTGTATTCCTTTTGTCCAGAAAAATCACTGAGCACTTTACAAAGGAGATCAACACCATTAGTACTATTTTAGATTGTAAAATTCACCTGACAGGATTTTATATCTCTGGAGCCTGCTCTTGAATTTTGCTCATGACGCTTTCTTCCTTTGTCCGCCATTCTGCACAGCCTTGCAAAATTGCACCAAGTGATGTTTTTTCCTTTTGATATGTGAGTGACATTTATTTTTCTCTCCAATAACTCATCAGAGCAAAACCAGGGAAAACAACTTTGCTTTTACACATTTCTAGAGCAAGTAAACAAGGTTGCTTTAAGATTTTCCTTGGAGGGTTTTTCCTTCCATGTAATATTGAGTGGCACCATGTTCTCCAGTCTGAAGTGTTTCCACCTACATTGGGATCATTCCTTGACCTTGTAACAGCCTTCACCCACACCTAACCTAGAAATAAGTGAGTGAGATCATCCTAAGGCATGGTGACTGTAATTCAGAACATGAAAGCACAGTGAAATCCAGTTTTTTCCCTCCATGTTTAGCTGTGATCATTGGGATATTTTTAGTCAACTAAAACCAGGCTCTTCATTACAATGTATTGAAAAAGAATTTACAGTATTTGTAGGAAATATTTTTGAGGGTCTTGAACTAGCCATCAGTATCCCTCAGTCTTTTCAAGGGCTGTGACAAGAAAAAGACTAAAAGAATTTGCTTGATGAGTGGAGCAATCACTCTAGATTGCTTCAACCAACACTAGGAAGGAAATGAAACCATCCTCAAGCAAACAAACCAAAGATCAGTAAAAAAATTTCTCTAGTAGATTTTTCTCATTGATTGACCATGGTAAATAATTGGTTTAAATATCAAATTGCTCAGAAGCTTAGAAGGAGGAATTGTTCTGTACCTCTTGCAACTCCCTTCACCTCCCACATTCAGGGGCGAGTGCTCCTTTGGCCTTATATAAATTTGAGTAGTGTGAGGAGAAAGACTGAGAGTGAATAATTTTATTTTATTCTCTGTGTCAGGTCACAACTTGAGTCAAACCCACTAAACCATAAAAATTTATACATGGCCATATAAAGCAAGGGACATTAATTCACATTTGTTTCAATCTCTACTGTTCAACCAAACTTCAGATCAAAGAGGAATAACCCACATTTCCAACATGCTTTGAATTATGAGGACGTAGCTTTCCACAAGTAAAAAACCCACCAAATAAAACCATTATTAATCTAATTTTGTGCAGGACTGACCTAGTCTCAATGAAATTAGATGTCTCTACGAACTTTAAAATCAGAATATTTTGGAAAGCCTGAAAACAATAATGGAAAATGTTTGGAAGCCAAAACATTTTTTCAAAGAGCAGAAAATATAATTTATTGTGTATTTCCCAAATTTTCTCATGTTCTAACTTAGAGTCATAGAATGGTTTGGGTTGGAAGGGACCTTAAAAATCATCTTGTGGTCATGGGCAGGGACACCTTCCACTAGACCTGGTTGCTCCATCCAACCTGGCCTGGAACACTTCTAGCAAAGTGGGGATTTCCTACTATTTGTTGGCAGGAAATATAAGTCTGATGCCTCAGGTTTTAGCTTTTGTATTTTTCAGATTCTGTGCTGCTTTAGTGTGTGGGTCTGGGCTTCATATCAGGGGATGGTGAGCTCTCTGCACAGAGCAGGGGGACAAAACAATTCCTGCTCCAGCTGAGCACCAAGGACAAATGATCCAAGAGCACAAACAACGTGGGCTGAAGAGAGAAAAACAAGCAGGATGGGACTGCATGGGCTAAAGCTGGAATGGATAATGAACTGCAATCTGCAAACGGAGCAGAACTGATCACAGTGAGAGACCCCGTGAGCGGTCGTGCATTTTGTGACCATTTTGGTTAATCTTGGGTGCAGCCCTGGCTGGGCTCTTGTGCTGCCCAAGGTGCATCCATTGAGGCCTTTTAATAAATCCCTGCTTTATTCTTTAGCTCTGTCTAGCCTCTGTTCTAGGTCAGTCTTCACAAGGCATCAAGGTTGAACAGAGTTGTGCCAACACAGGTTTGCCTGGAGTCTGGATCAGATCCCAATTCTGCAACAAGAGATGTGTCCCTTGGCTGTGATTCCTTTAACAAATTACACATAAAGCAGCAACTTCAAAAAAAATCTCAAATCTCATCTCTGTAGCATGAGACAGGATTGTCATTGTAAACAAGAGGTAACAGCCTAGGGGGAAAGGAGACAATAACACCTGAAACAGCACATGCCATGAATTTGAGAATATTTTGAAATAAATTTATCCACCAGCTCTATTCCCTGACACATCACATATGATACAAGGTATCCTGAGATGCCACTGCCTGTCCCAGCTTTCACACCAGCTCCAAACTCCATTATTTCATTCACCCACTGAAAAATCAGTGTGGGGAAGAGTGCTCCCAGCAGATGGAATTGATACAGCAAATATAAATAAAATTCCCTGGTAGAAATCAAACTCTCATTTCCCCATCGTTCACTGCAGAGGGTGCTGTCTGCCCACATTCCTGGTCCTTAGGAAAAGATGGGGAAAGAGGGTTGTGAACTATTTGAAATTGAAAAGACCAGTTGAGGGATATTAGCCAATGCTCTGAAGTCTTGCGCAATTAAAGACATAAAGTCACATTTCAGAGTCATGACAAAGTCACAGTGGACTAAAGCCACTGTCATAGCCAGAGTGGAATTCTGAACAAGCACAAGGCAGTCAGCCCTGGTTTAAATATATTTTTTTAAAAAAAAGAGGTTTTCCTCCCTGCCTTTAATGAAGTTTAAGTCTTTCTGAAGTTATTCATGTAGGCAGTGATGCTGAAGTTTAAACAGTAACTCCTTCCTGGTAAAATCATAACGTTTTGGGGATTTGTTTTCATACCGAAACTCTGGAAAACAGTTGAAACATCAGAATTTTTTATGAAACAAGAAAAGTGAGGCTCAAAAATGGTCAATCTTGTCCTGTCCTTTGCACCTTTGTGGGGATGTCAAGGCAGATCTTGATTTCAGCTGAAGCCACTCTTTTGACAGCAGTAAAATATCAAGATTTTTTTTCCCAAAACTGGAAGAGTTTATCTGCTGTCCTGCTTAACCTATAACAGTGTTGTTTAAAATAAAGATGTGCATCTTTAGTATGCAGGGAAGATGCCAGATTTGCTCTCACCACTTCCCATCAGACCTTATGCTTTTCCAATTTCCAGTTTTCAATTTTCCAGTTTCCTCCTGTTTTTGCCCACAGACACCTTTTCTATTCTCATTGCTGTAAAAGATGTGTTAGCATGAAACCCAGGAATATAGGGCTGGGGGAATTTTAGGAATTAAATCCTTTCCTGTGGTGTGATAAGAGTTATGCACAGTGGAATCCTTCTCCATCACAAATCTTCAATGAAAATTTGGATTTTCTGTTCCTAATCTCACAGCATTTTAAAGCTTTCTCCTGGAGCCAAGTCTAAGTGCTGTTGAAGTGGTGGTTTCACGATGTGAGAGGAGAGCAGGGACACAGCGAGGTTTAAAATCCAGAATAGTCTTAAAAATCATGACAGCCAAAATTAGGGAGTGGAGGGCAAATAAGCAGTTCTGACTGTTGTTATTCCCGGTCTTCGAGTATTTTCCTAACAATTCTTTTTCCCTTGAATTCTGCCTGCAAGAGCCTAAGGATTGGTAATATCAAGGCTTGACTGAGAGAAAAGAGTAACTCTTATCTACAGTTCTAAGTCAGTTATTTGCTCACCTTCCACACAATAAATTTGCCTTGACTGCTCAAGGAAAGCTCATGAAATTTGAGCTGAATCGAGTGAAGAACCTATTGCTTCTACCCCATTGAAGAATCTTTTGCCTCAATTATTTTTTCATTGCAATGGGCCAGTGAAAGTGAAATCACAAAGATTTGGAACCAGTTCTAATCAACACAATTTATATATTCCATGATAATATGAGTTCATGGAGTTGTTTAAAAGCCTTCCCCCAACTAACACAGACATAAGTCTGTGGTAATCACTTATTCTCTGAACAGAGATAGACATAGTTCTCTCAGGAAAATCCTGGGAAACTGTGAGAAGCTGTGAGAAACTTAGAGAAAAGGATCAAACAATTATTATCTCTCTTTCTGTAACCATTGTGTATAGATCTGATTCTCCAGAGTGTGCTATTCATAGCTCACCAATAGTGTGCCAGAAAATTCCTAAAAGCCAATTAGGTCTCAGGTCCACCATTGTTTCCATAAGAACTGTAGATTTCTATTAATAAAATGTCTTTTCATACCTTCTGATGATGGAGAAGTATCACCTTTGGCTGTCCCCGATATTCCTTCAGTAATAAATCTAATTAAATCAACAAATCTTTAGAAATCTTTAAAACCTCAAGGATCTGGAAATACTTCCCATAAACCAAGGGTCAAAGGGCACTTTTGGGTCTGCACAGCTGACAGACCCCTGACATTCCATGGACCCCCATCCTGTTGCCTCCTCTGTGCACCCCCCAGGGGATTTGCCCCAGAAAAGCCACCCCAGACACAGCCATTAGGGATGCACCAGAACACCTCAAACACGGGGAGCAGGTGACTCACACAGCCTCACAAGACACCCCAGGGTGCCCAGGATTTGAAATTAAGCATGGAAAAAACAAGACGGAATTCAGGCAATAAATTTCTTTGGTGTGAGCTGTTTGAAGGGCCAATTAACCTTAAATTTAAAGGATAGGCACTAGAACACTTAGTCAGCTGAACTCTTAGAAAGTGATAACTTCAGGAGAATTTTGAGAGGGTAGAGAAGGAAATACAGTGATATTCTTAATTTCAGAGAATTAATTTAATTAAATAACTGGTATTTTTGTGAACTGCTTATCACCAAACAGCCCTTTTTCCAGTAAAGGTGAATTCTACAATAGACACATGTTAATTTTTCCTCATATCACAGACTACTACTATCTTTAAATTTGTCCTAACTCCTTTATTTAATATTTATTAATGTGCTAATAATAGCAACTTTACTATCCTCTTCGTAACTCATCCTTTTTTTTTTTTAATTTATGTGGAGTACAGATATATTTTCTATTAAACTCTCCCTGTGCCTTTCATGTCAACAAAACGCACCAATATCAACTCACCATCCAGGACTTGCATATATCAGCATTAAATTCCTCAAACTTAATGGAAAATTGTTCACATAAGAACAATGAATGCTGCAGTGCTCTAATTTTTATGCCATATTTCATGTAAAGAAATAATGCATAGATAGGCAGAACCATAAAATATTCTCTGTTCAGCATTATATTTCTACAATTAATTATAGAATTCAAGTCTGACAAGATCCTGGAAGATTTTCCTGGTCACTGGCTCACATATCAAGATTCAAGTCCTCAGCAAGTTAGAGAAAATACACCAAATATCTACTGTGACACTCAGCCATAGTTACTTGATGCATTAAACTGTATTTGATAGTCATTTTGAGTGGGGAGAAGGAAAATGCACATTTAGCATTTGTGAAAGGTTTCTGAGTCACAGAGCAGAGATCCAGGATGAGATGGAAACAGCAGAGACCCTCTGGCCTCTTCACTCACCCCACTAACAAGAATTAGCTGATGTGTGAAACTCAGGGAACAGGAGCATTTGTAGGTGTTATTAACAGGGTAACTCCCCACTATCACTCTACACATGATAAATTCCTTTTTACTATCGTGAAATGTATTTCTGCATTATGGCATTTTCAGTTGCTGTTACCTTCTCTTCTGCCTTTGAGCTGAGCTTCAGAGAGGCAGCAAAGATCAACTCTAGACCAAAAGGTGAAAATTTTGGAGCTCCAGGGGAGCAGAGTTGAACTTCGGGATAAATTCTCTCTTTTTTTTTTTTTAGATAACACAGGCAAATAGAATCTAAAATTTCATAGGGCAAATTGTGTTAATGTGGGAGGGATACTGATGGAAAGAGATACTCACTGTGAGGATGGAAGCCATTGACTCCTCATGGCTTCCCTGTCCTCCAGCCCCACAGCTTGTTCTCCAATATAATTAATTCATTATATCATTAATTCAGTGCAGATAGTTGGTTGTGTAAGCTCCATACCTGCTTTTGTAAAGAACTAGCCACAAATACATTCATTACTTGGCTTCCATGGGATTTCTAAAATCTTCTAATAATGCAGAAGAGTTTCTCAGCTGCTACACTGTCTGATCCAGATTCTTCTGGAATACATGGGGAAAATCCCTCAGGTCTTTTCCTTGTTCTTGGGAGTGGAATTGAGTTTCTCTCCCACTTTGCAGACCTTTTTCTGAACACAACTAACTGTTCATTTAAACATCTCCTTATTAACACTTCTTTTAGTTTCACATCCTGTCAGATTTAATTACAAGCTTCATGTTTTCCTTCACACCATGTGTGCCTTTGCTGATGTTTAACCAATCTCTTTTTGTTCAGGGAGGAGTAGGGTTTACACAAAAGCTCTGATTATAGTAGAGATAATTGCATTTCAGTTTTTGGAGGATTATTCTGCTGAGGCATCTCTCCCTACATAGTCACAGTCACTTCCACCATCTCCACAAAGTGATGGCCAAAACAACACCAATGGGTAAATAACAGTAAAGTCACCAAAAATGTGATTTTTCAAGGTGCAAAATGACCTTTTGTGTTCTCTTCCTTCTCCCAGCCTGCAGGGGTTGCAGTCAGCCCATCACACGTTGTCTCTGCAGCTCTTTTCTCCTTAGGGGAGGACTCCTCACACTCTTTCCCTGCTCCAGCCTGGGGTTCATCCCACAGTCCTTCATGAACTTCTCCAATACAGTCTTCTGTATTGACTTCTCCACAGTCCTTCACCTGGGCTTCAGACCTCCAGGAACTACTTCAGGGTGGGTCCCTTCTCACTGGGTGCATCCTTTAGGAACAGGCATGTTCTTAAAGGATCCAGCATGAATCTCCCATAGGGTCACCAATCCTGCCAGCAAATCTGCTCCAGAGTGGGCTCCTCCATGGGCTGCCTGCTCTCCATGGAGCTCCCTGGGCTGCAGGAGCACAGCTGCCTCTCCATGGGCTGCACCAGGAGCTGGAGGAACCTCAGATCTGACACCTGGAGCAGCCCCTGCCCCTCCTGCCCTGCCCTGGTGTGCTATTCACATGAGCTCTGAACAGGGAGAAGCTGTGAGAGAAGCAGGGAAAAGGATGATCAAAACAATTCTTAGCACATTTGCTGCTCCTGTGTTTGTGCTTATGTGGAACTCTTAAAGGATCCAGCATGAATCTCCCATAGGGTCACCAATCCTGCCAGCAAATCTGCTCCAGAGTGGGCTCCTCCATGGGCTGCCTGCTCTCCATGGAGCTCCCTGGGCTGCAGGAGCACAGCTGCCTCTCCATGGGCTGCACCAGGAGCTGGAGGAACCTCAGATCTGACACCTGGAGCAGCCCCTGCCCCTCCTGCCCTGCCCTGGTGTGCTATTCACATGAGCTCTGAACAGGGAGAAGCTGTGAGAGAAGCAGGGAAAAGGATGATCAAAACAATTCTTAGCTCATTTGCTGCTCCTGTGTTTGTGCTCACGTGGAACATGTTCTGGAGATTGTTTACCCAAGGTGATTGCTTGATTGGATTCTGGTGGAATTGTTTATGTTAATTAGCCTATCAGGTGCAAGCTGTGTCCTGACTGTTGGGAGACAGTCACGAGTTTTCTTTAGTATTCTTTAGTAGTTAAAAGTAAGTATGATATAGTATAGTATCTCTCTTTAATACAGTTGTAATGTAATATAGTATAGTTTTAATATTTTAAATAGTGAAGCCTTGGAGTCAGATGCCAATCATTGCCAGATTTGGGATCGCCTGATTTTACTATACCCTGGGGGCTGCAGGGCTGCTCCTCTCACATGTTCTCACTGCAGTTGTGCAGGTTTTTTCCTCCTTCTTACACACATCATCCCAGAGGTATCACTGCTAAGCTCAGCCTTATCCAGCTGGGTCTGTCTTAAATCTGGCTGGAACTGGCTCCATGGACATGGGGGAAGCTTCCAGCAGCTTCCCACAGAAGCCACCCGTGTACCAAAGCCTTGCCATGCAAACCCAGGGCACCTTTTAATTCCTCTTCTTAACTTGTTGCACACTTGGTTTCACCAGGAGTTCTGAGTAGCTCACCACAGGTTTGTTCTATTTTGTTTCCAGATGCATTCAGGAAGCAAATATCCTTTTAAAGCTAAATTCTTTCATTTTTGAACTGAACACTACTTTTTATCTCCTTTTAAATAATCACAGTGGCACTTCCAAGATCTTTGTCACTTTTGTTCTTTTGTTTACTTTGCCTGTCTCTGATTTATTCTGGGCTGCTGCCTGACATTTTATGGTATATTGGTGGTTGATGTGAGTTCCTCCACTGCTCCTTCAGCACAGACAGCACTCAGTGCTTCCACCTTACTGACACAAAGTGACAAATCACCTCGTGAGGAAGCACAGAAAAGACAGAAAAAAACTGCTTTAACTACTTTTCCCATGTTCAGGAGAGATTATTTGCATATTTGGACACAGCAGCAAAAGGACCAGGGGCCTCCAGTCAGCTGAAATTCTGTTTTCCTTCTGTGCCTGTCAATATGGATGGATTTCTTTTTTCTGTCTTCCATTTTATTTTAGTCTGTGTTGACTTCCAGGAAGGAAGGAAGGAAGGAAGGATCCTGCCTTTATTTAGTAAAATTTGTACATTACAGAATACTCTGATGTGGAGAACACTGTCAAAAAGAGAGTCCTTGCCAGGGAATTATAAGGTGCATTTGCAGCACATGAATTTAGGTAATTTCTTGAATGTATTTAGGCGAAATATGGTAAAATACATATAATATTTACATATGGTTGGCTGGAATTTTCCCTTCTGAAGTGAGTTTAGAACTTTTCTCTCCCTGCTTGCACCAGCATAATTCAAGAAAACTTCCAGTTTCAGAGCTGCTTTAAATGTGTCTTGTCTTACTCCAGAGGGACAATCATGTGGCTGTTTTGTTATTCTTTTTTCTTTTCTAATTTTTCTTCTAGAATGAAGAAATTTTGCTTTGCTGTGTAAGACGAAAAGGAAGAGAAAGCAGTTCGACACAAACCCTCTGTGTTTTCAGATTTTGAAATTTCATCTTCACAACTGAAGACCACATTTGGTTTTGATACATTTCCACCTCTTATTTTTTATCTTTTATAATTTGTCATCACTGTGAATTTAAAATCACTTGAGTATAATTTAACAGAAATTTAATTTAAGGAATTACAGGATTAAAATAAAACCATCCTCCCCTGATTAAAGCTCAGTGTTTAAGAGTGTTTAAGACAAAAATTCTCATTCAAATAGATTTGGTGCTCTAAGGCTGATCAGCATTCTCTCTTTTCAACCTCACTTCTCTGGACTGAAGTGAGCTGAAATTATCCTGGTAGTACCATGCTCACCAGGACTGAACTTAATACTGAAAAAATTAAGGCTTTGAACTGGCAGGGTCAAAAGTGGGGGGTTTTCATGTGATGTAGAAGCTTTTGGCTCAGAAGTGACTGAGAAGAAGGAGCTGTGTACATGGAGAGATCACAAACAGAGACACCGACTCTTTCGGGCCTGTGCTGAAAGAATTCCTGGGATTTGGACACACTGCTGAGCCAGGAAAACCCATGGACGTCCCTTAGCCATGCTCAGCAGTGCACAGAGGAGAACAAGGTGCAGAATCACAGAAACACAGAATAATTTGTGTTGGAAAAGACCTCCAAGTTCCTCGAGTCCAGCCTGTGGCTGATCACCAGAGCAGAGCACCGAGTGCCACATCCAGGCCTTTCTCGAGCACCTCCAGGGATGGTGATCCCACCACCTCCCTGGGCAGCTCCTGCCACTGCCTGACCACCCTTTCCATGGACAAATTCCTCCTGGTATCCAACCTGACCCTCCCCTGGCCCCCCTGAGGCCGTTCCCTCTCCTCCTGTCCCTGTTCCCTGGCAGCACAGCCCGACCTCCCCGGCCGTCCCCTCCTGTCAGGAGTTGTGCAGAGCCACAGGGTCCCCCCTGAGCCTCCTTTTCTCCAGGCTGAGCCCCTTCCCAGCTCCCTCAGCCTCTCCTGGGGCTCCAGACCCTTCCCCAGTTCTTTTCCCTGGACAGCTCCAGGCCCTCAATGTCCTTCCTGAGCTGAGGGGCCCAAAACTGGACACAGCCCTCGAGGTGTGGCTTCACCAGTTCCCAGCACAGGAGCACCATCACTGCCCTGGCCGGTCAAGTTCTGTGGAGAACTGTGAAGTTCTCACATCAGACAGGAAATTCAAATATACCAAACCCTGTTGAAACAAAAAGTTTGTTTTGTTTTGGTTTTGTTGGTTTGGGGTTTTTTTTTTTGGTTTTTTTGTTTGTTTTTGGTTTTGTTTTTGTTTTTGGTGGTTTTTTTTTGTTTTTTTTTTTAAATACGTGGGACAAAATGTTCTGAGAAAAACTCCAAAATAACTTTGCCATCAAATCTTATTGTTCCATACTGGAACAATGAAACACAGGAAAGATCCAGCCTTGAATAAGGAAGGGAAAGAATCAGCTGGTTTTTTGTACTTTAAATGTCTTCAAAAGTCTTGGGCTAAATTAAATTCACTTTAGGACACTTGCAGAACTAAGAGACATTAGAAGTTATTTTTACTCTTTATGGGTGATGATTGAGCTTTCAAAGATGATAAAAGCTGCTATAAAACTGAAGGGAACCATCCATGCAAGTATAGTAATAAAAGTATCTACAGGCAGCCCTTCACCTCCATCCCACCTAAAAAACAGATATTGCTCTAGAAAACAGGCAGAAATCTACTTTTAAATGTGACTAAACTAACATCCATGGTTGATGTTGTGTCACTTGGTGCAGCTCAGGTGTAGGAATAAATAAGTAGCAAATAAAGTATTTGATCTTTAGTCTTTGCAGTACTTAATGTAGCCTCAGTGTACCTGGTCCTCAGGGCCTCCCAAAGTGAGCTTGGTCTTCCCAGGAGGAAGGAAAAAGCAAGAAGAAATCCCTGGAAGCTGTCATGGCAAAGTTCATCTATGCAGATGCCAGAGCAGCAGGTAGAGACCCTGAAGGGGCAGGAAAAAGAACAGAAGAGAACTGCCCCACCTCTGACAGATGGGAATAGAGCACACAACCCCAGCCACACCTTTGTAATCTAAGACACTGCCATGTGCTTGGATATGAGATATTTCTCTGTTAATTCTTGATAGAAACACACACTGATGGAAAAGAGGGATCTGCTGATAAGCTTCTAAAACAGTCAGTGCTGTCATGTTGTGGGAATGAGGCAGGTATTCAAAAAGAATAATGGAGTTTCTTTTACTTTCCTGAGCATGTATTTGTTATTTTCTCTTAGAAACTCAATTTGGACAACCCCGCATGGGTTTTTTTTAAGATGTATCTTTAAATCCCTTACTGCATGGACCATAACAATATGAAGTTATTTCACATATCATTACTGATTGAGCACAGTACAAATTTAAAAGCAGATATTCTGCAGAACCATGTAACACTCACTTCAGCCAGAACTCTTTCAAAAGACCATGATTCATCAGGGAACAGAACAATTTCCATGTCTAAAACTCTTTTTTTATTTTTTATTGTGTCTCTAAGTACCTCACAATCAGTGGAGAACTGTCATTTTCCAGCCCACTTTATGTCATGAGCTAAGTGACTAACCTGTTCAAAGTGTTTAGTGTCAGCTTGGAAAACAGAAAAATCCAGACAAAAGGAGAAAATTAGCATCCTGAGGAGTACAAAAAAGCTCATACAAAGATGAAGATTCAAATAATCTCCATTCTAATCTTCTGAAAAATACCCAAAGGCCTATGAGAAAGGAGTTTCTCTAAATTTTTAGCTGATGATATATCTAAAGCTG
This sequence comes from Passer montanus, assembly GCF_014805655.1. Lineage (NCBI taxonomy): Eukaryota > Metazoa > Chordata > Aves > Passeriformes > Passeridae > Passer > Passer montanus. Next base: position 3,338,101 of record NW_024357502.1, on the reverse strand, counting down.
TTTTCCCCAAACAGAAGGTTTTATCACACTAGAAAAGTTGGCTTTTAGAATATGTGAAACTTTTGAGGAGCCTTTGGAGCATTGTGTGTGAAGAGTCAGAAACAAATGAAACGGAAGATGAAATGCAGCCTTAGTGTGGGTAGATAACGACAAAATAACTTTATACCTTCCTCTGAAAAATTAGGACTTCCCATTAATAGTCTTACACATTTAAATCTGAGAGTGCAGGTAGGTTACAGCAGCTGCTGCAGTGCCATGGGGACATCCAGAACTCCACTGAGAGGACACCAGGAAAAGGGGAGGTGACATCAGGCAGCAGGCAAAGAACCCACTGGCAGAGTTCCCCAGGAAACAGCACTCAGGCCTCAGCTCATGTCATGGTTTCTGTTATGAACTGGCACAGAATGACACTATAATTCAATTTCCCAATGAAAAGCTAGACGGCATCTTCTATTAACAGACAAATCAGGACTTTATATCCTAAAAGCTGCGTGACCTCAAAGACTGGAATTAAAAGAAAGCTGAAAGGAATTTAAGAGAGAAAAAAAGTAAGATTACATATTTGGAGACATTTTCGTTGTGAAGCTGGAACACAGCAGTTGGAAATTAGTGAGAAAGAGGAGCAGTGGTGCAGCACAGCTGCTAACAGGGCGAGGGGGAAATGCTGGGGTGATGCCAGCAAGGAGGAAGCTGAATGCAGCAGCCAAAGACTGTTTCCAAAAGACTCAAGGGAAATTGTTGGCCTGGTATGAGGAATGGAAGAGATCTCGTTTGAAATGCAGCATTCACATCTCTCTGTTCATGGCCAACAAAGATTGACCCCTGAGGAGGTGTAAGGAGAGACTGTCCTGGTCAGGGAGTGAGAGCTCTCTTTGGGATGTGTTGGAACTGTAGGTACTGAGAATTTTGGGCTTTCTGTGCTGAAAGGCAGAGACCCTCAAGAAAATGCTATATGTGACCTTAAACCGTAGAGAAGGCTTCCAAAATTCAACAGTAAAACTGAGATTATGAGTGTGTGGTTTGACTAGAATGTGACAATGTGTTTGAATAGAATGAGCGGGGCAAAAGCAGCCTTGGTATTTCAAAAGGCCAAGAAGAGCTGGGATTGTCTTCTGTCAGTACCCCAGTGGAACAAACTCCAGGGATAGAAAGGATTTTTTGAAGCTGAAAAAAAACAAATTTAGAACAAGAGCATCTGATTTGAACTGTCAATGAGTGCCTTTGAGCTGATAGCAAAAAGATTTATGGGCCATTCACTTAAGAGTTGGACTTGATGATCACTGTGGGTCCCTTCCAACTCAGAATATTCTGTGATTCTGTGATTTCACACTTCAGGACTGGTGAAGCCTTGGAATAGCATTTAATAGAAGAAAAAGAAATAGAAGTGGTTTTGTAACAGCTGCCATGTGGGATTCAACTTCAGTTTCCATCTCTCACAAGAACAGAGGATGCTCTTTCTGAGCAAAGTACTATTCTCTATTTTGGGCTAAATTACCTCCTGGCTAAGTGCTCATCTCTGAATCTGCACAGCAATGCAATGATGATTTCTTTTCTGGCAGATGACAGCATGGAAAATAATGGCACCTCTGCAAATATTCTTTTACCCTCTCAGAGTAGGGCATGATGAGAAAAGACTCCTCTCTCTTGAGCCTGGGAGATGGATGGAGATGCTGATGGGTTCCTTTGTGGCACATCACGATGAGAGCTCCTCTCTAAACTGCTCAAGTTCAAATGTTTACACCACTGACCAGCTCAGAAAAACCTGAAATGTGATGCTCTACTTTGAGCATCTTGCAATTTCAGACCCTTTTTCATAAAAAAATAATAGGATTGGTTGCATGTCATCTCTTAACCACTGGATAAAAACCCACCTATGTATTATTTCACTTATGCTCAGCTCTGAGTTGTCTAATATTGCAGCTGGGTTTTATTCATAAAACTATGCCTTTTTTTTTTCAATTCAGTTAATTTGATTGAAATAAAATTAATTGAAAAGGGAAATGGATTTCTGTTCAAGCTTATTGCCCTGAATTTCCAGAAACACTGCTCCTAACAGTGTCGCTTCCCTTAACTTTAGCTTCTTCCTCTTCTCTGTTTAAATGAAACTTGTCCCTGCAGCTTTCAATGTGCAGCACAGAAATGTCCTGTGTGATGTGACTTTGAAGCTTCACTGATGGAAGGAACAAAGCCTGGTGCTCTCCAGGGGGTTGATCATTTGGGAGAAATATTGGAGATTATCACAAGCCCTGTGTAGGTTTTATCTTATTACTACTTTTAAACATGAACAATGAAACATGGAATTAATCTGGACTCTCTCTTCTCAGCTGGTGAGAAGATTGTGGCTGTAATGTGCTCTGACACCTTCTCAATCAAATTTATTTTGTATCCTTTGCTCCTTCTCCATTTTCCTGGAGCTGCCCAAGTCCCATCACTTGCTTTTTAAGCTGCACGTGGTGTTGCAAGCACCTGTGAAAAGTGCAGTGTACCCTTGCCAGACATTGCTGGGATGCTCTTCTGAAACCACCTCTTTTTTCATCATTTTTTCCTTATTTAATAATCTCAAAGCCCTACTCTCATGCCCATAACTTGTGGGAAAAATCAGAATTCTTTGAGGCAGTAGAGCAACGTACAGCAATGCTGAGTGTATTTGCTGACAAAATAGTGACTTGTGGAGCAAAATTCTTTATTTGTGGTTATTGGAATGAGATAATAAGGTAAAAAGCCCAAAGCTAATGAGGTAAAATTCTGGGTAACTGATGGTTTTTATGGGTTGTAAGAAAGTAAAAAACCTTAGCAAACAGGATCCTACTTCCATCTTTATCTCCATCTTTGGACGAGGGCCTGACATAATTTCTGGCTGACTTCAGCAGAGCAAGAACCCTCCCTTGTCAATGTTATTCCAGGTGAGACTTCCTTACAGCTTTGTTTTAGCAGGATGACACTGAGAGGAATGTTGTTTATGGTGGGTGTAAAAAATGCAGGATCTGGTTGGAGTAAAACCAGAGAGATGGGGTCTATTTCACTGGGTTTTTTTAAGGGATAACTCATTTGGACCTAGTTTCAAAGACAAGTTTTAATTAAAAGCACATTGTGCAGATTTGTAAGAAAGTGGCTAGCTGGTAGAAGGTCAGCTATCTTGTAAGCAGCAAGTCATGGGAAAATTGTGCTATTATGGGTTACATAAGCATAACAAAGCTTTCATCTATAATTACTATTAAATTCATCCTCTTTGAATAGGCTCCACAGCTCTGCTGGCCTTCAGGGCTTTAGCTAACATGGGGTTTGACTTTTTGCTAGTGAAAATACTTCCCAATCAGCAAAGAATATAATGAGACCTGATTCTATCCTTTCAGTGGGCAGAGGAGAGAACAAAGGCAAAACAACACAGGGGGAGCTGGGGCAAAAATTGCAACAGATAAAAGACAGCTGGTGTTCCAGGACAGATCAAATTTAACCCCAGAAAGTCTTTGTTCATTTATGTAACCTTGAGGAAGGACATGTCCTGAGATGACAGCTGATAAAAAGAGACATCACTTGTCATCTGCCAAGAGTAGAGAGGTCTTGGGCAGTATGTTGTATTCAGAGAGGGGAATGAGATAGAAATTTTCACACTTTGCTGTATTTCTCCAAAACTAAAGCTGCCAGCAACTAGGACCCTGCAAGTCCTTAGAGCCCCAAAAGCCACCTCTGAGCTGAGACCCAGACCCTGGGGAAATGACTTCTTTTTCCCATAGAAAATGGTATCCCTTTGTGGCTACTCACCCTGGCAGTTCTGTGTATTGCTTATCACAGCCGTTCCAGAAATTGTGCCAGGGAAAGGATTCATCCTCAGGTTCAGAGGTTGGAATCAAGGTCAGCACCACAGACATCAACCAATGGCTGTAGAGAGCAAGGAAACACAAGCAGAGGGCTGAAGGCTGGCAGGTGGAACAAGTATCACCAAAAGTCAACACAAATCTTTAAGTGTGACATGGAGCTCCTGGACTGGGTGCAGTGGAGGCTGCAAAGGTGATGAGGGGACTGAAGCATCTCCCTGCCCAGGAAAGGCTGAGGGAGCTGGGGCTGCTCAGCCTCAGGAGGAGCCCCAGATGAGAGGGGCCCTCAGGCTGTCCCTGTGTTCAGCCTCAGGAGGAGCCCCAGCTGAGAGGGACCCTCAGCCCTGGCTGTCCCTGTCTGTCCCTGGGTGTCCCTGGTTGTCCCTGTCTGTCCCTGGGTGTCCCTGTCTGTCCCCACTTTCAAACTCTTTTTTTTTTTTTTCAAACTGATAAATGCCCAAGTAAGTCAAATTAGTCAAAACAAGTTACGTGTGAAATTTTGACATGACCCTCCCCATCCAAACTGAAACATTACCCTGCTCACTGGACATGAAAAATGCAGTCTCAGGTTTATTTAAAAGAATTTGTGCACAAAGAAAGCATCATTAGCTCAGGTGTAGAGCAATGGTGAGTATATTTACTGACAAAATAGTGACTTGTGCAGCAAAATTGTTTATTTGTGGTTCTTGGTATGCCCAAAGCTAATGAGGTAAAATTCTAGCTAACTGATGGTTTTTATGGATTGTAATAAATCTTTTCTTTTCTGTAGCACGACACTGAGACATTGCTTCTTGTAATTATTTCGCCCTAGGACTATAAATCTGCTAATTATTTCTATTTTACCAGTTAGGATAATGCAGATTGTATTGTAAGTTTTGAAGAAAAGGTCACCTAAAGAACAGAAAGTCCCCTAAATTTTGTTGCTGGTGCATGACCATGTAACTCATGATTGTGCTTTTATGATGCTGTTTGGGCCACCCAAATTCTCTAGAGAGATTCTTCAGCTTTTATGCTAAAAACACAGTCAGCTTCTCCCTTCTTCATATCATTTTTTCAGGTAATATTATGTTAATTTATATAGATATTTATTTTTATTGAAGCTCCTTTATTTCCCTGGATGTTTTCTAGCTCTTTCCACAGTGTACAAAGAATTATTTCTTTTTCTTTATTACACAGCACAGAGCCAATGATCTGCTCATCTTATTTATTACATGAATTATAAAATATTTAAAGATACTTTTTCCTCCTTAAATATTTCAGTAGATACATAGACTAAGTGATGAGCAAATTATGGTTCTGGGGAGACAGAGACTTGTGCTCAACTTTACAGATAAATGCAAGGGGACCACCTGTGCATACATTTTTAAGACTGGAAACTTAATGTGCCATAGAAGAATTGCTGCCATGGCCACTTTTCAAGGAACAAGACATAGAAATGTGTTTTCCCAACAGGTCCATTTTCCTTAACACCTACTGTCATTTACCTTGAGGAGTAAAAAATGACTCTTTGAAGATGCGTTCTCAAATGAAGAATTCCATGCCCAGGACGTGCTGCACGTGAGCTTTCCTCATATGGGAAAACAGCATGAAAACACACAAACACCTGGGCAAACATCTGCTGGCTTTCACTGCAGCTAATTCATCCACCACCTCCCTCATCCTGGGCTTTTCTCTCCCAGTTTCCACTGCTTGAGCAAACAGGTAATTTGGGGTTCAATGTCAATGCATAATATTCCACACAATCTTTCCCAACTCTAATTTTCTCCCTCAGTTTCTCTTCTTCTTTTTCCATATTAAGATTGCTGTGTTTATTTTTACCTGCAATCCAAGGAGTTAATTCAGAATATTCACCTGCAGAGTGCATTCTTCGTGTCTTTTTCTCTTCCAAATAACAGAGTTTGGCTTTCAGCTTTGGAAGTGCTTGTGCAGTGATTCTTGCAAATTTATGGCGTGGGAATGGGATTATATTTTTCTCTCAAATATTACAACAATAGGATTTTCTATACATGGATTTCAACAAGCTGGAACAGGAAATGGAAAAGACAGTATATGGGTTTTCAGTACTTCTAGTAATTTCTGCCTTTCTTTCCTACACTTAGAATATATGGCTTGGGAAAAGAAAATATATTTGCTTGAAGAGTATATTTACATTTACAAAAAAAAATGCTTGAGGGTTCCTGCCTTTCAATAAGACCTCTATGTACATAAAACATATTTCTACTTCTTAATTAGGATCCTTGAAAATTCAGGCTAAATATGTGAATGACACTGCTCATAGCTCGAGGGTTAGAGGGCATCTTATAAGAAATATAAGTTTATAATTGCAGAAGGCCTTGAAATTGGAAAGCAAAATTGAAAACATGATTGTGCAAATATTAGCACAACTCAGAATGATCAAATTAATCCAGTTCAGCTGGTCCTGATTTCTAGGGGTTTAAAGCTGACTAGACCAGAAAGATTAAATAAAAGTGAAATAATGTTGCTGCTTTATACCTGCTTAAAGTAATCCAGGACATCAGACTTAATGAAGTTTAGGATTTTAGGTGATGTGTTTGTGTATGTATGAGGCAAAAAGATCCTGAAACAACAGCACTAAAGCTGCTTTGAAGATCATCCCTGACTTTGCTGCTATGTACTTCTGGATGCACTGTAAATACTAATTAATTTCCATCTCTGATTCCATGTGGGGGTTGTTTCCAATTTGTTCCCCCTCTTGTTTTCATCTGGATATCCTTTCTAAGCTTTTGGGGTTAACAAATTTACATATAGAGCTTTTCTTTCCAAAAGGACCAATTGATGATCTAAGTCAGATGAATTTTTCCTGTGACCATGAGAGGTAAAACTTGTATGTCAGTAGGTCTGGATTTCCACTCTCCAGGATTTGAAGGATCTCTTCCTCTCAGCAAGCAATTAACCAAAAGCCACTTGTCAGCATCCATCTGACAGTCCTGGGGCAGGGGCTGTGCTTCAAACTGTTCAAAAGCCTCACAAAACCATCACAAGATATCCCTTAGACACCTCTGCATGAAGAGATCCCATGATTTTCCTCTTTTCTCCTGTATTGTTCTTGACTAATATCTGTCTTTCCCAAATACAGCCAGTCTCCATCTGGAATTGGTACAGCTGCTGTTCTCCTGGTTCCAGTTGCTGTTACACTAGATGCTCCAATTCTCCTCTCAATTTGTCTCAAGTTTACTCTGTCCAGATCTTCTCTTGTTCATGAAAAAGTATTTTATTCCCTTATATTACCTCCCAGTGCAGGAACTTACACACTTTAAAAAGCAAGTCTCCATCTTCTCCTCTGATAATCTCTGATTTTTATCCCCTTCTCACTGTGAGACCTTTAAAATCATTTTTGTGCCTCTTTTCTGAACCATCTGCCTTTTTTTCTCTCCCAAAACTTTCTGATGCAGAAAAGTTTCATGTCACAGAACTCTCAGAGGCAGTAGCCATAAGAAAGTCAATCCAGTATTCAGAGACAAATTAAGAAAGTTCTAAGTTGTTTTTATTGCAGGAGTATCTGCAAGACAAATTGCTATAAACATAATACAGAAGTCCTTGTAGTAAAACAGATTCAGTTTTGGTAAAGTTTTGTTGGTTTTGCTGACAGAGATGAGATTCCAGATGAGAAAAGAACAAAAAAATTGTTAGTAATGGTAGTAATAGTAATAAAAATTTCCAATTGTACTGTCCCAAATCTGCAAGAAAGGTTTACTTTTAATATAAAAAAATCCAAGTTAGACATGTGAAGAAATAAAAAACTACAGAAGATCTACCCAACAGTTAACAGAATCAAAATCCAAAGTGAAAAGATAAAGCAAAAATAAAGGACCTTAAGGTTGCAAGCTGGCTTCAAACTGAAGCTTGAACTGCAGTTCAAAGTGGAAAATGTGGATTTATGTCAAGAGGCCACAGATTAAGATCTGCCACCTGCCCTGAAGACTTTACTCTCAGAGTAAATCAAAATGAATGTCTCTCTGGGGATTGCTGAGTGCCCCTGGAAGGAGCCTTATGATCATAAAAAATGCCTTGGGGTATTTTGTATAAACTTTTTGTTTAGAAATAGATGACCCAAACTCTGTTTTCTGTTATCCTGCAATAAACCCATTGTGACTCTCCTGATAAAAACTTGGCTCGTGTGCCATTGCTCTATCTAAAACAATAACAAACTGTGGTGTTTCCAGATTGTAACAAAAATTGTAGAAAAAATAATCCTGACACAGTAAATCTGGGAAGATTAACTAGATACTCCTTAAATTTTTGGCCTAACAGTTTCAATTTCTGGACAAAAATAAAATAACACAGAAATACAGAAACTAGGGCAAAAATTCCAGCTGAACACACGATTTGTGTGAACACTCTTCTCTCCCCAGCTGATAAGAAATAACAACATTTTGTCTCCTAATTTAGGTCATAGATAAAGGTATTAACGTCTCCATTCCAGTGCTGTAGAAACCTTTCCCAGTCTTCCCAAAGTCCTACTGCAATGGATAATGGAAGCAAAGAACAGATGCTCAACATCAAAGCTATCTTTACACTAAGTGAAGTCTCACAGCAAAATACAGCCACCAAAAAAAAACCCCAAAAACAAAACCAGAAAGGACATAAAATCATAATTTAAAGGCGGGGGGAAACCAAAAATTGTCAGAAAAAAAACATTAGAAAATAATAGATCTATCATCTATCTATCTATCTATCTATCTATCTATCCATCTATCTATCTATCTATCTATCTATCATTATTGTATATACCATAAAATAATATATAAAAATATAAATAATGATACATATTATTTTTATATATTTGTATATACATAAATAATAGATCTAATATTAGAAAATAATAAATTGCTGCCATTAAGCTATGCTGTGGCCATCTGAGCCAGGGACTGCAAAACTGAACAATGGGGAGGCTGCAGGGAAAGTTTGAAATGATTTAAAGATCCAAATGTCCCTCAGAGGGACAGGACTTCAGATCATTTTTGCAAAAATTGACTTTCTTCCCAATCCAGAGAACATGAATAAGTGTTCCTGAGGAGTGAGGAGAGATAATCAATAAAGTGAGAAAGACGCAAACACACAATGCCAACAGGTGGCTTGGTCACACATGCTGATCTCTGAGGCATTAAAGCTGAAAGCCAGAAAAAGTGTTTTCTGGAGATTTACTTTGTGCACAGCATTATTCTCACAAGGGCCCTGTTCATTTGTTGACAAAAGAAGGAGTGTCCCATGTGCACACTTGGCTCTTCCTGTCCATCCAAGTGCTAAAATGGAGAGTTCTTAAATTAAAATATTAATGTGCTTTGAAAAAATATGAGAAACTTAGAGAGGTTTCAACAGGTATTTTCTGCTCCATTTTCCTATCTCATCATGGGCAAAGAAAGTAATTTCTAGAGGATATCATTACCCAGAGCATTCAGATACACAAAACAAGAAAATTTCATGGAATCACAGAATGGTTTGGGTTGGAAGGAACCACAAAGACCATTCAGTTCTACCATGGCAGGGATGCCACCCACTAGCCCAGTTGCTCAAAGCCTCATCCTGTAGTGGTTATATTTTCTGGAAAAATCCCCTTGCTCAGGATCCTTCTCCTGGGAAGCTGAGAAGCCTCAGAAAAATAGGAAAACATTATCTCATTTGCTTCTCCTGTGTTTTGCTCCTTTGGAATGTGGTAGAAGATTGTTTATTTTCAACAGGTGATTGTTTCATTGGTTTCTTGTGAATTGTTTTGTCTTATTGACCAATCAGTGCCAAGCTGTGTCAAGGCTCTGGAAAAAGTCACGAGTTTTCATTATTATCCTTTTAGCCTTCTGTCTGTATCTTTTCTGTATTCTTTAGTATTCTTTAGTATAGTTTATTTAATATTCTTTAATATAATATAGATCATAAAATAATAAAATTACCTTCAAAAATATGGAGTCAGATTCATCATTCCTTCCTTTGTCTGGGAACCCCACAAATACAATATCACCCAACCTGAACACATCCAATTCAAACCCATCAGGAAAATCTCTTTCCTATGTGTTTGTTGCAAAGTTAAAATTTGGGCTGCAAATTGCCTTTCTTTAGTGTATTTTTCAAAGTCTTTGAGGAACGTGGTAAATGATGGGGAAAGATCACAGTGCAGGTGGGCAGGGATGTATGAAGAGGGTTTGGGATGAGGAGCAAGACGTGGGAGATGCCACTTGTTCACAGTTGGGAGTGTTTGAGGAGGTGATCCAAATGAAGAACAAGTATCCAAAATGGAAATTAGCATTTTGCACATCAGTGACTTGTGAGAAAAAATGGGTGTGAGTGTGTGGCTGTTTAAATACAACTCTAAATTACAACCCCCAAAGCCTTAAATACTTCTAAACTAGCATTTAATCACATCACACAAGGGTAATATGACAGCATTCCCTTTGCTGTACCCACATGCCCAAAGAGCCCCTCCTGAGGAAGCACAGGAAAGAAAGGGCACTGCAAATTTAAACAGAAAAATCCAAAACGTTGGTTGTGCCACTTTAAAATGACACATCATTGAGTCTCTGCATGACATGGACTTCAAGCGTTTTGCAGCAGTAAATGTCTGATAAACAAAAGCAGTATTATTGCTGAATAATTTGGGTAAGTAAATGAAACCCTTATTATGACTCTGGTACCCAGAGTGTGCTCTCTCTGTAGGATTTCATCCAAAAAGGCTGCAAACAAAGCACTGAGAATTAGCTGCGGCCAGATGAGAGCAAAACAGCAACAAATGAAGGCCAGGGAAATGGGAAGATGAAAGCTTCATGGCAGCACAAGTGTCCTACTTCTCCGAGCCAGCTCATCTTCAAAGCAAACTGAGAGCAGATGAACCTGGGAGCAGAATCCACTGAGCACCCTGGGCTCTGCTTCTCCTCCCCAGGAGATGGGAGGGAGAGGATCCATCAGCCTCCTTCTCCTGGCAAGGGCTGGCTGTTCTCACCTGGGGGTATTGGAAGGGTTTCAGCACACTGGACCTCTCCATGCCCCCACAAGACCAGTTTCTGTTTTGTTCTGTGGCTGATAAACCAAAGCCTGGGGAGGTCAATTGACTCCTGGCAGCAAAGCTCCTCATTCCCGCAGAATGTAATCCCTCTTCTGTACTCTCTGTCCTGGAAAGTCAGCCAGGAAGATATAAATTTAAATATTTCATAGAACTAAATATTTAATCCCTCTCAACACCCACCTCTTCTCTGCTCTATTCCATTTCTTCACTCCTCCTCTATTGCAATGTGTTCATTTTGCCTCTTCCTTTACCCCCTCCGGTGGTTGGTCTCCCTGCAGCCCCTGGTTTCTACTATTTTTACTCTTTTACTCATTCTGTTGCTGCTTTCTTGTCTCTTTTATCCATCACCCAGGAGTGTGCAGTGTTTTCTATCACACACTGGCTTGTTGAACAGAAATCCTTGAGAAAGGAAGCCCCTCATCAGTTCTAGGTATTCCTCCTCTCATCCTGGTTTCCAATTTAGGGACTTTTTTGATCCCTGCTTGGCTCAGTGCTGTATGAGGGCCACAAGAAATGACCACATCTCATGCATTGGGATGAGTGTGCCCAAGGGCTGTGGCTGCCCTTGGACCCCTGGAAGTGTCCAAGGCCACCTTGGACAGGGCTTGGAGCACCCTGGCATAGTGGAAGGTGTCCCTGCCCGTGGCAGGGGTGGAACTGGATGATTTTTGAGGTATCTTCCAACCCAAACCATGTCCTGTCTCCATGAATTGGGTGTCCCCAACACCACCACAGCACTTGCAGGACCAGCTCCCAGTCCTGTGCCAGGGGAGTCATGTGGAGGGTTTTGAAAAGGGCTGGAGAGCTGCTGCTATTTGAGATCCTCTTTTGAAAAATATCAACTCCATCTCAGCTGGTGCCCAGTGATGTTAAAGGCTGCTCTGGAAATCACCACTCTCCCTCTCCCCTGCTGGGCCAATCAGATGAGCAAAGGATGAGAGGGAATGGAAAAGCTCATCCAGATTCCAGAGCAGGCAGGAATCAATTTAGAATCATGGAATGGTTTGGGTTGGAATGGACCTTAAAGATCATTTAACACACCTCCACACCAGTGTGACAGTACACAGCTGACAGGTCACACAAATTGGAAGAAGGAACATGTCAATGTACTCAGGAAAGCAAGGAAAAATACCCTGAACAAAGATGATCAGAAAACTAGAACTTGCTGATTTTTACAGCACTTTGGAGACAGTTAAACTTTCACCATTTCACATTTATTATCATTTTTCATTCAAGTTCTGAACACATCTTACAGAAAAGGGATGGTTGTCACTAACATGACAGCGTCTGTACTTACTCCTACTTTATTCCTCTGTAATTTTTGAAGTTGTAGATTTGAGTCAATAATCTATTTATTCAGGGACTTTCTGCTTTCCAACCTCCACCTATGTTGTCACCCACTCAAACTAAGGCAGCAGGGTCAAATTCCATATATTGTTCTACTGCAGCACTTGACACAGCTGTCCTGGATTAGTGGATATTAGGTACCTGTTTCAGTTCCCTGGACTTCTACATGGAAACAAGTGAATAGTAATGGACAAAGACTTTCCTTGTTTCCAGCTGAATCAGTCCATCCACATCTGAAGGAGTGTTTGTATGAAGAACAATTGTTCCTTAAGCCCCTGACTTAACAAAACAATCATCTACACAAAGAAGTGAAACAGCAGAATACCAAAAACAAGCAAGTTTGACCTGAGCACCTGTTAGGAATAAATGTTCTTTTGCATATTTGCAATCAAGGCATGCAAAACACTCTTATTTGTCCCAGATTTTGTGTCAAAGAGAAACACAAGCAGGCTTTACTAGGAGCTTCAAAGAAACTTCCAGTGACACAGCGGTGGGATTTATGGTCCAAGGATTTGCTTAGCTTTTCCACAGAAGCAGGCAGTTTAAAAAGCAATCCAAAATCAACTCTGGAGCTCCAATACACAGGACAAAATAACTTTTTCCTGAGCCAGGGCATTGTGCAGGGTAAAGCAGCAGGTACATGCTGCCCACTGGCACCAACAATAAGGGAACCTCTTAACCCCACTGAAGGCTGTAAATGTGTTTTTATTTCAGAGCCTGATATGACTGTGTAGTCAAACATTACTTCTCTTGGACTTTGGGAAACTTCCCTTCATCTTCATGTATAAAATAGAAGTTTCCTCCAGCAGGGTTGCTATTTTTGATCCTGGTGCTGGGCACCCCTGGTTTCTGAGTAGGCTGCTCAAGTCCTACAGCACTGCAGGTGATTGTTCCCACTTCTCCCATTCCTGATTCAAAAGGACTTTCACAGAGAAATTCTTCTTTCATCTCAGTGCAATCAGCTGGGAGCAATTGTGGTGGGAGGAATTTTAAAAGCCAGGTTGGAATCAGCATGTGTGTGAGAAATCAAGGAAGGTGACAGGCAATGGCCAGAAAATAAATAAACTGAACTTTATTTTGCTCTGAATAGTAGGACACTAGAGGGAGTGTCTGTCCTTTTCCTTCCAAAGACTTCTTGGAAGACGAAAGTGAAATAATTTCCTGCAAGCAGTGAGTTAAATGCAGCTGATATTTAATCACCCAGAGTCACTGGAGGTGCACAAACACAGCCCTGAGTCACCACACTGACCTCTGCTTAGCTTAGCACCCTGACTTCTGCTCTGCTGGCTGCTCCCGCAGCCTGGGAGGGCTTCTCTCCTTCCCTGTTTTCCATCCCAAGGTAAGATTGGAACCTGCTCCCTTCTCACTGTTCTGTGCTCTGCTGAGCTCCTCTTTCCCCCTTAAATAATTGTAACAAGAAGCTCAAGTTCTACTGAATTCATCAGGTCAGCTGATAATCCAAAATAAATCTCTAAATCGAGACATCATAAAGAGATGGAAAATTTTTAACTTTATAGTTACAGCTGGCAAATAAGAGTTTTGCAAATATTAAGGAAAGATGAGACTATATTTAGATATATTTTATGTACATATATTTCTACGCCTGATTTTTTTATATATATATTATATATTAACATGCAAAGAATCCAAGTAGGATCCAAAGAAAGAAATAAGCCTGTTGAGACTGAGGATGTGTTTCAGGGCATGTAACCTGCATTAACCCCCTACATGACTAAAAGTGAGGGTGAAGCAGACATTTTTCTCCAAGTCATTAGGTGCCAAATAGGTCTTTGAGGTCCTCTTTGTTGTGCAAACAGCATTCAGAGGCCAGCCCCTTTACAGAAAAGGAGAAAAGGGAATTTCAGCCTCCCTCTGGCATCACAGGGGCCATACAGCTACAGCAAAGATAAGAGGAAACTTCTTAACAAGCACATGCCAGTAATTTGGGAGGCTAATTGGTGTAGAAAGCAACATCCCTAAAGTTCCTGGAGAGATTAGATGGAAATTAATTAAAATTATTTAAAACACTTTGGATAACCAGCTATCAGAAGTGACAGTCTTGGATAGGACCATAAAATAACTGATTAAGTGGAAATAAATGCAATTGGATTTGGACAACTGAATCATAGAGAGCCAAAAGGGGATGGATTAGAAAGTGATTAGGCTAATCTTGAAGGGCAAGTGAAATGAGAGGAACTTTCCAATCCTTAAAGGCTGCCATTATATTTGTTAATGTGGACAATATTTGTTTTGAAGAAGGGGAGTATAAAAAAGAGGTGCATAAATTCGTAAATTATTTAGCAAATGAAGTCAAACCACTCCTGTATGCCCCCTTCCATACACCAAGGAGAAGGAAGGAAAGCAAAACATTTAGGAGACAACAAATAAGTGGAAATACTCCCTCAGAACAACTCACAATATCTTGAGTTCCCACATTTTTGCAGAATTCCAAGAAGGATTAGAAATTCCTACAGGCACTACAAGCAGGAAAATTACTGCAACATGTTGGGGAAAAAGATGTAGGAGGGGCCCTTAAAGGTTAGATAAATCATTCTCCAGAGTTAGGAACGGCTACATCTGTCTTCCCCTCCTAAACTGCCTTATCTCAGAAAGAGTTCACCAGTTTCTGTGCAAAAAAGCTCAGCCTGTTCTTCTGCACAGCTCCATGTTGCAGCTTTCACCATCCTCAGGAGACAGAAAAGCTCGGTAAGGCAGCACATTGTTCCTGATCCTGTCCTGCCTGGTCTCTGGGTACAGAAACTTGGAGACAGCTTTTGCAGGTGCTCAGAACTGCCATAGCTGTCCTTTGGATATCTGAGCTGTGAGTTCATGAGGTTCTTACAGCCACATCTGATTACATTTAAATTAGAAAGGTATCATGATGTCCATATGAGGTTTACAGTCCTTCCAAAGAGAGCATGAAGAAATAACAGGGAGCTGGGAGAGCTGGTTGTGACAATTCAGTCTGAGACACAGCAGCTGTTGGAAAGCTTTGGAAGTACACCAGTTTTCACCAACCTGTTGTGTTGGCTCTTCTTCCCTCGAGCTCTGTGAGGGCACACAGCCACTGCCAAAGAAAATGCTATTTTCTGAGTGTTACCTGAGAGCTGCTTGTCACAGCACTGAGGAGTCAAACCTAGGAGAGCTTCAAAAGCCAGGAATACAGAGAGGGGGAAAAGGAATGAGAGGAGCTGAACACAGTGCTGTTCAAAACTCAGGACATGTGACTTAGGGCTTCAGGCAGTTCCAGGAGCTGCCTGTGCTCAACTATGTGACAAATGAGTAATGAAATAGCTGACTCTCACAATTAAAGAGCAAATATTATGTGTATGCTTAGAGAAGTTTTATAGACTTATATTTTAACCCCCTTGTGTTGTTATCAGGGGATGACCTGGGTTTGGGACATTTGGGAGGGTCAGGTTGTTACTATGGCAACATCTGACCTCCAACCAAGATTTAAGGAAGTGATCTCCATCGCTGGACAGTGAAGAAGGAGCCAATGGACAGAACTTTGGGAGAGGCCAAAGGGTTAAAAGGTGAAACCTCCATGGTTTGGGTGAGCACATGGTGGAGAAAGTCCTCTGCTCCTGGTGCCATAATATTTTCTCTATTCAGTCTTCTGTTGTATTTTTGATAATGTTTTAATAAACCTTTACATTTTTTAAGTGAGTGTCATTTCTCACAAGTACCAACAGGCACAGAGACACAGAATCCTCCCCAAAGCTGGAAAAAGCCCCAAGTGAGAAGTCAGACACACAGCATGTGGTGGAACTCAGGAAGAAGCCTACAGGTAGCAGCACAACTTACAAACAACATTTACTTATTTATTGTAAATCTATGGCCAGAAATTCCCTTCCCCACCTCTGGAACCACTCTTAAGCCCTCCAGATGAGTGATGTAGAGGGATACAATGAAAGGATTGGCCACTGCTTTGCTGCTCATGGGGGAAGATGAGCAATCCTCCAGGTTCAGATCTGAACAAACCAGTTAAAGAACAATTTGCTGTCCCTCTTTGGAGTCTGTTTTTGGTGTTTTACCCTAGAGCAGCAGGATACCAGACCTCAAATCATTCCTCCACCTGAGCTGCCAGAACAGCTCTATGGTGCTGCAATTCTGGTTAAAAGGTTGAATGAACATTTTCCCACCCCTTTGGCTGATGGAGGATCCAGCCTTGAGAAGAAAATTCTTTTGGAAGCACTTTAAAAGGTTGAATGAACATTTTCCCACCCCTTTGGCTGATGGAGGATCCAACCTTGAGCAGAAAACTCTTTTGGAATCACGGTTGCCTTTATCAATACAATGAACAAGAGAAGAGTTTTAAAGAAAACAAACATAAGTACTTAATCCCCACCATATTTCATCTTTACTGTAGAAAATCAACCATTCTTTACTCAAGTTCCTGAGTTAAACAACTTGATGTAAAATCCAAACAAAGTGAGGATGATGCAGTGCAGAGTTTTCACTAAACATGCAAGTAAAAACCACAGGCTCCTCTGCAACCATAATTCTGCTTGGAAACACATGAAAATCTGCCTTGTGGGCAGAAATCTCTCTGAAATTCATGGTTTCTTGTTAAAAATGCTGAACACCTGAGTGAAAAGGAGGCAGTTTTCACAATCAGCAATGCTAAAAGCAGCTGACTTTAGTTACAACAGGTGATTTAACTGTGGAAAGAGGGGAAGAGAGCAGATGGGGAAGTAGCTTGAATAATCAAAGTGGGAATTTCTGGGTTAATAAAAAGTAAAGTTTTTGTTGTGTGAACAAAATCAAAGGTGTTAGGGAAGGGAAATGGAAGGGAAAATTTGGATGCAAATGCAAAGTAGGAATAATTGATTTATGCTCCCTTCATTGTTCAGTCAGTTTTGACCTCATTTTATGTGTTCAGGGGCATGAAAATACAGAAGATTATGAAGGAATAAGCTACATACCCTTTCAAAAAACAGAGGGGAAAACGGAGCAATATGTTAAACAACGATTTTAAAGTCTGGTATCTCTCAGGTACACCTGAGAGAAACACTCTCACAATGTTTCCCAGACTGCTTTTAGTGGGCAGTAGAGCAATTTTTCATCACCCAGCCTTTTCTAGGTCTCAACTTTCCCTCTAAGAAAAGCCTCCTGTGTAGGTGGAACAAATCCCTCTTGCTGTAATTTGAACCATTTCTCTTTCCCCACATCTAGTGAACATCAAGAGTGTGTTTCTATTTCTGCTGCCTTTAACTCAGTGGGAGACACTTTTCACATCTTCTCTCCATCTCCTTTGAGAACCAGAGCTTTAGGGAGACTTTGTAGGCTCTTGAATTGATTTTTAACATGCTTGAGACATGTACAGCCCACCACAGCTCATCTCATTCACAGTAACATCTGCATTTGAGCTCATTACTCTCATCCCTGTTGGTAGTCAAGGGAGACAGACACACAGAGCTCTCAGACAGATACACAGCTCTTGGACATCTCAGACAGACACACATCTTCTGGAGCTCTCAGACAGACACACATCCCTGGAGCTCTCAGACAGACACACAGCTCTAATTCTCTGTTCATGACACACAGAACCACGAGGTGTTTACTCCCATCTCTGCCTTGCAGAAGATGGATTCAGCTGTCTAAGGGGGGGTTTGGTGCCACTCAAGATGTTTTAGAGCATACTGGACATCTTCATGGAACAGGCAGATGTGCACAGCCTGTGGGATTTCTGTGCCATCCTGAGCTGCTCACAAAATTCCTGAAAATATGTTTGCCCTTTTGATCTTGGTTCTTCAACAAATTCTAACCCTTTTCCCTATATTAACCTGTACTAAAGCAGAGGGGTTTTCATGACCATATTATAGAGAGGTTGTTTCAGAACCCCAGAAATTGGGAACTATGAGCCTTCTAATTTCTTTTCAACTCTACATGAGGTCATGGGAAATGCCATCACCTTTTGCACTAGTGCCAACATGTTCTTTAGCACCAATTGCTCCTTTTGTATTCTCTGCTGTTTTCCTGAAAAGTATAAAGAGAGAAATTTTATCCTTAACCTCATTGTCAGGTAAATAAGTAAAAAAGATCTTTTGCTTTCCTCTCAAAAAACTTCCTATATTCATGGTACTTTACAAAGCCTTCCATATTCCCATAGTGATTTCAACCCATTCCCATTTTACCAGTTCTGGAATTTTTGTCCCATGTTTAATGTCCCTGCCTTTTCTGCCTTAGTCCTGCTTCCCCCTTCTGCTGCCTGTGCTGCTGAGGATGGATCCCGGGGCATGAAGAATTTCCTGGGCTGTGAGTGCACATTGCTGGGTCATGGATGGGGAGCTTCTCATCAACCAACATCCCCAAATCCTTCTCCCCAGAAGTCCCTTCTCCCCAAAACTTATATTTGTGCTTGGGATTGCCCAGACCCAGGTGCTGGTCCCTGCTCTTGCAATAAATTGCAGCTCATGAAGTTCTGAAGGCAGAATGGGGATGATCCTACCAACCTAGGCAAGTTATTCTGCAGCATTAGGTGCTTACAACACTTCCCTCCTGCTTATCCTTTTCCTTGCTTGAAACAGAAACAAGCCTTGTGGCAGGCTGGCAGGGGATCCACACAAAAACTTCCCTAATTTCTTCTACAAAAAAAAAAAAAAAAATTAAAAATATCAAAGTGGCAGCCTGAGGAGACAAACCACCTACTGCCTCTTCTCACTTGCCTTCCTCATCTGAACACAGCAGGTTCCGACACAGTCCAGGGGAACCTTGTTTTCCCAGCAGAAGAACAAACAAGGACAGATGGGGGATAAAGTGAATAATCAGAAAATCAGAACAACAACAGGGTTAGTATCTACCTGCTGGTTACTTCACTGCTTCACCAGGATGTGCATCTGAAAAGCAGTGAAACTCCCAGCCAGGAACAAAATCGTGGAGTTTCATCAGTGCTCGTTTACAAGCTCTCTACCCCAGCACAGAGACTTTTCTGGAATTATTTATGACCTGTAAAGTCAAACAGCAGACTCCAGAACAGTGATCTCAGCTGATTTTTTTTCCAGCTACCTTTGATCAGAAATGCTTGTGCCATTGGTCTGTTGTTTAACACAAGCTTCCATGAAAACTGAGCATCGTTTGTTTCCTTCTCGATGACTTTGGACTCACAGATATTTCAGTACACATTCTTTGATTATTGATTTTTATTTCGCAGACCTGTGGATGTGGCACTTGGGGACATGAGTTAGTGGTGGCCTTGGAATGGCTGGGCTCGATGATGTTAGAGGTCATAAGTAAAACCCCACCATGTAAATCACAGTGGATGTTGTCTTATGATTCAAAGTGTTTGGGTTTATAAAAAGAAAGAAATAAATAAAAGCAATAAAATTTGCACAGGCAAAGGAAGTTTCATAATCATCTATGCTGATGCCTCCAGAATAAAGTTTTCACCAAATAATTTATGTATGAAACCTCATTACACCAACAGGAACCAGAACACCTTTGGAAGGAAGCATTCATTCTTTCGGATTTTTTAGGTAAACAATTCAATTCAAGCAGCACTTTGGGGACAAAAAGCCTTTCTGTTTCATGGATTATACAGAAGGATAAGGCCTTGAAATTAAAACAGAGATTTTTACTATTTGAGCTAAAAAAATTATTCATTTTTGGAATGTCTGAAATAGTATGTATAACAATTGCCGGACCATGTTCACATGAATTTTTCAGTAATATTTGTCATGTAAACATAGTCAGTTTTATTAGTTTTGGTGAAAATTCTTAATCCCTCCATCCCCTTTAAGCCATAGTTAGTTCATTTTAATAGACAAATGCAAGCACTCTTGTATTATAAACCTGTGTGTCTATCAGAAATCAAAGTTGATGTGATTAAAATATTTCGTTTTCACTTCCTAATCTGAGCATTGCCAGGAAATGAAAAGACAAAGCAGATTTATATAAGTATATAACACAGTCACAGAATTTTCTGAGATCAGTTTGCTGGAATGCTGTTTCTTCTACTTAAACTCTTGAAGAATTTAGAAAAATGCCACTTCCCATGCTAAATTCTGAATTTCCTGAGGGAAAGTTACCAAATGTAAATACATTCCAGTGAAGTTGCTTGGCATTTATCAAGTTTAATTATTTTGCCTGAATTATCTTTCTTCAGCTTAAAATTTTATTACCAAGATAAAAATCAGTCATTTATACTGAATATATTAATTAAAAAGATTAAAAGAAAAACTCTTTTCTTGGACTGATTGAAATTTTGAAGTCAAACATACAAGTGCTTTATTCTAATGAGATAAATATTTTTAAATTTTTTTTATGTCTATGGTTAGTGTTCATTAATCACTTTTTTTCCCTGCATTTTTAACAGAACTTTACATCCTTTCTAGAAAATGTAAGTTAACATTTACTGCAGAAGAAGAAATCAAGCAATGAATTGAAGAAAAAAGTGAATCTTCTTTCAAGTTGAACACTTTGTAGACAAGAAAGTGGATCTTTTCCATCAGCTGTGGAGGACATCAGGTTTCTAAGATAACCTGTGATTTAATAGGAGTGGGACAGGACAGGAATATTCTCTCTGGGATTTTTGAACAATATGTTGCAAGAAAAATTACTTATCCTTCTTGGCCACCAAATCATCTTGTCTGCAAGGCAGTAAAATTGGAATACAAACCAAAACAATTTTAATAGGCATTGTCTGAATAGGTACAAATCTGAGACTTCTCAGCTCAGAAGTTCCAGTTCTCTGTACTGACTGAAAACAAGGCAATTAATTCAGAAATACAAAAATCGTCTTTGTTCCTTCTCTTCATACACCTGCCCCGAAAAATATAATTCTGGGTTGTGCATTTCTTCTTTTGGCTTCCTAAGGCACTCCCAGAAAGAGCAGGGATGAAGCAGTTGCTCATCCCATTATTTACTGCAGTTCCTGACAGTCTGCCAGCCTCCTTCCACCACCAGAAACTCACGGGGTGTCTGCAGACTGAGGACAGAGTCCAAGCTGGGGCTGGGGACACTGGGATTGACAATGAATGATCAGGGCTGGTCTTGGACAAATGAATTGTCCAAGTTCTCAAGTAACTTGAAGCTGGAATGGCTTTTCAGTGTCCTTAGAGGTAAATGTTGCCTTAAATTAGTGTCACAAAGATAATTACTGTGCAGGAAAATCAAACTGCTTTTTGAGGCTGAAGGAGAATAGTAAAGGTCAGGAGGGAGCGCCTGAGAAATCTCCTGAAAGTTCTTTTACTGGCAGCTGTCAGAGAACTGTTTATCTCAGAATTTACTGTTGTTAAGAATTTATTGGCTTTGTTTATCTGAAAATTTATTATTTCTGAGAATTTATTATTTTTGTTTATCTGAGAAATTATTATTTAGATGGGGGTCTGAATCAGCTAAAATACATCTGCCTCCAAATATCATGACAGACATTTTTGCTTATATTTAATTACTCCTACAAGCCCACACAACAACATTTTAAAGCAGGGCTGAGATCAAGAAGTTCTTGGTTTAAAAATGTCCTCTTGTCATCATCAGCTGATGAAACTGAAGAAGAAAAATGCCCAGGGTGCACATGCAGGATGCTGTTGCTCAATACCCAGAGACACAGGGGCAATTCATCCCCCCAAGGAAACTGGCTGAGATGGATGGGATGAATTAGGCCAATTCTGCCTCTCTCTCTGCTGAAACTGAGGGAAGTTTATAAGGATAACTTGTACCAGACAACCAAATTTCAAGCCAGGAGAACTCTACTCAGCTCCCATTAAAAGCCATGGGTAAGTGAATTGTAGCACTGATACCTGACAGAGATGTAAAGCCTAATATTTGACAAAGTGCTTTTCAAAATGCATGAAAACAGCTCTATTACCACCACATAAACAAAGACCTGTTAAATTAGAGAAAGAAGATGTTCTGTCCACAGTAGAACAGACACACACCACAAGCTTGACTTCTCTAAACTTTGCAAAACCTGAGAAGAAGCTGCCTGGTAAATCAAAGCAATGTTTTGTTGTGAGGAAATTAAGAATTCAAGGTCACAGTGTGGAACTCAGGGCTGTTTGGGTTTGGAGTCATCCAAAATGCTGCATCCAATGTACCAAGGGGATATGGCCAGCAAGACACATTGAACTGGGTCACTATTGAACATTCAAAACTCCCTTCCTCCCATCTCTCCATGGGCTTCTTTTGTGCCATCCTTGAAATGCTACTCAATGCCAGGGTTAAACTGTCAAAGATATATTTGTAAAGGACCTGGAAACACCAGTCACACTGCTCAGGATGCAGTCAGACTATTAAATTTTAAAGTATTTTGCTTTTTATTGGGTTTTAATGTTCTTATTTTGATGTTCTGATCTTTTGGACTGTGCAGAGTTGAGCACCAGACCCATTTTTATTGACAGCAGGGATGTGCACGACAGGGGAGTGGTACAGCAGCAGATAATCAGGTATAAAAAGGATACATGGATGGCTGCATTCTGCCATTGTTGAGTTGCCAATCAAAACCCACATTATTATTCAAAAATAGGTTGTTACATCCATGGAGATGGAACTCGCCTGTCAGTCTGGAGTGTTTGTAGACAGCCTCAGACCGAGGTCTAAAAATGGTTTGACTGACAATTGTACCCTGCAGTGAGAGCAGAATCCTCTCCTCCCAGTTTTAATTGCATGCCTCTTGTAAATAAATGTAGTTTAAAAATATTAACTAAGATGCAGCTGTGTTTAACTAGGATTTTTTTTTCTAATCTTCCAGAGTGTTCCTCAGTATTTTTCAAGGCTTTGGAGCACTGCATGATATGGTGAGTATTACTGCTATGCTGTCTGCTGCTCATGGAAATTACAGCACAGCTAAAAGAAGCAAGAGAATTTCCACTGTAACCCAGGACTGTTAGATGCTGAAAACTTCTAGAAAACAAAAGGGTTTAAGAGGGAAACTTTTCCTGTCACTCTCCAAGTTGAGCAATTTGAAAGGAAAATAAGATCCACCTTTTCTCACTTGGCATTTCCATTCCAGCTCATTCTCTGACTTCCACTCTTCTCATGTTGACTCAAAATTACTTTCACAGTCCTGAGTGCAACTGCAAAGTCCCAGCTCTGAAAGCCTTGCACTTGATAATTCAAGGACAATGAGTCAATTGAATATAAACCAACCCAGATAAGTTTAGGCTGGAAAAGAGAATTTCTGCTAATTCTATGCAGCGTGTGTTATTCTGTACTAACCAATGAGATACAATCAAAGGTTATTTTAATCAGGATGGGTTATAAGGTTAAGGGACTTTTTTTATCTTTCACTAAGTTGGAAACTAAATTTTCATTACATTTTGTGTCAAGGAGACAAGATACATTTTTTAAGAACTTTTTCCAAAAAGACTCTAAATATTTTTTTCCCAGAGTTGTCTGCCTTGAACTTTTTACATTTCTGTTTTTACAATTGCCATATGGGCTTCAGTTATGGTAATTTGTGTAGGGTGCTTAGGTATTTTTATACATCATTTTTATGCCTTTTAAAACAGCAGATGGAGTTGAGCTGAAGTTTGTAGAGCTGTAAACAAGTGGGTATAAACCAGGAGGGGTGTGAAAGGCTGTGCTAAGGGTACTCCACGTTATTTGTTTAATAGCAAGAAAACATCAAATCTCTTAAAATTATATTGGCACCAGGAATTGCTGAGTAGTGCAAGAAGGAACACAACCAAACTACTGAGGTTCATTGTACCAAACAACCCTCCCAGACACAAAAGGAGTCCCTGCTCTCCAAAACCTGCCTTGCAGAGGGGATAAACACAAAGGAGTGAATGAATAATCAGACAGGAATGGGCAAGGAAAGCAATGAGCTCCCAATAAATTTTCTGGATTAGCCAAACTAACAGATTCTGTTAACATTTTCAATGTGCTCAGTGGGAAGATATTGAATGTGACCAATTTACTTTTCTTTGTTCCATCAGGAGAGCAAAAAGTAGATGCCAGCTGGAGATGCTGAAAAAACAGGTTGTCCAAACCAAATAGGTTGACCTTTCTCAGATCAGAAATGGGCAGAGGACATGTCTTGGTTTGAAAAGACAGGTGTTTGCTGAGGAAGGCAGGAGCCATCATTGAAATGGAAAATGTAAACCCACTCCCTCTGAATAATTATAATTTTGAAATTAAGGGGCTCTCAGGAAAAGATATGGGAATAAGAATAACAGTTCTTTACCAGGAAAAAAAAAATTAAAAACCCAAATACAATAGTACAAAAAAACCCTAGAAAACAAACCATTGCCAGAGTCAGAACATGGGAATAGAATACACACATATCTTACAACTCAGGACAGGACACGGAGACCCCTCAGCACAGTCTCAGAAAGGGAGATAATGACTGGGTGATGTTTATTACCCATATTTAATATGTTAAATAGGGCAAATAGGGGTAATTAACCAGGCACCTGAACTCCCTCCAGAAAAAGAAGTAAAACATGGGAAATACCCAAATCTGCAGCTGCAAGGGAAATCAATGTTGTATCACAGATGTTGCTTGATTTCTTTCATTATTAGTCCTCCAATTATGATAGAATAAGGTTATTAATTAACATTGGATCTGGGAATTGTATGAGAGAGGGGAGGGGAGAGTTCTCTGCACAGCACATCCAGCAGGGCACAGTCCCAGTCAGGATCTCCAGACAATAAACCAATGTATAAATAAATGGTTATTTCAAGTACCTAAAGCTGTTGGTGTGATTTATATCACTACCCTTTATCAAGTGCCTACTAAATGCCATAGCCTTTTAATACAATTTCTTGTGCTCTTGTGTCAATTTTTTGAGTGTTTTAGGGCACTGAAATTCATTATAGATAGGACTACAGTGACATTTGGTTTAATTAATTTCTCTATTATGTCACAGCTTGAAAGAGAAGCAATCAGATATTACTAAAATATGAGAGCACTCTGCTTTTTTCATAGTTTGGAAGAACCTTAAATTTGCTTATGGAACTACCTTGGAAGTTGATTTGTAAAAGCAACATAGTTCTCTACTCCTCAAGGGTCATTGGGATTGGATTTTTCTCATTTTTTCTTATGGCAGAAGCTGGTGTTGATAAAGTCCTTGTTTTGCTGGTGGAAGGGCCTCTTTACTCCTGTTTTAATCAGGTGCAATGGAATTCCTGTTTTACAATGGCACTTCCTTGGGATGGTTACTGAAAAAAATTGATTATAATTCCCAAAGAGAAATATTAGGTTCAGCTTCTTTGATGACTGATCCTATGTCCAAAAACTTAGGGATAAAACTTAAAGCAATTTTATCTAGTCCTAGCAGTGGTTAAATCCCAAGTTTTCAGTGGAATTCCTTGTGCAGAATCCCTCTGATTCAATGATCCACTCAAGCTGAGGTGGGCATTGTGGCTTTTCAGGACAGGGGCTGGGCTCACTTTTCAGGCAATATGTCAGAATTTAGAATCCTTTGGAAATGGGAAACCCTCCTTCAGCCCTGAAAAACCTGTAACCTGCAGGCTGGACACTGGAGAGGGATTCACCAACCTGGGTGTGCAAAATAAAAAGAAACTGGTGGTGATTTGGGCACATTTTAAGGTACTAACAACGAATCATGCATCAGTAGGACTGCACACCCTGTTAGTGAGACCTGAGCAAAGATCCCAATAAAATTCAAGTGGCTTTTTAAGTGGATTTTAATTTTGAAGTCCATTTCGTTAAAAAAAAAAATAAAGACAGTCAAAATAAACAAAAAGAAACTGAGATGCACCAGGTCAGAGACCTGAGATTGTGTATGGCAATCCCTAAAAACCCCAATTCTCAGGAGACACTGAGATGCTGCTGCCAGGGCCTGGTTTACATTTATCCCAGTGATTTTTTAGCAGCCAAAAAACCCCAACATCTCCCTTTTCTTGCCACAAGCTGGCATATTCCTGCTTGTCAGGGTTTATTGAACAGCAAAAATTAGCAGGTGGGCTCAAGGAGAAAAGCTTTAAATCGTGCTGATAAATGGCAGCTATTGCTTGGATGGGAAGTAATTAAGACCTTGATGATAGGTTTAGCTCAGGAGCCTGAGGAAACAGAAATAACACCCAGTATTTGCAGTCATTAGGCACGGGAGGATCTTGCCAATTAAAATCCTACAGCGAAGGGAATGCGTGAAGCATTTGCAGGGTGATGATTCACACAAACCTGCTAATGAAGAATTTTTCATGCCTTCACAACTGGATTTCTTCTCACCTGATCCCCAAATAATAACATCAGACTCAATTTATATTGAATCAAAATAACCTGGGGAGATAAATAATTCCCATTCCTTTAAAAACACACCTGGACAATAAGTTCAATTGTCAGTGTTAAGTTAAAACATCCCAAAAAGCAAAATTATGTTGGTGGATATTTTTAGGCATCACAAGGGAAGGTTGTGGTATGGTTTAGACCATGCTGTCAAAGCTATGTGATAGAATGGGCCAGTCTGACATCACTGCTAACAAAAAAATCATGTTTAAAAGAAAAAAAAAAGGAAAAAAAAAAGAAAAAAAAAAGGTGTACTCAAAGGAAGGCACTGCAAAAAAAAAACAAGTTTAAAAAGAAAAAAAAAAAAAAAAAAAAAAAAGAAAAAAAGAAAGGTGTACTCAAAGGAAGGGGTCAAACAAAAATTTTTTAAAAAGGAAGAAAAACATTAAAAAGTTCCTTGCAGCATAAAATCTTTGCAAAAAATATAAAATTAATATATGCCATGTGGGGGTAATTTTACACAGCAGAAGACTTGGTTTGACCCTAACCTGATACTTGCCTTAATTTCAGATACTGCCCTCTGCTTGTTTTAAAGCAGGATATAAAAAGTCATACTCTGTTTTTTTCTGCAGCTTTAAATTGTACAGGGGAAAAAAAAACAGAAAAGAAATCCCTAAATATATTATAATCAAGAGATAATCCAAAAGGCTTCATTTAAACAGATTTTTAAGACACTGCAGCAATCTAAAGGTTATATAAACTTCAGCTAAGCTTCTTAATATAGGTGTTTAAGCATTATGGAGATTTGATTTTTAACTTAGTGTCGGTCACAAAGGCCCTCAGCCAGCAAATACATGAATTAAATTTGAATGCTAAGCAGAGATTATTGGTTCATAAAGCCACCATAAAGAACAGATATTTTTGTAGCTAACATGAGTCACCCAAACTTAAGACTTTGGGCATACATTTCTTTCAAAATATCCATGTTTCTGGGGGGAAAAAATTAATTAAAAGTAGATTAGCATGTTCCCAGAAAGAAAATGCATTCAGATAATGCAAAGTGCCATAGAGGGAAGGATATTACTCATTCTTTTCTGACCTACAGGATTTAATCTTTCCTTATTAAAATTAAAAAAAAAATAAAACCAGTAGACTACAGCCTCTGTGCTATCCACCACATCATAGAGCCTTTGTGAATAATTTGGTTTAAATAAACACCCACCAAAATATTGGAAGTGGAGATGTTTCCTTCTCATTTCAGAGGCAAGAGCATCCAATAACCTGTTAGTGCCCTGGTCAGGAAGAGCAAACTTTAGAGATATTAATTAGCAGAAGAACAGCTTGTTTGTTTCTCACTGGGGTTCTGTTCTTCAGAGGGGCTCTGAGAGCTCACAACACAAAAAGGATATTCTGGAAAGCAGAGGAAGCCAAAGCCAGCAGCTTTCAAGAGCAAAGCAGGGTATTCCAGGAGGGATGAGCAGGAGGATGAGGGGCTTACCCTGATCACAGGCTCTGAGCAGGGGGGTGCAAATGTGGAGGAGATTTACACCAGCTTTGCTCCTAACAACCACCCCCTTGCCACTACCAACACTCCAAGAATTAACAGGAAAAGAGGGTCACCAAGACTCCAGCCTTGCTGTGTCACCTCTCCCCAGCAGAGTTTTCCTCTTTGATCTTATTTAATTGTCATTCTCAGAGGGAATCAATTGTCTGTGATCATTGCCAAATGAAAGCACTTAGAGCTGTTATTACTGAAAATATATTTATTAATGTTTAGGGACCTTCCCAAGAAGCTTCTGGCTTCTACAGCATTTCAAATGTAGGGAAAATAATAATTTTTAAAGAAGAAGAACTTTAAATCTGCTTTTGTTTTCTTTCAACTCAGAAATGTTCCTTCCACAGTGATTTGAGTCACTTAGAGAGCCCTTCATTTGCATAAGGAATCAGATTTCACTTTTTGCCAGTTTTGTGCTGCTAAAATTGCTGTTTATCCCTTTGCAGCTCCTTCTGCAGGAGTAATGTCTTGTACAAGTCTGGTAAATAATATACTTAATTTCTTTGTGTGCCAAGTGGAACACAAAGTCAGTGTGGGGTAGCATTCAGAGCTATCAAAAGAGCTCCCTGAAAAAGATTTTGATGAGATTTTACATTTTCTCTCAAAATGCCATTTAGCTTTATGAGAATCCTGGATTGTAACTTTTCAGGGTAATGAATAAAAGACATGACTCATGGTTATATTTCTTTTCTTTTCTTTTTTTTTCTTTTTTTTTTTTTTCTTTTTGAATAGGGGGGTTAATGCAGTTACTTAAAATATTATGTGTTTGAAGAACTTTATTTAATCCAGCAGAGCCCAGGACAGTAAATCAATATTAATCAGGTAATACACCCAGGGGAAATTGGAGCCATTGTCCCATTAGGCACAATTATTTGTTACATTTATGAGCTCATCCAGTTAATTAATTATCATAAAACTCACAGTGTGTCAGAGTGAGACCCTCTAAGGATTTCTCTCCTGTTTACAAAGCAACTAAAACGTTTTCCATTTAACAGCAAAGGTGCAAATGTCATGAAGTTCTTCCAATCCTCTCTGGCTACACAAAATACTGTTTCAAACAGGTATCAAGAGACGGGATCGAGCCAGAGAAATGAGTTTCTATAAAGCAATTAGGTGTGAATTTTTCACCTGGTAGTTACTTGCAATGTCTGTTCTTGTGCATAGTTTTTAATCAAAAAAAGGTGGGCCATAATTTGGTTACCAGCCTCTCCAGGACTCAGAGAAATTTGGTTTGAGTTTTCCTCAGGACTGTACCAGCTGCAAAGGGATCCAAAGATGTGCAAAGGGATCTAAGGAGCTGTTAACCCACATCCTGCAGAGCTTATTTTGTGGAAAGAAAAAAATCTGATGGATAAAACAAGATAGAAAAGCAAGTCCAGGTATAATCCTGCCTGTGTTCCAGGAAAGCCTGGACCTGGCTCAGACACCTCTGCACCCCCCCTCAAAAGGCTTCAAAACTGCATCCCAATAAAAACTTTTTATTCACAATTTGCATGGGTTCCTAGGAGATTTTGGGACTAAACAACAGCTTGAATTATGTTCTCACCAGAGGCTCTGCTGTTGTTGCACGAAGATGCTGCTCCTTCTGAGTGTTTCAACCCTTCACTGGATTTGTAGGATTTGTACATCATTGAACCAGAACCTTGTTTCCTGTGCAATCAACCAATTCATACCTTTTTTACATATATTAATTGTGTCTAACTGCTCTGGGCTTTTACTGTGGGAAACAACAGCTGAGAATTTTTCTACCTTGGGGCAAAAGCTGAAATAAAACCCACTAATTCTTCATACAAAAAGAAAATATTTGATACATTGAAAAAAAAAAAATAGCAAAAAAAAAACAAATAGGAGGAGGGAAAGCAAAGAAAACCCAAATATATAAGACAGAAATAACTCCATTATCATCATACAGTTGGTATATTCATCTTTGAAGGACTTGCTGACAGGTTTCTTTAGACAAGAACTTTGAGCAGCAGAAAGCAGAGCAGCCCTGACATGAGTTGCAGGTTTCTCTCTCAGAATTCTGGCACAGAGAAATTGGAAAAGCTGAAATTTGGTTAATGGAAGCCCAAATGTCCTTCTCTTCCTTTCTAACAGCTTGAAAAATATTGCATGAGTCCCAAGGACCTGCAAGAAGTGGAAGATCAGGAGGACACTGGCTGTGATGAGAAGCTCAGGAGTGCTGCTGCCAAAGCTCCTGCTTCCATGTGCCACCACCTCCACCTTCACTTACCTAGGGAAGGACTCCCAAAATTGCTAAGACAGCTTTAGAGCTGTCGCTTTGCAGCTGCTCCCAAATATGTCAAACCAAGCTAAAATAGTCAGGTTCCAGCAATTGTCCAAAACGTCAAATCTTATGACTTCCTACTGAACTCATTTTCAATCTATTATGTTTTCATTTCATTCTTCCTAAAAAGAACAAAGTCTTCTGTGCAGGAAGAGTACATTCTGTTGCTGTCACCTGGTTTTTAAGTCAGATTCCAGGACTTTCTCCTTTATTTTAGCTTTTCCACTTTTTTTTTTGTTTGTTTGTTTTGGGGTTTTTTTTTGGTTTTTCTTGGACAGTTCTCAGTCCTAACTTTCTCAGTGCATTGCGAGCACATCTTGGTTTAATTTACTATTTGTTTGATTTTGGTAAATAGTACAGGGGAAGTTGTCTAAAGTGATGTGAAATAAGTTTTGAAAACAGTTGCAGTATTTAGAATGATAATTGGATTGGCCAGAGATGAGTCATAAGTAATGAAATGCAAGGAATAAAAATTTGATGCTATCTTGTTTGGCTGAAACAGAGTTTTGTTCCTTCAGGCCAAAAAGAGTCAATAATTATGTCTTCTACCTTCTATTTTTATGATTTTTTTGGTAGTTTTTTTAATATAATGGGATTATGCATCATTCTAAAAGGGAAACATGGTTGTTATGAGCTTGCTCTAAAAACATAGTTAATTTTGGTTATGATCTCAGAATTGTTCTGTTTCCAGTCAAAGTCAATTCATTGCCTGTTTATGCATTATTACATTAATATCACCTGTAAGATTTATGGAAAGTAGCAATGGAGTAATAAATATGACCCTTCTGCTGTCAATCACCCTTCACAAGGGACAATACAAAAACATAACTTGTTTTTACACATGTCAGGAGCCAAAATGAGAAGTTTCAAAACCAGACTTAAACATATACAAGAAAAAACACAGGAGCAGACAAGAGCCAGAGGAAGTGGTCTCAAGTTGGAGAGGCTTAGATGAAATTTAGGGAAGAATTCTTCACTGGGAAGTTGGAACAGGCTGCTCAGGGAAGTGGTAGAATCACCATCCCTGGAAGGGTTCAAGGCAGTGGCTGTGGCACTTGGGAACGTGGTTTTGTGGTGAACACGGTGCTGCTGAGGTAATGGTTGGACTCAGTGACCTTTCCCAACTTAAGGAATCAAAGAATCTATGAAATAAATGGAGGGAGAAGCCCCAGCTCTGTGGTGCACAGAAATATCTGTATCAGGGGTCCAGCTGAAGAGCAGGAAGGATGTGTAGAGAAAATTATCAAAGTCTCCAGCCCTCATAGGTCTGAGTCCCAGAGAAGGGGCTGCACCAGCACAGAGACACCCAAGGTGCTAAAAAGTTGGTTTTCAGCCCAAAATTTACTCAGCTATGTGGACTCAATACTGTCCTACCACCCAGAGGAATGGGGGTAGCAGCCCTGGAGGGGAGGCAGTGTTTTTTCCTCCTCACTCCAAATGCAATTGCCATTTAGGGAGTAACAGGTTATCAAGTAATGCACATCAAAAAAAAAAAAAAATCAGAGAAGAGTCTGAAACTGCTTATTCAAACTGCCTCATTCATTTTTATTATATATTTTTAATGAGCAATAAAAGGTTATCCCACTTACATTCTATTCAAGGAAAAAAAACCCAACACATTTGATTTGATGGCCCATCAGAGACTTATGGCATTTTAAGAACCTTGAAAATGAATCCTAAATGTTTGTGAAGCTGGATCTACAGCAGTATTTAACAATGTGGATCTGCTGTAGGTTTAAAGAAGGGATAGAAAATCAGAATATTTAAGGAATTGTCAGGTCTCGTTGCCTTTAGCAACCTTTTCCTCCTAAAATGTTCAGAGACATGACTGTGAAAACAAAACAGAGGATGCCACCAGGTCAATGCTGAATTATTTCCAGTATGGTCTTGTCTTAAACCTTGGACCTCTGATACATATTTCCATTATGCAAATGTTATAGATTTAAGCTCCTTTTCTACAAGTCAGCCTTCTCCTTTGCTGTGCCAGAGAAACTAATTTAGCATAAGGTTTGGGTGAGGGTTTTTTGCCAGAGTTTCTCAAGATGAAGCCCGAAAGATGTAATTGTGATTATTTTTCCTTTTTTCATAGAGTCACAGAATAATTTGGCTTGGGAGGGTTCTCAAAGACCATCCAGCTCCAAAACCATGCCATGGGCAGGGACATTTTCCACTACCCCACATTGCTCCAAATCCCCTCCAACCTGGCCTTGGACACTTCCAAAGGATGTGGCATCCACAATTTCTCTATGCAACCTGTCCCAATGCCTCCCCACCCTCACAGGGAAGAATGTGATATTTTCTCCTTTTAATGTTTGGCAGAGCACAAAAAACGAGCAACAGAAAGGCATAAAATCTCCATCTGTTAAAGGTATAATACCAACAAAAAGAAGTATATTCAAGGTTGATGCAGCCACTGCTGTGGAGTTAACATTTTACTGCACAGAGGAACTTTGACAGCAGAGAATCTACACAATAGATAACTTTTCCTTCAAGCCAACAAAAAGATTAGACTAGAAATAAAGGAAGATTTTCCTTACCTCACAACAGAATTGTGTGTTTATGAAAAGGAGAAATTTGGATGCAGTTTCAGCTTCACATGTGATGTGCAGAAGCTCCTGATGCATATTTGTTTCTTGCAGGACACACATTTAGTTGCAAGCTGAAGCCATTGCATTTCCATATCCCCTGTGGTTAGTCCTGTGGGAAATGAAGCTACATGACTTCATGATTCAGGGAATTTTTTGTACTTCTCGGAACATTTTAAACTTCATATTCCTGGAAAGTGAGGTTGCTACAGCAAACCACAGTGATAAGGGCAGATTTATGGAGAGACAGTGCTATACCTCTTTCTTAACACCCTTAGAGGCCAAATTCTTCTCAATGTGCTTATTCAGCTCATGAGGAATAAACCTGGCATATAGAGTAATTCAGTAACTATGCAGGGGTGGTTTAGCTGCATTTGCCACTGGATTAATTTTCTGTAATTTCCAGGAAACCATGGGTTCAATACAAATGGGCTTGCAAGACCTCAGTAATGACGTGGATTGTCTTTCCAGATGAATTGAGGCAGCATTTGGCTGATAAGAACCTGCCAAGAGGGATTAATGTTTTCATTAATGGATAATCAATTGCTTCTCTCTTCCAAACATGAACATAAACACAGAATCAAAGCCCCCCACTACCCCAAGTGCTTTGACAACATGGTGATGAATGAGATAGAATTCAACTATTTTGCAGCATTTTTGAGAGTTATTGCTTGACAACAGGGAGTTAAACCCTGCTCTTCCCAAGCTTAATTCACAGCTTCTCCTGCAAGGAAGAGACAAAATCATCCTATGAAAACAGTTTGGGAGTTGATTTGCATTAAACAATTCTGAGCATGTTTATGTAGTTTACAACTAACATCAATCACAGGGAAAAGATCAGCTATTGAAATGCTTGGGAAAGCTTCCACATGGAAAGCGTTTTGCTGAGTTATTGTACAGACAGACAATATGAAATTTATTTGGTTTGTGTCTTCCAAGAGACTGTCATTGATTAGTCCTCGCTGAAAATTACAGGATTTGAGCCTCCGATCTGGACATTCTGACCACTGGGAAAGGCTTAATCTTATACTGGTAAATCCTTCCTTGAGCAGAAATGAATTATATGTTCTGGAAATGTCCATTTCTCTCCACTGTGCAATGACCATCCAAGCCCACACACATCCTCACACATCACAGACATGAAGAGCTTGATGAGATGAATCACAGCCCACAGATCAGAAAAGATGAGTTTCTACAGCAACCCTCACCTAACTTATCTCTGGATAAATCAGTACTTATTTACTAATCCAGTTACTAATAATATACTGTCTTTTAATGTCAATATATTAATATTATTTTATAATTAATTGTAGTGTATTATTAGTGACATTTATATTTTTATTGCAATTTGTAATGCTAATTATTAATATTTATTAATTTAATAAGTATTTACTTCTTAAGTAATATGAATTTTTTTTTTGTGGGAACAGCCCTTGGTCTTGTAAGTTTCTTAACTCCTAAAATGTCATGTTCCAGGAATATTTATTACTATCTGTTTTCCAATAGTCTGAGATGACAGATTAATTGCCCAATATCAGAGCCATCCACAGCAAGAGACACAACTTTGGTAAAAGGCCTGACACTTGGGACTGAGGAATAATGAAATCAAGGTTGCAGACTGTTCAACAGTGCTAGGATCTATCATTCGAAATAAGAAAGCATAAACTTCACAGAGATAAAGGGAAAATAACATATTTCATCTGACATTGCCCAGAGAAATAGCACTTGGAAAATACACACTACTGATGTGAGATGAAGAGCTCTGTTAAGTGAATATCAACCAGCATAAGGACAATTTAAAATAAATTAATAAAATAGTTTGACTGTCATCAGAATATGAGGGAAACTCGTCCAGATAAAATATTATATAATGATCTACAAGGTGCCATGATTGTCAAACATCCTCAATTCCAGTGTTCAAGATTCCCTGAATATACACAAAATACTCAAGAATCAGAAATATGTGTGTTGTACACTGCCATCTGCAATATCATAAACATTAACTCTCCTCGCTCTGCTGAAAGAACTAAAAACAGATTAATGTAATTGGAAAGACATTTTTCATAAATTGAACGCTGGCACACTGAGTGTTATCAAGATAAATTCTCTGCTCAGAGTAGCTCTCCCTGTTCTGCCCACTGATTGCCCTGAGCAGAGAGGAAACCTTACGAGATATCCAAGTGGTAATTGGCAAATTCATCTGGAGTGAAAAATGCTCTGGAGCTCAGAGGAGACATCAACCTCCCCAGCCTTTCCCCCTGACTCTTCCCAGTCCTCCCAGGAACACCCAGGTGGGAATGAGCAGGAATCAATGCTGCCTGCCTGGGTGGGAGCAAAGTCCCATTGATTCTCTGTGGGGTCAAGGAAAGTTGAGGGAGTTCAAAATCTCTTGGAATTAACACCTTAAATGAGGGATAAAGACCTCTCTTTCCAGCCAGCTCTGATGCTGTACCTATTTTCAGCCCTGTTTTCAGCCCTGTTTTCTTGATTTGCTCAATTTATTGCTGCAATTAAGGGCATGAATTGGGGAGCTGCAGACAAAGGAAAAGCAGCTTTAAGATTACCATTGTATTTGTATTTACCATTAAGAGTGACTCATCTCAGGGATGGGCAAGAGTAAACAAACAGAGCTATATAAAGAAAAATCTGCAGTTCAACTGATGCTTCCAAGGTGTAATGAGGTTGTTGATACTTGGTATTTTCAAGGTAAGTTAGGGCTTATAATGGAAAATAATATTAGTAGGACTTGTTCCTTTTCATATCCAAAAGGAATTAACAAGTTTGGATTACTTCTGCAGAGGAAAAGCAAAGATGGGGGTATCAAGCAGAAATGAAACTTTGAACTGGGACAGTTGTGGAAATCTCAGGCTGCAGAGCATTTTCTGATGAAGGTTTCAATTAACAGCGACATTGACAGGAATCAAGGCCATGCACTAGAGATGTAAGATGAAAAATTCATGCCACAAGATGTAGTTCAGGACTTTGCTTAATGTGTCTGTCCCTTCACCATGCTGTGAATGACTACAGAGATTAACTGATTTTCTCCACCAGGAAAAAACCTTAAAGACCTGCAGGCAGTGGAGAAAGGTCTGTGGTGCAGACCTAGGACGCCTGGCTGAAGAGATCATTCTCCTTTGTTTAGGGACTGCTGGAAGGAAACTTGGCCATGGCATCTCTGATTAATATAAAAACTGTTCACTCTTGAAAGAAGCAAGGGTCCACGTTCAGATCTCCATTTTTGGACACACAGAAATCTATAAATGTGGAGGTAATTGTGGATACACAGCATGAAATAGCTTTCAGCTCAAAGTGAACCCTACCAGTGCATTCTTCCACTGGCCCTGCTTCCATAACTTCTCTGGATAACAGCAAAGAAACTTGATGTGGGCTTGGAAAATGTCTTGGAGGGAACCAGTTGTTCAGTTCCAACATTCTGCCCTGAAGGCACTGAAATAATGTCAGAAATAACTGATTTCGCTGACAAAAATAAAGTAGGCGCCAAAACACACCAGTAGAGCAGTGAAATGCAAATGTTGGAAAGAGAGCTGAAGAGAAAACTAAACATAATTAGCTCTAGATTATTTATGTTATAAATAATAATTGTTAATTGTTTCAGTCAGCATCAAGAATAATTTATTTAGTCACTCATTATACTTTTTTTTTTTTAATTATAGGAACAGAGACACAAATATATCATGGCAGACATGCTCTTAAAACTCTGTGTTTAGGTAAGAGTTTCCTCACTGACCCTGAATTAAGGTTTCTAAAAGTAAGAAATAGCTTTTTCCCAGTAAACTCTGCTATTAAATGGGGAAACTTGGATGACTGTACAAGGTTTGTACAAATAAATTGTCTGTTTGTTTTGCTGGTGGAAGAACACGATCCAGATTTAGAAGCAGGGTGGCCCCTTGTAAAGGAGGAACCTGGGCTCCAGGGTGTCCTTCAGACCTCTGAGCTCTGTCACAAGTTGGGAAGACCATTTGAGAAAGGCACTTTGCTGGTCAATCTTTGTCATATCTCTCTTGGAGGCCGTACAGAATTCCCATCCCACCTCTCAGTGGGTTTAAGGTGACCTCAGGAGCATTTCTGATCCTGCAATGAATGATGAGTGGCCTGGACACCACCGTCATGCCAGCTGTGGAGATGTTGCTTTCTTCCACAGGGCTCTCAAGGCTTTTATTTGGGTTTAGGTGGAACTTCTGTAGCTTTGAGAAAGCTGCTGGTTGCTCTGCCTGTGGTGCCTCTAGATGTTCAAAAAGAAATGTGGGAGCTGCTGTGGGTAGGGGTGTCCATTACCACAGAAACAGAAGTGAAGTTGCACCTTCACTGCCAGGTGAGGGCTTGAATTCACAGAGCTGAGGCTGAGCTCTCAATCCATTGCAGTGCTCAGGTGTTGATTTACTCTTTGGCTTAAGTCAAAGAAGTAGGAATGTGGGAAATAGTAAAGGTGAGACTTCCAAAAAGCTGTAAAAGCCGGCCTAAGAAACAGAAAGAACAGAGAACTAGCTGCAGCTGCAAAGTCTGAAAGTATAAAAAGTTACAATGGTGTACAAGCAAGGACATTAATCAATAGCTTGAGTTTTAGGCTTGGCTAAGGTAGACCTTAAGACTGCAGGAAAATATGTTTAGCAAGATAGAAGGTTTTAAGCTTAATAGTGGTGTATTGTCAAAAGAAAGAAGACAAGCAAGAATTTTGTGAAGCAGATGTACGTGTACTATTAGTAATTGGCTAAAACAATTGTCTGTAAACTTTAACAATATGCTATTGGTTAGAAAGTTTTTAAAATATTCTGTAACAAAGAAATCTTTGGCTGCTGCTGTGTGTGAGCTTTGCCATCTTCCTGTTGTCTCAGCCATGTAATGAGGCTGATTCTGCAAATAAAGCTCCAGGAATGTACCCCAGCAGTCCGGTCCTGTTTGTGAAAAGAAACCTCCCCAACACATGGAATAAGCCAGCTGGATGTTCAGGGGGACAGCACAGCCCCAGGGCAGGTGTGACAATGCAGGACAGGCACAGCTGGCACTCTCTTCACTTCCAGCTTCACACATCCTCTCTTCACCTTCACCAGACCTCAACAGGGGAATCAGAGAATCCTAGAATAGTTTGCATTCAAAAGGACCTTAAAGCTCATCTCCTTCCACCCCCTGCCATGGGCAGGGACACCTTCCACTAGACCAGATTGCTCCAAGCTCCATCCAGCCTGGCCTTGAATCCAATCCTTCCTGCTTTCCTCCTTCAGCTGTCCAACAACTGGAACATCTCCACAGAGTGCCTGAGCCCCACCTTTACCCCTCTGCAGGAATCCCAGCAGTGGGTGCCTCTGCCCTCATCCCATACCCACTCCTGTCTCTCCTCAGTGCAGCCCACACTCCACATCAAGCCAGCAGCATTCCTGCTCAGCAAGGTGTAATTCAGGAGCAGGATAATACAGTAGGTGTTAAAGACAGCCCCATTTTGCACTGGGAGAAAATGGAAAGCCAGTTGTTCTTCACACAGGAGCAGATAATTAACAGGTCTGTCTGTCAGCAAAAACCTGATAAACAACCTGTGCTACCCACAGATTTCTGTTTTTAGGACTCCCTTGTGATTAAGGGTGGAGGCATACATACAGAAGAAAGCACAGATAAAAAGATACACTTTTAACAACCAATACTGACTACCACCAAAAAGTTGCTATTACCTTTGAGAAACACATTGCTGTGATTGGAATGCTACATCCAGTCAGGAATTCATATTTTAACATTCAGGAAAGTCATACAAATTATTCAAGGGGAGGAAGGCATGCCCTACAATGAGAAGGTCCATTGGTGTAGTTGCTGCCTCTCCAATACCAAAACCTTGCCACACAAACTCAGCACACCATTTAAAGCCTTCACCCCATTCATTTGGGATTTTCAAGCTGAGATTGAATTAGAAGAAAAGTTTACTCTAAGAATTGTTTTACATTGTGATAGAGACACTTCCAGAACACATCTCAGTTTAAGCCTGGCATTGCCTAATCAATATTGAATCAAAGACTGAATAATTACTTCAATCCACATTTTAAAATTAACCTCAGCTATCAGCTAAGCTCTTTGGACTAGAGATGGAACAAAATATGCCTGCATTATCCTCAAAATGTTCAGGGTCCTTCCTGCTGAGCATTAAGATAAAGATAATATTGAATATTCATGCTTCAGAGTTCTGTGTCTCCTGGGTGAGTTGAGCAGGATTTTAATTTCCCTTGGCACCTCCTGGGGCAGATCCATTTTTGTGTAAAACAAAACCTTGCTTTGGCTGGGTTTCACTCCCACAGCTGGAGGCAGGGCAGGAGCAGCACAGGTCAGCGTGCACCGGGGCAGGCAGGGAACAGCTCCTGCTCAGAAACTCCACTGGCATCTGTGCTCACAGCAGGCACCAGGCTGGGAGTCAGGAATACATCACAGGGATTGCTGCCATCCACTCTTGGAGGCTTTTTTATCTGCTCAGGCCCCACCTGGAATCCCCCACCTGCCTCTTGTAAGCTGCAGGCCCAACATTCTTCCACATCCACAGCGCCTTGTGAGGAATGAAATGAGAAACATCTCATGCTACAGCCACCAGACCAACAGGGTCCTGCAAATCATGGGGCAGGGCAGGCAGGAGCAAGCTTGTTTATTTCTTCACAGAATCACAGAATTATTGAGGTTGAAAAAGCCCTCCAAGACCATCAAGTCCAACCTGTGACTGATCCCCACCTTGTCACCAGCCCAGAGCATTGAGTGCCACATCCAGACATTCCTTGGACACCTCCAGGGATGGGGACTCCAACACCTCGCTGGGCAGCCATTTCCAATGCCTGACCATGCTTTCCATGAAGAAATTCCTTGTGATGCCCAACCTGAGTGTCCCCTGGCACAGCCTGAAGTATCTCAGAGACAAGTCATTTCCTCTTGTCCTCTCACTTGTTCCTGGGAAAAGAAGCTGACACCCATCTTGCTCCCCTACAAAGTCCAGAGTGGAGCTGGCCTGTATCATGCTACTTCAAAAACAATTTTTGCATCTGTCTGAAATCTGTTTTCCATGTAAAGATATCCAGGTAGGATTTAATGAGCAGCCCCAGTCTTTTCCCCTCACTACAAGAAAGACATTTAGGGCAAAAGTGCTGGGAAAGGGTCTGGAGCACCAGAAGCAGCTGGGGGTGGCTCAGCCTGGAGAAAAGGAGGCTCAAGAAGGACATACCCACCCTCTAGAACTACCTGCAAGAAGGTTGTAGACAGCTGGCAATCTCTGCTCCCAGGAAAATAGTGGCAGGATGAGAGGAAATGCCCTGAAGTTTTGCCACGGGAGGTTTAGATTTGATATTCAGGAAAATTTCTTCACATAAAGAGTTGTCAAGCATTGGAACAGGCTGCCCAGGGCAGTGGTGGAATCACCATCCCTGGAAGCGTTCCAAAAATATGTGGATGTAGCAGTTGAGGACATATTTTAGTGGTGAACCTGGTGGTGGTGCTGGATTGATGATTTGACTCAGTGATCTGATTAGAACTTCAATGTTTCTATGATTATACAAAGTTTAAGGTCAGGTGAGACCATGACTTTTATTCTGGCCTCCTTTTTATTACAAGTCCTAAAATGAGAATTCACAGTCAGTAAATATATTTAGTAGATTCCTCTTTGTGTGTTTCAGTTTCTCATGAAGATAAGCCTGGTAATTAAGGGAGCCTGTGCTCACTTCGAAGAGGTGTTGCAAAACTTAACTACATTTATATTTCAAAGAAAGAGCACTGTATTAATGAGACTGACAATTAAATCCATAAGAAAGTTGATTATTTTGAACCACATGTACTGGAGGCAGGAGCATCACTCATGGTAGAAGGAGGAAGATGAAGAATGAACACTTTTAGGGAGTGCTGTCAGGCCAAGGCCAGGCATGACACAGAGCTCCTGCAAGAAGAAAAGCAAGAGGTGATTCTCTAATTTCAAAACACAGGCACATAATGGATGACAAAATTAGGTAACCAGGAAATCCTCCCTTTGCCTTTTTCCGGTTGCAAAATTGTACCTACCATGTGTTCTTTGAAATGAAAAGAAGGGTGATGTGTTCATGTGCTTTTATAGAAACACAGTTGTTGTTTGACTGGGTTTGTTCCCATTCCCACAATGTGAGCATTGCTGGTATTTCTAGAATAATTTTCAGACCTGTTGTGATTTTCAGGTCTTTCCCTGTATCTCTTTCCTGTACATGTCCAGAAGCAACTTTGTCAAATGTTCTTGGTCATAAATGACAAAGTCATAAAACATGAGTTTTATCTGCATGAAATACATGTAACAGAATTTATTAATGACCATCAGAGAAACAGCTTTTAATTAGATCAACCCCAGCAGTGTTGTTATGATGTTTTGCACCTATGTAAAATATTACCCAATAGACCTCATGTTATTCATGATAAATTTCAGTTCATTTTGGCAATTCTCCACTACTGGGGAAAAAAAAAAAAAAAAAAAACAAAAAAAAAACCACAACACACATTCCATCCCTTTGAGCAGATTTAACATTCCAGCCTAGTAGTGAGTTGGTGTTTTCATTGGTGGTGTCATTTTGCCCAGTCTCTGAGACACCACAGGAGGCCTCAGGCAGAGGCTCTGGTGCTCTTCCCATCCTTCCCTTTGGGAATTCAGCACAGAACAGGGAGTAGAACCATTACCTCTAAGGATTTTGGTTTCCCTCCAAAACTCTCCCTTTGCCTGACATTTGTCCATATTCCCTGCCTAACATATCTTACTAAACCATGTGTGGGTTACTAAAAACAGGTTTTACTGTTCCTTTCGTTTATGCATATCTACAATGCAGCTGATTTTACCTAAAATACCTTTTTCTAGACTACAGAATTTATATTTGTTTCTTGGGTAGATGAAGTGATTAGCAAAAAAGCATTGGATTTTTTTCCTTATTAAAAACATTTATGTCAGTTGAGCTGCAATAGTTATACAGGCACCATATTTTGTGCATTTTAGGTAATTTTCAAATAGTATTCTTCTGTCAAGGAGAAACTTCTGGATAAGTGACAATTAAGTCCAAGGGAAATTTAGGATTTGATTCTATCCTTAGTCACCAGACAGCTCAATACATCTTTAAATCCACTAAACATTGAGTGTTTGAGGGCGAAGCTTTGCACCACCTCGGGTTAATCAATTACCAACTCCATCTTGCTTTTTTTGACATTTTAAAACCTTATAACCTCTGCACTAATGAGAATTTCAGTGTTATTTACTGAAAAAAGGTGATGCATAGCTGCCATGTAAGTTAGACACACATGGCACAGCAGAAGATGCAGACAGGATGTGAGGATGAATATGTAGATGCTACTTATTGCACAGACACCTAAATGTGAATCTGCAGATTGAAGGGAAGAATTCTCCTGTAAAAAAACCACCAAAATGTGCCACCAGTTTTTAATGAGCACAAGAAAGATACTTTGATTTCCTGCTGTATATGACTGATAAAACTGTGATCCAAAGCAGAAAACTTTAATCCTTGTTCATCCTCAGCACACATGGACACACCAGAGAGAGGAGACTTCTCCTCTCTGAGAGGAAAATGTTCTTGCCATCAGGATGTTAACCCAGGACAGGGGAATCCTGCTTTTAATTCACTTCTCAATCCCAGTAAAGCACCTGTTACGTTACTAAGCACCAGCTTCATTACTGGTTTGAAACCAACAGAGAAAAAACCTCCCTCTTCTCTTCAAGAGCTGTTGCCATGATAAATGTTTTTCAAGTTACAGGCAGTCTTGTAATAGATATTCCCTACAGTGATTTCTGACAAATCTGCTAAAGATGAGGGTAGATGAGTAACTGCAGGAGAACCATTCATAATAAATACACCTGTTCATCCAGAAATATCTTTTTTAATTCTGCTATAAACCCAGAAGTCATCATAAAACTCATCCCTGAAATTTATCAAGATGGAAAGCATTCACAGAGTTCTGCAGGCAGACAGAATATGTAAGTACAAAAAGGAGGTTTCTTCCTAAATACAGAACTAAATGGTCAGAGGCAGCATGAATTTATCCTCATCTTTTTGTTTTCAATGATGCTCCAAAGCAAACAGAGTCAGAACATGAAAAATTAAGAGATATTGATCTTTTTTCAACAGCAGGTTCTCAGTTTTCCTATAAAATTAATATATTCTCTCAAACGCTCTTCAAATACTTTTATTAATGGGGAAGTTTTTCTGACTGTATTGATTTCCGAGGCAAAATCTCTTGGGATTTCTTCAGTAACCCCAAAAAATGAGCATCAATGTGATGGGTGAATTGTCTGAATCCTAACCAGGAATCAATGTCTTGCTCTTCTGAAAGGGAACAGTAGCAAGGCAAGATTTGCATTTAAGACCTTCTGTTGTAGTCTGTTTTACCTAACTTCTTTTTTTATTATTTTCAGAAAAGCCTTAATAATAAAAGTGGTTGATGTTTGCTTTGCAGATTTATTGATGTTTCTACAGGTTTCTCAAAATGAAGGAAAATGCCCAAGCAAGTCCCATTTCCTATTCAGAGGACTTAAATTCTGGGGGGATTTTGACATCACCATGGCAGTGACAAAACACTACAACACATGCTGGGAGAACCTTGAAGGTGCTCAATACTTAACTGGTTTTGACCAAGTGTGCAAATTTCAAGTTCTTCCTTCTTTGA
Organism: Passer montanus; assembly: GCF_014805655.1. Classification (NCBI taxonomy): domain Eukaryota; kingdom Metazoa; phylum Chordata; class Aves; order Passeriformes; family Passeridae; genus Passer; species Passer montanus. The sequence goes on along the minus strand of NW_024357502.1, from coordinate 3,294,707 downwards.
GCAGGCTGGAGTAGAGAGCTCCAGACTTCCTTCCCACCCCAAATCCAGCAGTAACTCAGTAGGAATTTGGGCATACCTGGCCTTCAAGACCAGCTTTGTGCCAAGTGCCCTTTGAGAAGGACCCCAAACCTCCTGAGGTGCTGGTGAGTGGCTCTTTGTAGTGGCAGCAGAGCAGAAAGCAGAGGGTGATGGATGTGCACAGCCCAGGGGTCAGGAAAACTTCCCCCAAATGCTGTGAGGCAGGATGGTTTTCCTCACTGCCACAGTTTCCCTGCAAGCACAGGAGTGTTTTGGGAAGTTTCTGCTGTGGAGGGACCTGTGGAGCCAAAACACATTAATCAAACCTGAAGAAAACAGATTTTATCCCAGCACCTCGTCATCTTTGTGCTTCGTTGCCCCAAGCCTGTTGTTAATATCACCTCTAAAATCCCATTAAAAATGGACCCCTTCAGGGCCTGGGTTAGGTCTCTTCAGAGCTAACCAAGCACCCTTTGGAATGCTGTACAAATATTCCTATCAGACCTTGAATGAAAAGTTAATAAATTCCAAAATTGTCCTCTGTGGAGCAAAAGGGGAGCAAACGCAGCAGCCACTTAAAGCAAATCATAATTCACAATCTGAAAATATGCAACATTAAGCACAGCCATATTTTAAATAGCAAGAATTACTTTGCAGGGCTGGAGAGGTTATAAAGCACTTCTATTTGTATTTCAGGAGCACTTACAATGCTTTGTTTTGAAAGCTTTATATTATCTTGTAAAATCAGCTCAGAGAAAGACATTGTTTTGTCATTGTCACCACAATGATGGCACCAGCTTGTCTGTCTCTGAGCTTTGTTCTCTTTATTGAGAAACAAAGATCCCACATATTTTATTCTTTCTCCTCCTACAGGCACTGAGTGGGGTGCAGCTCTGCCAAATGGGAATGGCAATTGCTCTAAAGAAATTAGAAGCTCTCAAAAAGCACCCCAGAAATATTCTTCTGACAAAGCAGGACCTTACCCTGCCCCAAATTCCCTCTCATCCCTGGTGCCTTGATTTGAAGCCTGCAAATGGAGGCTTCTCAAGCATCCTTGGATACCTGAAAATTCTGGATACCTGCAGGAGGAGTCTTCAGTGGTCCTGAGCTTGACCACTTTTGGTTGTTTTCTTTAAAAATCAAAGTGTACTGAAGAAAGCAGCTGACACAGAGCTGTGGATCTGGCTGTGATTGCTGGCAAGCTTCTTTGGTCCTGCATTCTTAAAATATTGACCAACTGCAGCCTTTGCATCTGGTGTATGAGTTGTAATTGATTCAAGTGCTTCTCTGTCACCTTGGCAAATTTTTAACCCAAGGTCAAAGCTATTTTATTATGATTATCTTCAGTCTCCAATACCTTCCAAGTGTTCAGAGCTCTCATGGGGAGAAGAGCTAAAATACAATTTTTAAAAGTTCATAAAATTTCCTATGAAAATAAACAGTAAGAATTAATCTTCTATCACAAAATATTCCTTTTAATCCACTGGTGTCCTGGAGGACAGGAAGAGGTTCCTGGAGGAGGGGTTGTACTCATGGGCACAGCTCACAGGAACTTTCTGAACTTTGCTGTCTTGAAAACATCCAAACCCCTTCTAGCCAAGGTCAAAGCACGCAAAGACACTTATTTTCCCTTTTCTCTTCTGTAGCAAACAGCATAAAATTTTCATCAGTTCTATCCCCTTTTAGCTTTGCCTTCTAGAAATAATATTTAAAAACTCCAACCTCCTTCAGCTTTGCATTTTATCAATTGTATTACCCAAGGGAGGGATTAATGATGACCCAGCCTGGAGAAAATGAGGAGCACATGGATGTTTTCTGCACTTGAAAGAGCTCCTTAAATTGGCAGCCCTGGAACATGCATTTCCAAAATGCCATCCCCTGGAGCTGATCAAGTTAATCTGACATATTTGGAATGTTTCATATCAGCTGGGACATGGCCTATGATATCCCTGACAAAAATACCTCCCACTCAGCACAGACCTTCACATTGGTCAGTAGGAATTGCTTTTGTGGGCCAGAAGAAATCTGACAAATTTTCAGACTAAAAAAAATATATTTGAAAAGAACTCAAGTTTCTTGGTTCTGGAATATCAAACTTGAAACCTCCCAGTTTCAAACAAATGTGTTTTCAAATAAACATAATTAAAGACTAATTTTTAACTTCTGGGTTTTGGGTTGGTTTTTTTGGGTTTTTTTTTTTTTGTTTGTTTGCTTTGTTTTTTGGGGTTTGTGTTTCTTTTTGTATTTCATGAACTTTACATTTGAAGGAAATTGGAATTAGACTTCAGGCCTGGAAACTGGGTACTTTGAGTACTCAAATCTCCAAATTCAGCGTGCCAGCTTGAATTCACAGGAATGGGAACCTTCCCATCCCAAAATCAGTTCAGCTGGCAAGACATGACACTGAGGAAAGATGTGCCTGAAGGAAAAGAAACCTTTTCCTGGAGAAGGTAAAGAGTCACCAGCACCAGAGAGTAAAAGTTCATCCAGTGAGTCACTGCACAGCTGACAGGGGTCACCCTGACACAGGGGATCAGGGCCTGTTCTGACTGTCAGTGTTGTTTATTCCCTAATAAAGAACTGTTATTCCTATTCCCACATCTTTGCCTGAGAGCCCCTTAATTTCAAAATTATAATAATTCAGAGGAAGGTGGTTTACATTTTTCATTTCAGGAGAGGCTCCTGCTGTCCTTAGCAGACACCTTTCTTTTCCAAGACACATCAATAGAGATGTAGAGCCTGCAGTACAATGTGCAGCCATTCCTGGCTGGCTGCTGGGCTGCTCCATAGCTGCACTTTCATGTGAGGAAACAGGGCAGCTCCACAGCCCTGACTCTTCTCTTTGACCTGGAGGTGCTGCAGCATCATGAGAGCTGAAGGCCACAGAGCCTTTGGGCCTGTGGGTGGGCAGATGTGCAGCCAGGACACATCTGTTTGAGTTTCTGGGTGCTTTGGGGGCTTTGCTGAAAGCTTCAGAAGAAAAATCAGAGTGGCAGTGACACTAATACCACATTAAAGGAAAGCCTGTGCTCACTTAAAGGTCAGCAGTGTATTAAAGTTCCCAAAGCTTCTCAGAGACACCTCTCACTGATAGACACGTTATTGATGCACTCAGGGGAGGACTCCAGTGACCTCCAGTTGTGTCTGTACCTAGGATGATGAGAAGTATATTCAATGGACAGAACTGAGCTATTATTTTTAATTTTTCCTTTAAAAAAGAAAAAAAGGGAAAAAGAAAGATTGCTGCATGTCTTTGAGCCAGATCCACCTAATTCATGCAGATTGTCTCCATGGCAGGGCAGCGTTGTGGGGAAATTGCAAAGCTTCTTCCTGACCTTTTCCAGCCTTCCTCTTCCCTATCTTTTAATCTCAGACTCCAAACATCTCCCCATCCTCCTCTCTCCCCCTTGGATACACACTTTGTTCTGTGTCTGATTACTACAGACATTCTATTTCAATATTCACTTGCTTGGAATAAAATGCTTCAGTTCTTTCAGGCTTTCCTCATTGGGCATGTTTTTTTAGGAACTACTCTGTATCTTAAAAAAGTAATTTTCTCCAAGATAAGAGCTTCTGAATGTGTTGTTTTCCCTGTAGACACCTAAATAGCACCACAGAGCACAACCTCTTAATGCTGACTTCCTTTCAGAAACTGTTCTATCTAATTAGTGGCTCACCAGAGACCTTCCCAAGCCAGACATCCATCTAAGGAAAAATTGCTTATGATTGCTACGGACTGAAAAACCCAGAAAGCCACAAGAAGAAAGAAAATTTTCTGGCTAATAATGTGTCCTCACGAGACCAAGTTTAGCTCTCTTCTCTGAAACCACTGAAAAGGCACTAAATTAAGCTTGGAAACTGAAGGGAGTTCATCTGGAAGTGACTGGAGGAGGGAAGGAAGAGGTCTGGTCAGCAGAGGTTTTTATGAAGAGTTTCCACCCCTTAAGGCACAGTTTATGATCTCCCTATTTAACCTTCATAGCTTTAGAGGTCTGAAATTTGCCATCTTTGCACGTAACTTCCTGAATACTGAGTGATATTTTGTTGATCCTGATGTGGCTCCTCCTTGATTTCCAGAGGAGTTTCTTGACTCCACAAGACACTGAAATACAGAAAGGACCCAGAATGGTAACACCAGTGCTTGTACTGTGTAGTTTTGCTTGATTTTTCACTGTGTTCTTTTTTCAACTGAAAAGAGACTAATTAGCCTCTCTTTTTGTATGTGTGCTCTTGGCACTCACTTAAGGAGAGAAATATCACCAACTACAACTTCATCAGCTCTTCCCCAGCTGCTCACTTCTCATCCTGCTTGTTATTTCTTACCTCATTAACCTTTAACCTGAAGATAAAATTGTTTATTGATTTATTTGTTTATTTGATTATGGAAGGCAAATTATTTCTGAACCTGGTTTTGTAATTGCTAAAAGATCTGCGACAGAAAAAAACCCAGAAATTAGTGTAAGTGTACTTTCCAAAAACAGGGGATCTTCACTACGAAAAAATCCCAAATTAGCAGCATTTCTCCACAGTGGAAAAATGTCAGAGTGCTGACCCTGCCATGAGTCAGAGTGTCTGAATGGGCATAAATCACAGAGAAGGGGTATTGATTGACTTTGGTCACGCTGCATAATTCATCAGTGAGAGCAGCTTGTCATGCACTGCCCCTGGACAGCACAGCAGCTCCTGCAGCCCTGCTCACACAACCTGAGATTTCATCATTTCAGAGCCTGGGGGCAGTTTTAGCCAACGTGTTCCTTCCCACTGCAACAGGTAAAGGACATGGGCACAAGGAACTGCTGTGGCCCAGATGAGGACAAGTGAGCCATTAAATGAAAGTAATTGAAATATTTACAGCCATAAATCCATGAAGTTGGGCTGGAATAAAAGCAACAATTTTAGAGTTTTTATATGAGGCACAAACTAACTTTGGCTTGACAAAGTGGAATTAAATGAATGCTGGAATGTCCTTTTTTTTTTTTTTTTTTTTTTTTTGTGATATGCTCCAGTGTTGCATTATTTTGTCAAGACAGAGTTTCTTTATTGAAGATGTCTTTCACAAAAGGAGTCAGAGTCTACAGCTGCAGCCCAGATTTATGGACTGAACTGAGAGGTCCTTGAATTTATTTACATTAGTCTTCCCTGTAAAATCACTGGAGGAAGTCAGACATCTCCAGAGACTTTGCTCGGAGAAGGGGCCAAATAAATCACCTGCCCAGAGGGGTTTTTTGTAGGGATAAAAAAAAAAAAAAAAGAAAAGGAGATCAGCTTCCAAATTTAGGCATCTAATTTTAGACCTGTAAGGTGACAAACAAATCATTTTCCTTGTTGGTTTCCCAGAGTAACTTATCACTCTTCAATTAATTTCATGGCTCCCTGCAGACCATTCAGGTAGGTAAAGCTGAGGGCAGGTGGATGAAGATGAAAAATCTGGGCACTGGGAAGAAAAGAGAACAAAGTACAGAAAGCAGGGCATAAATGAAGATATTGAGGTCTTAACTGCCTTTAAACTGACAAATATAACTCAAGAAAGTAATAGAAATGTCCTCCATTCACACCAGCCTTCTGGTTGGCCTGATTTTCTCTGATTTTCCTTCAAATGTGAACAAAAGGAATCAAAGAATGCTTTTAAAGACAAGGTGTAGATGTGGTACATGACCTCCCGTTCCAGCAGTTGTTTTCCAGCACACAAAGTCAGAGTTGCAGCGACACTGGTCAGGTGAAGCCTAAGAGCAGCCCAAAGTTAAACTCCTGGATAACTGGGCAAGAAAACAGGAACAGGGGTAAGGAATAAAACAGGGCTTGCATGAAGGTCAGTCAATGTAATTGAATCGAACAGTAGTTATTAAAAGTCCTCTTTATTTATCTTTGAGTTAAATTCCTCTCTGACTCCAGCGGCAAATTCCAAGTCTCACGGATTTTTGAGTAGGTACATAGAACATATTTATTTTAATATTTCTGGACAGGCTTCAAGAGACCCAGTGTTGCCTCCACGGCACACTCAGAGCCTTTGGATTTGCCATCACTAACACTTCATTTTCTTCCTTCCAATCCATACCCAGCATTATTGCAATGAAGGTGTTAATGTTGCACACTCCTGCTCAGAAAAATTGAATTTAAAAAGGGAAGCTTTCAGACCAACAAGAAGCCTTTTCAACCTGGATACAATCCACAACACATGAAAAGTAGGAAATACTTTTTAACAGTTCAGGGTTTGTGTACTGGAAGAATTCCTTGAGTTTTCAAACAGTCTCAACACCCTGCAGCCTGCTTCAAATGCCCATTCCTGAGGGCTGTGTTTGAGATAGGAAACAGAATTAATGATGTGACAGTACCAAATGTTTGCTGTGCCATGCTAAGGAGACCTCTAACTTCACACAGTAGTGCTGACTTAGCCCATAGCAGCAGCAAGAGCAAGTTAAAACTAGACTTGTTTTTAAACTTAGAATTACTTTTGGAATAGGAGTACAGCCTGAGGCAGTTTTATGCTCTGGTTCACTCATTTTCTTAAACCATATTTTTTATCTCCGTTTATTTTACAAGTTGGGGATTTTTCTAACCATATGAGAGACTCATGCAGAAAAAAACTGCACAGACTATGAAAGACAAGAACACATCTTTGTATAACAGTGAAATTCATAATTCCCAAGGGAAAAAAAAAAAACCAAACCAAAAAAACCCAACAAACATAAATCATATTTGCAAGAAGCATATGGAACAGATGAGGGCAGATTTCTTTCTAAATTTCTTGTGCACAATCAGTATGACTTTAGTCGTGTGTCTTCATGGTCTTGAACAAAACCTTTCAGTAAGATACACTGCAGTGACGATGGAAACAGTATGAGTGGTCCCAAACACAAAATGCCAAAGGGGAGCTATGTTTGTTTCTGCTCTCTCCCACTTAATGAGCAGATTTCCACAGCTACCATGTGCCCTCATGCTCATCCCAAAGCTTCCCTGAGTGAAGAACAATTAAGGCAACAGCTGAGTGCTGCAGTGTGTGATGTTCTTATTCTAAAATGGAGATCTGGAGAGAGCTTATGCACGGTGGAAGACAAACTCAAGATAAATACACATTGTTTATTTTATATATACATACATATATATATACCTAATTTTTTTGGTTTTTAAAATAAACTTGTGTCCTGTTTGTAGCAACTTGAAGCTGCTAATGGGAAATTTCCTTCTGTCCTGATGGCTTTCCTGGTAAATATTCAGGTAATAACTCCCAGCCCAGCTCTCAGAGAGAACATGCTACCACACGGAGGAATTCCAGGCTGGAGCCATGAATTCAATACTAGAGCAATTAAACTGATAGGTTTGCTGCAAGGCTTCAAATCTGTTCAAGATATCATAAATTGCAGTTAACCCTCAATCCCACTTGGTTCAATCCCAAATAAGAAACAAGATCTTGTCCAAGCAGATCCATGACTGCCTGAATTTCACAGAATCCAAGATGGGTCAGGCTGGAAGGGACCACAGAAGTCACCTGGTCCCAGATCTCTGATCCAACAGGGCCATCCCAGAGCACAGGGCACAGGGTTGTGTCCTGGCAGTTCTAGAATGTCCCCAGGGAGGAGACTCCACAGCCTCTCTGGACAATCTGTTCAGTGCTCTCAGTGAAGAAGTTCTTCCTCATGTTCCGCACCATCCCTGGGTGTGTTTAACAAAGCCTGGATGTGGCACTGGATGCCAGGGTTTAGTTGAGGTGTTGGGGCTGGGTTGGACTCGATGATCTTGGTCTCTTCCAACCTAATTGTTCTGTGAATTCTGTGAATTCAGGTGGAACTTTCTGGGCTCAGTCCCTGCCCCTTCCTCTGGTGCCATTGCTGGGCCCTGGAGCAGAGCCTGGGCCCTGCTCTGCCCCTCCTGCACACAGGGACAGACAGGGACAGCCAGGGACATCAAGGAACACCCAGGGACACCTAGGGACACCCAGGGACAGCCAGGGTCATTCAGGGAGAGCCAGGGACACCCATGGACACCCAGGGACAGACATTGCTGGGCCCTGGAGCAGGGCCTGGGCCCTGCTCTGCCCCTCCTGCACCCAGGGACAGCCAGGGACAGACAGGGACACATAGGGACACCCAGGGACAGCCAAGGTCACTCAGGAACAGCCAGGGACACTCAGGATCACTCAGGCACAGCCAGGGACAGCCAGGGCTGAGGGCCCCTCTCAGCTGGGGCTCCTCCTGAGGCTGAATAGCCCCAGCTCCCTCAGCCATTCCTGGGCAGGGAGATACTTCCATCCCTTCATCACCTTTGCAGCCTCCAGTGGCCCCGCTCCAGGAGCTCCAGGAGTTTTGCTCTGAGAGTTTCCTCACCCACCAAAGGCTGTGGAATTGCCCATGTCTCTGCTTTCATGAAGGGATGTCTCATGGGGTCACTTTTGGGGCCGTGTTTCTCTTGTCGACTTGTCTGTGAGCTTATCTGATGGACAGAAGTGACGTCTGCAGACGACAGCATGAGATCTCCAAAATCTGCCAGCAAATTCTGCATTTTACCAGTCATTTTCCACTCTAAAGGATGTTCTGCATGCCTGTCTAATTATAACAAAAACTGTACAGATTGTGTCAAAACTGCCCACTATTATCCAGGCTGTAGCAGCCACAGCTGACAAAATATGCACAGCCCCTAATTAGGAACATTTTAAAACTGACTTATTTAAATTAAGAAAATCTCCCAACCTTCACTTTTTGACAAGTTACTCTGAGATTCTCGAAGGAGGAGGAGAAGGACAGGAGGAATATTTTAGATTTCTTCCCTCATTTCCTACCTCTACAGAGCACTAAAATGAATTACAATGTGCAAACAATACGTCAGAAAGAAAGACTTTGGCTTGACAGATTGCAGGGCACAGCATTAAATATAATTGTGTTGTTCTGGAGATCTGAAGTACAGAATGTAACACACTTTAAATGCTTTGTTATTCTTGAGATCTCCAAATGTTTGGACATCCCAGGTGATAGCTTCATTCCTTCACCCATTGATGTCACTGTGTAAGAGAGCAGAACACAGCTTTGCTAATGGTACAGGAGGACTTCTAGCTTGATTTTCCCAAATTTCAGTCTGTGCTGGGGATAATGTGGATAAAGGCAGCAATTCCATCTGGATTCCTTATCTCCATATTACAGCTCACTGTCACTTTGTTGTGACAAGTGCACTTTGTGAGGTAGACACTTTTCCAAGCACCTGCAATTCTGCTCTCCAACCCTAGTTTAAAAGTCTTTACTTCCAACCAGCTCTAGCTTGATGATGAAGAAGGAGCAAATTCTGCACCTAAGAGAATCCTATGCAATCCTAGGCTCCTTGTGTGTGTTTTCTAATACACCAGGGTCAAAAACTTAATTAAATAATTGAGCTCTGTGAAGATCCTAAGTGCAGGTTTCATGTCTAAAAAGTAATGAGAAGACAGGAAAGGGAAGAGAGAATGATTCACCTCAAAAAACAAAGCAGAGACACTGCTCTGGATCTCAGGGCATGAATCAGTGGATGGCGAGAAAGTGAGCTGTGCAATGTCACTGACATATTTTATGAAAAATCCTTTTGCCAGGATCTTTTCTTCTGAGAAGCTGGGAAGCTTCAGCTTCTCCATGTTTTGCTGCTTTTGAATGTGATTTGGAGAATTGTTTACCCAGCATATGAAATTGCTTTTACTTGATGACCAATGACAGCCATCTGTGTCAGGGCTCTGAACAGTCACAAGATTTTATTATCATTCCATTTCTTTCTTTTCTTTTCTAGCTTTCTGATGGATCCTTTCTCTCTATTCTTTTTAGTATAGTTTTAGTATAGCATTTTAATATAATATATTAAATCAGTCTTCTGAAACATGGAGTCAAGATTCTCATCTCTTTCCTCATCCTGGGACCCTCAAACACAGCCAGAGTGCAATACTTGTTTAATATATTTTAAATCTTTCATAATTATTATTATCATTACTATCATAATTAATTACTTTCATCCAAAGATTTTCATTCAAGAAAGTGGTAATAATTTCAAAATCTCCAGTCAAAGTGATCTCAGATTGGAATTCTGGTTAAGGTTTTCAGTGCTGAAGGAGATTAATATGGCCTTCAAACAAGTTCTTGGCAGAAACAGTGTGAAAATCTCCAGGTTTTAGTCCATTTTCTTCCAGAGCTCATTTCAGCAGGACAGAAAATGTCAGTTTGAGTTGTTTTGTCATTGTCCAGCTTTAGGCCTTTTAGCATCTGATTGGTTTCTGCAGGTTCGTTTTTCAGCCTTAAAAAACATGGACATTGAAATCTAGAGCTCATGAAACAAAGAAGAGCTATAGTCAGCTGTTACTGGGAATAAAAAGCTCCAAAAAATTTACAAAAAATCAAAGTGTCCCTTGGTACACAAACAGAATTTGGTATGATTGTTGCTTATTGATGAGAAAAGCTATTTTTTAAGAAAAAAACTCACACACACATATATATGCACACATTTATGTATATTTTTGTGTTAACCCTAATAAACAATAATTAAGGTAAATCTGATAAATTCTAAACTAAGTACTGTCTGAGATTCATTACCAATAATGATTTTTCATTATATTTTCCAGGAGCTTGATCTGTAAAAACTGGATATGGCTAACAAAAAAATAATCTAGGAAAAGCAAGGTTAAAGGATTTTTATTTGCAAGCAGGCCAGTATGTGGGGGGAAAATACTATGAAAATTCAACATCTTTTTGATAACATTTTGACATGGAAATTACTGTTAGAGCAATTCAGAAGCCTTCATGAAACCACTGTAAAACCAAGGTGAGGAAATTTTCTGTTTCTGAGGTGGATCAGAGTCCACCTCAGTTAAAATCAGTGAAAGACAGACTTCAAGAAAAAAACATTTTTATTAATAATGTGTTTAGTGAATCTGATGTTTGGAAGAAGGGAGAACAGTGGTGAAGCACCAAGACTTCTTTTGTAAAACATGATAAATGTAAAATATTTCTAGTCACAGACCAAGTGTTAGAACATCAAATACTTCTATTTCATCATTGGTTCAATAAAACTTATTGATTCCCTGCAGATGGCAGCTGTTGTTCTCTTAGCTGGCAAATTGCAAAACTTCTTTCTCTATTATCATTCTTTCTTCATACCTTAAATAATTGAGAAACTGCAAAATTACCTTTATGTAGTCTCAAACACTTTGAGAGAAATAAAAGGAATTTAATTTCTCTTCATGTATTTAAGATATTCCTTACTCGAGGAGCCATATCTCCAGTTCTTGCCCTGCTGTTTTCAGATGCAATGTCAAGCTTTCCTCCAGTTTTATTTATTCATTATTCTAAGCATTAACTAGTAAATCCATTTTGGAGCTCAGAGTATGCTGCCCACTAATTTCATGAGTGCCCTGATTTTCAGCAGTCTTGCACAGGGTGATGATTTAATACTCATATTGCAGCCACTGAAAGATGAAAAAGTATTTTAGCTATTACTCTAGACAGTTGTTTGTTTGGGATTTTTTTGTCTGAAGAGAAGGAGCATGGCCTGAAGTACCAAAATGAAATGTTTAATGGATTTTATCTCACCCATGTAATATCAAGCCATAAGTAGTTATGAAAATACCTCCTTGAAGTATGAAATATTATGATGCCCCAAACTGGTGGTGCTTCAGTTGTTCAAAATGTCAAACATGGTTTTTCTTCTCATTTGCACCTCAAAGCACAGCTCAGGGAGATAAATATTTCCTTTTGGGTTTGAGTGTCTGTTTCCCAGGCACTCATGAGCATTGCTAATTAAACTGTGAAGGTTTTCACAACTGCTACTAACTAGCAAGTGGAGGAGGAATCCTTTGCAAGACAATTTGCCTTGTGAACTGCAGAGAAGAATTAAGGCTTCTTTGTTTCAGCTGTTCCTGAATTAGTGAAGCAACTCCTCTGTCAGCTGAGCCTCTCATTTCTGAGGGACATTGGAGCAGGTGCTCCTTGGGTAAAAACATGAGCACTCTGGGTTCTTCCTCCATTGTAACTTTCCTGCTAGGAGCGATATGTGGGATTTTTGGGAAGGTGGATGCTGCCTGAGCTGATGCTGTCCTGCCCCTCCTGGCTCTCATGGGTAGAGTTGATATTCCCAACCTTCATTAACTTCTGTGCTGCACACAGCAGGCCAGTGTGGGTTGTGTCATCTCCAAGTGACATAATTGGAAACTGGTGATCAAAATCCTGCTGCTTCTTCTCATGGAATCACAGAATGGGTTGGGATGGAAGGGATGTTAAAGACCATGCAGTTCCACCCCCTTGCCATGGGCAGGTACACCTTCCACTATCCCAGGTTGCTCCAAGCCCCATCCAAGCTGGTCTTGGACACTTCCAGGGGTCCAGGGGCAGCCACAGCTTCTCTGGGCACTCTCTGCCACGGCCTCACTAGCCTAGGTTTTAACTTCTTGATACATTCCAAATACAATAGTCAGAAGTCCTGAGAAAAAGATTAGTCCATCCCTACAGGGAATAAGATTGATGAATTCTTTTTTCCACTGTAGCTTCAGGGTTCCTTCCACAAGCATAGGGAGGAAACCATCTCATCAAGAAGTGGGTTATGGATTTCCTGAGGGTCAGGGGTGTACTAATCATGTTCAGTATGATACTAAGGACTACACAAATTTAAAGTTATGCTGGGGGAAGCACAATGCAAAGAGGTGATAAAGACACACAGAGAAAAGAAAGGATCAACATTGTAAATAGACTAAGCAGTGCAATGGCAGTAGGTGTCACATTGGTCCATTTAGGAAGTGAGAGGACACTGAGAGCAAGGATGTGCTCAGAGAGAGCGCAGCTCTGTAATCTCACCACTGCCTGCACCAATTTTCCAATCAAATGTTTCGCTTTCAGAGCTGAAGGATATCTCACACTGAGACAATCAGGGCCTTGACAGGAGCCAGGGGTGTATCTGACTTGAGATGGCAGCAGCTGTCCAAAGCTGTGCTCACCCTGCTCTCAGCTGCAAGATCAGAGCTGCTTTGTCAGCCCTCAGAGCAATTTACACTTCCAAGGTAGGGTTTTAGCTCAGGGACTTCATATTCGATTGGTTTAACGTCAGTTCCAATCATCCCTGCCCATTATGTTCCCTTCCTCAGTGCCAGCACTCACTGTGGTGTCAGCCATGGATAATTGATCCCTTCTGTTTGAACTCCAGCTTGGTTGCTCCAGAGTGCAGCAGTGAAATCTTGTGAAATGAGTGTTATCTGAGAGAGCAGGGTTTAGAGGAGGCAGCGCCACTTCCTGAAAATGGCAGGACCTCCGTGCCTGTGAAAATGTCAGGAGCCTTCTGCAGAATATTGCACATTTCTCCAAGAAGGCTGAATTCAAAGTCTCTGTTCAGAACTGAGTCCTTTGTTGAGGATGGTTTTGGGGTCACTCACTGACAAATACAGATAGACACACAAATTACAAGCTTAGGGCGTCTACACTCTGCAAAAAAAGCTCAACAGGAAAAAAGACTCTGTTCCTAGGATTTCTGACAGCCCACCATGGCTCAGCATGCCAAAGAGCCCATCTCTGGGAAAAATTGGTTTGCAATGCTGAAATTTGCAATAAACTCCAGTAAATGCTGTGTAACAGAGTAGTTTAAAGTGTGGCAAATATTTCAGAAGAACTTTCACAGGTTCCTCTATGCTCACAGACAATTACCAGTTTATAACTCTTCCCAACAGAGATCCCTGTGGTCGTAATTGCTGGTTTTCAAGATCTGAGAATCCCAAACATCTCCCTGATTTGCCTAGTGCCATCATCCTATAATTATGTTAATAGAAAAGACTATTTTTTCAATATCATAATGAACATCTGCAGATTACAGTGGTGGGTTTGTTCTTCAATGTAAGATACTGGGGTGGTACTGTGGAAAAATAGGTTTTGTTCAAGTCTAGAATGTCTGCAGTGAGACATTTGACCCCTCTTCCTGTCCAGCAACATAAATGAATTAAAAGAATTAAAAAGGATTCTTTCATAAGATTAATGATTATAGTCTACTGAAAGTGTCCTAAATTATGATGGCTTTAATTTATAAACTTATATTTGTTCTTCCTTTTCACAATTTATTTTTGTCTCAGCTGGCTGAATGGTACTTTAAACACGTAAGGAAGCAATGATCTTGTGTAACCTGTTCTCATCACACATGGATCACTGGGAAGTTACTGAAGGCAAAAAACAACTCAGCACCTCAAAACTCTACTTAAAAATGAAGAAAAAAAAGAAGAAAAAAACCCCATAGTTTCCAGCTGGAATTAATTTAGTCTAACCTTTATTTTTTTTTCTTTCCAGTGTAAGCTAGACACCCAAGGCTCTCCTAAGCATTCAAAGAGAACTGGGCAATTTTAAATCATGACTCATCAGACCTCCTTTGCACACCTGCATCAGGAGCTGACTCATCTTCCAGGCTCATTTGGGGAGACTCACTCGATTCCCAGCAGATGGCCAGGAATCCTGGAGAGATTAGCTCTGCTGTAGATGTTTGCACTGCTCGTGTTCACACACAATCTGTGTCCTTCCTTCAGCAAGAGATTGATTGCAAAGCCGACATTCCCACCATCCAGATTTTCATGTTTTGTGGACAAGGCTGAGAAAAAGACAGCTGAGAGAGTAAGACGAGAAAAAATTACTTTTTAAATATTTTTATATTGTCTATTTATATTGACTCTTCTGGTCACTTGTAAATGAAACCTCTTTCCTCCAGAAATTATCAACCAGCTCTGTTGAGAATTTATATTGAGCTTTTCCCACATTATCCATTGAAATCTGATCATAGGAAACCAATAGCAAAGTGAAAAAAGTCTGTTCTGGAGACCAAGTAGATGTAGAGAAAGGATCAGGAATATTTTGCTATTTCTTGGATCAAACCTGAAGCAGGAGTCCAGGTGACTCTGCAGGCTCTGTCTACTCTGCACAGCACACATTTTCTGAAAAATGAAACAGGACTTCCACAGCATTATCAGCAAATTAAGTCAAATTTGATCAAATTATTTCCAAGAAATCCTCGGTTCTGAGATTCAGGTGATAGTTTAGAAGGCATGGAACTGAAGTTGTGGGTGTTTCAGTTCACTTAGACATTTTCTCAGCTTTGCTGGTGGATTGAATTCCACATTCACTGAGGAAAAACTAGAACACACTGGTAAAACAAAGAGATGGTTCTCATGGTAGATAGACAGTTCAGATAATAAGGGCAGGATAAAAATGGGCAAGAGTGTTTCAGAAGTGCTAATCTAACTCAGTTAATGAGATGGTATCATGAACACAGCTCTACCAAAATCTTTTAACCAATGTCACCTCTTCAATCATCTGGTCTAGCATTGTAGAGTTTTTCTGCACTGCAACCACGTAAGATGGTGGCACTTCCTGTTTTCCAGAAGCTTCTTTAACAAATGACAGGAAGACCGACATTTCTATCCAAATACTGATCAGACATACCAATGTCCCAGATGCCAGAACAAATCTGAGAGTTGCTTCAAGTCCTTGGCATCTGTGACCACAGATTTGGTGTGATAGCAGCATATTCACACATTTACTGCTGGGCTTCTCAATTCCAACTTCTCCACACTTAAAAAACATCATATAATCATGTCATCTTTTAACCTCAGTTCTAAAAACCCCTATGTTTTCCAAAATCATGTGGTATCCCATCCCAGAACCACAGAAGGGTTTGGGTTGGAAGGGACCATAAAGCTGCCGTGGGCAGGGACACTTTCCACTAGACCAGGTTGCTCAGAGCTCCATCCAACCTGGTCTCGAAGACTGAGTCTGGTCCCTAAAATACCCCTATTAAACTCTAGGCAGAAATTAAGGAGAGGTTTACACACCCTCTAAACCTCCCCTTATGACCTGTTATGATCACCCTGTGATCATAATTGATTTGTCAAAAGAATAACCCAAACCATTCTGTGATTCTATTGTTATATGATTATATAACAATATTATTGTTATATTAAAAATTAATATAACAATATTATAAATTAAAATTAACTGAATTAATTAAAAATTAACTGAAAATGCTGAAGGTGGTCTTTTGTGAGGGAACAGAGAGAGCTGCAACCAGGAATGGGTGCTGGGGATGGCAGATAGTAGGAAGCCATAAAAGCTGGCAAGCATCACACATCTTCTAAAAAACAAAGAGTGTCTGTCAGAGAGCTTTTTGCATTTTGAACATTTCTTTTGAACGAATGCAGGGCTGAAATGTGAAGGAATCGGTGAATTTGTCTGAGAAGAGATATGAGTGTACAGGGATGAAAAGCTGTTACTGTCTGATCAAACAAATTCTGTACGTCAAAGATACAGAAGCCCAGAATTACAGCATGAGATAGCCTAAAGCTTTGGAAATCAGACAAAATTAAAAATTAGTGCAGGGACTCCCAAAAGCCATTTTGTGGAAAGGAGACAGAATAAATGCAGACACTGCTCAAGTCTGTGTGTTTCCTTTAGTCCTGGCCTTTGGATCTGGTTTATGAACAGTGATGCCAACAAGGAGCATTGTGCACTCTGAAAGTCACAGAAAACAGAGAAAGGGTGTTTGGTGCCAGGATACCAGGGGTTTATTGTTGTTATAATGCCATTATGCCTGGGGTTGTGGAGTTCTTGAAGTGTTCATCTTCCTTTGCTATTTCTGTGTACAAGCACTTAGGAGAATTAATGGTGTTATTTCCTGTAATAACCTGTGGACCTGAGTGTTGCTCTGACTTAATCACACTCGTGTGTTGCCCACATGGTTTTTTAGGATGTGAAGACTTTGAAATGCCTTAATAAAAGGAGCCAAAGCCTCTGATGAGTCACAGCTGGTTACTCATAGGTGGGATTGACTCCCAAGGGGTTGGTTGCCCCCTCGCAGACCTGCCCTTCAAAATTCCCAGAAGTTGTCATGCTTTCTCCCACACTGCCCTTAAGAGCAGGAAGAACTCTGTAAATATCCACACAATCACCTTGTCCTCTAAATCAAACTCAAAATGCCCAGAGAAGAAGGAAACAAACTCAGCAGGGAGAGTCCATTGCAGCATTACAATTTTATCAATATGAATTTTCTTGTGCTGCTCCTGTTGATTCTTTTCCAACATGTTCTGCTTTGTTCTAAGGAAGTTTTCTAGGACAAGGACAGTCACACACATTGACATTTTATGTACTGCCCAGCAAAACAGCACCTAAAGCTCATCTTAGATATGAATAGCACCAGGCAAAGCATTGCTTTAGTGTGACACCATTAAATTTTGAGCATATGAGGCTTATAGACTACAATTAGATCTGGATTATGTACAGGGCTGTATCAGACCTTGCACTAAATGAAGAATAACTCTTCCCTCTGATAATGGCCTTAGCAGGTGCTTGGAACTGATCAAAGGATTCTGAATTCACACAGTGGCTCAAAAGGGAGTAAGAGGTTCCAGAACCATCTGCAAACACTCGAGGAAAGGATTTGCCAGTGTTGTCAGCAGTGGCCAGGCAGGTTGTGAGATTGGGCCAGAGACAGCTGAGCCACTGAGGCAGATAAGCCTTTTCACAGTGTCTTCAAATAAGGGAGTTTCTCACTGAATTTCAAGCTAAATTTAAAATTTAAATTGTTTGCCAGTACCTTCTTAAACAAGGACCTTTTGAAGGGATGGAGATCCTTTCAGCTGAAGGATTGGGTAAATTACTTGGACATAAACCCACATCTAGTTCAACAAGGTTTTTTAAGTGAAAATGTCTGCATAAAAATGGTGGCCTCCATTGCTAGAGAAAATAGCTTATTCATACCAAAAACATATGGCCATATATCCTTTTGAAGATTCTGAAGAGAGTTTAAAAGAAATTTAAAAATAAAAATTTTACATTTTGAGTTTAAAATGTAAATCAATAGTATACAATCAATACCATTGCTCCTGAAAAGAGTTTCTTCATAATCAGATGAAGAAAGTCATGAGCTAGTATTAAAATTCAGAGAAAGCCATAACATTTCAAGGCCTGAGGTTATTTTCAAGCAGCAACGTAATTGAGAACTCAGGAATCAAATCGATAATTACGCCAATTATGGGAGAAATGGGTAAAAATTCAGGACCAAGACATCTTAAGAAAACTTGTTTTAAGACACTTAGAGCAGTCTTAACATGCTTATTCAATATATTCTAACCACAGTCATGACAGCTTTAAAGGGTACTAATACCCTGAAAAAATGGTGCTGAATAAGTAAAATATATTGATAACTAGAAGCCAATCACCACTAAACAAACAGTCCTCAAATAGTTGTGTGGAACCTTTCTATGAGGCTGGCAGAGACAAGTCCCATTAACTTCTGACAAAGAGGGGTTCTGGTGCTCTCCAGGTGCTCAGAAAAGAAAGATCTTACAGCTCACTCTGCAACATGCCAAAAAAAAACCCAAGAGCTTCAAGTTGTGTGGGTTTTGACTTATTAATATATGAAAGTATCTCCTGGCTGTTGGAAGGAAAAGGTTTTGACCAACAGATAATCACTGCCAATAAAAATGCCATCAAAATGGCAGAATTGATCAAGAATAGTGAAAGGAAAGGAGATGGTATAAAGTGACCCCTTCTCAAAAGATGACTCAGAACCAGCATTTTTTGATCTGGCAGTATCTGCAATTTTTAACAGGAAAATAGTGGCAGTGGCTGTCAGCAAGGAAGAGCACTGCTGTGGAAATCTCAGATTGCTTGGATTTATTGAGTTTGACATTTGAAGGTTTGAATTTCATCTTGGCAACTGTTGTTTCTTTTTGCTGCTTGACTGGCCTTAAGACCCTTAAGTGTTCAAAGAGCTGCAGATTTTACATGAACTCACTTAAAACAAATGTCTGCAACTTCCAGAAGGCAGGTAGGGAAGGCTTGGGCATGAGAGCTCCAGGAAAGTCTGGAAAACATGGAAAACACCTGAAACTGCAGCTGATCCTGAGTTGAAACAAGAAGACTTGAAAAAAAATGAGACATGCTTGACAAAATTCCCTTGAGAGAGAATCATGAAATTTCTGGGGAAGTTCTTGCTGGCTCATGAGGTCACAAGCCCAAGACTGACCCAGCTGATCATTCACATCAAAGGAGACTTCTCTCCACCCTCATCACCAGTAATTAAAAAGTGGTGAACATAACACTTCCTTGATGAACACAAACCCATTTCCATGTGCCAGGCCTAGAGATGGAGAGGTGTGAGTGATAAATCTCCTAAATTTACTCTTCATGTGAGCGTGCCAGGCCACCCTGGTGATGCTGTGATCCACCAGACTTCTCAGGGGCATCACCAGTAATTTAAAAGTGGTGTACATAACACTTCCTTGATGAACACAAACCCATTTCCATGTGCCAGGCCTAGAGATGTGTGAGTGATGAAATCTCCTAAATTTACTCTTCATGTGAGTGTGCCAGCCCAGTCTGGTGACACTGTGATCCACCAGACTTCTCAGGGAAGACAGGAAATTCCACAAAAAATATGGAGAAACTGCTTATGACTGCTGGAGACATTGAGATGGAGAAATCTGTTATTTCTATTTTCCCAAATGGAGTCAGACAATGGGACTCATTTCAAGAACAGCCCTATCAACACCTGGGCTAGGGAACATTACTGGAAATTACTATAAATTTCTAAGCCACCAGTGTGTGCTAACAGTTCTTTTTACTTAAACCAGTTTTCCCAAGGCCTGTAAACAAATAAATAGTTCAAAAAATAAACCAAACTGTGAAGGCAAGGCTGCAAAATGGGACATTTTGAAAGTTACCCAACAAGCATTGATTTGATTACTAATTGTGCCACTTAAGAGGCAGTTGCTGATAGTCCTTTGACTTTAGGTAATGTGTGTCCTACCAGGGATTTGTGGAATTGGAGTGATTCTAGAGCAATTCAAAGACAGCAAATTTCACAGCTGGCATATTTTAGGCACCTGCCAGGTTGTGAAGGGTGCCTGTATCAAAAAAAAAAACAAACCCAACTGTTCATCAAGAAACCAAAAAACCTGTGCAGGCAGACTATCAAAACCTTCAGGTCGAGGATGAGCATAAAGAACTCAAAACTTGGCTTGATACTGGCAAAAGAAAAACTGATCTAGAATTGGACTTTGCTGTCTGCTTTGAGGGCAAATCTACTGAAGTCTGGGATGCTCATTATAGATAGGAAATACAATGTCATGTAGAGGGACTATATACATTAAAATAAGCTAAAGTTTGTTTCCCTTTAAACCACCAATTTTATACCTTTAGTTACATAATATGTGATACCACTGTGTGTTACACGTAAGTTTTTTTATTTTTTTTTATCTTAATATCTTTATTTCTAGGTGCATTTTAATGCTTTTATTTTGCTTAATTTTGGAATGACACATTCTTATTAACTTTTTTTCCTAATTCTTTCTTATCTTTTCAGCCTTAGCTCTAACACAATTTTTTTTGTCTGAGAATTAATAACATTTGATGAGTTAATCTTGTTTTAGGCTTCAATCAAAAAAAGATTAGATCATTAGACAAAGTTATTGATGCCCAACACAGCTACAACACAACTAGGGGGAAACAGTGCCAGAAATCTTGTCACAGCTGAAGGCAAGGTCAAGATGGGTCAAGATATTGGTGACTCATTTTTGGTAGAAATCACTTTCTTTAGTTTTTAAAAACCAACAGTACAGGGCCAGACAAAAAAGCAGATTGACTAAAAATTTACTTCTGTAGCTGATGTTTTCCTCTTACCCAAGAGAGCTTTGCTTGAATCTATTTCATCTTTCCAACTTGTTTTGCAAATTTCCTGTATGTCAAGTGACTCTTTTCTCCCTCACACAAAAAAGGGCTCAGTTTCTAGGATTTTTTTGAAAATTTTCCTTAATATCGATTTAAACTGGACATATTTTAAGAAGGGATTTTATAGCTTTCAGGTGCATTTTAATGCTTTTATTTTGCTTAATTTTGGAATGACACATCCTTATTAACTTTTTTTCCTAATTGTTTCTTATCTTTTCAGCCTTAGCTCTAACACAATATTTTTTGTCTGAGAATTAATAACATTTGATGAGTTAATCTTGTTTTAGGCTTCAATCAAAAGAAGATTAGATCATTAGACAAAATTATTGATGCCCAACACAGCTACAACACAACTAGGGGGAAACAGTGCCAGAAATCTTGTCACAGCTGAAGGCAAGGTCAAGATGGGTCAAGATATTGGTGACTCATTTTTGGTAGAAATCACTTTCTTTAGTTTTTAAAAACCAACAGTACAGGGCCAGACAAAAAAGCAGATTGACTAAAAATTTACTTCTGTAGCTGATGTTTTCCTCTTACCCAAGAGAGCTTTGCATCAATCTATTTCATCTTTCCAACTTTTTTTGCAAATTTCCTGTATGTGAAGTGACTCTTTTCTCCCTCACACAAAAAAAAAAGGGCCCAGAGTTTCTAGGATTTTTTAAAAATTTTCCTTAATATCGATTTAAACTGGACATATTTTAAGAAGGGATTTTATAGCTTTACTTCCTCTAAATGGCTTTATTTTCTCTCATTTGCAGCAAGAAAGAAAAGAGAACTCAGAACAGCAGACAGGTGAAGGGAATCCTTCAAATTCCTTTTAATACTTCCTATAACACAAGAGAAGAAAGCAGAGATGGAAAGAAAGCCATAAATCTCCATAGGAGGTCCATCAGCCAGCTTCCTTCTGCCTCTTCTCTCACCTGCAAGCCCTGATGTGGCTTTACCTGAAGCACCAAGGAAAGGTCAATAAATCCCAGCACTGAGACTGGAGGGCTGCTCAAAGGAGCCTTGAAATTGTTAGTATTTATTTTCTGTTATTTTGACCACAGACAATGCAGAGGGAACTTGTTTAGATCAATATCCACAAAAAGGAGAAGTCATTTTGAGCTGTTGGAGTTTTGCTCTGAGATTGTCTCTCCTTTCACTTACTGCAGTTTTTAATCCCACACACACAGGGGGATTGAGGAGTGTGAGAGGTCTGAGTGGAGAAAAACAACACAATTTACCAAAACAGCCATGGGGGGTTATGGCTGAGCCATGGGAAGGGGACTGTAGGATCAGAGAATTTCAGAAGCACAGGAGGGGTTTCCAGGGACCTAAAGATCATCCACAGGCAGCAACTCCTTCTGCTGTCCCAGGGTTCTCCAAGCCCTGTCCAGCCTGGCCTTGGGCACTTCCAGGGATTCAGGGGCAGCTACAGCTTCTCTGGGCACCCTGTGCCAGGGCCTCAGTATTAGGAGGAATATATTTTGTGTTTTCCAGTGCTAGCAGAACAGGTATTGAAGATTTTTAGAAATTTCCAACCTGCTCTGTGCTTTTATGCAAAAAAAACCCCTACATTCCTGAGCCAACAGAATCTTTGTGAATTTCAGAGTATTTTAGGCAGTGATCTATTTAACCTGAAAAGTGAACTCAGGGAAAACTCACCTTTCATAATCAGCTCCATGAGATATAGAATAACTGATTTTATTTTTAAAAAATAGACAGAGATATTCTAGAAAGGGGATATGTTTGTAAGGCTACATTAAAGTGCTGATTGCACCTGAAATACAGGAACAAAGCTTCTGGATTTTAGCAGTCGTTCACTCCTTTATGTTGATTTATGATCAACATAAATCAAGTCAAATTGGAGGAGTCTTTCAGAAGGGCTGGGAGGAGGGAGCTGGAATGGAAATCTCAACATGGGAAGAACAAAGAGGATTTTGTGTTTTAAGTGATGAGCTGAATGGAAGGTCTGATTGCCATCCACAAATGCATTGGGGTAGAATTGAAATCACCAGTGAAATTAAGACAGGGAAGGGACAAGAACAAACATGACCAGTAATATATTTAGGTTGGAAATTAGAAAGGGTTTTGCCATTTCAGAACAATGTAGCTCTGGAACAGCATCCCTTTAGGACTTGCAAAAACAATTAGTTCGCTAAAGGTAATAAACTAGGAGGTCTCACAGATCCCCTGAGAATTTTGGAAGACAGGCATAACATTCAGAATGATCTGGAGAAATTAAAGATATGGTCTGAATTAAATAAGATGCTGTTCAATGTAGGAAATTAAAAGATACTGCTTCTAAATGGGAATAATCAACTGCATGAAAACAAGATTTTAAAAAATCTCTGCTACAAAGTTCTGTAGAAAACACATGGAGGGAAGAGTGGGTAAAAGAAATCAAGAGTCAGCCTGGAGAACACACTCAAGAGGGTTTTGCATCAATCTGCTTTATCTTCCCAACTTTCATGCAGAGTTTCGGTACATGAAGTGACTCTTTCCCGTAGGAAATTAAAAGATACTGCTTCTAAATAAGAATAATCAACTGCATGGAAACAAGATTTAAAAAAATCCTTGCTACAAAATTCTGTAGAAAACACACATGGAGGGAAGAATGGGTAAAAGCAATCAAGAGTCAGCCTGGAGAACACACTCAAGAGGGTTTTGCAACCATCTGCTCTATCTTCCCAACTTTCATGCAGAGTTTCTGTGCATGAAGTGACTCTTTTCTCCCTCAACACTTCCCAGAAAGGAAGGCCCAGAGCTTTTAAGCCTTTTTCACTATTTTCCTTAATATTGATTTAAAACAGGCACATTTTGGGAATGGATTTTACAGCTTTACTTCCTCTAAATGGCTTTATTTCTCTCATTTGCAGCAAGAAAGAAAAGAGAACTCAGAACAGCAGACAGGTGAAGGGAATCCTTCAAATTCCTTTTAATACTTCCTATAACACAAGAGAAGAAAGCAGAGATGGAAAGAAAGCCATAAATCTCCATAGGAGGTCCATCAGCCAGCTTCCTTCTGCCTCTTCTCTCACCTGCAAGCCCTGATGTGGCTTTACCTGAAGCACCAAGGAAAGGTCAATAAATCCCAGCACTGAGACTGGAGGGCTGCTCAAAGGAGCCTTGAAATTGTTAGTATTTATTTTCTGTTATTTTGACCACAGACAATGCAGAGGGAACTTGTTTAGATCAATATCCACAAAAGGAAAAGTAATTTTGAGCTGTTGGAGTCTTTCTCTGAGGTTGTCTTTCCTTTCACTTATTGAAGTTTTGAATTCTTCTTTAAATACTTCTTGCCAAGTTTAAATACTTGTTACCTAGGTGCCTCCTAGTGAAGGGTGTGAGGAGAAACACATCCTGCTTTTCTCAAGCACTGGGAATATCCCAGCCACCTCTCCCAAAACTCGAGCTACAGAAATACATGAGCAGTTCAAAGCCTAAAAAAAAGGCAATAAGAATGGTGAGAAAAGGAGAGCTTCTAAATTAATATCCACAGGGACTCAGTGCAGTTTTATTTCAGGGAAAACTGCATTGCTTCAAATAAATAAAGTTAATGAAAGTTTGAGGAAAAAAAACTGACTTTTTTTACCTCTTATTTTTGTCGTGCATTCTGCCTAATTTAATTTATTTGAGTTCTGTGCCAAACAAATATTTTAGAACTACTCAAAACAAAGTTGCAATGTTTCTTAAGCGAGTTATAAATCTGATGGACATATTTCATAGAAGCAAGACACATACAGAGAGTCAAATCTGGAGTAATGTATCAAACTTCATACACATCAAAAAATATCATAAAAGCAACATCTAATAGATTCCCAGGAGCTAAAAAGTCATCATTAATGAAATTATGTATTGGTATTGATTATGCAACAAAACAAAAATAAAATATTTCCCTTTTTCCCAGGCTGGTCTACAAATAGAAGCAGCCCTGGAGCTTTTACAGATAATTCTACACAGTCAAAAGCAGTTATCTAGATTTTTCTGTCATTTCTAATTAATAATATCGTGTCATGGACTTAAGAATTTCCAAGGCATGGTGACTAATTACCACAAGGCAAAACATGAGCAATTGATCTTTTAAGCTGCTGTGCTAATTGCAAACCTGCCACTTGAGGGTGTTCTAAATATTGATTTCTGGTGTAAAGTCTCACTTAGCTTTTCCATATGGACATTTCAGTGTTGCTCATTATCGTGGTGCTCAAGTTTATGAGGACATCAACTTATTTGAAGGGATATGAGACAGTTAGGAAGGGAATTGGACACTAAAATAGCCTGATTTAAAAAAAAAAAAAGAACATGTTTCTAACATATGACAATGTGAAAGCCTGGAGGTTAATTAATCTCTGATAATGTAAGTAAATTTGAAGCAAGTGGTGCTATTTTTCAGTGTGCAACTGCGAGCATGTGAATCTCTCTACTTCTGCTGCTTCTGGGTTTTTTTGCCAAGGAAGGAGATCACTGCAAAAAAACCCAAACCAACAACTCCAAAAAAACCCCCAACAAGAATAAAACAGAACTAGGATGAGATCACCTCATGTGCAGATGATGTATCTCCACAGAACAGTTTGGGTTGCAGGGGACGTTAAAGCCCATCCAGTTCCACCCCTGCCATGGGCAGGGACACCTTCCACCAGTCCAGGGTGCTCCAAACCCCATCCAACCTGGCCTTGGGCACTTCCAGGGATCCAGGGGCAGCCACAGCTTCTCTGGGCACCCTGTGCCAGGGTGTCAGCACACTCACAGGCAAGAATTTCCTCTTGCACCTTCTCCAGGCACCACTTTTTACCCAAAATAAAGGCAGAACTGGGAGGAGAGGTGGTGGCTTCCAGGTGCCCCTATGGAGAGCACAGGGATGTGTGTTCCAGGTGGAATCAGGGAGGGCAGAGATCCTGATTTAAGTGCATGGCTCTGCACAGTGGGAAAGTAGCAGAGGTGACTAGAGTAGAGGAGAAATTCAGCCCAACCTCAGATGTAAATGCATAGAGAACAGCGAGAGGATTGGGAGATAATAGGATTAGAATGACTCAGACTTGTAGAGTTTATTAAAACTTTATATTCCACCCACATGTAAGGGAGAACAGCTCTTTCAGTGGGGGGCCAGAACTCCTGTTCTAGTAGAGATGAAATATCTTTTTCTGTGTGTTTTTTTCTGCAAAACTTTTGGGATTTAGGTTAAAGGAAAAAACAAAACTCCTCAGGATCATCCATTTCCCTATTTTTTCCTTATCTGTTTATAACACTTCTTGAAAAGCATCTTTGCTAAGGCCTGCAAATACATTCAAAGCTTTAAGAAGGTGAATGAGGAGAGTCCATCCCAGTTTGTATTTGAGTCTGGCAAGGGCACAGTTCAGTGCAGGGCAGAGGATTGGTGGCTGCTGTGGGGAGCATGCATCAGTGAGGAGGGACAAGTTAAGGCCATCTGTGGAATCTTTGCTTCTTTTTTTTACCAGAGTCAGGATTAAATGTGTGAGATGGCATTTCTTGTTTGGACTCAGATGTTTGTTAGTTCTTATCTATGTCACAGTCTCACAAACCCTGAGTTCTACAGCACTTCACACTAACAAACTAAAAATGGAGCTCCATCTCTCTCTCTCTGCAAGGCCTTTTAAGGATAAACTGTCCAGCTGTCCTGGATTGCCAAGCAAATTGCATTCTATTTGCCATCTGGATGGCAGTTGTCCTCTGTTAAGTGGACAGTTTTCCTTATTTCTTCCACAACCACTCCTCAGGCTATGGAAACAGGCTATGGAAAGTCACTGCATGGCTGATAGGAATTACAGCATCACATTGGGAGATGTGAGCCCAGAGAGGAGAGCCAAGCATTCCAACCTGGATATAATCCTGACTTCGGGAACACCAGCATGGCTTCTCCACTGGATTTCCCAGAGAAACAGCTGCCTCTTCCATTGGATCTTCAGAGGAAGATTACACCCTTTTTTACAGGATCCCTGCTCCAGCAGAACCACACCCGACACTCCAGGAGGACTGCAGACACATTTCCAATTTGACTGCTACCAGCACCCTGACCCACAGGGTGTCGGGTTGTGTTCTGACTCTGTCACTGTTGTTTTGGTTTACTGCATTGTTTATTTTATCTTTTTATTTTCTTCCCTAATAAAAAACTGCAATTCCTGAGAGCCCCTTAATTTAAAATTTATAGCAATTCAGAGGGAGGGGGTTTACATCCTCCATTTCAGGGGAGGCTCCTGCCTTCCTTAGGAGACTCCTGTCTCACGACAGTCCAAACTAAGACACCAATTAAGAAATTGCACCTAAACTATTTTTACGTTTAACCCAATAACCAACCACCCATGCCTGCAATGGGGACTTTTTATCCAATGACACAAAACCACCCAAACCCATGAAGAAGAAGGTGAAGAAGAAAGTGAAGAAGAAGGTGAAGAAGAAGGTGA
Organism: Passer montanus; assembly: GCF_014805655.1. NCBI lineage: Eukaryota > Metazoa > Chordata > Aves > Passeriformes > Passeridae > Passer > Passer montanus. Next base: position 3,267,604 of record NW_024357502.1, on the reverse strand, counting down.
AGAAGAAGGAGCAACCTCTGCCCTAAAACCTCCATCTTGCTTTGTATATATCACTATATTCTAAACCCTTAAACTCTAAGTTTCCCACCACATGATATAACACACTTCTATTCAAACAAAGTCCTCAGGATCATCCATTTCCCTATTTTTTCCTTATCTGTTTATAACACTTCTTGAAAAGCATCTTTGCTAAGGCCTGCAAATACATTCAAAGCTTTAAGAAGGTGAATGAGGAGAGTCCATCCCAGTTTGTATTTGAGTCTGGCAAGGGCACAGTTCAGTGCAGGGCAGAGGATTGGTGGCTGCTGTGGGGAGCATGCATCAGTGAGGAGGGACAAGTTAAGGCCATCTGTGGAATCTTTGCTTCTTTTTTTTACCAGAGTCAGGATTAAATGTGTGAGATGGCATTTCTTGTTTGGACTCAGATGTTTGTTAGTTCTTATCTATGTCACAGTCTCACAAACCCTGAGTTCTACAGCACTTCACACTAACAAACTAAAAATGGAGCTCCATCTCTCTCTCTCTGCAAGGCCTTTTAAGGATAAACTGTCCAGCTGTCCTGGATTGCCAAGCAAATTGCATTCTATTTGCCATCTGGATGGCAGTTGTCCTCTGTTAAGTGGACAGTTTTCCTTATTTCTTCCACAACCACTCCTCAGGGGGGACATCTGCTGATAACAGGCTATGGAAAGTCACTGCATGGCTGATAGGAATTACAGCATCACATTGGGAGATGTGAGTCCAGAGAGGAGAGCCAAGCATTCCAACCTGGATATAATCCTGACTTCGGGAACACCAGCATGGCTTCTCCACTGGATTTCCCAGAGAAACAGCTGCCTCTTCCATTGGATCTTCAGAGGAAGATTACACCCTTTTTTACAGGATCCCTGCTCCAGCAGAACCACACCCGACACTCCAGGAGGACTGCAGACACATTTCCAATTTGACTGCTACCAGCACCCTGACCCACAGGGTGTCGGGTTGTGTTCTGACTCTGTCACTGTTGTTTTGGTTTACTGCATTGTTTATTTTATCTTTTTATTTTCTTCCCTAATAAAAAACTGCAATTCCTGAGAGCCCCTTAATTTAAAATTTATAGCAATTCAGAGGGAGGGGGTTTACATTCTCCATTTCAGGGGAGGCTCCTGCCTTCCTTAGGAGACTCCTGTCTCATGACAGTCCAAACTAAGACACCAATTAAGAAATTGCACCTAAACTATTTTTACGTTTAACCCAATAACCAACCACCCATGCCTGCAATGGGGACTTTTTATCCAATGACACAAAACCACCCAAACCCATGAAGAAGAAGGTGAAGAAGAAAGTGAAGAAGAAGGTGAAGAAGAAGGTGAAGAAGAAGGAGCAGCCTCTGCCCTAAAACCTCCATCTTGCTTTGTATATATCACTATATTCTAAACCCTTAAACTCTACTTTCCCACCACGTGATATAACACACTTCTATTCAAACTCCACACCCACAATTCCAGTTCTGTAATTCTATTTTGGAAGCCTTCTCCACAGCCTCAGGTCAATGCAGTGCTGTCTTGAGGGTCAGTGCCTGGCAGCACAGAAAGTCTGAAATTCTCAGCAGCCAGGGCTCCAACAGCCATCTTTAAGTGGGTTTGCAAGAGCTAAACAACCAAGAACATTCACTTTTGCACAATAAGCCCAGTTCTCTGTATTTGAATTTTTCCAGCAAGAGAGTTTAGTCTTGAAATCCTCATGAAATCCTCGAAATCCTCTTGAAATCCTTACATGTGCAATCCATCACAACCCATCAAGGTTTTTTCCAATCATTGCTCAACACTTTGAGTTCAAATTACTGGAGTTGGGTTTGGAACAGGCAGAAAACTGAAATCTTCCTCATTTCAGGAGAAAACACATTTTAAGTCTCATTTTAAAGGAGAATAATAAAATTATCCTGGAAAACAGCTCATGAGAGGGAACAATCCCTATAAGATTATTGATGAATCTTCAGCTACCTTGCAACAAAAATCAGCTGATCAGTTCAACTGAAATATATCTCTGTCAATCATATGGACCTGAAATGCATGGGTTAGTGTTCATTCTAGAGCTTGGAAATCTTGGTTTAAAAAGTGGAAATTTTTAGTAAAAGCATATTTTCCACTGTCTGACATTGAGGAGGGGGAACCCTAAACCCCAAGGAAAATTCTTTGCCAAATCTTAACTTTCTAACTTTAAAATGTACTAGGATGAATATTCCAGTATTGGTTCTTGACAAACTTTTCACCTGTCATACAAGGAGAAAAAGTAGCTGCAAGTATTCCTTTCTCAGCAATGCCTGTCTGGTTTTGTGGAAAAGGAGGAGAAATGACAACTCATTTTTATACACTTCACCTCTCACTTCTGGGGGAAAAAAAAAGTGCTTAGAATCTAAGCACCAAGGTTTTTCCTTCTCTTTCTGGTTTGTGTATTTTGTGGCTTTTTTTCTTTGTTGGTTTTGTTGGATTTTTAGGAAGGAATAGTTCATAGAGCACAAAAAATATTCAGAGTGTATCATTCTTGGAATATTCAGTTCTTGACCATGTGATCTTTTCCTTGCTCAGGGCTACTGAGGCATCTTTGGTGGGTCTCAAACACACACTTAAATGTTATTTATAATAGAGAGCAAAAAAGCACATGGCTGCAGGCTATAAGAAAATTCCTAAATCTGTCTGGGCTCCTTGACATGTTGCTTCATAACTCTCCTAAAAAGGATACTGTGCTAGCTGCACTTGTGCATTAAATGCTTTAATGGGGTTTTATTGCACTCTTAAATTTAATAACATGCTTCTATATAAAATAAATACATAGGCTGGAAAACAAGTAATCCCTCAGTTTTGGAACAGGCTTTGATTTCAAGTTCAAGTGCTTAAGATTTTAGGTTGAAGACTGTAGTGGTGGTGAGGAGTGTTACTGAATAAATGAACCACTTTTCAAATCTGACACAGGGTTTTAAATCAAGCAGCACAGAAGTTAAATAGAAATAGTTCCAAAATATGTTTGTGATGTAGTATAATTTAACTTTGTTATTCACAGCTGGAAAATTTATCATTTAATTATGCTAGAAATCTTGGATAATCCATCCCTGCATGCTCCCAGCACCAGCTATGGATGTAAGAGACATGAGCAATATGTGAACTGGATTTCTGGTAAAAAATTTAATTTCTCCAGGCTTTATTCCTCCATGGATTTTAATAGTGTGTTATAGAGCTTGTCCAAGAAAAAAGGAAATCATACAGGAAATATTAAATTTAGTGAAACATGCCTCCAAAGCACAGCAACAGCCACTGCCCACAGATTATCACTGACCTTGGACAGGCAAATGGATGAAGAAATAAGGTAAAGATGAAGTTTTGTGGCTTCATCTAATTGAAACTTAATTTATATTCCAATCTAAAGGATGAGTTATAAAAAGGAGGTGCAACTCTGGTGTGTAACATGCTCCAGAAGGTGTCTGTGGGGAGTGCAGGGTACTTGTCTGTTTATAACAGTGTATGTTAAACCAGCTGCAATATTAATAATGTCAAAAAACCCAATCAGATATTCAGTGTAGAAAAATGTTTGGTTTCCCACTTCACAAAACTTACTTTCAAAAGGTCATGTGAGATGATTAATCATTTTTAGGACTTTTTTCCTTTGAGAAAAGAATAACATTTCTCACCAGCTGCCTTTCAATTCTTCCAGAAGTGCTCTGAGATAACTGAGATAGAATCACGCCATTCTATTATTATTTATACATTCCTTACACTCTTTAATTTCATCTGAAGCATCTCACACGTATCTTCAGAAACCTGAGTCATTTCTGCAGCTGCTTCTGAGATTTATACCTTTCCTGACACTAACAACCTAATTTTGCCTCCATGAGAAATAAGACTTACATAGAAACCAATCTCCAAAAGCTTATCTCATCTCTGGGCTTGGACACGCTGGGATTTCAGAGTCTTTTCTCATCCTGCCTTTAAGACACCATTTTGTAGAGATACTTAAGGAATCAGTAAAAACTACTCTTAAAAAACTCCTGGTTGGTGGGAGGGGAAGGGAGTCAAGAGAATGGCAAGGCTGTGCTTTAAAAAGAGAATCAGAAATACTTCTCTCAAACTCCCTCAGCTTCCGTTTCTGAAAACGGTGGAATTAAATTATTAAATATTGCATAAGCACGTCATAGAGAGGTGGCAAAAATATGGTCACTGGGGAACTGTCAAGAAGAAATTCTGTTAAAGCAGATTATTTCCCTCTCTGATTGATGACTTAGCCCTGCATAAATGGAGAGGAAGGGGAAACAGGTCTTAAAAGTTTTATAATGCTCTGGTATGACGTTCTCCACAAAAATTAGGGAATATGGCCTATATTTTACTCATAACTCAGAAAATTTTTCCCTAAATCCTTAGAGCAGAAGAAAAGGACATGCTTTTGGTTATCTGTAAATGGCAGGCTGTTTCAGGTGAAAGTCCTGTGGAACATGTTCTGCTTCAATATTTTCATTGGTGATTTGACTATGGAGGTAGAAGGTGATCTGGTAGCATTTCTGGCTAATGGGCTAGGAAAAAAACCTCAAAATACTCTGGAAAACAGAATTGGAATTTTGGTTTGGTAACTTTGACAGCAGTTCTGAAATCCTTGTGGAATCATTCAACTGAAGAAAATACTAAGTGGTTTAAGAATTAATCAAGAGGAATTCTGCAAACAAAGGGCTTTTAGAGGGGTCCCCTTCCCACATTTTGGGGCCAAACACAGAAAAAGTAGAATCAGCATGGATCCTCATGGAAGAAGTTGAATTCTGGACTGTATTACTATAAGGTCTGGACTATATTAGTATAAGGCCACTGGTTTTCTCTACTTGTACACCAATGTCCTCAGCAGGAATTCTGCCTTCAGGTTTGGGCACTGCAGTTACAATTCTGGACATACTTGAGTGAGTTTTCAGAGAACTGTACTGAAAATGAGAAGAGGTTTGAGAGAAAGGTTTGCAAAGAAAGGTTTAGAAAAACTGAATTTTTTTAGTCTAGAAAAGAGGGGATTGAGGGGAGAGTTTTGGAGGTTTGATAGATGAGGTATTGTCCAACACACTGGAAGCAGATTCATCCCTTCTCCTTCCGGTCTCAGAGGTGACAGCAGCCCAGGAGACCACTCAATGTTCCTTCAAACTTTATGTATGTTTAAGAAAATAGAGACAAGGGAACAGTGAATAACAGATACTGCATGTCCCTGTCCTGCCTGTACTTTTTGGTGTGATGTTATCAGACAGATGAGCACAGCACAAGCACGAATCCATCAAGCTGAAAACAGCCAAGGTCTCTGTAATTCTAGAGTCAGCTTTTCCAGGAATGCAGTTTTGGATTTTTAGCACTCATCCCAGCTCTGCCATTTAGCATTTCCTTTGAAAGGAGCACACAACTCTGCCATGTTGTGGAAGGCAAAATGTCACCCAGGATCACTGTGATCAGCACAGACCTTGCTGGCTTTTGAAAACCTGGGCATTTTCCCTTTAGTACTTGATGTGGGAAGAGTTCAGATGTCTAAGATGAAAAGGGAGCATAGATATTTCTGCTATTAAAATGTCAGGCACATTAACACCTCCACAAATTATGTTACGGTTTTTTTTATTTTCCCCAAGACTGACCTGCTTGAAATGGAGTGAAATATTCAATGTGAGTCAAACTGTTCATTCAGCACTTTCAGTTTTCTCAGCAGCCTCCTTTCATCCTCCTTTCATCCTCCTTTTCCGTGAGCCCGTGCTTTTTCTTTCTCTAAGAGAACTTCTTAGGACATCCCACGTATGATCAGTTTAAGTGTATAATCAACACTCAACTCATCAGTGCTTCAATACCCCTAAAATACTTGTCAATGCTTGACCTTACTCTGTTTACAGCAGTTTTTACATAATGTTTTCTATTTACGTAAGAAGTCCTAAATTTAAGAAAAGTGACAGGAATGTAAACCAAGTCTTCAATGGAGTTTTTTTAGGGGGGAAGATTCTTCTATAACAAAACCTTTGCTCAGATATTCGTGTTCTGTACAGACAAATTACCCTGCTTGACTGAAAGAGCAGGAGTTAAGGCATGTCAAAATCTAGGAGTCACTTTAAAAGTGCTCAGGGCAGAACCAACACACTTTTACTTCATATCTCTGCCAACTCCCAGTGGCAAACTCTTTGTTGAAGGCAAGGTGTCTGGTAGAGAAACAGAAAATTATCCAGAAAACAGAAAAGGAAGAGAAAACACATGAGCTAAGTCATGGGATGACACAGGAAAAAAACCCACAACAGTCTGTTTTCTCCTCATTATTCAAAACTGCCTAAAATATTGATATTTTCCCACATGGAGTTTGCCTCTTGAGCCTGCTGCTGTAGAGCTCTGCTGGTCTGTTCCTGACCCCTTCACTTTTCCAGCCATGGGAGCAATTGCAGCATTTTGTGGTTCAGTGCTGCCCCTGAATGCTCTGGAGAGAACTCCTCACATTTACTCTCACCAGCTCAGCCCTTGCACTAAGGAGAAAATCAGAAAATCACCACCACTTCAGCAGTGCCTTTGCAAGTCCTCATTTTTATCTTTTGGATTTTTGGTTTTTGTTTTGTTTTGTTTTGTTTTTTTCTTTGAAAGAATGCTCAGCTGCTGGCTGCAAATGAGGGCTTCTATATTTGAAAATGCCTCATGGAGACTGTTCCCATCCTGTTGTCTAATTTATGGGGTCAGAAGAGAGCCACAGCCACTGGTGGAGGAAGGGTGGATGTTGGGGAGCAGGAGCTGAGACACCTGACTGAGATTCAGCTGGAGCAGAGAGGACATTCTGCACCAAACCATGATGCCAAAGATAACCTGATGAGAAGTGAGAAGCATCTAAACTTTGAAATGCAGTATCTCCTGACCCTGTTGGATTTCTACCAGCAAATTTCTAATTTAAAAAGAAAACTATCATTGAATGCAAGTGTTTGCAAGGCTGTCAAATCCTTTAGTGCCAGTGGCTCTCCAGCAGCCTGTCAGTCACAATGACCTTGGGTTTTGAGCTGCTTGGAGTTTCTTTCTCAATACCATTTTCTGTGATTTTGAAATTCAAGATGCACAAAGGAGTCTGTTATGAAGAAACAAGAGTTCCTCTTGCTAGAGAAGAGTTTTATTGTTACATTTTGCCAGAGGCTCTGGAGAAGGGAATGGGAAGCCACAGCATATTTATTTATGCAGATCAAACTGCATAAATGCAATTATTAGAATGCATTTTGTCATTATTCTTCTGCCCTGCAGAAATATTTTATGGCATGGCCAGATTTCTCCCAAAGTTCTTGGGAGCTCTGGAGGTTCATTCCACTTTTCCAGTGTCAGCTCTGTAGTTGCACATACACTTTTTACTGATTGAACTTAAAAAGAAAAATATCCTTGTTATACACCAGGAGTTGGTCTCTAAAATAGGGCCTGAAGGTCCAGGTGGACAAGAAATTGAATGTAAGTCCTGTAAGTGTGACTTTTGTGGCCATAAATGCCCATCTCCATCCTTGTCAATAAGACAGGTCTAGGGGGGATATTTTTCCACTTATCCAGAAATCTTGATACATTCTTTTCCCCACTGTGTAATTGATCAGGGTTGTTCTGAAAAACACTCATATTTCTACTGCTCTGGTGTCTTTTTTACTCTGAACACCATAATTGCATTTTTTTGGCTTCTCAGGGAATAACACACTTCCTGGACTTGTCTCTGTGTTTGTAACTTCTTTGTGCTTTACAAGCTACCTAAAGTGTCTTCAGAAATTCTTTATTTGTGTTTAAATGAAATTCAAATTTTTACTTTAAAATCTCTCCCATCACACATTGTCAATTTTTTTACTGTTTTGTTAGCTCTTGGGGTTTTTTCCTACCTTTTCTTGAGATTTCCAGAGATGCCCCATTTTTCTTTAAATAATTTCTACCATGACAGGCTATAAATTTTGTCCTAGGATCACTGCCTTCTCAAACTCCGAGCAATATATCTGCATTTCAAATGCACTCAGCCCAGTATCTAAATGCCAGCAAGGCATTTAACCTTGTCATTTTGCCTGAAATTAGGTATTCAAATTCTTCCTCTTTGAGTTTTGCTATTTTGATTTATTAGTGAAACCCTCAGGTTGCAAGTTGCCATTTCAGGGTTGGCTCTGAAGGTGTTTTACAAGCACTGCAGATGGAAAGGGGAATTCTCTGCCCTAGTAAGACTTTGCTAGAGATTATCCATATGCCAAATTAATTTGTATTTGGGCCAGAGCTGATTTAAAAGGTTCACTCCATTATTTTAGAGGCGTATTTAAAAAACCCTTTGCTCATTTATTTTATTGCTTTGGAAGCAAGATACATTATAGGTTCTCCAGCCCTCTGGCTGGATCCTTAAAGAGATAAAATGATCTGTTACACCCTACAAAATCCTGACAGGCACGGCATTGACAGGCACTCAGTGCCTGTCAACCAAAGCTGCCACAAGTTCTTGAATGACATGAGGAACAAGGAAGATCTTCTTTCCTTTTATTTTTCCTTCTTTTTACAGATGTTATCATCCCATATGCAGAGAAGTCTTTGGCAAACATGGATGTATTTCCCCCTTGCCAAACTGCACCCATGCTGTCAAGGCCTCATAGGATGCTGTTAATAAACCCCTGGCTATTTATTTGAAATTATTTTTTTATGCTTCTCTTCCTCATTCCTTACCAGGCTGCCCTACATTTGTTTATTCACTGGAATGCTGCAAATTCTTGTACAATTCCTATCTCACACAAGAACTTTTAAAAGTCTGTTACCACAGCAAGTCTTTCCCCATAGAGAGGTCATTTCTTCGGTGCCACTGAGAATTCCTTCAGGAGATGAACCTGTCCTAAAGTGTTGTGTAGCTGTTTGGAGCTTAACAACTGGATTCACTTCAATACCCTTAAACTGACATATTTTTATTGTCATATTGACATAGATTCCTTCTAATTCAAAAAGGATGTTGCATCTTTCTGCCTAAAGCTTGAACATCATTTTAGGGAATTCTCTTCATTTGATGAAGTTCTCTTACTAACAGAAAGGTGCAAGTTTTGCCCATTTTCATAGAGTTCAGGTATTTCTGGTGAATAACTTGGATTTAGAAGGGATTAGGTCTAAATTGCTAAAAAAAAATTATTTAAGGCAGTCATTGAGATGGCCACTACAAAACACAAATTCTCTTTTCCCAGCCTTGAAAGCTTTGCTAGACAATTTCTGTCAACTCAAGAGAATCTAAACTTCATCTCACTGAAAACACATGAAGCTGACATGGTCAAAGGCCAAGGTTCTCACTTGTACTTGGGAGAATGGACAAGTTGAGTATTCTGTTTCCACACTTTTTTTATATCTCTAATCTGCACATTATGTTCATTGAAGGGGTCTCAGGAGTGACATCACTCACAGAAATGTGAATATTACTGGAAATGCCATTCAAAGGAGGGCTGACTTTGCCTTCCTGTGAAGGCATTAAGGTATAACAAATAAAAAAGGTACAGTCACAATCTAAATGATTGCAACATGTTTGCCAAAAATTACCCAAAGGGCTTTGGCAAGAGGGCATTATTTTCTTAAGTGGTTGATAGTGCACAGGGGAGCCTTTCTTTATTTCTAACACTCAGACCTTGCCACCTGAATACAGAAGTTAAAGCACAAGAAAAGTTCCTGTAGGATTTTATTATACCTACTTCACTCCTGATGTCCAGTGTAGCAAAATCTCTGTCTGAAATCACAGAATCAGTAGAAGAGCCCTTTAAGTCATCAATCCCAACCATTAACCCAGCACTGCCAAGGCCACCCCTAATCCATGTCCCCAAGTGCCACATCCACACAGCTTTTAAACCCCTCCAGGGATGGGGACTCCAACACTGCCCTGGGCATCTGTGCCAGTTCTCCCAGTCTCACAGCAACATCAGCTGTGAATTCTAAAAAAACCTTGCCCTTTCAGTGATTTTGATCTGTAAAGCGAGCTAAAGCCAGAATTCTACAGCATCATTTGAAGCTATGTGTGTCCAATGGGGCATGGAGACATTTAAACCCAAACGAAGAATGGATCCTTACTCTACTGCTCTTCCAGAAGCCCAAGTGTGTATTTTCTTATTTATTTTCAGGATTCTCTTTGTGATCTTTTCAACGGGATGCTTTGGACTTTTATACCTTTCCTGGCCACATATTTAGGGATCATCACAAAGCCTAAGAAGGAAATTTTCATCTCCTCCATCACCGCAGATTCCCCACTGTTGGCACCCACTCCTCCAGTTGATCCATCCCAGCCAGAGTTTTTCTAGGCTGGGCAGGACAGGCTGATCTGTGCCTTTATGTCACTCTGCATTTGTGCCAAAGCAAATCAGGACTTTGGCTGGGTCCTTGATGGCCCTCAGTAATCTCTTCTTGCTAATTCCCAGTGTGTGCAAACAAGTCTGCACAGAGAGAAGCCTGACACTGAAATCTCTGGATCATGAATATGTTCCCAGCATGTTTTGTCTCCTTTTAGGGTGAGAATGAAAAGCTTCAGGAACCTCCATAATTTGGTTTTTTGCTGCAACAGCAACACAAGTGTTTCATCCAAAGGATTTCCTTCTCCTCCTGTTCTTACCTGATCCAGGGTGCTTGGTTTGATTCAGAGCTGGGTTTTTGATGGAACAGAGGACAGAAAGGGATGATGTGGCTTTGATACAGAATTTTTTTTTATCCATTTAATGTTTTTAATAATCTCCAGCCAGGCTCCTCCTCAAAATCACACACACATATGTTGTACATATCATTTACTCTGAGTATTTATTTCTGCCATTATTTACAGAAATCAAAGATCCTCAGCAGGAAAATACCTGTAGAGCAAAGTCTTTGCCATGGAGAGACAAGAAAAACAAAGATTCGATTAAAGGAGGATAAAGTTAGTGATGCTAAAATCTTTTGAAAGCCAGGACAGAAAGTGTGTGTGAACAAAAGAACAATACATAAAGCTAACAGCATGCTCAGGGTGTTAGCTCTTAGTCACTTATTTCTACTGCATTATTTGTCAAAAAAATAATACTTCCTCAAACTTCTTCCCTCTGTTTAAATCCCAGTCACACACACTTCTGCTGCACGCCCAGATTGATTATTCACTCCATTGTCATTGCCTGTTGTTCACTGAATTCTGACCTTTCCTTTTAATTCAAGGAAATTCCTGCTACAGACTAGAAAAAAATAATCCCCTGTTCTAAGAGATGACTCATTTCTTTGCTGCCACATCAGCTTGCATGGCATATTTAACTTTGAAATATTACTGGAGCAGGGGAGGAGAAAAGAAAGATGTGGATCAAAAGGTCATTAGTAAGTAATGTTTTAGGAAGGAACAGGAGAATTCCATGAGAATAAAGTTAAAAAGGGATGTGAGAAGGTTCCCTGATAAAAATTGAAAGGGTCAGCAGGAAGAAATGATGGGTTGTCTTTAGGGAAGATCACAAAGTAGACAAACCAACTTGAATGCATTGAATTAAGAGAACTAGTAAGATGATCAATATTCTCCCAAATCCAGAGAGATCCATGCCAAGCTCAAAGCCTTTAGACAGCAGCACTGCTCTAAGTGGCCAGAGGAAGTTTATGAAACTCAGCCACAAGTCAGGCAGGAAATGTACCGAGAACAATGAAAAAAATAGTGGGATTGACACTGAAAACTCTTTATTTTAAAAAATCTTTTTGCAATATGTGAGGAACAACTCACCCCTCCCCTGCTCAGCTGTTGATTGCTCTGAGCACTACCTGGAATTCATGGAAGATGATGAGCTTCTAAAAGCAAAGAAATTATAATGAGCATTCATCAGAACTACACCTCTCTGACACTGGAAAAACAAAAGAGGAGAAAGCTTTGTTCCTAGGACTGAATTTCTTTCTTATTTCTGAGAACTTGGATGTGGAGAAAGGAAGAGATTTTTTTTGTTGGATGTGAGCTCTATCTTACCAAACTCACAAAAATATAAAATGTCAATGTGATTGTGACTCCAGAGAGAAGTTTAGGACTGTGGTCATATTGGGAAGTGTGAAGATGAATTAGCCATGCCACTATTTGGAGCACTCAGATAAAAACCAATAAAATATATTTGTGTCATTTTTCCCACTCCACTGCAGAAGGACAATGTCTACCTGGGAAAGGGGGAACACAAAATGATCTTTAAAATGCCCACCATAAAATACACAGTGGAAAAATGGGTGGGAAGCCATCATCGAGGAAAGGTGATGGAGTTTTAAAATATGGTTTATAAATTTGACTGGATCAGAGACAAAAGTGACATTCCTTTTAAATGCTCTTAACATGAGTGACCCTTGCAACAAGTTATGGGCTATCTTCAGATATCACCTGGTACAGAGTGATCTCAAAGTCTTCTTTTCCTTCCATGGTATCTTTAGGCATTTAATCACGAATAAAAAAAAGTTTCATAAAACCAATATTCCCTCAAAATTCTCTTTTCAAGCCTATTCCCAAACTGCAGTCCACAATTTCAGCTCTTCCACAAAGAAAAAACACAGATTCAAAATAAAATCACAGATTCTTAAAAGTCTTGGGATTTAAGGGACTATAAAGAGACATCATTCTACCCCTCTGCCATTGACAGGGACACTTTCCACTATCCCAGGCTGCTCCAAGCCCTGTCCAAGGTGGCCTTGGACACTTCCAGGGACCCAGGGGCAGCCACAGCTTCTCTCATCTCTTTTGACACCAAAAATCCCCCTCTAAGAATTGTTGTTCAGTGCCCATAATTAATTCATTAAAACAACAAAAAGAACTTACAACTCCTAAAGATGAAATTGGAGATCCATTATAACTCAATCTCCAAACAGAAGCAGCCGCAAATAGGAAAAAAATAATTCCATGTAAAAAACCTGCTTTAGCATGTTTAAAGTGTTTTCCTACTGAGATTTAGAGGTGCCATTCCAGCATCTTTACAATAGGTATAATTTAGGCATTACTTTGACAATTTACTGCACAATATACTAAAATAATGAGTTAAAACTCATTAACTCAACTACACAGGCAAAAAAGGTGGGTCCCAACAGCTTGGATTTGACAAAACCTGCAGCTGGTCAGCACAGACCCTTAATTTATCAGGCAATTATCTGTCTAACAAGGCCAAGCTAACAGTGTTATTGTTGAAAAATCCAGTCTGGATAATCCATACCACACACCGCCCACATCACAAGCAGGAAGGTAACTCCACCCTTCCTTATAAAACACCTCAAACTGAGGACAGGGACACCCAGGACAGCTGAACGGAGATTTGGGCAGACCAGGAACACAAACCCAGGCAGTCGTGGAGAGTTTGTCTGTTTGCTGTTGCTGTTCATCTCTTCAAATTCTGTTCAAACCCCCCGTGTTTGCTCTGTAGACTTTGCAATTTCTGTTGTTTCGAAAGAGTTTTCCTTAATTAATTAATGTTTGCAAAGGACAGGATGTGGTAAATGCTGTTATAACTCTCTGAAAACTGCCTGATTAAGATGCAAAGCACAGGCAGAACAGCTGTCAGAACAAACTCCTGTGCTGTCGATGCCCTGACAATGCAGAAGACAGCTCTGGATACAAATTCATCAGCAATTAGTTCTTCCTTGAGTCACAAAATAAATTCTAAAAAGTGTCTCAATGAAATGATTCCCTGCATCTGTTTTTTGTTGCCAGATGATTCAGTAAAGGCCCTGTATTGCTTCCCTGGGCAGTTTCAACTCTTCTGAGCAAGCAGTTAGCCAAAGTCAGTGAGATTATCATAGAGATAAATTATCACAGAGATAATGTATCAGCTACTTGCTGCTGTTAAAATTTTCCTGTTGGAAGAGTCATTCTGGGTCAGGCTTTTTCACTAAGATATAAAGCATCAGATGGACCAAACTGACATAAAATCACTGTCTCCCACTGAATTCAGACTCATGCTGACACCAGTAGAACTGGTCCATTTTGTTTTCCAGCATCAATTAAGAAACTGAAAAACTCATATCATTTGCTGGATCATAAAATTTTCCCCTTCCTTTTTTCCCCTCTATTACCCAAAAATGTCTTGATTCACAACACCATCAGCATTCTAAACTAGTTTGTTTTCTGGAGCTGCCCTATGCTGAAATCCCAGGGTGAGCTGCTTGGAAGTTCTGACTGACAGAGTTTTGGATCTTTTTTAAATTGCTGTGAATGGAATCACAGGAGAGCACAGCTTGAAGAACCTGAGCTGACACATGACCAATGAAATAACAACCATTTTTCCAACCTTAAAAGACTTTTTCAGAAGACAAGTTAATCTTTACAGGATTCAACCATTCCTTATGACCTTGGATTAAATTAGCGCTGTTTCCATGGGAAGTTATTCTTTAGGCTCAGCCATTGCTGGCTGCCTTTACATTTATTTACAATAGCACCTAGAGTCTTCCACTGAGTTCCCATTATGTTTAAGTGCTGCAGCACCTCATTGTAACAAATAAAAGTAATTGAAGGGATTCAGAATAATATCAGAAAAATGTGTTTAAGAATAATCAGTGAGTCCATTTTAAAGAGAAATAGCTTTTATGAAGGATATGTATCGACACATACCTAAATACTTTAATACATCAGTGAAGGAGAGCCCCCTTCTCTTCAAAATTATTTTCTGATGCTGTAACTGTAGTGCTTTTCTTACTCTCTGCCTTGAATACATGAACAGACTTATTTTTCTTTTCATTTGATTCCACTGAACACAAGTGGATTTAACCCTTCTGACAATTCAGGATCAATCTTCTCCAAGACAGAAGATAAAGTTGGGATATTTTTTCATACTGGTAGATTCAAAACCCATGAAAAAACCTGAAAGAATTTGGATCCTGGGTTTTTTAAGTTGCATACTACCAGATCAGATTTCCAGCTAACTCCCTCTGGGACATTAATATCCCTAATCTTATCTTAATTTCTAATTTTAAATTCCTGTAGAGACTCCTCTCTGCTGTTGTCCCAAATGTGTCAGAGGGAGCTGGCACCTGCGTACACAAGTGTGAATAAATTCAGCACTAAAAGCAAAGAAAACTAAATAATTGGTTTACAGAAAGAACTATAACTAAGACCACAACATGATCTTGTAAAAAGGCTCTCCCCATCTTTCTTGTAGGCTCCCTCCAGGTACTTAAAAACAGGGAAAAGAAGAAAATGGAATCACCCATATTGAGCTTTTTTACTTCCATTCCCAGTAACACCTTAAAAAAAACCCCACCAAATTGTTTCTAAACATCTAGGAGGCAAATTAGCCACTGAATTATATTTTATAAGGAGAATGTCAAGTCTCTTTTCTCTCTGCAACATGTTAATGTAGAGATGACACAAGAAGCAACACAATATTTATCTTTAATTTTTGAAATGTTTGCTGTGAAGACAGAATCTTTGTGTAGCTATTGAGTAATGTAAAACAAAAAATGGAGAATGGAAGACTTGGTCAGACAGCAGGTAAAAACTTCTGAGTGAACATATTTAAGAATCTAAAAAGGAAAAGTGTGTTTATCAGCAGAAGATTTTAATAACAAACATCTAGAAACCCATCTGTGGTGCAGAGAGATGTGACCTTGGAGAAGGAGAGAGAGGGTCCCTCATGGGTGAATTTAACTTCAGCTCTGGGGGGGCAACAATTGAAATGAAATATAAGAAATCTTGAAAATGTTAGTATTCAATCAGGCTTTATTGGATCTATCAAATGGTTTTCTGCTGCCTGCCACTAGTTAAACACCAGCATTCTTCTATTCTCCTATTCTTCATCCCCCTTCCCTGATAACGCACGCACATGATATTTTTCATTTTAAAACGAGCCTCACATAATTCCAAAAGACAAATCTATACACACTGCACTGGTTCTAACAGCAGCTTAGATGGAGATGTCAAGGTTTGGGATATCAGCAAGAGCTGACGCAAATCCTATCTCCTGCTGGGAAATATAGGAGAGGATGTGCGGGACAAAACGGGAATAAAACGTCAGGAGCAGGTAGAGAGGACTGAAAATAGTTTAAGGCTGGAAGGCAGATTAGAACAGGAGCTGTTATTCTACCTCTCATAAAAAATACAAAAGGACTTCCTGAAGCATATTACAGAATCACACGGGGTTCAGAAATTGGTTATGAGAATGATCAGGGCGCTGGAATAAAAATTTCATAAAAAGAGATTGAAAGATTGTAGGATTGTTTACAGAAGGGATGAATACAAGGAGTTGTAATGAAAATATATTACATTTTGTGAAGTTAAAGGAAAGAGCTGCTTATTCTTCATTTTGCTGTATCTAAATTCTCAAAAAGAAACATCCCTAAAGTTCTCCAGTTTATAAATGTCATTAATGGAATTGCTGCTGCTTGAAATAAGTAAAGCAGTTATGGTATACCTATGACTGCTGAAATGTGGTATTAAGGATATAGATATGAAAATAAATATATATTATATTATATTACATTATATTACGTTATATTACATTATATTACATTATATTATATTATATTATATTATATTATATTGATTGCATTTAAAATCAAATTAAATACATTTTATATATAAAAAATAAAATAAAATAGAACATTTATTTTATATATTATATGAAATTAAATATTGGTAAACTATAATGATAATTACAACAATAATTGCTCTGTTTTACCTCAGAAAAGTGATTGTTTTTTCAAATAAATAAGCCTAAATTTGCATCTCTGAGTAACACTTGAAATGCAGCTCACAGTTATCCCCATTACAGTGGATTTCAGGGGTATCCTTGCACAAAATTCATGATGGTTCCCTGTGAGCAGATGAGCATAATGGACAAATTAAAATGTCATTTGGTTTTTGGTTTTTCCTTGTGCTTACCACTGTGTGAAACTATCCTGGCCAAGTTCAGCATCAGTTTGCTCTGACACCCTTCCCTTGATGCAGTATCTTCTTTAGCAACACATTTTATTACTCCAGGATTCTCAGTGGGGAAGAAAATTGTAACAATTTCCTCTATTTATATTCTTCCTCTGATCATACTCATAGAATAAACCACCAGAAAAAGAATTTTTCAGGTATTCAAAATGAAAATGAATTTCAAAATGCAGGTGCATAGGGCTCCTTTTTATTCCAGAAAAATCACCTTTCATGGGATGAAAGTCCTTTCTAAGCTCCTGTTTCTTTCACTAGCTACCCAAAGGGTCCCAGTGCTTTGTCTACTCTACTTGTGCCATATTTATATTGTTCAGTGTAGGTAACTTAAATTAAAATCAGATTAACTGATCACAGCAGCACCAAAAGCTTTTTAATTTCATAACAGTGTGTATATTCATATGGGTATATTCATAACAGCAAATGTAACGGTGAAATCCAGATTTTCTTCCCTCTCCCTGTTCTTCTGCACCTGGGATGTGAAAGTTTTGCAGTGAAAGGGGGCTCTGTACTAGAACTAAATTACCAAAACAGAAGCATCTGGTTTTCCTCAGTTGTCTGGTCAGATCAAATAATTCTGGTTTGAAATTATTTCAGGGATTTGTAGCTAACAAGTTCCATCATGGGCGTGTAATCTGATTTCTCACAACACCTGAACACCAGGTCTAAAACAATAATGTTTTAACAGTAATGCAGAATAAACAATTCTTACAAATTATTTTCCTGAAGTGACCACACTAAAAAAACTATTAATAATCCAACAATTTTCTCTACTAATTTGATAAAGAACTTTAGGCCCAAACCATGAATTGAAAATATCTTATATTGATATTTAATAATACTTAAAACATTGTTTATAACAGGCTGGAATATTAGACCATGTAAATGAAGTGTGTTTCACTGTATGAAATAGAAAAGTAAAAGAAATCTCTCTTTTAAAGAAAATTGTGTCTCAGTGAGTTGGAAATCCTCATGTCAGCCTAGAACTTGAAATATTTCAGTAATTTTGCTGCTTTTATTTCTCCTTGCTGTGCTCAAGCAAGAATTGTCCATTAAATGTCTTAGAAAGAAGTAAAAATTATTAGTTGACTCTTACATGCACTAATTATTGGGCCTCAGCTTGATGACCTCAGAAGAAATTGATCAGCCAAGAAATTTTTAATTTTTTTTATTTTATTTAGCATAAGTTGTTTTCCTTCTCCCTTATGCCCAAGTTTAGAAGTACCAAAGGAGCCCAGCTATATTATTAAAACTCTAAAAGTACTTGTTCCTTTATTAAAAAACAAAAACATCTCTTGAATGAAAATTGCTTAGCACCAGCAGATATTAAAATTCATTAAAATATGAAAATAAAGAACAAACCAACCATCAACTGCTCTTTTTTCCCCTTATTTTCACTTCAATACAACCTCTCCTAAACACATGCAAAAAGCTTAAATACATTACAGAAGGATTATTGACTCAAAAGGACTCATTTATAAAATAAAGTCTCACTGGGAGGAGCTCCACTAATTGGCAATTAAGTTGGGTCATTATCTATGTAGAGAGAGAATACCTGCAGGTATAAAAGCAGCTTTGTTTAAGGCTTTTGTAGGACTGAAATATCATTCCTGGGGAAAAATATCAATTATTTTTAATGTTAAACAATATTGGCTTTTCAGGCTTTTTCAGAACTGTTTCTTCCAAATTTTTTTAATTACAAAGATATTTATGATAATACCAACACCTCTGATTACTTGCAGAGTATGAGAGGGGATAAAGCTTGGATATTTCTAGATGGTGTTAAATTCTTTAAAGTCTCCCAGGTTTTTACATAAAGATCTTGGGAGATAAAGCAGGAAGAAAATAGGCGTCCTGACCTTTGAATCCTTAGCTTTTTCTTGACTAATTTCAATAATAATGTAATAATATTTTTTCCTTTTTCATAATGTTCTTGTGTAGCTGCTGTAGTAGAGAAATCACTGCAATCCTAATTTAGAAATGATGTTTCTAAGCTGTGAGGGCAAAACCTGCTGCACCTTTTCTCATCTCCTCCTGGTAAGGTGAAAGAAAAGGTGCAAAATAAGTTTCCCTAATGGGCATAAGTGAAAATACTGAACTTCAGGTAGTTTTAAATCAAAAAGTTGGGTTTTCATCCACCTGACCTGCTGCAGGTCCCCTTTGCTACCTGTGTTCCTTCCTTGAACCTCTCTCAGGTGGCATCAAAGGGAGATTAGACAAATGCATTTTGCTAATCTGAATTTTAAAAATGCTTTGGAGCATTTCCTTCTCCAGGGGTAAAGAAAGATTTTCAGGCAGGCTGGTTTGCTTTTTTGGAAATACAAATGGCACAGAACTCCACAGATGAACTTCTCTTCAAGACATCTCCCAGTGGTTTAAGACTCTGATATGAATTTGCATGTGCATTGCATGGTCTAAACTCTGAGAAAATCCCCTCAAGCATCAAACTGGGGAACAAATTGAGCAGAATTTGGAGAAATGCAGCTTTTTAATCTTTTTTTTTCTTCAAGGCTCAATTGAACAGCACTAAACACAGTGGTGGTTATAATTAAAGTCGTCCTCATCCTAAAATCTAGTTTAAAAATTCACATTCCACCCTGACTAAAAATGATAAACATATCAGAAAATTTGTAAATAACTTGGTTGGTAACCTGTGTGAGATGAAAAGTTGGTTTTCATCAATATAAATGAGAGTTAGGAAAAAGGATAAATAAGTTGCTTGCTGACTCCATGGGGTGAACTTGGCAGTGTCTTGACCCTTAAATAAGATCAAATATTGATGTGTGTTGGAGGAGCCTGAGCCTGCATAAAGCAAAACACAGCATCTGAAAATATTCTCTGGTCAAATTTATGTGGAGATTTGAGGAAAAAATACCAATTTGCTGATTTGGTGCTGGGGTGTGTAGAGGGTAATTCAACTTTGGACTCCTGTGAGTCCCCAAAGCTAAAGGCAAGTGGGACAGAGGACTGCAAAATTCAGTTTTGTGGAATTCAGCCCCTGTTCCCAAGCCCTTCATGAGTGTGTGTTCGACCAAGAGCTGGGAGGAGCTGTTCCATCTTCTGCCTAAACAAGCGTTTATATTCCAGCCTGTATTATTTGCTCATATTCTTCTGGTTCTCAGTTTCTTTTTCCTGCCTCTGTCAAGGTCAGCATTGAAGGCACTTGAGATGGTATTTTGTGTTCAGGCTTAGATTTATTATTTCTTATTTTTATTACAAGTTCTGAGTCCTACAGCATTCTACTAACAAGCCACAAAATGGCTAACTATCTTTTGTTAAAAGGTCTTTTAAGACTAAACTATCATATTAAGAAATGATATCTAAATTATTTTCACTTTTAACCCAATAACTAATCACTCATGTCCCACAATGCAGATTTTTCTGTCCAATTACAAAATACCACCCAAACCCATGGAAGACAATGTGAAGAAGAAGGAGCAGCCTCCACCCTAGAACCTCCATCTTGCTTTATATATATTACTATATTCTAAAACCTTAAACTCTAAGTTTTCCACCCTGTGATATTGCACACATCTAATCAAATTCCACACCCATAATCCCAGTACCATCAATCAATTTCGGAAGCCTTCTCCATGGCCTCAGATTAAATATAGTATTTTCTTGTGGGTCTGTGCCCTTCAGCACAGAAGGTTTAAAATTCTCAGCATCCATGACTCCAGCAGTATTCCTGTTGTTCATATTTGGCTTAAAATAATCTTAGCAATTGTATACAGAGGTTGAGGTAAGGTTATTTCTTACCAAGGCTTTAACTGGTCACTAATTCATCTGAATGAAATATTCCCCGAGGACTACTGGCTTGTTGAAATGCAGGAAGCACCTTCTTTTAATTTCCAAAGTACTTTGACTCCTTCAGGCAAATCTGCATGTGGGATTATTCTGTAATCCCATTACTGATGAAATTGCAGGCAAAATTGGCCACCTTTGCTCTGGGGTCTTCCTACTTGCTGCCTCTCCATGGTGGTGAGAGCCCTTCTTTGTTTCCCTGTCAGCACATCTCCCAAAAGAAGGTTCAGTTGGCCACATGTTCTTAGAAGAAGGGGGACAGAGTGGGGGGCAAACAGATGGTTTGGAGAAAGAGGATGTCATCTGTAACAACAGTCACCATTTGAGATTCCACAGCAATCCATTTGCTAGACAATTTCCCTGGACCTGAGATTCATTAATAGATCACATCCCGTTTCTCTTCCTCTGCTGCTCATCCATAGGAGAAACAGGCTGGATTTCTTGTTAGCAATCTTTTCTTTATGGAGAAAATACTTGCCCTAAAATTCTTGACCTTCCTGCAAACCTTGAGCAGAGGGAGTGTATTTCTCTTTCTGTGCTTGTTTTGATACCTCCCTCTCATTCTGCATCTGAAGATTTCTGACTCAAGCACCAATCCCACAGCACTGCCCATCCAGCTGGGGGCTGTCCCAAACATCTGCCTGACCTTGCTGCCACGTGCAGGCAGCTGTGACACGAGCACTGCAAAGGGCACAGGGGGTTTTTGGATCCTAAATCACTTCACATTCCACTTAGGTTTCTACACAGAGAACTTTTAAAATATCTCATGTACCTGGCAGCTCTCTGTTGTGCAGCTTTGAGCAAAGGTTACCTGATGTCCCAGATTGTAAGGCAAGATGTATTCTATTTGCCAGCTGGATGGCAGCTGTCTTTTGTTAAGTGGACAGTTTTCCTTATTTCTTCCACAACCACTCCTCTCTCCAGAGAGACATCAGCTGATAACAGGCTATGGAATGTCACTGCATGGCTGATAAGAACTACAGCATCCCATTGGGAGATGTGAGCCCAGAGGGAGGAGCCAAGCATTCCTACCTGGATATAATCTGAGATTCGGGAAATATCGCACAGCTTCTCCAGTGGATTTCCCAGAGGAACAGCAGCTCCTCTTCTTCCACTAGATCTTCAGAGGAAGACTGTACCTTTCTACAGGATCCCTGCTCCAGCAGAACCACACCTGACACTCCAGGAGGATTGCAGCCACATTTCCAACTGGACTGCTGCCAACACCCTGACCCACAGGGAGTCAGGCTGTGTTCTGACCCTGTCCGTGCTTTAGTTTACTGCATTGTTTATTTTATCCATTTATTTTCTTCCCTAATAAAGAACTGTTATTCCTGCTCCCATATGTTTGCCTGAGAGCCCCTTAATTTAAAATTTATAGCAATTCAGAGGGAGGGGGTTTATATTTTCCATTTCAGGGAGTCCCATATGTTTGCCTGAGAGCCCCTTAATTTAAAATTTATAGCAATTCAGAGGGAGGGTGTTTATATTTTCCATTTCAGGGACGCTCCTTGTTTCCTTAGCAGGCACCTGTCTTTCAAACCAAGACACCTGAGAAGCCCCTGAGAAGTCCTTGTCTGCCTTCTTGCTGTGCTCCTGGAGACCATGATGTATTTTGTGTAGAGAGCAGTGCTCTGACCCTCTTTGTGCTGACCCAAACACCGTGGCAGCGTGCCCAGCGCCATTCCCGTGATGCACATGTTTATTTCAATCCTCCTCAGCCTCGCAGATCTTGAAATTTATCACACTGCAGGTCATGGCCACACTTTCTTCAAGATTGGAAATGTGAGGTTACTGCTAAGGCTTTTGAGAAGTCCTGCATAGTTTTAGTGAAAGGGTATTCACTGAGCAGCTGCTGACAACACAGCTGTCAGCTGTAGCACCAAGGGATGTTTTCAGGCACAACAAGCTTTTCTGCATTGTCTCAAAGACCTTCTTGAATTTTTTTCCCCCACAGTTGCAGAGTTATGGTTGAATAATGCACAGGGAGTGCTTTTGAGAAGTCCTGCATAGTTTTAGTGAAAGGGTATTCACTGAGCAGCTGCTGACAACACAGCTGTCAGCTGTAGCACCAAGGGATGTTTTCAGGCACAACAAACTTGTCTGCATTGTCTCAAAGACCTTCTCGAATTTTTTTTCCCCCACAGTTGCAAAGTTATGGGTGAATAATGCACAGGGAGGGTTTCCAGTGCACACCAATGCATGAAAACTGTCAAGGACAC
Source organism: Passer montanus (assembly GCF_014805655.1). Taxonomy (NCBI): domain Eukaryota; kingdom Metazoa; phylum Chordata; class Aves; order Passeriformes; family Passeridae; genus Passer; species Passer montanus. The sequence continues at coordinate 3,244,730 of NW_024357502.1, read as the reverse complement.
GTTAACAGTCTCAGTATTTTTCTTACCACAAACCACCTTCGGTATCTTCACAAGAGATCTTGTTTCCATCACTTTTTCCCTGTTTGTGAAGGTCATAGAAACACAGAATGTTTTGGGTTGGAAGGGACCTTAAACATATTTTATTTCAACCCCTGCCATGGGCAAGGACACCTTTCATTGTCCCAGGTTTCTCCAAGCCTTCTTCAAGATTGGAAATGTGAGGTTACTGCTAAGGCTTTTGAGAAGTCCTGCATAGTTTTAGTGAAAGGGTATTCACTGAGCAGCTGCTGACAACACAGCTGTCAGCTGTAGCACCAAGGGATGTTTTCAGGCACAACAAACTTGTCTGCATTGTCTCAAAGACCTTCTCGAATTTTTTTTCCCCCACAGTTGCAAAGTTATGGGTGAATAATGCACAGGGAGGGTTTCCAGTGCACACCAATGCATGAAAACTCTCAAGGACACTTTAAAAGTCTCCATATTTTTCTTACCACAGACCCCCTTTGGTATCTTAACAAGAGATCTTGTTTCCATCACTTTTTCCCTGTTTGTGAAGGTCATAGAAACACAGAATGTTTTGGGTTGGAAGGGACCTTAAACATATTTTATTTCAACCCCTGCCATGGGCAAGGACACCTTTCATTGTCCCAGGTTTCACCAATGCATGAAAACTCTCAAGGACACTTTAAAAGTCTCCATATTTTTCTTACCACAGACCCCCTTTGGTATCTTAACAAGAGATCTTGTTTCCATCACTTTTTCCTTGTTTGTGAAGGTCATAGAAACACAGAATGTTTTGTGTTGGAAGGGACCTTAAACATATTTTTTTCAACCCCTGCCATAGGCAGGGACAGCTTCCACTAGCCCAGGCTTCTCCAAGCCCTGTCCAGCCTGGCCTTGGACACTTCCAGGGATCCAGGGGCAGCCACAGCTTCTCTGGGCACCCTGTGCCAGGACCTCCCCACCCTCACAGGGAAGAATTTCTTCCTAAGATGCAGCAGTGCTCTACCACAACCTTTTTAAGGATGTCACCATCTGGATTTACACCATAAAACCACAGGAGATCTCTCAGTGCTTCAATATTGATGCATTTTTGCAGCCATCTTGCAGTGCTTCTAAGAGAGAGTGAACCACTGTCAGGAAGCTCAGGGTGATCCAGCACAAGTTTTGACTCCTGGAACTTCAATTCTGATGTTGGGTTGTTCCAGAATTTCAGAATTCATAATTATGAGTCTACAATTAAATTACTGACAAATAAGCAAAGATAAAGCAAGGGTCATGGGGTCAGAACATAAATTAAAAGAATTCCACATTTTTATCCCTTAATATTCTGCCACTAAAATTGAGACTTTCAAACATGTTGCTTGTTTTTAATAAGAAAGGCTGGCAACAACATCATCCCCTTTGTCCCAAATCTTCATTCACATGTATTTTGAGAGTATTTTTTTTTTCCAAATCATGAAGATCTGAGTGATTCTTTTCCTTGCACCCTCTGGTGGCTGCAGGTTCCCCTCTGGTCAGTGGAGAGCAGCAGCCTGACAAAAGCTGGTGTTGCTGGGTCGCTGCTGTCCTTCCTATGCCATAAACAGTCCAGGGAGCTCTTGGATCAGAGCCAAGGTCAAGAGGGAAAAGAAATTCAAAGCTACATCCACAGGACTAAATTCCATCTGACTCTATCTCCTTTAGAAATATATTTGGGAAGCCTGTGAGTCACAATAAAGGACCTAAAATATAATCAAGATGTAGCTTCTATCTCCAGGTACAGCCCAATTTTATGAAGAGCAGGAATGGAAGTTGCATCAGCTTCAGAGTTTGGCTGTACAGCCTTCACTCAAGGCATTTTTCCTAGCTCCAGTGAGATGCTCTTTACTTTTAAAGAAGAATACAACTGATTTGCAGTTTTAAACACTCCACATACACACAAAGTGAAATTTGCTGGGTGTGAATCTCAGCTGTAAGTTGCTGTGCCAATATTTAAACTACAAATAAACATACACTTTCTATCTAGTGTTTGGGTGAAATATTTTTACTTCATGGAAGTGACAATCTGAAATGACTCTGTATATCACACAGCACACAAACTTCCTCTATGATCAGCTGCAAGCACTGATATTTGAATATTGTGCTAGGGAAAGACTGTGAGGGTTAAAAGTCAGCTTTGCCTTTGCAAGGCAGAGTTCAACAGGGCTTAGCTTAATCTGTTATCCAGAGGGATTTTGTGGCCCAGACTGGACCCTGCAGCAGCCAAGCAGTCTGGGTGCCTGAGCTGTTTGTGTTTTCAACAGCCACTGCCAGGGCTGCTGATGGCTCTCAGGGACTCTGTGTGCAGATCTCCATCCATGCCCACACCATTCTGCCCTTGGGTTCTCCTCACCAGCTATGAATTATGCTGACACAAAATTGGGGAGTGGCCCAGAGGGTTGTGTGACCCTTCAGAGGGACCTCAATAGGTCAGACAGAGGGGCAGAGAGGAACATCCTGAAATTCAATTTTCCAAGCTGAGCCCTTTCCCAGCTCCCTCAGCTGCTCCTGGTGCTCCAGACCCTTCCCCAGCTCTGTTCCCTTCTCTGGACACTCCCCAGCTCCTCAAAGTCTTGTTGTGAGAGGCCCAAAAGTGAACATGTTGAACTCTCCAGCTTCCCTTGCAAAGAAAGGTTTCACATCTGCCCTTATTGTTCCCACTTTTGGTCTATTCCTGGGTTCCTGGTAGAATTTTACCAGGCAGAGCAGATGTCAATGTTTATTTCACTCCAAGCAGAGAAATTCTTGATTTGCTCCTGTATGAATATCTCAGAAATAGATATGTTTATTGCCCACATTAAGGGAACAGGCAAAGTTGAAAGTTAAAAACATATGGAGTTTCTTGTGCTATTGCAATAAAAATCCAGTGAGCTGTGAATTTCTTTTCACATATGTGGGGGTATTTCTACTGTTCAGTTCTCAGCTTTATTTTGTCAGAATAAAAAATGTTCAGAATTTTTCTTCCCTAAGAAGAGATGGACATTGTCAGAGGGGGAAACCTGGTGAGTCCAGAGGAGGCCACCAAGTTGATCAGAGGGATGGAGCAGCTCTGCTGGAAAGAAAGGATGAAAGAATTGGGATTGTTCAGCCTGGAGAAGAGACGGTTCTGAGGTGACCTTACTGTGGCCTGAAGGGATCCTGCAAGAAAGATGGAGAGGGACATTTTACAAAGGTCTGGAGTGACAGGAAAAGGGGATAGAGCTTCCCACTAACACAGGACAGGGTTAGATGGGATCCTGGGAAGAAATTCTTCCCTGTGAGGGTGGCGAGGCCCTGGCACAGATTTCCCAGAGAAGCTGTGGCTGCCCCTGGATCCGTGGAAGTGTCCAAGGCCAGGCTGGATGGGGCTTGGACCTGGGCTGATGTCACTGCCCATGGCAGCGGGTTGGAACAAAATGGTCTTTCTTGTCCCTCCCAACCTAAACAACTCCTTGATGTTTCTGGTGGGGCTGTTTTGCATCACATCACGCTCTAACAGTGAATTCCACAGAAACTCTCATGGAGCTATGGACACATCTGCATCTATGAATGGGCTCTCTGTCCTAGGCAGGAGTGGGACACTGGTGAGATACACCTGGTGAGTGGTGGGACACAGAGATTCCCCCTTGGCAGGACTAATAAAAAAAGAGGTTGTCCTTTCCTCTAAACACCCCACAGCAACTTGGATGCACTCCCAACATTTTCCATTCCACCCCCAAAGCCCCTTTGTCCCTGCATCCCCTAATGGGTTCCATACCCAAAACACCTGATATCTGCCACAGCACAGTGCAGAAAGGGCTTTTTTTGGTTGACTGGCTGTGCTGGATTTCACAAGGTCAATGATCTAATCCCTCTCCTCATCCCAGTCACTAAAGTCTGCTCTTCCCCAGCTCAGTGGGAGCCTCCACCTGGCATCCTTCCCCCATCCCTGCAAAGCCTTTTAGTTTGAGTCACCTCTGCTCAGTGCACAAACAGTGCATGAGCAAATAGCTATTCATTAAAGGACACACTCATTCTGTGTACAAGTTGTAAACACTGTCAGAAACAATTTCCTAATGCACATTCAGAAGTGGGTGGAATAAAGATTTCCTCCTGGGCAAATCTTAATGTTGCTTATTATTGATTTTTTTTTTTTCCTACAGCCCCCATTGTACATGGAAAATTTTCTCTTTCTGCTCAAACATATTAGCAGGTCATGCAGGGCTTCTAGGTATGATTTTTTGCCTTTTTCATAAATGCCAGCAATCTTTCCTTATTTCAAAAGCTTTAGTTATCTCTCAGGGAGGGGAGGGGTGGTATTTCTTGGAGCAGGAAGGAACCTGAAAGCCTATTGACTGAGAGGTATTCAAAGGTTTTATTTTTAAAAGCTGAATAATCAGATATATATATATATGCCTGAATCCTAAGAACAGAATTAGCTTGTAATTCAACACTAGTTTTTCATTAGTTTTGGGAATATAATTTAATTCTAAGAAAGAAAGTTAAAAAAAAAGCCATTCCTGTTGTACACATGACTTTATCACTGAGCCAGCAGGGTTTTCTCACAGTCTGTCAGGAGAAAAAAGAAAACAACAAAAAAATCCCAGCAGCAAAACCTGACAAGTTGGGTTTTTTTTTCCCCAGTGGCCAGAAAATATGCAAATTTATTAACAAACCAGAGGATGAATAAAACTGTAAATATTTGACAAACCACTGTGTTCCATTAGATCAGCCAGAACACCTTCCAGCTTTTCCTATTTTCAGACTTGTTTCCTCTGGTTTTGCTCAAATTGTTATAGTTATTTTCCCTTGTCCTCCTGTAAATGTGTACCCAGGGAGGCAATAAGTTCCCCAGCTCTCAGCAGTGGAGATGTATTCAACAGTTCTGAGCACAAAAGTGATTTAGACTTCACCTGTTGGGCCCTTTACACAAATACTCATTCCTGAAACTTCCTGATAGGCAGAAACACGCCTAAACCTTCAGTTGGTGAAATTTATTTATTTTTCACTCTTTATGCAGCTGAGCAAGTGGAGCTGGAGCAGCTGCTGGCTGGCAAAGCCAAACTTTTGTTCCCAGTCGTGATAAATGGGGCACTTAACCTTTCAGGATAAATGTGCTTCACTCTGGACAGCCTCCCTGGGAACAGGGCTTCTGGTTCCTTTTATTTCAAGCTGATTGAGGAAACATCAGCACACAGAGAGCAGTTTTACCCTCTTCAGTGAAAATTACTTGGCTGGCCTTGATATCAGAGCAGAGACCATGGGATAACTCAGGTTGGGAATCACTGATCCAACCTCCCTCACAAAGTAGAGCCAACATTGAATTTAGATCAGGCTCTTCAGGACATTATTTTGTGTGGTCTTGAAAGCCTTCAGGGATGGAGACCATGAAATATTCTAAAAAACAACTTCTTCTGCATTAATTCATGATTGCAAGTGCCATAAAACGGATGTTACTAGTCTGTATCAGCATATTAAAAAGGCCCCAAGGTCATACAAGTGCATGTTTCATTGTCATCAACTTTTAAACCACTAAGTCAATGACAATGAGAAATGTAAATGGTTGTTATTTTCCTTCTTAAAGGTTTATTTATCAAATATTTAAATGGGATTAAAATCCCTCAATTCCTGAAAAAGATTATTTGTTGGTTTTGCTCAGTAGAGTGTTAATACATTCATTTCTCTCCTGCTAACATTTCTGTGTGGAAGTGCTTGAATCAAAGGTAAATGTTTTCTCAATAAATCATGATGGGTGATGCCTGAACTGGTGAATAAATATTCAATACCAATTCAGTACAAGAATATCTGTGCAACTTGCTCCAGGTGACCCTGCCTTGGCAGGGGGGTTGCATTAAATGATCTTGAGAGTCCCTTCCAACCCCAAATATTCTGTGAATATATTCCTGTATTTTGGAAAAATGAGAGGGACTTGTTCATTAATTTAATTTTACTTCCAATGAGGTTTATAAATAGAAACCTCGTTAGACAAATGAGCTGGTACGAGAAGCTTTAGCAGCATTGCAAAATGTCAGTGTGAGATCCTCGATTAGATGGCAAAAGGATCATTAAGTACAGTTACAGTATAATTTTAAAAAATCTAATTACCACCCTACATTAATTCTTTTTGCATGAACTGAGGAGATTATGCCATATCTCCAAAGTGGTTTGGGGTTTTTATTGAGGGGGTTTTTTTGCATATGTTTACAGGATCTTGCACAGCAGTTTTTTATCTCTGCCGTTTCTTTAGGCTTTGAGTTGCTCTCATCAGCAGTGCAAGGTCACCTTCTCCAACCTGCTTTTCACAGAGGGCAGGAAACACAATGGTTTGAGATAAAGCTGCAAAAAGCATCCCAGAGTTTTCAGCCCTGCCATCCATCCCTGTGATGAAACCATGGCACATAACCAAGTCCATAAACAGAAACTCCCTCCTCATCTGCAAAAACAGGTAAGGTTTGTGTCCCAGCTGTTCTTTCAACAAATTGTTTGGAGCCTTACTCATTAAGCTGCCACAAAAACTTTCACACTTGTTCTGGATGAATTGGCCCAGAAATTATTTTATTCTCTCTTGTGCTTTCCCCTTAATATTTTTATTCCTGATATTCTTCACTGGAAGTGACATATATCATGTACTTAACAGTAGAACTTCTTGGCTCTATCGTAGTAAGTTCTATGACCTCAAATCTAATGAAGAGAGTGGGATTTTTTAAGCTTGGTGGTATGAATTGCCCTGTAAGTATCCTCATAGTTTCCTGCTCTCACCAGTCCTAGAAGAATCTTAGGTTGTTCAAATAAGTTCAATTTGAATGGAAATAAACAAAAGCAAGCCAAAGACCCTTGTCATCAACAAACCAGCTCCTCTGGCTGCGTGTATCAGGTAATTCACTCTTTCCTGAATGCAGAATAAATCAAGCAGACTTCAGTGCTTCAGACCAGGGATCATCATAGAGCTGCAATGTGGCATTCACATCCTCTGGAAAAAAATCCTTCACGCAGGATTTTTCTCCTGGAAGCTGAGAAGCCTCAGAGAAAAGGAAAACAATTCTTATCTCATTTGCTTCTCCTGTGCTGTGCTCATGTGGAATGTGTTTGGAGATTGTTTACCCACAGGTGATTGTTCCATTGGGTTCTGCTGTGAGTTGTTTTCACTCTTTGGCCAGTCAGGGCCAAGCTGTGTCAGACTCTGGAGAGAGTCATGAGTTTTCATTATTTTCTTTTAGTATTGAGTAAGTATATTTTCTGTATTCTTTAGTATAGTTTAGTTTCATATTCTTTAGTATAATATAGTATAATTAAGTAATAAATTGGCCTCCTGAGAACATGGAGTCAAATGCATCATTCCTGCCTTCGTTGGGCCATTCCCTGCAAATACAATACAGCAAACCTACATTTGTCTGAGGGTATTTCTACAAATTCTTACTTTTACTGCAGCGTGACTTGCTAGGAACACGCACCAACTCTTAGCCTGCACTTTCAGAAGCATCTTTCAAGGCTTTATGTGCCTTTCCATGCCCTCCCCAGCACAGAAAGACATTCAGGTGTTCCATGATGAGGAGAGAGCTCCCTGACATCTCTCCCTAAGTCACAGCAGCTGTAAGCTTGCTCTAAACAACACCATGCAGTGGTGCAGGTTCAAAGTTAAATCTCATTTTGTCCCCTTTTCTCCTATGGCTGCAGGAGCTTCTGAGCACCTAAAACCTTATTTATGAAATGCAGAAGTCCATGCTGAGCTCCAGTGTGCACACAGCCATTGCAGTTTAGGAATGCACAAAAGGAAAAGGCCTGGATATGCTTAAAGTGTTCCTCATGTGTTGCCACAAAGTCATGGAAGGGTTTGGGTTGGAAGGGACCTTAAAGAACATGAATTCCAACCCCCTGCCATGGGCAGGAAGACCTTTCACTGCACCACCTTGCATTATTTAAAGGAACAACTTGTTTAGGAGTAGGACTGTAAGGTAGGGAGACTAATTGTGTCTCACAAGGACAGAGAAAACATAGGATGACTGCAGGAAAGAACAACACTTAAGATCATGCTAAATTCTGCATCAGCTGTCACAGTGCAGGGTGGGGACACTCAGAATCAGAGGCCATTTCCATACATTTTCCTTAGCAACATTAGAACAGAACTTTTATTAGGAAATAATAATTTTATTTCACTTAGAGGAAGGTGGTTGCTCTTTCTTCCAGCATTGCTCAAAGAGAAAAGTCAATGTAAACTAGAAGCTCTCCTGCTAATTTACCTCCCTTCATAAGAGAGGTGAGAAAATTAAAAAGCCAGTGTAAACACACAGAAATAAGGTGCATTAATACCAAAGGGTTTGGGTTCTGCTTTTGTGTTGATCAGCAACAGTGTTCAAATAATAAATTGCTCACTGGACCTATCACTTTCAAGTGATAGGAACAGGTAGATCTGCTCAAGTGAACTGGTTCTACCATAGCTTCTGCTGGTGCAAAGTCCTTCATTTTTTTTGGTGTCACTGCTCAGGTGTTTCCATGCAATAAACTGGTTCCATGTTCAAGCATATTGAATTCTTGATGCAATTGAGCACAGCAGTGAGCAGGAAGAGATATTGGTGTTAAGCAAAGCAGGCCAATTCTTCTTCTTGTGACACAAAATGTGTCAGCAGGAAAATGATGAGTTGCATTTGAGAGAAGACTTGGCTGCTTTCATTTTCCTGTCTTATGCTCTGTGATGGTTTGAGCATCATTTTTTCTTTTATAACAGGGTGCAGGCCAGGGATGTGATGCCCCAAGGGAATCATCCTCAGGGGCTGGGCACTGGCCAGCTCACACAGCATAGATGAGAAAGGTGGAGAATAACCTTAGGAAATGTGAAAAATACTGCGAAAAATAACAGCTGATCATGTTAAAGTCATGTGGGGGCTGAATGTGTTCAGGTTAAAAACACAGGGAGTAATGCAGATTCAAAACTTAGAAGTAGAGAACTTCCTTAGCTTTCAACATACACATGATTGTTTCACCCAAAGATTTAAAAGAACTCACAATTTATATCCAGACTATTCCCCCATATATGATCATGGAATATGATCAGAATTTTTTTTCACAAAATCATGCAAAACTTTGTGAGAAGACTAGATAAATCATTTATTTCATCATAATTACAGTGGCAAAATCCCCTTGATTGGAAGGGATGACCCAGATTCTTCGATTTTTCCAGAGTGTCCTAAACACCAGGTGTTTGCCCATGTGACTGTGATATCAGAACCAATATGCTGGTTCAATAAACCATATAATAAATAAAACAAAAAAAATTTAACCAAATAATAAATTTTCTCTAATAAACACATCATAAATCCAGGAGTTTTTTCCTCTTCAGCTCTTCCACTGCATTGCCATGTTGTAGGGACCTGGTGAGGAAAACAGGATTTTCTGCTAATTAAGTCATTAAGGGGCTGGAGCATGTCTGGAGAATGGAACAGAGCTGGGGAAGGGTCTGGAGCCCCTGGAGCAGCTGAGGGAGCTGGGAAGGGGCTCAGCCTGGAGCAAAGGAGGCTCAGGGAGGACCCTGTGGCTCTGCACAGCTCCTGACAGGAGGGGACAGCCAGGGGGGTCGGGCTGTGCTCCAGGGAACAGGGACAGGAGGAGAGGGAACGGCCTCAGGCTGGGCCAGGGGAGATCTAGATTGGATATTGGGGAAATTCCTTCATGGAAAGGGGTGTCCAGCCCTGGCACAGCTGCCCAGGGCAGTGCTGGATTCCCCATCCCTAGAGGGATTTAAAAGCCATGTGGATGTGGCACTTGGGGACATGGTCAGTGGTGGCCTTGGCAGTGCTGGGTTAATGATTGGACTCAACAAGGTTAAAGATCCTTTCCAACCTGAATGATTCCATGAATTATCCATACTTTTATTCAAGGCAGCCTGTTACCCCCTTCTCTTCCATCTTAGTGAGATCAGCAGCTCCTTTATAACCCTTACATGTTTTTCAGCTTAATATTGACTGTCTGAATTTGTCACAATTTCCCTTAATTAAGCTTTTAGCAATATTCTGCCTTCCGAAAATGATGAGTAATAACCAACATGTCAAAACTACTTGTATTTATCACTGGAGATGTATCATGGTCCTCAAAATGCTATAAACGTACCATAAATTTATGGGTCCAAAATTTTGTTGCTGCCACCTCCAAACTTTTCACAAACAAAAAAGAATTTGTGAAAAATAGAGAAAACAAATAAGAGAAAAAGTGAATTTCAGGAATATCAAAAACTGTCTTTTGAAAACTGAAACCCTTCAAGATAAGGGGGAAATGGAAAGGCTGATTTGAGATACATCTCCAGGAGAGAAAAGGAAGCCTTGATGGACCTCAAATACCCAGATGTATGTGACTCTAAAAGTATGAAATTATACACAGGAAAACTGCACCTGGGTGAATCCTGTCAACCCAAAATTGCTCAAACAATGATCTTAATTGGGAATGAGCTTATTTTGTGTATAAACCCATCACTAGACAGTGAGCTTTTCCCCTCTGTCAGCTTCACCCATTTTCTGGACATGGTGCTGACTGTAAATGAAATTTTCTTGACAAGAATTCATGATGATACCAGTAGCTTCATGGGACCTTGGCTTGACAGGAGCTGTGGAGATGCTTCTCTGGGTGGCTCTGGATTTCCCCTATGCCCTTGGGGGCAGAGCCCTAAAAGACTCATGATTTTTAGTTCATACTCCTTGTCAATGCAGACAAAAATTTGCTATTATTAGAGGCTCGAGACCTTTATGTAATTCCACAGGAGAAAGATGCCGATGAATTCTAAGTGCATCTGATTATAAATTGGTCAATATACTGCTGGAAAACTCAGTGGAGAAAAAGAGGGGGGAAAAATTCAGCCTCAGATGCATGATATGGAATATAAACATGCTAAAAATATTCTGTCCTGTGCTTGTATTGTTCTGACTCGATGGGAAACTGTCATGGATTTGTTTTCTTATTGATACAAAATGCCAAAATCCCAAAATATCTGCCAGCATCTCTTACAGGCTTGTGTAGCATCAAAATTATATTGCGTCTGACATATTCTTCAGCTGGGAACAGTCAGAAATAGGATGGAAAATGCCTCTTCCTCACTGTGGGTTTTGATTTCCATTAATAAAAGTTCTTCTGAGTGTGACACACGGAAATAATAACAATCCAGAATAAAATATCTAATATTAAAGTAAGCAAAAAATCCACATTTTTCCTGTTCTTGGCTGTTGTTTTAGAAAACTTTTTCCCAGTGGCTTTCACATTTCATTCTGTTCATTGTGGTACATGGTACAAATTCCATATAAAATATCAAGCATTAGAATACTGGGGGTGGGTTATGAAGGACTTGTCCACATATATAAATATATTTTTTTAAGACTGCAAACTGCAGTGGAAGTCATTTTGTCAGCATTCATAAAACCTAAATAAAGGTCATGCATTCTGCTCAACAGAGAAAAAGTATACAAGTAAATATATATTATTCAATTATTTTGATTTGTTTACACTGATCTTTACTCCTACTGTGAACATGTTTCCTTTGGATTAAATAGGAGCAAGAAGAAAAGAGAAAAACAAGTTTTAAAACAGTAATTTGGGGTTTTCTTGCAACACTTACTATATTCTTTTTTTCTGTAATTGGCTCCCAAAATGAATTCAGTCACCAGCAGCACAGTTAGAAGGAAATCAATCAGTTGGTGAAATAATGGGGATACTTTTCAAGTGGTGATGCTGCAGCACTGACAACTCAAAAGTAATTTTTTTTCAGTAGGAAAGAAGTTGGATTTCCCCCTGTGGCTGTTGAAATTGAGCTTATAGGTAAATTTGTTTTCACAGAAGCAACCTCGCTTGTCTCCTGCTATTGAGGCAGCGTCTGCTGGCGTCACGGAGTGGTCACTGCTGCAGCACTGGAGTCTGCCTGCAGAATATTTATAACTGCTGCCTACTTCACTGAGGGAAAAAACACTTTCCCAAGGATCTACTGGCTCATTATTCCTTTCTGTTGCTCAAAATCATAAAGTGCTGGAAGAGACCTGCCTGCAGAATATTTATAACTGCTGCCTACTTCACTGAGGGGAAAAAACACTTTCCCAAGGATCTACTGGCTCATTATTCCTTTCTGTTGCTCAAAATCATAGAAATAAAGTGCTGGAAGAGATCTCCAGAACACGTTCAGTGTGAGCAAATATCAGTCAAATTCAGAGGGGGATTTTTTTGAGAATTAATTGGACCCTGGGCTTATAGCCTCTTCAGAGAGATGTGGGACCATGGAATCACAGAATTGTTTGGGTTGGAAAAGTCCTCTGAGATCATCAATCCCAACCTTTATCCCAGCACTGCCAAGGCCACCAATGACCCTGTCCCCAGGTGCCACATCCACATGGCTTTTAAATCCCTCCAGGGATGGGGACTCCAGCACTGCCCTGGGCAGCTGTGCCAGGCCTGGACAACCCTTTCCATGAAGAAATTTCCCTCACATCCAATCTAAACCTCCCCTGGCCCAGCCTGAGGCCGTTCCCTCTCCTCCTGTCCCTGTTCCCTGGAGCACAACCCGACCCCCCCGGCTGTCCCCTCCTGTCAGGAGCTGTGCAGAGCCACAAGGTCCCCCCTGATCCCCCTTTTCTCCAGGCTGAGCCCCTTTCCAACTCCCTCATGCCAGCAAATATTTGGATTTTGGAGCATGTAAACAAATAAGCCCTCTGATTTTTTGGGCAGAGTGGCCCTGAGGCTGCTCCTATTTCAAATTATGCATTGATCAGAAGGGTTTGGTCAAAGAGCTATAATTGTATGTGGTTTCAGAAGGAAATTTTGGTATCTCTCTCTTCTTGTAACAACTTCAAGGAACATAACCTGGCATGTCCATTCCCTGGTACCTGGTACAGCTGGCCAGCATCACCATGGAGTGAGATATAGCAGAAGATTCCTAATCCTGGGACATTTCTGGGAGAATCCTCACACTGCTGGATGCCAGGGGTGACCTGCAGGCTTGGCTGCACTGGGGACAGCACAGCTGTGTGAGGCTGGGGGCAGAAAACATCCCAGGCTTTGAGAAAATCTTGATTTTATGAGCTTCCCTATGCCGGCCTGGTGAATGCAGGACTTGTCTTTCAGTGCCTGAGTGCTGCTGAGTCAGGATTTGGGAAGGTTACCCTGGAAGGAAACAGCAACACTCACATGACACTCATCTCTGAGCAGATGGATAAGAGGTGTAAGCAGCATCTTTATTCTGTTATCTGAGCTAACAAAAACACCCTGCAGCAAAAACAAATATCTGCTCCTCAGGAATCCAAACCACTCATTTCTGCAAACTAATTTTTTTAACCTTTTTATTGCCAGCGCCTCCCAAAGGAAAAGCACCTCATGCTGTCTTTGTAAACTGTTCCCACACACTCAATAACAAGCTAACAAGCCCGCTGATAATTTCCTTTGCAACTGAGCTTTCCTGGGACAACTTTGCTGCTGTGGAAGAGGGCTCAGGGGAATGATTAAAAATGTTCAGTTGAGAGCTGGCTCACAAGGCCAGTGGCTGCCTTGACAGCTGGAATGTACAGGAATTTTGGTTTACCAAAAGGCATCCAAGCTCTTCTTGATGCTCTGGGATTGCATTCTCACTGGTGGCTGCTCCAGGGATTGTTCCAATATTTAGAGTTCCCTTTGCCTTGCTCAACCAACACTGAAAATTTGGAAGACCACAACAGGAAGATGTGTTAACAGTGAATAGCACCAGAGGGAATTATAAAAAGAGCCTTTCAGCAAACAAAGCAGTTTTTTGATGAGAAAGTGGTATGGCAGAATTTTGGGTCATGAGTCAGCCTCATTCTAATAATCCAATAGGAGAGGATGTGTCCCATCTTCTGGGGTGAGAGAAGAGGATTTTATAGCAGTGGCAAAAAAAATGAATAGGAATTAACCTCAAAGGGAACCACTGCTCACATTTCAAGGACAGAAGGCATCCAAATTCAGCATTGTCTTTGAAACCACCAGTTGTCATTAATGAGAATAAATTTTCAATTCCTATGGAAAATCAGTTTTCCATAGGAATTTAATTGCCTGCCAGCTTTTGCATGCACAGCCAAGAGTGTAAGATTTGCAAGGGGGACTGTAATGTGGGACTGTGGAGGGAGAGGCCAAATACCTCTGTAAAGAAATATTTTCCTTCTGTAGGACAGGCAGTGCAGCTCAGTAGAGACACTTTCCATAGCTAAAGGCATGGGTGATACCAGAGACTTTAAAAAGAGATCTCAAAGAAATTCTGGCAAACTGTGGACTGAATAATGGCTGGCAGCAAACCCAGATATCTTCTCTGGGTTTTCAATGGAGAAAGTTAATTAAAGGGAGGAGGAGGTGGAAAGAAAGCTTGTACCAAAGCAGTGTTTGAGAGACTTGGCTGCTGCTGCCAAAGCTGCAGCCAGACTGTGGCTCATAAACAGCTATAAAAACACCCCCCAGTACTGTGTAACTGACTGTAAAGTCCTAATGAAACACCAAAAGCCACAAACTAAACATGGCACGGGATAAGGAAACAGAAGACAGCTTCACACTGCATGTTTTCTAAAAAAGCCAGAGTTTATAGGGCATCCCTTTGAAATGAAAGCTGCAGCTGGGCAAGAGCCAGGGCTCAAAGGTGGTGGAGGAAGTGCAAGGTGAGGATGTGGAGGCTGCCTGGTGCATCAAGTCATACATTTATCCTTCTGCTCTCTAGAAGCTGACCTATCTCCCATGTCAAACTCAGAACTATTCAGAAATGAGAGGAATGGCAGATTTGTCTTTACAAACAAGCTCTGGGTGTGCTGGAAGATAAAACTAGCACTGAGTGATAAAAGAAACAACAGGAAGGATTCCACTGATTGATGAATGGAAAAATGATATTTGCCTTTGTAGGTTTGCTGATAAATGAAATTGGATATTCAAAGTGAAAAAAACAGTGGGGAAAACCATAAATTCCATGTCAATTAAAAATTAAAAGGGAGGGTTATACATTAGAGGGAAATCTTTGGTATCAGGCGTATCAGGAAGTCTGTACCTCTCAAGTACTCAGCCAGTGGGGAAAGAGGGAAGGGAAATGCAGCCAGGAAATTGGGATAAAAAGGAGGCTGCGTCCTCCTTGATAGACCCCAGGGGAATGCCCCATGTCCTCTCCCTTCATTCACATAAAAGAAAAAGGACTCCTTGTCTCCTTTTTGGACATAAGCCTCTGGTGTTTGTGGATTTATTTTCCTGACAGAAATAAGGCAGTTTGTGCTTATTTCTCAACCAACAACCAGGTTTTTACCCTCACCAAAAAACCCTGCCCCATTCTAATACCTGCTGTTGAAGCACTGAAGGTAACCCTGCAGCCCCTACATGTGCAGCTGTAAAATCACCACTAGATCCTCAAGTTCATGCTCAGCCCTGTTCTTATCTTCCCCACTTCTCCTCCCTCTATCTCTTCTGGTTCCTGGGCCAGTGAAAGCAGCTGAACCACTCAAGACAGAGATGATAAGGAGAACACTGCTGCCTGAGCACACACATCAATTTTGAGAGGGCCTAAGATCTCCAAGTCTGGTGTTTTTTATTAGCCAGACGTTTGTAAAGGCATGGGGTTGAACAACAGGAAAGGGGACTTGTGTAGAATTGGAAGCCTGTCTGGTTGGAACTGAGTGTCCATTCCCTAACAGGGCGCTCCACTGGCCCCTGCCACTGATGCCTTCCCAACCTCTGTGCTCCTGGATGCTCAAGTGTGAAGTTTCTCACATTCCCCACATTCCTTTCAACACCTTTTTCAAGGTGAGTTATCACAGCTGAGGCTCCTCCCTGGCCCGAATCCCTTAAGTGACAGAACTGCTCTGCAAGCAAATTCTTGGAAATTTATTTCCTTGGAAACAGGCTGTCTTGCTTCTCCTGTAAGGATTCTTGTACTCATTTGATAAGGCCAGAGGACAAATCTACCCCACTGCCACCTGGGCTGGTGCACATTCTTTAGCACTGGCATATTGTATTTCCCCCGTGTCAGGAAGGAATGATGAATCTGACTCCATGTTCTCAGAAGGCTAATTTATTATTTTATGATACTATTTTATATTAAAGAATGCTATACAAACTATACTAAAGAGTACAGGAAGGATACTTACTCAATGCTAAAAAGATAATAACAATAAAAACTCGTGACTCTCCAGAGCTCTGACACAGCTTGGCCCCAGTTGGCCAATGAGTCAAAACAATTAATAGGAAACCAATGAAACAATCACCTGTGGGTAAACAATCTCCAATTCCAAAGGAGCAAAACGCAAGAGAAACAAATGAGATAAGAATTTGTTTTCTTTCTTCACTGAGGCTTCTCAGCTTCCCAGGAGAAGGGATTTTTCAGAAAATATGAATGTCACACTGATAGGTTAATGTGACTCCTGTGTCTCATTCACCTGGAGCAGGAAAAGAATTCTCTCCGTGTTCTGCTTCACTGGTGTCCCTGTATGTGATGCCCAGAGCAGCTGTGGGTTCCCCATCCCTGAAAGTGTCCAAGGCCAGATTGTTTGGGACTCTGAGCCACCTGCTCTGGTGGAATGTGTCCCTGCTCATGGCAGGGGGTTGGAACTGAATAATCTTCAAGGTCCCTTTCAATCCAAACCATTCTGTGATTCACAATTCTGTGACTTTGGTTTTTCTGACTAAAGGCTGTTTGCATCACTTCAGTGAGTTCAGCCACTCAGCTGCAGTGTGGAATCTTTTCAGGGTGTCTAATTACCATATTTGAGGGTCATCAGCCACAAATAAGCAAAGTGTTTATTTTAGGGCTGTGTTTAAAAAGAGAGCTAAAGCTGAGATTAATTTTGTAAAGTAGTCTGAAAAACAATAATCCATCTTAGCTGCTATTGCAACCTGCTCCTGTGTGCTTTTTTAAACCTAGTAGAGACATGAATAGAGAAACTGTCACCCAATAATATGACTTATTCCAAGAGCAGATGCACAACAGGAAACAATTAACATGCTGTGGATCTTACTACTGCCTATGGCACTGCAGTGAAAAATGTAGCTGTCCAAATAGCTTTTATTTTTATCAACAATTAATTTGTGCCCAGAAAGAGTTGAGATGAACTTGCAGAAGACTTCTCAGAAGGGCTATAAGGAAACAGAGAAAAAATTGAGGAGGCAGGATGCAATCCCAAGTGTACATTTGAAGTGAACACCTGAAAATTTATAGAGGGAATTTGAAGTAATTCTCTATAACTTCAGGAAGACTATGATGCTCTTAATTGGTAAAGATTTCCTAGATAATAAATTAGTTCTTTCTGTCCATTCATTGCATCATACACAATGCAGTTTAACTTCTATTTTCAGGGGTGTGACACCAAAAATTCAGATAAATTTCACAGGTGTCACACTTGTAGGTCCTTCTTGCTGCTGAATTAGCTGTAAATGTAGATAATGTGGACAGAATCTTAATTTTCAAAGTCCTTTCTTACTTTGGGATTACAGCAAAGGGTCTGCAAATGCAGAGAGACTCTTACTGGCAGGAAAAAAAAAAGAGAATAAAACTATTTCACAGAAACACTTATGTTGTTAATGCCTGAAAATGCAATGGTAGTATGTCATGTAGGACAGTGGAAGAGATGAAATGTATTATCTCTTTTGTGTCTAAAAGACAAAAAAACCACAGCATCTGTAGAACTCAGTGCAATTCTTTTATGGGCAAGACCAGGCAAGACAAGAAAATGGAATTGATTTTTGGTATGTTTGAGTTTCTACACTATGATCTGTGTTCTCGGAAGCACTGTACTCTTTACATTCTCAATTCTCACACTGAAAACCAGGAACTGCAACACTCCAGGCCCCCTCTTGTTGCAGCGTGGCAGGGTGGTAGAAATTATGCACAGGATTCCACACCCTGTGACTGTAAAAATTGTGCAGCCTTTCTACTATTTCCTTGGAGCCTGGAATCAGCAGATGGATTGGAGATTTTTTAGTTTAATGTGGGAGAGTTACTGAAGCAAAGAGGAGCTGCAGAGCTGCTCATTTGCCATCTACCAGCTGGATCACACTCAGCTTTGAGGTACAACCCTCTACAACTTTCCCAGACATTTCCCTAATTAAATTACAACCCCAAAAAATCAGGGCAGTCTCTGAATGGCATTTGAAGGTATGGCAGGCTGGTGACTTGGAAAGGTGAAATTAGACAGCTTTGGTTTTGGGCTGAGGCTGCTGAAAGGGTAGTGGGTCATTTGTGCCAAGATTAGTTCTGAAAGTCACAGTTCTTTTGCTCATTCTCAACCACCACAAAACACAGAAGTCCTCAGAAACCCATTGATATTTTGGGAGTGTTGGGATCTCCCTTCTTGGAGGGATGGGACTAGAGTGGTTCCTTGGGTTGGCTCATGCTGAAGGAACTCAGATCTCCAAATTGTTTGTTTGGGGTGACTTGGGATGATCTGGAATTGAGCACAGTCCACCCTGGGCCATAAAAGACTTCACACAGTGCCCTTTCTGCTGTGTGATGGGGCATGGATGCCCTGTGGAACCTCTGATCTATCTCACTTATTGAATACTTCAGCCCTGGATGACGCCCCTGCCCTCACACACATGCAGGGCCCAGAGGCCAAGCTCTGGAAGAGATGTCACAGCACATTCCCTGCAATGAGACCAAAAACAGAAAGCTGAGGTTTGAATCCCCAAGATTCCTGCAAAGCCAGAAAGGACCATCTCCAGAAGCTTCTTCCAACTTATTCTTACATAGTTCCACACATTAAAGTCATATAAAAATCCATCATCTGTTTATTGCTTGCTAGCGCTTGGAGATTTAACATTAAGAGCAGCTTTTTTTTTTTTTTTTCTAATTTCTTTTCCCATTTACCTCTCATAGTAGTGTGAGTGGGAAGAAAAATGCTCCTTCACTCTCTCCAATGACAGCAGCTCCTGGGTACTCACCCAGCAGAGTGGCACAACTGATACCCAAAATGATGTTCATTGTGCAAGGGAGGGAGTGAGGCAAGGATGTGGGGAGGAGAGGGAACACAGACAGCACCAAGAGGAGCCAACATTCTCTCTGTAGGTAAACTATCACATTACAGAACTTGGCAATACAAAATACTTTCACTGAGAAGGAATGGTCTGAGGTCTCAGAACAATTCAATATTCCCACTCAATTCTTCCTCTTGTTGCCTAGCAAGAGCGGAATCTGCTGTTAATTGAGCCTCTGATAAATGACCGAGGCAAAAACAAGCTGATTTGAGGCCAATTACCAGCCACAGGGTGCTCATGACTTTGGATCATTTCATGAGGGTTTTTTTAAGCTGACCACACATTCACAGGCAGGATGCTTTAAATAAAATCATAGGAAAGTGGATGTAGGTCTCTCTGAGGGCATTTGGGACCTTTCCAGTAGGGTTGGCTTGTGAACTGTGACCAAAAGCATTTGTGCAATCTGACATCCCTTAGCTGGTGGCCTCTGATCCAAATCCAGAGGGAAATGGAATAGTTCAATACACTGATAGCAACAAACAGGAAACATGGTTCCTGCGCAGGCTCCTCCATCTAATCAGAATAAGGGGGGTTTGGGAACCTTTTTTGGGCTGTTTTTAATGGAACAGACCATCTTGTCGTGGAATTAGGTTTAAGTGTGGGCAGGAAATCCATGTCATTAACATTTGTGCATTGCCATTTGGAAATTGTATATTCTGTCACATTCTTCACCAGGTCGTTGTTCTCTCAGGCAGCCTCTGAGTGTACCAGAGGTTTCTCAGAGCTCAAAATGTGGACCACAGCTCCAAAGTGGTTGTTCTCATTGGAAAGCAATGGCTTAGAGAAGGTCTGAATCCTTCTGGAAACAGTTGATATTCTATGCACAGGATTGTTGAGAAAAGGGTTAACGTGGTGATGTGAAAAAAGGTGTGGTGGAGGGAAGGAACTGGAAGTACAGAAATGAACAGTTGATATTCTATGCACAGGATTGTTGAGAAAAGGGTTAACGTGGTGATGTGAAAAATGTGTGGTGGAGGGGAGGAACTGGAAGTACAGAAATTATTTGGTGTGGTGCAGTCTGGGGTAAAACTCACCCCTCAGAGTCCTCTCCATGCTGCTTCAGTGAACTGGCTCTGCATCAGCTGCTTTAATCATAAATCCTCACAAAGCATGTTTGGATTATGTAGCAGACACACCTTGGAAGGAGAGGAACCATGTCAGGATTTATATTCAGGAATACTTCTTTATCCTCTAAATTGGGTTGTTCAATCAATCTCACCACCATCTCAAACAATTGGTGTCTGAGGGTCCTGTTTGACTGAAAGGTCCTCTACATGGGTAAGGACAGGTACACATTGAATAGCACAAAAACGTAAAAAACCCAGCCACTACAAATAAATACTGTTTTTAATGAGCACTAAATTATATGGAATTAGAAGAGATAAATATGTAAATTTTTCTTTTAACCTTTTGCAGAGCTCATGATAAATGAAGCGTCAGTTTCTACACAAAAGCAAATTTCTGCTAAAGAAAACAGTTATAAACACAAATTTCTTAAGATATTCATTTTTGCTTCTCTATTTTTGTAAACCTAAATTATTATGTTCATTGTCCAGAGTTCACAGGCTAGAGCAAAGAAGTTTAATTGTAAATGGTACACACTGAAAAATGCAATTCTGTATTCAGCTTCATGTTTTCTCACCTGATTTTACATCCATAAATTTTGTTGGTAAATTTGTCTATCACCACTAGCCTTGGGCACAGACTGAAGTGCAGAATGTTCCATCTAAAAAATGGGAACACTTTTTTGGTCTAAGGATGATCAAGAACTGGTGCAGGTTTCCCAGTGAGGCTGTGGAGTTTCCTTCCCTATAAATAATTTTAAAACCAACAGTTTTTACACTCAGTCCTCTGCAATCAGCTTTGGGTGGCCCTGCTGGAGCAGAAGGTTGGACCAGAGATCTCCAGAGATCCCTTCCAAACTCAACTGCTCTGTGACTCCATGAATTCCCTTAAACATGGGAAAATTATCAATCCTCAATGTTCTTGCTTCTCGAATTAAAGCTTAGCAACACTACACAGAAATGCCTTTAGGAACTGCAGGATACAAAAAGCATTTTGTTTGAAAGATCAGGGTGGGTATTTTGTTCACCACCTCCGAATGCACTTAACTGTGAACTTCAGTCTGCCTAACACAACATCATCTGCCAAGACTGAGCAGTCAAGTGGAAAATTAGCTCAACTGCAGCTCCTGCAAGCTGTCCCACTCCTTTCCTGCAGCTGAGTGATTCTTTGGGGGTTCTGAAGTGTTTGGTACCTTTGCAGATGTCAAGGGGTGACCACAGAAGGAAACTTCAAGAAAAAAAATTTTAATTTCTCCTCTTGTTAGCAAGAATGAACCTTGCAGTCAGGATGAGTCCATTTTTTCTGTTATAACACGTTGGAATTCCAGTGAAATGTCCTCTGTTTGCAAATATGTTTAAAATGCCACAAAAGGTTGTGAAATGACAGGGCCATGATTCATCCCCCTGTCAGCCCAGCTCTAACAAACTGCGTCACCCCGCTCCAATCACAGGAGCTCTGAGTGAGGTTTGGGAGGATGAGAAACAGATGAGAGCAATTAGATTTAGAAACATCATTAACTAATATAATGTAAAGGCAGGGAGTGAAGAGTGAAGCAGAGGGTTTTACAAGTGTAAAAAGAAATTGTAAAAAAAGAAAAATGGCAGCCTCACATTTGGCTTGCTTTTCTTCTTTTTAGCATTCTTGTAAAGGGAAAGTCCAGACTTTAAATGAGCAGCACATAGCTCCCAGAAATACATTCAACACTCATCACATAATTGTTTTCACTCTGTCTCTTCTCACAAAGGCAAAAAAAGGAGCCAACATTTGAAGACTGGGATAGTCTAAGTTAGAGATAACAGTACTGAAGGCAGAGATGTAAAGAAATCAGGAACATAGAACAGAACAGTTGCCTGACAGAGAGAAAAAGGACCCTTGATCAAGGGGGCTTGAAGACACAGCTGAATAATGAATTAATGATTCTCACAGCGAGCTGGAGAAATGTTATCACCCTTCAGATCACACTGCAGCTGAATGTGAAACTGAGAATGTGCTTTATCTCAGAGTCTCTGGGGACTGTATATTCCAGGTACCTGATAAAGAGAGTTTCCTCTGCTGGAGAACTGCTGAAAGGCTGCACTGCAAGGCTGAATTAATTTTAAAATTCAGTAATAGCCTTGGCTTTTTTTTTTCCTTTATTTTTAGAACAAGAGCAGAACTTTTGCCAGCAAAGTGTGCAGATCCACTTTTTTTTTTATAAACACTAATGGCCAATCCATTTAATGATATAATAAGAGAAGGATTTGGGCAACTTATTTGGACACCTACAGCTATTTGCTGTAGGTGAGCTTCTGCTCTTTATTCTATATCAACAGGACTATTGAGGGGAGGAGGAAAAGAAATTGGCTTTGGGGGCTAATGATTTTGCCACAGAACTGGAAGCTCTGCAGGTACATGGAACGAATGGAAATAACTGGTCCTTGCAGTTAAAGAGGATACCAGGGGCCCTTGAAGTTTCACTATTTTGTATGCATTTTCACAGAATTCACAGAATGACAGAATGATTTTGACTGGTCCCATCAAATCTGATGCACTACTAGTGTTCCATCTAATTACCCATGTTTCTAAAATTAATCCGCTCTCCTGAGTGCTCACTCAGATTCCTGCCCTTTTCCCAGATAATTCACTCTGGGCAATGAAGGTGGGACAAAGTGCATTTCTCTAAACCTCTGTACTCCATTGATGCTGGAAATGACCAGGTCTTACTGCTCATAATGGTTCCCACTGTCTTCCATAAATCTTTCAGAGAAAGGTGCAAGTTGGCATCCCTGAATTGAAAGATCCTCCTCTTCTGTTGTGGATGCCCCATCTCTGGGAGTGTCCAAGGCCAAGCTGGACAGGGCTTGGAGCAATCTGGGATAATGGGAGGTGTCCCTGCCCATGGCAGGGGTTTGGAATTAGAATTATGTGACCCCTGAGCATCTGGACAGAGGTAAGCCCAGGATTGTGCCAGACAGGGCTCCTGAAGCATCCTAAAGAAAATTTGAAACCATGGGAGAGTCCTGAAAATTCTGTGGAAAGTACTTTTTTTCATTAAAATCATCATGTTGAAGCCTCCTCTTAGTTATTTTGGCATGCAGGTACAGCCAAGGGTACATCTTGATTTGAGTCCCAGTGGTTATTAATGCCACTTTATCCCTTTCAAAGCTTTAGAATATAAGAGGGAAAGAAGATCAGCATCTCTCCTCCTACCTTGTTTTCAATTCCAGTAGACAATCCCACGCAGCAAAGAGAGTTTAATTGTCAGTAAATCTGTCCCCAGAGGGAGCTCAGCAGTCATCCAAGCCCACACCAGCCTTCCCTGTTTTGAAACCTTTAGCTGAGGAACATGTACAGCCCATTTACTGCCCCCAAAATCTGAATTTAGAGCAAACTCTGTGACTACAGTGTGTTAATTATGAGCCAAGATATGAGGAGGAAAAGATGGATGAAAAATAATTAAAAGATGGCCTCTGTGTAAAAGTATTAATTTAAGTGATACCAAGCAGCAATAATCCAAAGAACATGAAAGCTTGTAACGTATAAAAACCAATATTTACGCCAGGAGTAATAACAGAGCTCTTCACATGAGTAACTACAGCATCTGTAATGCAATTTGTGATGCAAAATTGCTCAAGAAACTCTATTAAACTAAAGAAAATTTGCTAGAAGGGACGATAGAATTAAGGATGACAATAAATTGGAGAACGAGTGAGCCGAGGATGTGGAAAAGACCTTTTGCACAAATCAGCAGCTGGAGGAGAAAGACATTGAAGACAAATGGGGCAATAAAAGGAGCAGCTATCAGGATTTCTTCTGCATCCTGCTTTTTGGGAAAAGACCATTACTCCAGAGACAGATTTGAGCAAGCAGGTGGGAAATATAAATGATTATTAGACTCATGGACCAAGAGGATGATTTGAGTGCAAGTGATGGTAACTGCTGAGAGCAAGTGGAAACAGCTTAACCTCCATGAGAAATACATTGCAGTCATGATCTTTATATGTAGTGATTTTATTGTCCTCAATTAACACCTCCAGGCTTTGGTGAAGTGCCCAAGAATTTCTGTAGTTACTGATGTTACTTTTTTTTTTACTTCTGGCATTCAGTCTCCTAGCTGCATTGCTTACAGAATACAGTTATTTTTCATTTTTTATTTTTATTATTATTATTATTCAGAGCTTTGGTATATAGCTAAGGAAATGGTCTTTCAGAAGATTATTGTTGTCTAATACATCTTTAGGGGGTGGTGGTGTGTCCCTCTATATATGTATTTAATTCCCCTTCAATTTATAGTGCCCCATTACAAAACTTTTGGGGTTTTGTAGTTACACAGAAAAGAAAAAAAAAAACAACAGGAGAATTTTGTGGAACATATTTTCTTTGCTTGCTGCTTTTGAAGATTTTACTTGCTCAATTTTCTAGTCCTGTTCTTTGTATCTCTTGTGCTGGAGATCAAAGAAACAAGAGAGATTTAGAATCAAAATAATACACAGTGAATGGTAGGACTGTCTTGTCTGAACACAATTCTCTGTAATTTTTTCGTCTTAATGTAAGACTCTTTGATAACATGATCCCATCCTATTGATGTTTTGTTCTTCAGCTTCGTCCTTGATCCTCTGCCTGTAACACCTGCAGGGTGGCTGTTCCAGAACTGGGGCTTTAAACATCCTTCCAGGTTTCACAGTGAAAAGAGTCTCCCTGCCCTGAAATGGTGATTATAGAGGGATGTTTTGCTAGTTCTCCCTTTCTATTGCCATCTCCCAGCTCATAAATATTGACAAAGATGAAATATTGAAAAATTGGTCCCTATAGTACCTGTGGATATGCACTGCATATGCTCTATATGGTCTGACCAGGATTCATTGGAACAGTTCCATTGACTGTGGTTAAATGCCAGCAAGAAGGAGCTGAATTTTCCAGATTTCCAGAGCTCTTTGTTGCTCATGTGGAAGCTCATCTGATGTCTTGATTTCCGTGGGGGTGTGCTAATTTCCTGTCTGTGTTTAATGATTCCATCAGGTTCAGAACCCACACAGCAAACCCTAAAAAAGGACTTCATGCCATCAGTTTCTGAGGAGGAGTCTGTATCTCCTCTAATGACCATGTCCTAATTAGCTCTTGTAATGATAACCAAAGGTTTGACACTCCGTGATGTAAAACAAGTTTTAGTTCAAGTTAAAAGTACATGGTGTCCTTTCCTTGAAGCTGGGAGTGTGGGGACATGCATTATTGATGAGGATTTCTGTATCAGTCCAGGCTGATTCTCCTTGGGACAGTTTTTTTATTTCTATGAAAAATGAAAGCTGGTCTTATGAATACCAACCTGCATTTCCTATAGAGGTAGGAAATGGGCACATCATTTATGGGCAGAACACTGGAATATCTGCATTATGAGTAGATTTGTTGTTCAGGAGGAATTCAAGACCTTTAGAGTTCCCTTTCAATTAGCATTTCTACAGTTGTTATTTAATGATGTCAATATGGAAGGTGTGGAATGACTGTGTGTGCAGAAGAGCCCTCAGTCACATTTGATCATTTGACTTCTGCCAGCAGAACGAGTCAAGGCTAAAACTAACTTTGGAGGGTTATTTGGTAGTTAATGTAATGTCAAGTGTTAATCAAATATATAACAATACTCTGTTGTGTATTCAATAAATATCCTCTGTAATACTTTATTCCATAGTATTTACAGATTTCTCAAAAAAACCCACAATGTAATACTTCTTTGTACTCCCTCATTGCTGCTGTGCTCTCCTGAGCACTGGCTGATTCACAAAGGTGAGTAAAATATCTTTATTGCCAAGCTCAGCTGTGTTTCACAAGGATGCAATACCTGTGAAAAATTCACTGCAAACTCCAGGCCCAGCATTTTATCCAGTCCCATCTGTTCTTCAGCTTTCATTAAATGCTTTTAATCTCAGAAAAATATGTTGCTTATGGCAATCCCTCCATTCCTTGGCGATTATTCTCCTCCAGGTACTCTGTGGCAGCCTCCAGAGCTTCCAGTGTCTCCCACAGCCAATTACTGTGTCAGAGAGTTGCTGCACTGTCAGAAAACACTTTTGGGATGGCAGTGCTCCCTCTCATCCAGTGTCTCTGTGGCGACTCCAGCTGCCCACGATGACAATGAGCTGCAGCATCAGGCACAGAATCGATGGAGGCACTGCCAACCCTCCAGGGGCTTATTGTGGCTTTTGTGTTGTAGATTACTGCCAGGGAATAACCAACAGGAGGAGTTTATGGATCAGTTTATCTGCCTGTTAAAGGCCAGACTGCACGAGGGCTGAGCAGTTTTCTTGTGAAGGGTTCAATCTGCTTGGCACAATCAGAAATACCCAGCAGAGAAAAAGAAAAAGCGACTGACTACAAAGGCAGGACTTGGATGGAGTGGGGACAAGGATGATCCATGTCACCTTTGGTGGAGCATTGGATGCCCTCAGAGGTGAACAGATCAGCACCCCTGATCACCACCCCCACATTTATGGCTAACTTTGTCAAGATTCTCCCTGAAATAATAGAGAAATAGCTTTGAAGATATCACTTATATCCCAAAATAGAAATAAACCTCCTCTTACTGCAGGCCACAGGCAAGAGCTTAGAAATATTAAAGTTAAAATCTAGATTTGCTTGATCCAAGGTGAATCTAGGCCTTTGACAGTGTAGCTGGATGGTCACTGCTATATTGCTGAAAATTCCTCTGCATTCATAATGCTGTTAGAGTAAAAATCTTTCAAGGTATAGAGTGAGGGAGGAGAACCTTGCAAAATCCACCTCCAAACCCCACACTCCTTCCAAAATCCACAAGAGAATTGATTAGTTAAACACTTCCTCATGATTTTAACAAGTTTTGCAAGGATAGAAACCCTTCTTTCTACCCACCAGAAAACACAACCTAATGAGCTCCTCTAAAGGGCTCTGGGAGCCACTCTGGATGTTTTCCAGGATAGTCCTGCTATTATACCTGAAAAGAGGGAATTTGCAAGTCCCAGAAGTGATAGATAGTCCTGATATGGTTAGAAAATTGGAACTGAACAGTAGGAGTGAGTGGCTTTTATAAGGGAGGGAAGCAACAAAAGGATTCTGTAGGAAACTGCACTGCTGAATACATGCATTAGTGACCCAAGAGAAGTGTATTAATGGTGAGGCTGACAAAATTTTCTGCAGATGTGAATCTGTTTCAGAGCAATAAGTACAAAAACCACTTGTGAAAAATTGGAAAAACACTTTACAAGGTTGAGTGAGAAATAAAAGCACAGAATAAATTCACTGTGGATAAATGTGAAGTGAAGGGGGAGATGAATGTAAAGGTAGATGCCTGAAAACAAATCTGATGGGTTTTCATCAAACCATTATGACACAAGTGAGAGCTTGATAGGGTGGCAACAGTTCCACAAAAGCCTCACTGCAGAGCTCAACAGCAATCAAAAAATGCTAAATTGAATGCTAAGACTCATTAGGAAAGAAATGGAAAGGAAAATGGATCATTATGACACTGTATAAATTCAGGGTCCTCCCAGACTCTGAGCACCATGAGGAGGAATTTGGCCACTCAGTGTGCTAAAGGGATTGTTATAAACAGAAAAAACACCGAGACTGACAACAAGTACAACTAAAGACATGGAGGGACTTCCATACAAAGTGCAGCTGCATTGTCTGGGTCTCTCTGTCCTGGGGGAAAAAAACTGAATTCAGGGATTGGACAGAGGTCTACATAACCATGGACAAAGAGGAGTAGGGAATTACTTACTTTCTCATCAAATCAAGTCCTGATCCAGCAGATGCTCAGGTGGAAAAGACAGTTTTCCTACAGTATGAGGCAGACCTAGGAACTCCTTGGCAAAGGATAGAATTGAGGACTCAAGAGAGAGCATGTCTATTGTGAATTATTAAATTAGCTCAGAGAACAACTACTTCCACAAAGATATGGATTGGGTGGCTCAGCTAGAAGATTTATCTCCCCTTACTCTTCTTTTTGTGGCTCAGTATAGAAGTCACCAGACTGGACCACAAAAACCAACAAAGATCTGGTGAGAAGATCAACAAAGGAAGGCATTTTGTTGTGCCATGTGCTGTCCAAGGTTTTAATGTGATGCCACTGGAGCAGGTCCAAAATGAAGGAATTTTGCTTCAGCCATCGTTCCAGAGTGAGAAATTCCTTAGATCACTTGGATCAGCCAAGCTGCTGTGGCTGCCCAGTGAGTCATCTCACTGGAGAGGAGGCTCTCCACATCTCACAACCTCCAGCTTTGACTGCAGCCCTCTCTGAGCCTGACTGCAGAGTTTTATGATGCTCTCTGGCATCACTTAATTGGCTCCATCTTTCTGTTGATGGCTGGATCTGTACAAAAGACAATTTTTTATTTGATGCTCATTTCTGTGAATTTAAGCTGATATATTCAGTTGTGAGTGGGGGCAGCTCCTGCATAGCCTCTAGTTCCTTCCAGCAGGCTGAGCAGAGCCAGGAGAAAAAACTGCATAAAACTATTTATTAATAATTAATTAATTCCTTGTCCAACAGTGGGGTTTGGCAGACACTTATAGAAATGTACAGAAATGAGGCAAGCTTGGTTCTTCTTCCAGGAATCCTACCCCAGCGTTTGGTGACTCATGAATTTCAAACAAAATCTTTGTATTCAACAATCTTCAAAGACTTTGCCTTCCACTGATTTTGGAACCCATGGACTTCTCACAGCCAGCAATGAATTTTCAGGTTATCTCCACACTGGTGGCCACACCAGCATTAACCCTAAACTTTCATCCCCGATTTAAAATTCTAGATTTAGTATTCAACATCTACCCTTCTGCATTTTTTGCAACTTGAAAGACAAACTTATCCAGCTTAGTTGTTCCTCACACAGAAGCTGTTCTGCAGGCTTTACCTCTGTTTTTTACTCCTGGACATTGGGAAAAATAAGTTTGGGAAAAGCAAATTACCTTTAGAGACAGAGAGCTTTGCTAACTGAATTTATTGCATCTCAGCTGGTCCTGGTATACGGCAGTGGGACCATCTTTAGCCTAAGGCAAGTGCAGGGCAAAGTATTTCACATACTTAGTTTAGTTTGGGTTTTATTAACGTTTGGAAAGAGTGGAGTTTTTGGTTTGTGATTCGGGTTTTTTAGGTTTTTATTTTGTGGGAGTTTTGTGTGTGTGTGTGTGTGGAGGTTCTTTTGTTTGGTTGTTTTTGGTTTTTTTTAATTATGGCTTGGAACTCCATTTAATTTTGATACTGGCTCCTAGATTTTACTTTTTGTAACTTTATGACAGTCTTCATTTTTCTTCTGCAATGCTCTTTCACTCTATCAGAGACTGAAATCTACATTGAATATCTTTTCATTCATTTAAGAATGTATTGCCTGTATTTCCAAGGTTATTTTGCTTTTTACTGTCTGCTTTTTACATGGCAATATTTTTTTGCACTGCAAGATTAACACAACTTTATAATATTACAGTGTCAAGGAAAGAAGAAACTGTTGAACCCTGTGACTACAAAAGTAAAAATATCAAGTTCAGTAATTAGAATCATCATGAATGGGGAAACTAATATCCATCTCATCAGAAATTCTCTAATAAATTATGACTCAGGATTTTTTAAAGCACATGTATGCAGTAATACTAAATGAACATTTCCTAGGTTCTTCTTCCCTCTCCACTTGCTTTTGTGAATATTGGAGAAGGATGGGAATGTTTCATTTGGGGGATGCTAATAATAAATGAGTAAGTAACAAAATTAATGATGTGTTAGATATTTTGACACTTTATATAAATTCATTTTTATTGGTGTAGCAGGACATTCTCCTGACAACCTCCATAATTATATGTGATTGTTGGGATCAAGTTTTTTCATTAATTATTGAGAAACAGAAGAGTTTAAAAGCAGAGAGCTTGAGCCTTACCTCTGTGTGTATTCTACAGGACACAGGAACTTTTATCTGAGCATCTGGAGGCATTGAAAAGATCCGATCTCAACCTACACAGAGGAGAAAAAACCTTCTTGAAGGACAAAGGAGAGTCCAAGAAGTATCTCAAGCTAAGAGCAAGAGTCAGTGAAAGATATTAAGAAAGAAATACATGTATAACAAAATTTGTAGCAAGGCTGCCAAAACCTACAAAAAAATGACCAATGAAATGAAGGACAGGGCTGGGTGACAGCACAGAAAATATGGAGAGTGTGACACGAGCATTTGACATTTCCCCCTGGACAATGTACAAGGAGCAGCCCTTTCCATGCCCTCAGTGGAGTCCAAGGAGTTCCCTCCTCTTGAACAACTCTCCAGGGAGCATGAAAAGTGTTTTAAGTGATCCTGCCTTATCCGTAATGGGATCTGCTCAGGCTGCCCCTCTTGAACCTTCCCTCTGGACAGCCAGAGCACTCTGGCTGTGGCACTGGGAGCAAAAACAGAAGCAAGGAGTGGGAAGTGTTTGAAGCCTTGGGAAGCAACAGAGATAACTGTAGCCTGGCAGAGGGGTTTTTGAAGTATGAAAGGGCAAGCAGAGCTCCTTAGCTTCACTGAGAGGTGAGGCTTGGCTCATTTTCTTTAAAAATCATGATTTTTTTTAAAGGTCTTTCAATGTTATCAACATTTATTCATCTTGGACCTTTTTCCTTTCTTGTGAGATTTAATCCAACAGCAGGCAGGTGGTATGGAGAAGAAAGATGGTGTGAGGCACAGAGGGAGGTTCTGACAGCCTTTAAGAAACACTGGGGAGAAAAAAAATCCCTATTCAGAAAACTTTTTGCATCCTAAAAATGAAGTTCCATCTCTGACATGACATCACATTTAAAGAGACAGCACAGATAAATTGAATCCTTTGATTTTGGTGTTCCTTTGGGAAAGAAGAAAAGTAGCAGAAACTCACCATCTTCACAAGGTGATGGATCCCATGGATTGCCCTTTTCCCATTTTACTGTGGGAAGAGGGCAGGTCTCCAGTTTATCAGCAGTGCTGCACATCAGGGAGCAGCACACATCCTCCTTTGGCAGAAAATTAATGCAAAGTCTTTCAGCAGATGGGAACAGCCTCTCAATCCTGGCAAGAATGAAATTAATTTTATTTTTCTTACAAACCTCTATTTACTCTCTTCTACCCCCCCTCTGGCCTCTTTCCACTTGACTGACAAATGATTTCTGTGCTTGTCTGGGTGTGTTTTTGACAAAAAACAGATTTCTAAGCCTCCACACTTGCCCAGCTACACTGAAGATGAAGAGATGATGGGGACATGATCATCCTATGTTCAATATTCCAGGCTACCAGCTCTCACACTTGGAGAGGACAAAATGACCATAAAGAAGGTGTAAATTAATATGTTTTGATATTTACCCTATTCCAATTGTAACTCTTCCATTTTTGATTTTTCTCCTTATTACAGGGAATCCTCCATCTGGTCAAACACACAGAATATTTCTGTGATCCTGCTGCAGAGTACTGCCAGGAGCAACAAGAGGTAGATTTTAAATAGTTGAGTGAAGTTAACATGTTAATTAACAGACAGGGTGAGTTTACTCCTCCAGGGATGTCTGAGAGAAATCCACATTCCCCCCATTCAAGCAGTACCATGCAAAATGAAGGTACAGTCAGGGTGAGTGGCCAAGGCAAGGGAGATTTTCTAAGTTTTAATCAAGACAACAATAACATGGAATTTTATAAATAACTGATGAAATTTTCGTAGAAGTTTTTCGGGATGTCTTGCATAGGAAAATGAAGTCCTGAGAAAAAGTGGTTTTGGAGACAGAATGTACCAATTATAGAGCTCAAAAGACCTCTAAGATCATCAAGTTCAACTGTTAAATGTTAAGGGCTGTTGTAAGAGACACTTCTTGCTCCCACCCTCCAGCCATGCTGCTCCTGTATTGGAAAAGACCTCTAAGATCATCAAGTCCAACTGTTAAATGTAAAGGGCTGTTGTAAGAGACATTTCTTGCTCCCACCCTCCAGCCATGCTGCTCCTGTCAGCCTTGTCCTATACAATCCTGAATAAAACTTGCAATGAGTCACACAAATTAATCAGAAATACATAAAGGTCATGCACAGAGGGGGAGAGTTTTATTGATTCCTGTAGTCACACAGTTTTTACACCATTTCTAGTGCTTCCAGTCCAGATGTGAGTGTGGAGAAGGGGGACAATGGAAATGGTGCATTCCCAATTTAGGCATTTCTGACTGACTTATTTTTTCAAGTACCTGTCCCTGATATTTCTCCGAAATTCATTGTTGAGGATTTCTCCTTATCACCAGTTGAAGTTGCAGTTATTAAATGGAAGAAGCATGATCCTTAGTTGATGGAAATAAGCACACCCCACAAAGAAGTGAGTCACTCCAGATTCCAAGGCCTGGGTTATGCAGGAATCCCACCCACTAATCCTTGCAATAAGCCAAATAGCCACCAGTTTACAGAGGTTTGTGACCTTACCAACATCTGCATGGCATTGTATTACCAGACAAGTAATTAGAGGGCTCACGACCAACTTTCAAATTTTGTAGTTTCTTCAGAGAGAAGAAAGGAAAGGAATGATTACTCACATACTGGACCATTTTGATAGTGAATCACAGAGCTATGTGTTGCTTCCCATACCCTGCTAGTCCATAGGATATACCAATTTTCTATTTATTGCAGCCATAAAGTAGTTTTCAGGAGATGGAACAATGAATCCAATCACTGGAAATCCCTTCCTGGCAATGGTTATTCATTACAAGCCCAAACCTATTATTCAGCAGACTTTTACACCTTTTGCTCACATAGTTTGGCTGATTCACCTTCCAGGAAAAGTGACTGATTTACTCTTAAGTGACCCATTTCCTCCTGAGAGGTGTCGGAGAGCCCTTATCAGTCAGGCTCCTTGTCTTTGCTTTAGTGTAACTTGGCTTGGCTCCTGTCTGCCTTTCTCTGGGTTAGAGGGTGCAGCTCCTCAGCTTTCACAGTGCCTGGCTTGAGGAGGTGGATTTAGAGCAATCTGGCACAACCTCTGTCTTAATGGAAAAGCGAGTGCCAGCTCTTTCATGTTTTGGACTGAACTTCACACCCCTTGCAATTTAGGAGACAATCCTGAGAGTCCTGAGGGCAAGCTAAGGGAGGACTCATTCTGCAGCTACCCCCAGAATCTGTGGTGAGAGGGAACAGCCCCATCTCACCCTCTGGGCTGATGTTCCCCTCCCCACAAGCCCTCCACCTCTCCAATTCAATGCAGACTAAGTTTTGGTTCCAGTACTTATATGGTCCCTGCTGCTGTGAGATGGGTTCCTTGTTCTGATGGAAATTTTTAATACTCCTAGAAAACAGTGCCAGCTGGAATATTCACCCTCTGTGTGTCCAGCAAGCAGCATTTTCCATTTCCTCAGTAAAAAATCCTCCTGGCTACAGCGAGTGCTGCAGGAACCCACACGCTCATGCAAACGAAGAATGACGCAGATTGGGATCTTGCAGGTTGGAGCTGCAGATTTGAGGACAAGGAACAAAATTGGATGCTTCAGAACACGAGGTTCATCTCCTCCAGGTGTCAGCCAGGTCACCATATCTCAACTCTGTGACGTTATAGAGCAATAATAGATGTGCTCTGTGCAGGCAGGGCTGTGCCAGCAGCACTCATCCCTTTATCAGGCAACTGCTTTTCTTGGTGCAGGCTCATGGATTTCCAATAGTATCTATGAAAACAATCTTGTTTTGGAAAAACTTTTGGAGTGATATGTTCGAGGCTTTCTGCATGTAACACTGGGCCAATTGTCAGCTGTTGGCAGAAATAACTAATTGCATTATTTGCATGTATTTTTAATTCACGGCGTCTCATTTCCTGTTTCCTTTTTTAGAAAAAAAAAAGCCCCTGATTGAGGTCCAGATTCTCAAGCCTTTTGTTACTGAATAAACACTGATTTACACTAGTTAAGAAAATAGCACATAGATTTTCCTGGGTTTGGAGGGGGAGTTTATGATTTTGGCTTCCTGGGTAAAACGCATTTTGTCAAAAAAACCATCCTGGGAGTGAGATATATCCATACTAACAGTCACACTCAGGCTTTATATTCTATTGGTATTCCTCACTGTGCTGTCCCTGTTCTCTTGCACATGAATGCAAAGGACCTGGAAAATGTCCAGTATTTGAAGCTTGGTATTCACTGGTGGAGCTGATGACCCACAGGGACAAAACTGGAATCCAGGGCAATGACACTCATATAACCAAGATATTTTTTCAGCATAATCTGGTTTTTCCTGAGGCAGACACTCTTCTAGTTCTGCAGATTACATGACACTCCTTAGTTTTTTCCCAGTTTTTCACAAGCTTCCCAGATGTTGGAGACCTGAGACCTTTTGAGCCAGACATATAAACCCAGATGAATGTCAGGACATGAAGTCTCTCAATCATCAGGTACTGCTAGAACTTTGCACTTACAGCTCTGAACCAGCCAAGAATTTTGTCTACACTTCCCCATGGGTTTGTGCCCTCATCAGCTCATTAAATGTAACCTCAGGACAGAGCCCAGCTCTTGCACAAAGGTACAGAGACAGGCTGAGAGCTGCGGTGGTTCAGCCTGGAGAAGAGAAAGGTTCCAGGAAGATCTTACTGTGGCATCTTAGTACTTAAAGAGGACCTATAAAAAACAGGGAAAGACACTTTTTATACTTGCAAATGGCAATAGAAAAAGAGGCAATGATTTTAAACAAAAAGAGATTTAGATTAAATGTTAGGGGAAAAAGTCTTCCTTGTGAGGGTGCCCAGAGAAGCCGTGGCTGCCCGCGGGTCCCTGGAAGTGTCCAAGGCCAGGCTGGACAGGGCTTGGAGCAACTGGGATAGTGGAAGATGTCCCTGCCTGTGGCAGGGGTTGTTGGAACTGAATGGTCTCTAAGGTTTCTTCCAACACAAGCCATTCTGAGATAGTATAAGGATCTCGTCATCACTGCAGGGTGGTATAAGATGTTTGGAAGGAAAGGTGCAATGGGGCAGTGAGATTAATCAATTTCTGCAGACCAGAAAGGCTAAAGGATATCCCCCAGAAAATCAGTGTGAGTATCACAACTCTACTCAGATACTTGCTTAGCCATGCTTGTTTCTCAGTGTGGGTCGCAGCCCCCAAAATTACACAAGGGCTATAAACTTATTCTCCAAAAACCCAAGTCAGTAACTTGCTGAGCAGTCCTGTCTCTGTCAGCAGCAATGATTGTGCCCTGAATGCCAGGAAGTTTGGCTCTCCAGGATGTTATCTGCAGCAAAGGAGAACTTGGAGTGCTGTTTCACTTGCTAGAAAAAGCTTCAAGCCACATCAAAGCAAGTTTGTTGTTTTTTTTTAAAGGGTCTAAACCACATTCCTACCTGGCAACTGCTGCTGTACAGAGAGCTCTGCTCATTTTCCCTGTCAAAGACTCTGCCTCACCCACTTCCCTCACCTCAAAAGCAGCTTCAGGAATGGTTTGCTATGTGACAAAGCTTCAGTGCTCTTGGGTGATTTTTAAAATAGAGGATCATAGAATGCTTTGGGTTGGAAGGGTCCATTCAACTAGATCAGGTTGCTCAGAGCCCTGTCCAAACTGACCTTGAATATTTCCAAGGATGGGGGAGCTTGTGCCAGTATTTCATCACCTCATTGTTCAAGAACTTCTTCTTTATATCTTGTCTGAATCTAACCTATTTTAGTTTAAAACATGTGTCCTATTGCAGTAGACCCTGCTAAAATTACATCCTCATCTTTTCTGTACTTCCTTTGGGTACAGGAAAGTACTCATAAGGTCTCACCAGACCCTTCCCTGCTCTGAGATGAACACCTCAAACTTTCTCAGTCTGTCTCCATAGCACTCACAGCATCCTCACAGCCTCCTCTGGACTCATTCCAAGAAGTCCTTGTCTTTTCCATGCTGAATATTAGCATTAACTCTGGTATCTAATTGCAAATTGACCCAATGTAGTCACAGGTTATGACAGGCCAAGAAAACCCAGCTCTGCCCACACCCAGCAGAGCTCTCCAAAGAGAGCTGCAAGGAGCCATACTGGGAATTCTGTGGGTGAGAAGTGATGGGGCAACACAAGGCACTGCCCTCTTCTGTAGATGCATTTTGCCAGGCCTTGACCTTTCAGATTCCTGTTCAGTGTCTCCTCCTTGCAAGAAAAGAAAAGAGTTAACATTTCGCTCCTGCTTCTCAACTGAGCAGCACAGATTTTAACAGGGCATGAAAACAATAATCTGTGTCACTTCCTTCCTTTAACCTTTAAAGGGAGTTTTGTCTTTCCATGAACTCTGCTTCTGCTCTGTAATTTGAACTTGCTAGGAGGAACCTGGCATTTTAAAACTGATATAGATTTCTGATCTGAGATGCTGATGCTTGAAAGGACTGGTGTCACTGAGCCTTCTCCCTGCCTCAGCTGGTGTTATTTCCTGAGGTTTAAATGGATTGCTCCTTTTTTGGTTTTCTCATTGATCTGTCTCATTCCATATTTCAGTATTTTTCTCAGTCAAGGGTGTATATATTATCTCTCTCTTTTACTCCAACAGAAAAAATCCTCCGAGTCCATGAGCTCTGCACTGATCTCAGACCGAGATATCCTGCTCTTATTTTCCACTCTGCTCTCACAGCTTAGTGTGAAGCAGTTGGGATGAGAGATGGCAATCTCCCTCAGGAGAACACTTATGTTGTTCAGCTCCATGTGATTTTGTGGTATTTAACACAGTCTTACAGCATGTGATCAGCATCACACAACTAAGGAGCTCGGGGACTTTTGGAATTTTTTTCAATTTGCATTTCCAGCTGTCTATAAGTTTCAGAAAACCAGATCTTTGCCTATATACATTACATGCTAAGATGGTGTGCTTTAGCTTGATTGCAGAAATCTCAACACCTGTTAGAGGTGTTATGACCCACCCTAGAATGTGAGGGTAACCCAGGTTCTTGTTAATAAATCCCTTAGAGCAGATTAGAGAAATGACACTGAATGACCAGTGTCTGCAAGTACACACTTGTAGGGTTTATTGTAGAACAATTTGGTTGCACAGGAAGACCGCTGTGGAGCCACTTTGGTTGTTACTCTCTGTAGTAAATGGCAACATAAAAGCTTCACCTCACAAAATGTACAAAAAAGAGAAGAAAAGGAGCAAAAAGATCTCACCACCCATAGGCTCCACAGCAAGACTTAGCATAATTCATTGGCCATAGACTGAACCCATCAGACAGTGAAGGAGAGCCCCAAAACACCAGATCTGTTGGGTGTCTGTTCACTCAGGTTCAGGTAGGAACACTCAGGTACCTCCCCTGGGGTGGGGAGCTTCAGCTGAGTGATGTTGTGTTGTGGATCAGGACCACCTGGGTCATGGAATGTTGTGGATGAGGGACACCTGGAGGATGGAATGCTGTAGATCAGGGACACCTGGATGATGGAATGCTGTGGATCAGGGGACACCTGGATGTGAAATGTTGTGGATCAGGGACACCTGGATGTGGAATGATGTGGATCAGGAACACCTGGGTGTGGAATGTTGTGATCAGAGGACACTTCAGGAGTCTTTGATGCCTTCTAATTCCATACAGCTGCCCATCACATGAGTGCAGCTGGGCCCATCATGGCCCATCAGCAGAGGGAACACCTTCAGGCCACCTATGAATGCCCTGGGAACTCCAGAGCAGGGGAGCTACCACAGCTGAGTTCTCTGACAAGGACAAGCAGACAATTCCTGCCTCACAGGGTTCCCCTCTTTCCTTATCTCACCCATCACCAGTTGCAGCCTGAGCTGGGCTGTGCTCACTCTCGGTACTCTGCACAGCAGCAGCTTCCCTCTGGTTGTTTGAGCCATCAGCATCCCAGTCTCTCTTCCAGGATCACTTCTGGATACATTTTTTCTCCCCAGACCTGGGATTGGACAGTAATATCCCCTTTATAAGTCCCAAATTTCAGTCAGGAGGTATATTTGGGGAAGGGTGGTTTTGATGGTCACAGCGGTTTCTTTGCAGTTTGCTTTACAGCAGGCAAAACTCCTCTGATAATTTTAGCCATGAAAACATCAACCATTCAGTGTCTCACAGGAGATGGTGCTTAATTGCTAAATGTTCCTTCCAAAGGGATAACACTCCTGTTCCTCAGCAAATCCAGGAGCCAATGGAGAAGAACCAGGCATGGACTCAGCTCTCTCCTGTCTCCTACTTAGACAGTGCCTACAAAAGCATGAACTCTCCAGTGCAAAGACCATTTGCATTTGGGACTGACGAGTGGCAGCTTTCCCAACTGAGTGATAATATTTTAATGGAAGGAAGGCAGAAGAATAATCCAATCAGGAGAATGTGACGGTTTGGCTGACAAACAGGAATAGCTGGGGTAAGTACATGGGATTGCTGAAGGAGTGAAGTCTGGCAGGGAAACACTGATGTGACTCTCAGAACAACCAAAAACTTGTGGTGACATCGTTCTCGCCCGCCAGTTCTTTTCTAGAAGTTTATTCTGTTGAACAGGGCTCTTTCTCAGACCAGTCTGCATTTGGATTCTTGGAAATTTGACAAAAATATCTCCTGAGAACTGGACTGTTTCCTCTCTTTCCAAGCTGACCTTTTAATGAGGTCTCATTTTGCTTCCATAAGCTGAGAACAGAGTGTATGAGACCAGCACAAAATGTGCATTGTCTTTCTAGGATTTCACATCTGGTTTATTCTCCTGCACATTTCCACTTTCCAGGGAAAAAAATCCTAGGACATATTTCTTTGCCCTAAAATGAGGGATGCTGTCCTTTGAACAACCAATAGAATGAATACATTTACCCTTAAAACCATCTCTATTCTCAGAGGTACTAAAATAACCACCTTTTCACTGTAATTTCTTTCATAACTTAAAACAACTTTTCCACTTAAAATGGTTTTAGCGGTTTGATTGGATTTTTTTTCCTCAGACAAATAAAGGGGGTGTTAACATAGCTTGTGTTCCTGAAATAAGGATTAAAAAAACCCTTTTTATCTGACTACTAACAAAACAATATCACATTCTGTGGGATATTTTTGCAATACAAGGCCTAATCCTGGTCTTATTCTAAGGATGAGCCAGCATTAGAATTTGTGCAGCCTTGGATGTGTGATGACCAGTTAGATTTATGTTACACCAACCCCACCATGGTTGTGTTTGCTGAAGAGGATCCAATTTCAAAAGCATCACCCTCCAACCTAATATGGAACAAGAGGAAATGGCCTCACGTTGTGCCAGGAGTTTAGATTGATTACCAGGGAAAATTTCTTCATGGAATGGGTTGTCCAGCACTGGAACGGCTGCACAGTGGTGGAGTCTCCATCCCTGGGGGGATTTTAGAGACATTTTGGGGACGTGGGTCAGTGGTGGCCTTGGCAGTGCTGGGGAAACAGTTGGGCTTGATGATCTTAAAATTCTTTTCCAACCCAAATGATTCTGTGATTCCCTGATCTACCAGAGGATCACAGCTCACAGTCCTGAAGGTGAAAATTTGATCTTTATCCTACTGGATATTTAATTGAAAATCTCTAAGCCAACATTTAGATATTTTCCAGCAGTTCCTTGCAGCTTAGATGGAAAAGACAACGGATAGAAAATAACTGCTTGATGGGAGACAGGGATTCATGCACCTGCTCCTGAGATAAGTGACAGAGAACAAAGTGTTCACACTCACAAAAATCGTGATAAAGCAGAGCTGGGCACTTGTAAGGGTTTGAAAAATGGAAGTGATAATATTTCATAGATGTGCTCACACAGACATAATCCTTGTTTATTGGAGCATTTCTTAAATGGTGTTTTGGTCTGTAGATCTCAGCAACACCTTTAACTGATCAAAATACATTCACCCACTGAGGAAAATAAATAGCTTGGTACAACAGGATGACGGCCTCAAGTATTCCAGAGTGAAACAACAAACAAATTGTGAGTTACTGCTGTAATTCCTCCCAGTCTTTACCATTGCAAAAAGGTGTTGACTCAGCCTGTCAGGTCAAAGGGGATGGGACATAATAACAACATGCACTAGAGCGAGTTCCTAGGTTTGGAAGAGACTTTTATTATACAAATGTCATATTTTTAAGAGCAAACCAGAAAAGTGGATAGACTCTAGACATAGTGGATGTCTTAGGCAGAACCTCAAGGATAGTTGGAAGTCACAAAGCAGCCACTGAAGGCAGAATTTGTTGGGATGCTCAGGGAAGGGATTGGGATGCCCGAGGCTTTCTGAAGGCAGCTGGCACATCTCATTAGTTGTGAGAGAACACAGAACCCCAAACAAATGAAGAGCTCAGCTCTGGACAAATACAACTTCAGGGTGACTTTGCAAACTGGATTCCAGGGTTGTCTCATGTCAACAGCTCATTATTGCTCTGTATAAAGTCCCTGAGATGGTAAAATATGAGGGACTGATGCTCTGCATCTTCTGGTTGCTCCAGATAAGGATCACAGTTTTAACAGAGTTGGTACTGAGTTACTAAACTTAGAGATGCAAAAGTTATTCCTTGTGCATATATTTTACTACTTCTGCACTTTAAATAACAAGTTTATGATCCGTGTTTTTCTGTGGAAGAAATTTAATCACATTTATAAGGACTTCCCTTCTTCTTCCACGAGCCTCTTACAGATTATTTGCTGCAGGAGCTAGAGAGATACATTTGATTTTGTAACATATTTTCCTGTGGACTTTAATTTTACTCTGAATTTCTTCATTCTGGTGAAAAAAGGTGTCAATTTACATACATTAAAACTGCCTCTTCTTCCTTTCCTCACTTGAAGCTCATTGATTTTCTCTGGACAGCTCCTCTGGGAGCTTCAGAGAGATCAATATTTGAAGAAATGGCGAGGCAGCTGTAACCTCACTATATCTACCCAAAAGAAATAATTCAGTATTAACACCAATGATTTTCTCTTGCGGTTGAATCAAATGGACATTTAATAGAACTATCAGTATTTTCATATATAAGTTAAAAATTAGGGTAAACACATGAAAGTGCACCACGTTAGCATGATACACTGAAGCCAAAATTAATTAGAGCAATGACCTCTGGGCCAGACTGGTGGCTGTGTGCAAGGAAAACTCTGTTAAGCTCACTGTTCAAAGGTTCCATTTCAATTAATTCACTTTCAATTTAAAGCATGGTGAAGCTTCTGCTCCAGCCTTCATTTTGGAAATTTTCTGTGGTTCTAGGGCCACAGGAGCATGAGGAGGTTGCTGCTGAACCAGTGACTTTTGGGCATGGATTAACTCCGGGACTTGAGGAAAAGGACTGGAGAAGCCAAACAATGATCCTAAGATGTGACCCCCATCCCCTGAAGATCCCCTTCTTTGATGTATTTCAAAACTGCTAATAAATATTTATAACATGGATCAGACACCTACAGATTTCTATTTGTTACTGTCAGAAACAAGAGATATACTGATTTAATCATCACTGCAAGGTCTTTTGTCCTTCCACTCATATCCCATCCTGGTTGTGAGTTTGCCTCAATGGATAAACCCTCTTGCACTGGTGGCTGTGAGCTCATGACCTGTTTCCCTTCTCCACTCCCTCTCACTGGAAATGTAAAATTTCACTTAAAAAAATTATATCTTGC
Organism: Passer montanus; assembly: GCF_014805655.1. Classification (NCBI taxonomy): domain Eukaryota; kingdom Metazoa; phylum Chordata; class Aves; order Passeriformes; family Passeridae; genus Passer; species Passer montanus. Next base: position 3,203,231 of record NW_024357502.1, on the reverse strand, counting down.
GTGAGTTTGACATGAAAACACCTGGCAAAAGCTGCCTGGCTCAACCACAGAGAGTAGGAAAACTTATTTTAGTAGTAAATCAACAACAGCAAAAGAAACTGTTCTGTTTTGCAGGTTTGACATTCGAGGCACTGAGACAGTAAATAAGATTTGGCCAGGACATAGATTACAGTTTTCCATTCCCCTCCACACTCAGCACAAGAACAAGGACACTGATTTTTGATTAACAGCAGTAAAGGCACAAAGAGAATTCTTCTGTGAGATGACAGAAAAAAAAATCCCAGGATTTCCAAGTTTAAAAAGTTGGAGGTTTATGGAGGAGGTGGTTTCCATTTGGGAGGGAGAAAGTCATTGAATTTTTTTTTTTTTTTTGTGATACACACAAGTACTTGTAAAGAAACTACTGAGGTTTTGTCTCTTCCTGCCAGGGAATGCTTTCATTTTAAAAGCACTTTCTTTCCAATTTATTCGTGGTGGACTATAATGATAAAGTCTTTCAAAGCCAACTAGACCCAAATATAAAGCTAAGGATTTGTCTTCTAAAATCTGCTTTCTGGCACTCAGACTTCTGCTGGCATCATCCAGTCCTTCCTTCTCCCAACAAATATCTAATATGTTGGCTTTAAATCTGGTAATTTAAAAGATACATAAATATATATTTAAGTTGCTTAAATGTTTTCCAAAGGTTATCTTACCTTTTATGGAATTAGTGACATTTCATTCCACTATAACATTCATCCAAGATCACAAAATGATAATGGGAAGGGGTCAAGAAGAATTTAACCCAGCAAAATGAAAAAAAAAAATCCCCAAATAACAAATAACCAAAATACAATAATATCAATTATTTTAAATGTGGAATTTTATATCCAACCTGGAGAAATAAGCCTTGGCATTTTGTTGCTTAGCTAAAATTGATCTGAGTGCCAACAGAAATGCCAACTGTGGGTTTTAATGTAAAAGACTTTGTCAAAGGGATATTTTTTGATGCTTTCTCCTTCCAATGAATCAATAGATTCCCTTTGGTGTCTCTTCCTGCCTTCCCTGGCACACTGCTGTTTACTGAGTGCAAAAGGAAGGGCTAAGGTTGATTCATATCTGAGGACTTGTGCACATATTGGTGTCTGCATTGCCAAGAAGAGCTTCATTTTTGTTCTGAATCATGCAAAGGAAGAATATTCTACTTTAGTTGTATGACTCTTGCCTTAAACCATGAGGTTTTCTCCTCACCGTTTTCCACCTCTAGGGCATGGTTATTTCAACAAAATTCCCTTCCTCAGCAGCTTCCTGGGTCAAAACTCTTCCCTCCAGATGTTCTGCTCACAGTCAGCACAGATAAATGATCTGCTCCAAGTCCTTTCCTTGCCCAGCAGATGGGAATGCATAAATTATTGGCACCACCTATTGGTGAAAAAGGCAAATTATACAGGATTTGTGGGTTAGTTTAAATATCTTCAGTATAAAAATGGCTTCAAACATTGCTCCTGCTTTGATTTATTTAATGACATGACCCAGCAAGGCCACTCAAGCTTTGCATTTCCCTGTGCCAGAGACAAATTTGAGTTCAGGGGTGATTTGGGATTCATTTGGCAAGAGGTCACGCAACAGAGGAGTGGATAGGGCATGAACACACAGGTGGAGCAGGTCTCCTGAGTCCCACATTATTTTAAGTATTTTTCCCTTTAAAATGCAAGCAAAGATGAAAAGGATTTTTCCACTCCACCACAAGCAGCAGCCACAGCTGGTCCATGAGTCACAAATCAAAGTGGTTGCCTTTGGCTCTTGTGACCAGGAAAGGAGCTGTGTGACACAGGACTTGCTGAGACAGGTGCAGAATGATGGGAATTTCATGAGCAAAACCCAGGGAATCCTGGTATCTACGTGAAAGGAGCTGCAAAGATCAAACCCATGATTTGGAGGGTGCAGAAGCAGCTGCATTTTAAATTCCTGTGCTCATCCTGATTCTTGGGTCTGTGGGAATGTTTTTCGACTGTGAACCAAGGCTGAGTTGAGATTTTTGTGGTGGCCCTCAAAGAGCAGAAGGTAGTGGGAGGGATCTGAAAACATTGTAGGTGTTTTGAATAATTCCCTACCAAGAAGTTCTCACTTGAATTATCCATTGTAGGTTGGAAGTGGTGGAAAACCTCTGGGCCAGGAGACAGGTTGGTTCTTTGTGGTTACAGATGAACAGAACGATTTGCATTTTCACTGAATAAAAGAGAGGGGAAAGAGAGAATGGCAATTTGCTTCAGGCTGCTTTTTTTTGAAATCCCAAAGAGTTATTTTGTGTTGATATTAGCCTTAAGTTATCTACTGAGATGAATTTTAGCTCTTGGTGTGCTAAACTGTGCATTCAGGAAAGAGCACTGGACTCTGGCTCAGCATGAACTAATTGAAATGTGGAAGGGATCTGATGGATACTTTGGTAATATCGCAGCTATTCTCCAAAGTTTCCTTGAGTTTTTTTTCCTTTTTCCCTTCCTAGACTTGAAAAAATTTTTCTCCTTCCCTCAAAAATCTTCCACACGAATGATATATATTTGTTGTTCTGGATGTCAGGGTTATTTGCTATTATTACCTCTCCCAGCAGGATGGGCTCTTGTGCTCCATTTTTTTGGAAATATTAGAAATAAGTGAGGACTCTTGATAGACACAGACTGAGACTTCCTAAAATGTATGAAGCAGTGCTTGATCTGTCTACAAGACACTGCCATAACCTAAACTTTACCCTATCTGAGCATGGTACTCTGTGGAGTAGGACTGTAAAAATAGCTAAGCCCATATACCTCCATTTATTGTTAAAGAAAATATTGTTCTACACATGTCCAGTTTTAACTTAACTAGCACATGGATGAGGCAGTGCTAATGACAGAGAAAAATTCATTTGCCTGTTGGTTGTACTAACCTGTCAGAAAGGACATTCATAAAGGTGTTCCATCATGTCTGATCTGCTGCCTCTAGTAAGTGGCAGGGCAGTTTCAGCCTTCAGAGGATCAACTTTCTCTCAAAAATACACCTCTCTTTAGGGGCTTCTGCTGCAAAACCCAACCAGAATTTCTATTTACAATGGGTGTCTAAAGTCATTAGACAAGCTGAGGATAAATAATAAAAGCTTGGAGAATTTAGAAAGTGCCCATTTTTATTACTACTATTTAGATTTGTGAACCAGGCAGTGATCCACAGATTACCACCATGGTGTGAATCCACTCCAAATGGAATGAGAAGAAAGTAGGGATGTCCTCAATCCAACAAGTAGGATAACAAATCCTTTCCTGACACTTAGGGCATCCTGTATAGTTTGCACCTGTGACATGCAGCACAGTACCAAGCAGGTTTTGACCAGGGAATGGTCACATTCTATAACAAAAGATCTGTGGGGAAAAAATATAACTATAGAGGGAAAATGTCAATTAAATTCATTTCTCCAGCTCATGCCTGGTCTGCAAAGTGGACATTTAGGGGCAGTAGGGTATGATATGGGTGATGTTTGTAGTCTGATCTTCATGGGGACTAAACAGACCTGCCACGCAGAAACCAGCAGTTTTTGAGGGTGTGTTTTCTGGTCAGGACTTATCTCAATTGATATCATCTTTATTGATATTATATTGAGATTTTTCTATCCAAGATAGCATTTTAGGATCATAGAATGGTTTGTGTGGGAAGGGGCCTTCAAGACCATCTCATTCAAACCCCCTGCCATGGGCTGGGAACTTTCCACTTGACCTGATTGCCCAGAGCCCTATCCAGATCTCATACCTGTGGGCAGCCAGCTCTGAGAATTTCTGGTCAGATGGTGGCAGATGAGTTTTATGGATGGCCTTTCCCAGGAGCCTGCAGCTGTTTAAATAGTCAGCCCTTGGGAGCCACAGCACCACAGCTATGTTTGACATTGTTATACCTCAGCAGGGACAGGGAGAACCATGAGGACAAGAAGTCCTTCCCACTTCCTGGCTTCCACAGCTTACTTTAATTGGTAAAACTATGCTCCTGTCACTGGGGAGGACGTCATAAAGTCAAACATGAATAAAAATCTGAAGCTCAAGAATCTGTTTGCCCCAGGGCTCAACAAAACCCTTCTGGGTAAAGCTGTGTCTGCAGGGAGCCGGAACACCAGCAGTGGGAGGAATCCCTTGGAAAGGGGACAGGCTGTCACACCTCCCAGAGCAGGACATAGTAAACAATCCCTGTGGCTTCCTGCCAGGCCTTTGTTTGTTTGTTTGTTTGTTGTTTCCCCAGTGATTTTTGGCTTTTCCATCTAACAAGCACGCGCATCCTCGGTGTGGAGTCATCGTCTTTCTGGGGTGAGAGAAAAATAACTCTGCACACATATATGTGAAAATCAAGGATGTTTTTCTGATAAGCCTTCTTCCTGTTTTCATATTGAGTTCAGCATAAATTCACAATTGGAAGTGGTACTTAGTAGTTCTCACACTTTCAAACACATCTTTTTCTTTTCTGCAGTTAATTGACAAAATTTTTATGGGAACAAATAATTCTGATTTGTGACTAAACTCTGACAAGTGCTATTAAACTGGCTCCTTTAATCTGAAGCTGTTTATGCAAGCCTGTTTCATTTGTGATAGGGATGGACATGATCCACTTTACAATTTTAAGAACACAAAGAACTAGGATTTGAAGATAAACCATAATCTCCATATAAGTAAGCTAACAGTCCCCTAGACACAGTGTTTCATACAGCCAGTATTATTCTCATAACACATCTGAGATAAAAATCATTTTTATGTGCTCAAAAGATAAGATAATTCTAAATACAATCCTGATATTGCCTACAGTTGTTCTGGAAATAAAATTTATGTTTACTCTCCAGCCTCGCTGCTCTACACTCCTCTGCATAAAATCAGTAAAAAATTCAGATTTTTTTCCCTTAAATTTCTGTTGAATGACAGCTGCTGTTCTCCTGAGCCTACTACCCAACTCCAATGCTTTTATTTTCCTATACAAAGGGTCTGGGAGCATACATAGGTCCTATTCCTTAAATTTTAACACAGCCAGAGCAGGTTCTTGCTCTTCAAGCGTCACAGTGCATAGGATGAGAGGGTTTCTTCCACCTCAGTTTTCCTCCACAGCACTTCAGCCATTTCCCTTTCAAGTCCAAAGGGAAATAATTTTCCAGTTCTTCCATGTGGCTCTGGGACCCTTTCCCACTCTCCCATAGGTACAGGAGCCTTCCATATACACACTACTTATCTTGTGTGGAAGTCTCCTTGGATCCCAGTCAAGACTCTAAAACCATAATAAAATCAGTAATAATACATTTTAAAGCTTGGCTTTAAGCGTACTTCTCACAAAACCTTTGCAAACATTTTAGACCTGTGAAACTGTTAATAAAGCTTTCCCAAAACTGGGTTGGGTTGAGTTGCATTGGGTTGGTTTGTTTTTTCCCAGCAGGCAGAATCACATTGTCCATAAATTTTAAACTTTATTTCACTTTTTTTTTTTTTTTTTTTTTTTTTTTTTTTTTTTTTTTTTTTGGAGTTTAACTTTGCTTAAAAGCTTTAGGTATCGAGAGTAACTCATTGAAAGCATGATTCAATCAGCAGATGTTCTGTTCAGTGTTGCTCTGATGCTCTTGTTTGATGGGTGTTTTGACATGATAAATGAAGGAGACATGGAATGTTCTGGAACATAAGGGAGAAGTGGTGTATCCAACAGCCTTGAGACTGCAGATCCATGTCACAAAAGCATGGGAGATGTCATCCCAACATCTCCATGTCTCCCACTCTACAAGAGTTCGCTGTATAAGAAGTTCCCATGGCTGGGAGCTCAAGTTTCATTCCATAGGGGTTTACTTTGGAAAGAAACTTGTTCCTGCAGCTCGTGTCCATGTGACCTCTTCCAGCTTCTAAGTGCAGTTTGGGTTTATTCCAGCAAATGCTGCTAGATGGAAAATCCAATAGGAAGAGATTTCTTGCAGTTGGATGGAGACAGAATTGGAGTCTGAGCTCCAAGCTGGCTCCAACTTTTCCTTCTCCAACAAGGATAGGCCGATATCTTAGCTCCAGGTTTTCCTACCTATTTGTGGAGCAGAGGAAGGACACCGTGTAATCACTATCTCATAATCAATCCTGTAAAAGCTACCAGATAAAAAGGTATAAATAGCTCTTGGAACAGGAACTGGAAACCAGCCTCCACATTTCAGGAGACAGCCCAATTCCTTTGGCTTGCAGATGGCCTTCCTGCCACCCCGCTTTGATCCAGAGGAGATTTAATCCCAGATCTGCTGCGTAGAGACTCAGTTTCAGCCCAATGGACAAAGAATGTTCTCCCCTGCCTCCCCAACACGTAGGCTGCCTGCTGGCAAAGCCATTAGTGGAGCCTTGTAGGAGAGTCTGAACCTAGAAGGCTTTTGGCTTCCCAGGATATGCTCAAAAGGCAGCAGCAATTATCTCCTCTCTCTGCTGTCTCCCAAGAGAGAAGAGGGAGCCTGTTTCATTCTGTCAAAGGTAAAAATGTACTTAGTGCTAGGTGAGGTGGCCTAGATAGTAAAGATCCTGGTGTGCAAGAGCCACACAACAAATCTGTGGAAAGGGAAGAGCTTAAGACTCAAAGAATCACAGAATCACAGAATCACAGAATGGCCTGGGTTGAAAGGGACCTTATGGATCATCCCATTCCACCCTCTGCCATGGGCAGGGACACCTTCCACTATCCCAGGGTGCTCCAAGCCCCATCCAACCTGGCTTGGAACACTTCCATGGATGGGATATGCTGGTGTCTTCCACTCTCAGTCTGTCAGATGTTGAGTATCTCTTTTGAAACCATGTTTTTCTTGAGTCTGAAAGGACCAGCTGAGGAGTCAGGAAACACTGATTTAGGTATTGTGACTCTTTGGTGCTCATGCCATCTATTAATCCCCTTTTAAAATTGAGCTTCTGTCAAAGATTGTCACCTGTCTTAAGCTAGGTGAAGCACTGCTGCAGGCTGGAGGTTTTCCTCTCTCTCTCTCCATCCTCATTTGGCCTCTCAAAGACTCCATCAGATCCAGTGTCTTACATAAAGACATTAGTTTTGGGGTTTTTTTCATTTTTAAAGATAAATCCTATTGAGAGCCCCTAACGTTTGGTGGTTTTAACTTCTGGAGTGAGGCCTTTGTAAAACTGGAAGAAATGGCTGAGCTCACCCAATTTTTGTCTGCTTCCTCTATTTAGATCACAATTTTCCCATGGTAGGCTTGCCTTTTAGCAAGTGTGTGTCTAACTTGCTGGCACAACAGCATCTGAGTGGTAGAAATGTGACAGGCTGGAGGTGTGCATTTGTCACTTAGAACCTGCTCTGCTTAAAAAAAAAAAAAAAAAAGATATTTTGCTTTTAGGTTTCCTACAGCCGTCAGTTTGTTTCAAAGTGAGACATCCACAGCTTTTTACAGGAGGCACTTTAATGGCACAAATGATGTGTTATCCAATGAACAGTGATTATGACTGTTCCCAAATCTCCTCCCTTTCCATCATCGGTTGAACTGTTGGCTTTTTTTTTAATTAAAGTTCCCAAACCAGCTGAAAAGCCACAGAGTTCCTGTGGGTGAATTTTAAATGAGCGTATCAGATGGAAAATATCGATTTCCAGTCAATTCCTTGAGGAAAAAAAAAAAAATCCAAAACCAACAATAAAGCACATATTTCACAATGGAGAAGTTCACAGAGGACACGGGAAATGGGGAAAAATGTTTCCTTCCCAGTTCAGTGCAGGAGCTACACAGAGTGTTCCAGCTCACAGAACATGCAAACAATGTCCACTCCTCAGACAAGGTCAGCAAAGCAGATGTGGCTTCAATTTTGCCACTTGTACAGCGTGAGAACAGTCCCCAGATAATGGGAAGACCTTATGGGGAAGCCATGGAGTGTCTCAGCCTGACATGATTCCCCGAGTGCCATTTCCACATTGCTCAATGCTCTTGGGGCTGCTGGAGCTGCAATGATTAGGGAAAAAAAGAATGACTTTGGGTTAAATATCTCTAAAGGCTGCAGGGGGAGGGGGGAAGGAAATACCCAGAGTTTTCCTTGAAGATCATTTTGAAGGATGCCTTGCTCCCCATAGAGTAGCTGCACAAAAAGAGGTGTGAAGTTATCTTAGGATGATACATCCAGTCATTTCCTAGATTTTCAGCCCCTCTTGGCTCTTCTGTTGGCTGCCACCATAAAAACTAAATGTACACATGGCCTTTGTGTTGGTTTGAGTAATTTCAGGTTCCACATTCAGTTTATTGAAGGCTTAATCCTTGACAGAGGTTTTTGCAGTGCATTTCAAAGAGGACAAGGAGTTGAAAACATAAATTACTGTTAGCACTAAAAGCAGGGCATTTTCCTTGGAAACTTCTCACAAACCTATCAAAAAGTGAGACCTGTCCAAATAAATACTCAGTTCACTGACAGATAAAGATTATCCATTTGCAGTGTTTTATCTTAATAAAAACATTAAGAAGATGGAATTCCCTTTCCAAGCTTTTGGAAGGGGAAGAACAACAACATTGTCAAGAGATGTATGTGACAGGGTAAATTAACCTCTGTAAATCTGACCAAGGTCAGGTGACTAAGGCTGGAAAATCAACTTTAATTCTCCTTTATCATGCTGGCTCTGGATTCCCTCGCACACAGCTGTGAATCAAGCTTTGGTTTTCTGAGCATCTGCTATTGCACAAATTAGTAATGAATGGGAAGCTGAAGCTAGAAAAACTCCAATGTGATAATATATATTTCATTTTTTTCTCTGAGCATATTGAATCACTAACACAAGCACACACCAAAAGCAATTACATTCTCCTTCATGCAGGAATCTCTGAACTGATAGTCTAGGTTTTCCTGGGAAAAAAATAATTTAGGCAGAATTGAAGAATCACTGATTATTGCTTGAGATTTGCTTTTTCTTTGCAATCAGCCCAACTGCTTTAATAGCATTTATTCTGCAACTGAAGAAAGCAATGGGTTAAAATTCATTTATGTGCCTTAGTGAAATGCATTTGTGTATAGAAAATTAACAATGGCCCCTTGTCATAGAATCATAGAATCATATAATCACAGAATCAAAGAATTATGGAATCATAAAATCAGAGAGTCATGGAATCATAGAATAGTTTGGGTTGAAAGGGACCTTCTTTGTAAAGGTCTTTGAGAAAGACAGAGTTTGAAAATAATTTTACCTTAGTCATGGCTTTGGAATAAAAATATCTACCTTATCATGGAAAAAATCATGGATAAAGTCATGGCAATTCACTTTTCTGACAGATCACCATTTGTTCTCACCTGGTGGTGTGCTGTCTGATCTCTGGGAGGGCAAGATGCCAGTTTGTACATTGGACTCAGCTATTCTGTGAAAAAATAATCCATTTAGGTGTCACAGGAATGAAGAGCTTCCAATTAATTTTCTTTCTTTACTCACAAAAGCTTGAACAGAGGGATTGGCACCTGATTTCCTTGCTCCAGAACGTGTGCCCAATGTTGGAGTGACTAAAAACTCCTTGAGCTTCTTTAAAAGTCTTGAAGTGAGAAATCTGATCTAACTCATAGTCTTTCTGATGATGTCATGGAAATAGTTTTGTTAAAAAGCAAAATTCTTTATTTTAACTCCACTCTCTGCAGGGAGACAAATAGAAACCCGAAATTGTCAACTTTGGGTGATTATTTAACTTTTCCACACCATTATGAGGTTTCTTTTGCATTTACTTGTAAGAAGTGAGACGCCATTTGGTTTTAAGTGCAACAAGTCCTTCAAAGTCTTAACTCATGAAAAAATGCACCATCTTTTTCTGCATTTTTCACTCCAGAGAGATTACAAGATCACACACAGCAGTGAAAAGATTTTGCTCTGAAAGCAGCCAGGTGAGTTCAGAATTATCTTCCCATTTTGTCAACCAAAAAAGACATGCCAGAGCTCCTGTTGTCCCCCTATATTGAAGGGTGTGGAGAGGATGGAGGGGGGAATTTTGACATTAAACAATTATTTATGGAGCAGCTACAGGAATGTCTGGGTTTAGGATCCCATTTTCACTGTGAATTGCCAGATTGCTCTTTGCCCCAAGCACAGCCAAGGTTACACCAACAGCTCTGCCTGGTGCCAGCAACTCTGCATGCTCTGTTTACTGCCCTGGGGTCACTTGGTGCTGAAAAATGATTTCTCTCCAAAGCAGGTGAGATCAAGGAATTGGGGAATGTTTCAAAGTACAAGCCTGTATTGGTAGAAGACAAGGCAGGAGACATCTTGCATGTTATTCATCCATGGTTTTAGCTTTCAGACTAAATTTTAACTTTCTAAAAACAGAAACAGGAGGCAATCATGTCTCAGAGCAAGGACCAGAAAAAAATTATTAGTTTCCTCGATTTTCTGTAGTAACATACAGCATATATTATAGCAAAACTGCACAGCAGAACTGCTAATATTTTATGCAACACTGAGCAGCGGAATTGATAAGATTCTGTGCAACCTCATAAGGGCTCTGTGTGTGTCTCATTTCAAGAGGTATTAATGTCAAACTTGGCTATACAATTCCTTTATGCCTGTGCTGTACATAAAATTGGGAATAGCAGTGGGGATACAGTGACAGATCACCCTTGAATTGTCAGGATGCTGGGTGAGAAATTAGAATTTCCCCAATTTATGGAAAGTAATGGTGAATGTCATGTTCTAGATAAGATTGAATGTGTTGCAATAGCTACTTTGTAATTTTCTCTGCATTTCTCTAACTATTCAAATGTCATTTGAGTTCATGGATATGAGAGATTACAGAAGTTCAATTTAATTTATCCAGGAAAAAATCTGGAAGCCTTCCTGATGCCAGATCTTTGGCCAAGCTGAGTACAGATTTCTGATCCTCCTGCACACTTCCATTTATCAGAAAGATTCACAGCAGGGTTGGATATCTGCCAGAAAAGCTGAGCAAATTCAGATGGAAGATCAAAACTCTCATTTTTGCCTTCCAAAGTTGCAAAACATGATGCCAGTTTACCACAGGACATAGCAAGGTCACTTCTTCTTAAGTCTTTATATCAAGGCAAGTTGGCTTTCTAGAACAACCTGATGTAACTCAAAAATTTAGTTCCTGAAAACTGTGAAATTCCTCCTCCTGCCTTTGTTCCGCAACAGGTCATTCCCAGTGACTCCTGACCTTAAACACAAAAATCTTTGAGTGTGAAGGGATTGAGAAGCAATCTTTGAGTGCAAAAGGGAAAGAAGCACGACATTTAAAGGACACGTGTTTGCTGAGAATACAGGCTCTGTACTCATCCACTTGGATGACTGCTTCCCTGCACATCCCATTCCCAGATGAAGTGATCTTTCTGCCTGGTTTATAGAGAAATGTATTGCATGTAATGGTTATTTTCTTTTTAAAAAATCTAGGGAGACATGATCTGTCGGCAGTAATAAAAATCCTTGCCCTTTCCATCTGAAAACAATGTCTGGGTTTTTACGGTTCGCTGTAGCATTGTTTCCCACAGGGATGATTTTCAATATCACTGTGTTCTAACAGGAAAAGAGTGATATTTCTACAAAACATCAAGAATCTCCTTGTTCAGATGATTAAAGAACACCAGAACTGGGATAATGAGTCTGATGTCCACATTAATACATCCTTTAATCTCCAACCAAAAAATCAAGTCGTGCTTTACCTCAGAGCAGGGGCTGATGGGTGGTTTTCCACCATGTCCTGTCATTCCTGTAGAGATGAGGTCACAGAATTATGGAAGGATTTGGGTTGGAAAGGACCTTAAAGACCATCAACTTCCAACTCCCTGCCATGGGCAGGGACACCTTCCACTACCCTAGATTGCTCCAAGCCCTTTCCAACCTGGCCTTGGGCACTTCCAGGGATGGGGAATCCAAAACCTGTCTGGGCAATCTGTGCCTCACAACCCTCACAGTAAATAAATTCTTCCTAACATTCAGTCTAATCCTATCCTCTTTCCAATCTGTTCCTCCCAGACCATACAGAGATACAAAAACTGAGCAGAGTGATGGCAAGAGAGAGGGAAGCTGGAAAGGCAGAGGGGAAAGCAAAGGTGAAAGCTCAAGAGAAGACATCCAAGTTTCCCCTTGGATCTCCCCCTTCCTCACTTTTCCCACACCCCTTTCAGCACTTCATTACCCACGAGTCCCACTTGCTCCCTTGAAGATGTGAAGAAAATTTATATCTGCAGGTCCATTAATGGCTCTTCATTTATGGTCAAAAATGCTTCTGTACAAGGCTTTATTTGCACATTAATAGATCTGTGTGCACACCCCCTTCCTGGCTTAAAATTATCTCTGAGTCTATAATTGCATGGTAAGACTTTCAGCCTCCCTTTCTCCTGCTGTGCTTCATAGCAAACACTATTTCATTGTTTTTGTTTTAATCTTCTCTGTTTCTTCAGCAGATTGATGGCACATTTTCACAGCTCTGGCATTAACACAGGAATAATGATGTCCTCACCCTGCCCATTTCTAGAGATGCTGCTGCATCTGATGATTTTCACCCCAGTGGGTTTCTAACAAGCTTCTCAAGACAGTCCTAGTAATGACAACCATGCACAGCCAACCATGCAATGGTCCTGGGAATATCCTTAAAACATTTCATGTGGTTGCACATGAGCCCAGGTGTGCCCAGGTGGCCAAGAAGGCCAATTGTACCTGGCTTATGTCAGCACCGGGGTGGCAGCAGGGCCAGGGCAGTGCCTGTGCCCTGTGCTGGCACTGCTGGGGCACCTCCAGTCCTGGGGGTGGTTTTTGAGCCCCTCCCAGTAAGAAAGACCTGGAGAGAATCCAGGGAATGGAACAGAGCTGGGGAAGGGTCTGGAGCCCCAGGAGCAGCTGAGGGAGCTGGAAAGGGGCTCAGCCTGGAGCAAAGGAGGCTCAGGGGGGACCTTGTGGCTCTGCACAGCTCCTGACAGGAGGGGACAGCCGGGGGGTCGGGCTGTGCTCCAGGGAACAGGGACAGGAGGAGAGGGAACGGCCTCAGGCTGGGCCAGGGGAGGTCTAGATTGGATATTTGGGAACATTATTTCATAGAAAGGGTTGTTAAAGATTGGAACAGACTGCACAAGGAAGGGGTTGTGTCACCATTCCTGAAAGTGTCCAAATCCTGTGCGGATGTGGCACTTGAGGACATTATTTAATGATAAACATGGTCGTGGTGCTGCTGGGTTGACAGTTGGACTTGATGATCTAAAAGATCTTTTACAGCTTTAATGATCCTATGATTTTTCCAGATTTAATGATTTTATGAACTCAAGGTGCCTGGGGACAAACATTTTCTAGTCCTTGCCTGTGTTTTCTAACTCAGAGACGTAATAGTGGCATGAAACTAGTGAAAATTAAGAGATAATACAGAGATTTTTGTGTTTTGGTGGGTTTATATATATATACAAATGGAATATCCAACTGCAAAAAAAAAAAAAAAGCTGAAGCTCTGTTAAGGAAAATAAGTGAATCCACTGATTCTGCATGTCTGAAATTAATGCCTCTGGGTTATTGGTTCTTCAAGCCTGGATTAGACATTAGAAAAAGACTTGTGGAAGTTCAATTGTGGATGAAAATAACACTGACAGACACTCCTCCTACAACTCTCAACGCTACAAGACAAGTTTAACAAGATTTCATGGAAGGAGAGCCATCTCATATACATTATGACCGCTTATGTTTTTTAATTATGTGACTACATGGAAGAGGGAAGTTCTGCTTTATGCCCTTTCTGAGGGAAGAACCCACACAAATTCTCACAAAAAGCCCCTCAATGTGACCTCTGCATCTCACTCTTGTCTTAGTCTTGTCTTGTCTTGTCACTCTTGTCAAGTCACTCTTGTCTTGCCCTTTCTGAAGGAAGAACCCACACAAATTCTCACAAAAAGCCCCTCAATGTGACCCCTGCACCTCACTCTTGTCTTAGAGGTACAGGTCTTATGCTAGCAGGAGCTCTCTCCAGTCCTGGGATTGTCTTCTGCTTCATTCAGAGCCTCTGCTCTGGGTTTTTAAATTATTTTCTTCTGAACTTAAAATTTCATCTTCAGGCTAGAGGGGAAATATGAGGCTGAGTCTCTCTCAGGAGCAGAGTACACTAAAGTTTGAGTCAAAACCATAAAATATAGAGATCTGACATGATGCAGTGATGTTTTTGAATATTCCTGGTTTAGATGAAGCAGCCTTGGAGTCAGACCCCAGAACTCCTAACAGGTTGTGGCAGGTGTAATGCTGAGAGGGGCCAGGCATGTAATTTTCTCCAATTAAAATAATTACAAGATTGATCATCAATTACTGCGCTTCTGAAAAATAGCTGGGAATCCCTCACCCATGGATATTCTGTTTGACTGTTTAATACTTTCTGTCAGAGGTATGATAATCACAGCTCTGTGTGGAGCATCACATCCCCCAGCTCTCTCACACCCAGTTGTCTTTTGGCAGGTTGTTTCCAGCTGTATTAAAATGGCCTCACAAATGTCAACTAAATTCCCTCCTCATGCAATTTCCTAACGGCTTCCAGAAAGCTGGTAGGATCATCAGATTACCAAGGTGTAGGAATGGTAAACTGGGATAAAAGTTTTCCTCTCTGTACCTTTGAATATTTGGTCTGCAACCCTGACTTCAAGAACCAAAAACTGGTGTGAGTTTTATTGTATGCTAAGCCACCAATGAACCACTTCTCTGTCACTGTAGAGCAACCTGTTGGAAACCTTTCCTGATCAAAAATTCAGATAAGGAGGCCTCATCCTCTCAGAAGGGGAGAGAAACCTCACAAGGGCTGAGGAAAGAAAAAGCAGGTTGCCTCTGTTCCTTAGTATTTTTATTTTTTCACTAATAAAGAACTGTTATTCCTATTCCCATATCTTTCCCTGAGAGCCCTTTGATTTCAAAATTATAACAATTCAGAGGGAGGGGCTTTACATTTTCCTCTTCAAGGAAGGCTCCTGCCCTCCTTAGCAGCCACCTGTCTTTTCAAACCAAGACACTCTGCCCCAGGATCCCTCTGACTTGCTGCAAACACAGTTCAGAGCCAAAGCAAAGCTGTCTGGCTGCAGGAGCATCCTGTGATGGCACAAAAATGCAGGCGCTGTGGTGAAGTGGGAACATGAACTCCTGAGGGAACCACTCAGCATCAAAGGGGTGAGAGTTCATCAAGCAATGGGCTGGACTGCATCCAGGGCTGAAAATTAGTCCACAGTTCATGATTATCCCAACAAAGATGAATGCAGTAATCTTGTGGGTTTGTAAAAATGGCTTTTCCAGCAGCACAGCCCTTATGGACACCAAACTGAGACCTGCAGGACAGGAGAACCTGGGAGAAGGAGAATCAGCTCCCAGAAAAGACCCAAAGGAATTCACTTCACCTGCAACAAGAAACACTGTCAGGCAGGGGTGGAAGGGTGAGCAGAACCATCTCTGGGTGTCACAGAAGGGGAAGAGAATCAGTAAAGCCCTGCCAGGAAGGCACATATAGAATGTGGATTTATATAACACAGAAACCACTGCAGAGGTTTGCAGAAACCCTCAAGGCCTTCAGAACCTTCTGGCAGAATCAGCCTTGTCTGAATTCACCGCAAGGCTTCATCTTCAGGTGCAGCAAATGAACTGGCATCTTCACTCCCAAATTCTCTCCCTCCTCCCCCTCAGCATCACAAGGGGATGGGGAGTGGGGTCTTCAGCCACGAATATCTCACAGCCAGGGCAGCCTTTCTTCAGAGCTTTTGAATTTTAGGAAGAGGGTCTCAAGGGTTAAATGCTCTATTTATGAATCCTGCCAAGATTTTGTGGTGTCTCAAATATACTGGTGTATTTTTAGACAGACAATTCTAAAATTAACCACTCAGCCTTCCTAAAAACAACCTGTCACACTTCAATAGTTCCCATTGATGCAACATGAATACAAAATACATTTTAGTTCTCTACCACCAAACACAAGGAAAATGTTTCTGCCTCTAAGCAGAGGGAAAGGATCATTTTCTTGAAGTGAACAAATCTCACATCTCAATCTTGCCATCCCGAAAAGGCCCTGCTTGGTGAATCATCCAGTTTGTGGGGGAAGTAGAAGAACCCTGAGGACCTCTGCGCTTGAAAATTCACGTGGAAAGACACAGCTTTTTTGAGTAAAACAATGCCTCAAAGTCAGACATTAAAAGGACTAGATATTGTTAGCTTTGTAAAGTGTTTGCTAGAGATTTTCATGATAAAATCAGGTTTTTGTCTAGGTCACCAGAGGTAAAATCCTGTCTCCATGGGAGTCAGAATTTCTGAAGGATTTCCAAACCTTCAGAATTTCATCCATCATCTTGTCCTTTCTGTTCCTTCTTCAACCTTTAAATATAAGGTGCTGTGCAAGAACTTTTAGCTCCCTCAAGAACAGGCACTACCCAGAAAAGCTTTTTATTTTGAGGTGCTCAGATGGGTTAAATCCATGTCATTCTTTCAGTGCTGAAGAATTTTGGTTATCCTTGACTTGACTGAGGATTTCAGCCTTTCTCTGATGTCTTTGAGGCTCAAAAACTGCAAACATCATCCAAGTTCAGGCAGTGGGACCACTGCAGTTGCCATTTGGGTCAAAAAATATTTATGGGCCTGGGAAGACAGCTCAAATACCTCCAATATCAAGCACTTTGTTCATTCCAGATGAAATTGCAAATTTCCATAACTGTTTGGGGAAACAAAGCCTTGCAGGACACAGGTTATCTTCAACCATTTCTGTCAAAAAATTCCCGGTATTAATTTCAAAATCCCACATCATTTTCTGTGTGAAATCAATTGTAAAACTCTTACATGTTTCTTGGAGACCCCGTTCCAGCTGATTTTTGGAAACTTAAATGATTTCACCAGTAAGCTGTCATCTTGTTGAACCGAATAATAATCACTGTTGGTTTTGTTCAGGTTTGTTGCCATAACTAAGATTCCAGAATAATTTAAAAGCAGGGTTCATTTTGCTTGATGGGAGGTTTCTTCTTGAATACCCAGATTCAGCTTGGCCCCCACACTAACCACTTTCTGATCTCCTACAATGTTATGACAACCATAGAGATATGTAAAATATTTCCTCTTTTTAAAAAGTAACAATAATTTCCACAGCCAAATGGAGCAATGCTGGCTGTGGTGGTGGAGTTCCCACCCCACATCTCCTAATTACTTTACAAGTTCAAAGCAATTTTGCCATCAGGGTAAAAACTTTATGAGTAAATCACTTTTAGATGACATTAGTTAGCCCACTTGGATTTCTGAAAAGCTCCACTGAGACCAGGTATAGGACTATTTTTACAGTCTGAGAATACTTTACATGGAAATAGACTGACTTTTAAATCTCCATCTCGAGGAGGTCTTGTGGGACTCTCAGTTGTTTGTGCATTCAGGATCCTACGCACTGGCTGATGAGTGAGTCATCCTGCCTGACACCTTATCTGCACAATACCCTGCAATCTGCACACTGGGGCCACAGCAGAAAGGGATTTTACTACTCCTGGCTGCCCAGGCTAAAAGCTGAAGCAGAAAATAGAGATTTTTTTTTTTCCCTTCCTGTGTCTTATGAAAATCCAACATACTTTTAAATTTTTTGATTCTGATTTGCCGTTAAAACTAACAGGAAATAAACCTTCTTTGCCTCTGTTGGATTCTTTGGTCTTTCTTGCCTTTGAAGTGCATCTCATTTATTTGGGCTAATTGATGTTACTTCCCTCCAAAAGACAAATCTGCCTTTACACATTTGAAAGGCAACACAAAGTTGGTTTCACATTCTTATCTGTACAAGAAAACTCCAGTCCAGGTCTGCATGAACTCAAGATTAGGCACAAGTGAGCAAAACAGCTCTGACATCAGACAAGAGCAAACATCTCCACCACTTTGTATGTGCTGATTCCTGGGGTACCCAGTGCAATTTCTGGCTTGGCATGCCCCTCTGTTTTAAAATCTGCAGCTTCATCCAAGCCAAACACTCTGACCTTTACCAGACAGCAGAGCTGGGTGACAAAGTGCCTGCAGTTTCCCTTTGAGTGAATCCATACCTTTTAGAGAAAACCCTGCACCTTAGGATTAATTAAAAAAAAATTTTAAAAATCAAAACACCCCCCTCTCCCCCAAAAAAAAACAGGTGACAAAGAATCAAGAAATCTATGGGAAAGTTGTTCCAGTGATTACTTTCTCTCACTCTTAAAACATCTCTTTATTTCTGATCTGAATTTCTCCAGAAGTTCACTCCAGACTGACCTTCACCTATTACAATTTCTTTTTCTCCTACATGGAAAGGCTGTATCCTCCCAGGAAGGATATTTCTGTAGGTACAGAAATGTGACCAAGTCAACACTTAACCTCCTTAAGAGTGAAGCTGAAGGGAAAGCTCTTAAATGTTCTGATAAAAGTTGTCATCTAAGGCCACTTTTTGCTGCTTTTTAAAAAGCCTTTTACAGTTTTTTCAGTATTTTCACTGAAATACAAATATTGGACTTGAGTAAAAATAAAAGTAATATCAATTTCTCCAGTTAAGGTTGTGTTCAATGTAATGAGTTGAAGAAGCATCCGGACAACGTTCTCAGGCACCTGGTGTGGTTTTTGGGATGTCCTATGCAGAGCCAGGAGTTGGGTTCAATGATCCTTGTGGGTCTCTTTCAACCCAGGATATTCTGTGATTCTGTGATTCTGTTCTACAGCCCATCTGAAAACCCTCTAGTCAGATGTCAGAGCACCACACTGGCCATAGATGCAGCAGCTTTGTGCCTCTCAAGGGTTTCTCCACCATAACGCTGTTGTGGGGGATATTGACCACTTCAGTGCTGCATTTTCAAATCCCTGGAGGAAATTTTTCACTCAACCAGGCAAATTGAGGAAAATGCTGAGGTTTATGCCACATTTTGTTCAAAAAAAACCACCACAGGAGTGGAATAAAGTCATTTGGAGGTATCATTTCTCCTTGGATCCCTGGAGGAAATTTTTCACTCAACCAGGCAAATTGAGGAAAATGCTGAGGTTTATGCCACATTTTGTTCAAAAAACACACCACAGGAGTGGAATAAAGTCACTTGGAGGTATCATTTCTCCTTGGGAAAGGGGGGAAGATAAATTGGAGGAAGGTGCAAGCTTGATCCCACTGACTGAATTCCTGTTGTATTTAAGGGTCCAGTGACATTGATTGTTGATGTTCCTGCACTTTTCTGTCCTGGCTTTCTAATGGGAAAGTGTCTGCCCAGGAGCAGCCTGGAAAGGTGATCCAGGCTGGACAAAGGAAACCTGCCTGTGTTTGAACTCCACACCTGTTGATGGTTCACCTCCTACTTCAAAATCTAAAATCTAAACTCTGTCATTTCAACCAGCAGAGACATTACAAGGTTATTCCTTCGCTGTGCTCATTGTGTTGTGGTACTACAAGATGACCTGACATGGGGATTTGGGCACAGAATCAGTCACCCACAGGGGTTGTCACCTTGGCAATTGCATTACTTTTGTGGTCCCTCTTCATTTTGGGTCTAATCTCCTAGATTGTTTTAATTCAAGGAACAGAAATCTATTAGATACATTCGTAGTGAATTGTTTCCACTTTCCATTCTTGACAGCCGCGTTCGGTCTGGAAATGTCCCTGAAATGGTTTGCTAAAAACAGGAGCCTGGTATGGTTAAAACCTTTTATTTCACTTCTCTATTGCATTGTCTGTCTAGACAGGATCTATTTATACTTGGCTGTACACCTAATTCAGACAAATAAGTTCATTTTGGTAAAAGCCAAGCCAGAAATGGCACAGACCTTGCCATCTCTGATCTTTAAACCTGAGCCATCTCACTGTGCACCTACCAAAGTTCCTGCAAATGAGGGATTTCCAAGCAAGGACAGATGAGACACGAGTAGGAGGGGATTTAAAGTCACACCCACTGCAGGCAAGATCACAGACACAATCTGATCTAAGTGTAATTAGTCTGTGGAGAAACCCCTCTCTTCCTCCTCTCCACACTCCCACCACTGTTATTCATTCTCTGATCACTGCTACCTTCACAGGAAGATAAAAACCTATAATAGGTCACACCTACTTTTAATGTCCTGCATCATGGGCTGAAGTTATTTTCAAATCCATTTGATGGGTTAGCAAAAGCCTGGGTTGCATCTGTCTTAATGAGCTGCTAATATTCTTTGCCCTGATTAAAGGCCAGTGATTTCTTAGGGGGCAGCTAAAGCCATTTTCTTTTTTAATATCTTGACATAGTCTGTCACCTCTAATCACTTTGGGCCAACCCCCTAAAATGCAGATCAAGACCTCAGAAAAGCAAATGCTTGACTTTTTCACTGGTAATGAAAGGATCACAGGATGATTTCAGTAAATTTTTGTTGTATCTGTGAACAGTCACTTTGGGCCAACCCCCTAAAATGCAGATCAAGACCTCAGAAAAGCAAATGCTTGACTTTTTCACTGGCAATGAAAGGATCACAGGATGAATTTTTGTTGTATCTGTGAATTAGGGGAGGGGGCAGGACACATCACTGGCTCCAAGATGACATTCACATTGCACAGCTGAATCCATTCTGTGCACTTGGACCAGAGCTATTTCTGTTTAATTGCACAGAAAATGTTTGTGCAGGGTCTCTTCCCACTCCAGGCATTCTGTGATCCCATGAACCATGGCAGGTGCAAAACAGCTCTTTTCCATGTGGCTATAAAGCTCTTCCCAGTAAATGTGCACTTGGAGGAGGTTTGCCAGTTAAGTCACACTGGGTTATGGGAGGAAGCTGCTGAGAGCAAGACTGAAAAATCACAGGTAGGAAGAGACTAAAAGGAACTCCTGCTCAGCATTCTCTAGCCATAAATCTGGACATATTTACAAGTTCCTTTTTGATTTATTATTTTTTTTCCTCCTGGCTGTTTTTCTCCTGAAGTGTCCTTGTTTTCCCATGTTCTCCAGAACTAGCTGTTCATCAGAGACAATGTGCAGTTCTCAATGAACAGATTGAAAAATAAATTGATTTTGTGTTGTTAGCTCTGTCAAAAGTTCTCAGGGCTCACTTCTCTTTCTCTTCTTTTCAATGTCCCATGGCTGGGATCCTACTCCAATGGATGGAAAGGATCACAGAGATGTCCCAGTCTATTTTTGTCCACTGTCCTGGACACTATTTTTGGAGTTTTGGAGATAGAAATTAAAAGCTCAAGATTAAGAAGCACATCCCCAGACAGGGGAGAGCTCCAAACCCCAAACACTGCTTGCAAAAAGGGGCAAGTGCCTTGCTCTTGGATCAGTCTTGAAGGAGAAGGGATGTGGCTCCTGCTCTTGGCTCCAGTCAGTGCTGTCATCCTCTAAATGTGATTTGATCACATCCTTGGGGCAGCACGGGCAGCAAGAGCTACTCTGTGAACCCCAGGATTATTTAACGTAGATGTGGGTTTGTGGAGTTCCTCCACCACACCTCCAGCTAGGCTGAGAAGCAGCATCTAAATAGTTGAAGGTTTTCTGAGGTAAGAAAAGGCCTCTTAATTGCCTCAAAAAAGGCAAAAGCAAAGTTTGACCGTGTACTTTTGGGAGCCAGGGGCTTTGTCCTTGGTGCCTGTAGTGCTCAGTTGTGACAATCAGTGACACCTTTGTTCCAGTCCTTGCTCTACCTCACAGGACTGTGTAAAATGCAAGAATAAATGACATTTGAGGGCTGGTCGTGCCCATCATTAACAGGACCCTGCCAGGGCCAGGGATGGATGAATTTGAAGGAAGCCCTGGGGACATGAAAGAACAGTTTGCACAGAGCAGGTCTTGTGTCAAGTTTCTCTTTTCACAATCTCTGCATTTTGGGAAGGTGTAAGGACACCAATTAAATTTCTTGTGTTAAGAAAAGCCATTAAACATTTGGACACTGAAAGGTTCCAATTGTGCTAGCAGCAGCACCCAAAGTTCATCTTTCCCATTCTTCTGGGGGGAAAAAAAGAAAAAGTGGCAGACAATATACCAAGTTCTAAGCCATTGTTTGCCATACATAATGAAAACACTTGAAACTGAAGGAAAATAACAAAAAAAGTCAAATTGCTCAATACAGAGCTCCTGTCCCATCACATCCTTTCTTAACTGCTTCTGTAACCCTTGCCATGAAAAGTTATTCCACAAAAAAAGGACATTTCCACCTTTTCAAGTGGAAACTTCATGATGGGACAGGGCCAGGAGGACCCACTAAGTGAGCTGAGACTGTCAGGCAAGGTGTTTTTACTTAAGATTAGTGAAAGATATTTTTTTCTTTTTTCTTGTCTAATGACTGTGCTGTGATGCAAAAATTACAGAGAAATCCTATAGAAATCCTAATTCTCAGTTTGAAAAAAAAAAGCAGCTGATTTTGTCACTTCCAACAAATAGTAAGGAGAGTATAAGGAGAGCAATGAGCTTGCAAAAGTGCATAACTTACTGTGCACAGGAGTTCTGCTTTTATTTCTTTATTGTCTTCTGCTAATAAACCTTTTTCTAGTGTCTCTGCTCCCTGCCTACAGTGCAGCTGCAGGGGACCCTCTAAACAGATTTGAGGGACTGGAGTTTGGGGATAAAGGTATAATAAGTCCCCAGGTGGGGATCAGACTTTTCCTCCTGGTAAAAAGTGATAAAACAAGAGGAAAGAGCCTCAAGTTGTGCCACAGAAGGAGTAGATTGGATATCAGGGAAATTTCTTCACAGAAAGGGTTGTCAAAGACTGGAACAGGCTGCCCAGAGCAGTGTTGGGGTCCCCATGCCTGGAGGGGTTTAAAAGCCATGTGGATGTGGCACTTGGGGACATGGGTCAGTGGTGGCCTTGGCAGTGCTGGGGGAATTGAGCTCAATGATCTTAGAGGCCTTTTCCAACCCAAACAATTTTATTATTCTCTAACATCATAGAAGAGGGTGTTTCTAAAGAGGTTTCCAGCTGCCCAAGAAGGAGTTATTGCAGCAAGCCTGTTGCTCCCACTCTTGTGCTTTTCTTTTTTCTCTTTGCAAACATTTCACCCAGACGCTACAAGCATTTTTGGCTTGTTAGCCTAAAAGGATCCCTGCCAGAGGCATTCAGACATCCCACCCTGCAAACCTGGATACTGCTGGCAGGTTCCTAAGGCTGCCTCTGTAGGACATTCCACAAAGGCCAGGAGTCAGCTCTCGAAACCCCACCAGACCTCTTTAACCTGCTTTTTTTGGGAGGCAAGGATGTGACTGTTGATCTTTTTGGGGTGAATGTCCCAGAAGAGCATTCCTAAGGCTGGTAAAGCATGAGGGAAGGAGAGTTTTATTGCTGATCCCTGCCCACCCTGGTTATGGCCCTTTATGACCCCTGTGCTCATGCAGAAATTTTTATTAATGATCCTTCCTGCACTGGTTTGTTTAGCACCATCATGAAAACCATCATCAATAACAACATTATCCAACGTGTGTTCTCATGCATCTTGTGCACCCCCATGAAAGAGTTTGGAGACGCTCCAAGAGGACTTCCTCTGGGAGCTGGCTGTGCAGCCAAGCAGCTCTCACTGCTATGAAATGTTTCCTGATCCACTCTGTTTATTCCCTCGAGAGCACCCTCACCATTTCCTGTCCCGTGGTATCGGCCCCTTCACACGCTTCAGATGGATGCCCTGGCATCCCCAGCCTGGCCATTTGGTGACATGCCTGTGCCATGGCAGTTCTGGAAGGATGGCTCACAAATTCATATTTAGGTCATTAAGCAAAAAAGCTTTTCCTTAGTTCTGGTGTTGGGATGAGAGTTCCTGCTGGTGGATGCAATCACGTGCTCAAGAAGCAAATTCAGTGTTGCTGAGCTATGTCTTTGTCTCCTCACAAAAACAGAGTCCTGTGGCTGTATTTTTTTTTCTGATGGAACACCATCAGAGGCAGAAAAGGGAGGCAGAGAGACCCTATAGGTTAAATATTAAAAATATTAGGGGTGATGAAATAAACTTCCTCATCCCCACCCCACAGCTCCGTGCAGTCTGCACTGAGGCTCAAGAGCAGGATTTATTTTTAATAATGACATAGAGATGAAGTGTGAAAGGGTGGGATTGTGGAATATCATTTAAGGAGAAAATTAACATGAAAAACCAGAGCAGTGATGCCCCTGCCCTGACTGGGGAGCAGAACTCCAGATTCCTGGTGGAAATGAGTCATTTCTTCTGCCTTCCACCCCTGACAGATGAAGGGCAGCACAAAGAACCACAGAATATCCACAAGGATCACCCAGACCAAACCCTGGCCCTTCACAGGACTGCCCCAAACATCCCACCCTGTGCCCCACAGCGTTGTCCCAATGCTCTTTCAACTCTGGCAGGGTTGGCCTCACCAAAATCTCAAAATAATGAAGAATGAGATATTCTGAGAAATAACCAAAGCAAAACAAAAAGTGTGAGAAAGATCTGTTGCCATGGGAACAACGTGTATCAAACTGATGTCAAACATTCTGCAAAATAATTTCCCCGAGTTGTAAAATGCAGTGATGAAGGAGGCAACAAAAGGAGGCTGTCAGTGTTTTATTTATACTATTTTTTATCTACCTGCTTGCCTGTATGGTGTGCATATATCACACCCACACTCCCACCCACAGCACACAGCTGTCTCTCTGAACTTTCTTAGATCTGCTCCAGAAATTCAGGTGGTGATGGGGGAGGAAGGAAAAGGAGAATAAAATAAAAAATAAATTATAAAAAATAAAAATAAAAATAAAAATAAAATAAAATAATAATAAAAAATAAATAAAATAAAATAAAATAAAATAAAATAAAATAAAATAAAATAAAATAACATTCAGATATGGTGGGGAAAAAAGTAACTCTGCATCTTTTTAGTACCAGGTAGATGTGAGCTAAGGGGGCAGATTTGGTTCTTGTGAAGATTCCCAGATCCTTTCCTGCCACACTTCTTCCCAGCTGAGTGGCCCCAGCACAAACTGTGCCTGGGGTGCACAAGACTGGTCTTCCTCAGGTGCAGGAGTGTTCAGAGAGGTGACAGAACAGAACGACTGATTTTTCTTCACTCCCCCATATTGCAAAGGGGGAAACACAAGCTGGTGATGCCTTTCTGTGCTTGTAAACGTGGTGAGCACAGCGAGCTGCTCCAAGGACAGAGCTGAGGCCTGTAAACTCCTTACATGGATATTTCTGCAGCCACCAGAGGAAGCATCTGGGTCCCCTAATGGGATCTTGGAAAACCAAGAACTACCATAATTTGCAGCAAAGGAAGCAGAAGAGAGAGAGGCATCATCCCTGAGGGCTGGAGTGGGTTTGGAAGCAGCAGCTTTAGCAAGCAGCAATTATTTTTCTGTATGAGACAGGAAAGTTGTTTTCCCATTTGGCCCACACCAACCTCTGTCTGGCACTGTTTGAACTTCTACAGAGATGCAAGCACATATATCCAGCTCTACACAGAGTTCCTCTGATATTCCCTTCCTAATTTTCTGAGAGCACTTCCAGCGTTCATTAATGCCGATCCTCAGCTCTGAGAAGCAGTGGCCTCACTACCCCAGGAGTGTTATCCCAGTTCTGCCACATCCTGTTGTTTCACCTTTGCTCTGCTCCCAGACAGGTCTCTCCTTGTTCATACACCCCCTCTGCTGCCTTGATCCCCTCTGGAATCTCATCCTGTGGATCCTGCTAAACCTGACCTACTCAGAATCATGGAACCACAGACCCACTGAGGTGAAAAAAGGCCTTTAAGGTCATCGAGTCCAGGTGTCAACCACCATGTTCCCCCAAAAAAAAATCGTGTCCTCCTGTGCCACATCCACGTGTCCCAGATTGCAAGGCAATGTGTGCTCTATTCCCACCTGTCAGAGGTGGGGCAGTTCTCTTCTGTTCTCTGGGCAGTTTTCTTTACCTCTTCCACAACCAATCCTCCTTCCAGGAGATCTCTGCTGTTCATGGGCCATTAATTATTAATTATCTTCTGTTCATGGGCCAGTGAGTGTCCCTGCATGGCTGATAAAATTCCGTCATCCCACTGGGAGAGGCTCTGTCCAGGGCAGGAGCCAAGCATTCCTACCTGGATATAATCTGAGATTTTGGGACACCAGAACAGCCTTTCTACTGCATTCCCAGAGGAACAGCTGCCTTTGCCACTGGATTCCAGAGGAAGACTACACCCTTTCTCCAGGATCCCTGCTCCAGCAGAACCACATCTGACACTCCAGGAGGGCTGCAGCCGCAATTCCAACTGGACTGCTGCCAACACCCTGACCCACAGGGTGTCAGGTTGTGCTCTGACTGTGTCAGTGCTGTTTTGTATTACTGCATTGTTTATTTTATTCTTTTATTTTCTTCCCTAATAAAGAACTGTTATTCCTGCTCCTATATCTTTGCCTGAGAGCCCCTTAATTTAAAATTTATAGCAATTCGGAGGGAGGGGGTTTACATTTTTCCATTTCAGGCGAGGCTCCTGCCTTCCTTAGCAGACACCTGTCTTTCCAAACCAAGACAACATGCATTTTTAAACCTTTCCAAAGATGGTTCACTGGGCACTTCCTCAGACTGGCCATGGTTCATCTTGTCCCACCCCTGTCCTTGCATGGACAATTCCTCTTCCACAATTTTTGCCAGCCTCCATCCCACAAACTCCTCCCTGACAATATCCCAGTTTTCCTCAAACACAACCTGTTCAGAGGTCTCTGCAAGGGCCAGACCCCAAAATTACAACACCAACCCATACAAGAAAACACAGGTGAATGGTGTTCTAAATGCATGAAAACAAGGACAAAAAAAAAAAGTTTCTGTAAACCTAGCAGCTTTTTATTCCAGGTGACTCTTTGGTCCCTTCCATGAAACCACCAGGGGAAGAACTGCGCTCCTCAGAGTATGTGACACCTCCTTGATGACCTCAACAAATTTTGGGGACATAAACCTGAAATAAAACACTGCACATAATTATTCAGATGGATCTTTAGTGATGAAGCAGGAGTTTGTTCTGCACAAAACTGAATGCCTTTTTTATTACACCTTTATTCCGTGTTCCAGTTGATCAGATTTTGCCACTGGATGAAAGTTTATTTTGGATTTGTATTCAGGAGTAAGGCAATTTTGTGCAATCAAAACTGTTTACAGGAAGCACCTGATTTCAGTGAATTGCCTGTTTCTAAAACAGAATATCTGTGAGAAAACATGAGGAAAACCGTGATATTACACATTCCATCTTTGATACTTCCACCAGAAAAATTGATATTTTCTCATATGAAACAAACTTTCAAAATAAAACTGCTGCTGCTTCATACAAGTATCTGCTTTTAAAGGTTAAAACAAGGATAAACAGAGCCACCTTTCCTCCTCTTTTGCACCTGGTCTGTTTTTTGTAGTCAATTTGAACTTTATGCAGAGCTGCACCAGTATATCCCCAACACACCCAGTGAACATCCACCTCTGCTAGCAACTTCTCTCCAAAATGAAAATAAAACTCACTGGACTGTGTGATATTTTTGTTCTTCTGTCTAGATTTTAGGATTTAACTGGATTGAGGGGCTTTGTTGTTTTATTGTCTGGAGTTCCTAAGCCTGGGGCAGCTGCATTTCTGCATTGTTTGCAGCTTACAAAATACTTTGGGGTTCTTCAAGGTAGCCCAAACTCCTGATCCCAGCTGATGGTCTGGAGCTCTGACAGATCCAGGGAAATGGGGAACTCAAGTGAATTTTAATTTTCTGATTAGGAGCTCCAACATGTAGAAGGACGAGTGGTCTTGATTCTTCCCACACATCTTCTAGGAGATACCAGTTTTCTGAGCTGAATGTGAACATTTTCCTCAAGCTGGGCTTTATGCTGTGTTTTTATTATCCACCTACTGAACTCCACATGAGGCACAAAGGACAGAGACCATTACACCTTACAATATTCAATATAAATTTACAGGGGAACAGAGAAGATCAAAGAGTATCTGTGTTCCCTCTGCTTGCATCCACTGCGTTCTTGTATCTCCTGGAAATTCTGGAGCAACCAGCCCTGAACATTTCGATGTCTGGAATTACAGAGAGGATGGGTGGAGCTTTCTTGTTTGGTTTGTTTATGTTTTGTTGGGGTTTTTTTGGGAAACAAGCTGGAGGGATGAGCTGTTATTTAGACCTGGCCCTGTGCCAAGCTGCAATTTCAGAACTCCAAGCAGCTTGGATGTTAACCTTGGGAGAGAGTAAATCTTGTGCTTTCACTCCAATTAATGAACATGAGTGCTGTTGCCTGGCTTTTTGGCTTCAGGGGGAAAAAAAGGCATAAAAAAACAGGTTTCTTTAGTCTGGATTGCTCCAGAGTTACAGTGGGGTTGAAGCCTTTCCTTTCCTCCCCTGCTACTGTTCATTCACCACTGCTTCAGAAGCAGCACAGTCTCGAGGAATGAGATGGGTCTCCACGAAGGAGAGCTTTAAAAGTGAATTTTCAAGTCATTCCAAAAGGAGACAAGAAGACTTTTAAAACTCCAGTGATGTCAAGGGTTATTTTTGGATTTTGGAGGCCCAAGCTTGTTTGGTGAAGAGCCAAGAAAGAAGAAAGCCTAGAGATGGAATTTGAGCCCTTTGGACACAGCCCTCTGGTTTTATCCAGTGTTTCTGTCCAACCTTGAACCTGCAGCAGCACTGCCACTGACATATGGACAACTCTACTGCCTAACAGAGGTGTTCTTGTCCTTAATTCTGGAATTTGATGAAGTCAAGGCACGGTGAAAACTCCCTGTGTGTCCGACATAGCACTTGCCACGTGTGATCCAATGAATTTTCAAGAAGGAATGTGATAAATTCATTGTGTGGATGGAGAAACACCAGTTTGGGGAGGGGGGCATTACAAGCTGTAGCACAGTCATCATCTGTGGTTGTGGTCAGCACATGGTGTCTACCTTTTACCTCTCTATAAACCCATAGGTGTGAGTTTACTATGGAAAATTAAGCTTATTTTAGCCTACTGTCCAGCTGCTTTTCCTGATGTTCCTCCAGATATTCCTGCTCTGTTTCACTTCAGCAAACTGATAGGAGCCTGCAGAAGGAACAAACTGGATTTGGGGTTGAAATAATCTGGAAGTGGCCTAACAAGCAGCTCATGCATCATAAATGCATCCTGAAAGTATGGCACTTATTGTCTAAATAGATATTTTGTCTCCTCTCTCCATTTCTGCACACTTCTCTGGTTTTAAAGAGTGGTGGTAACTATAGATGGGAAGAGGGGAAGAGGGATTTTTTCCTAGAACTGACAGATGGATGTGATGATTTTTGTTATAGATTATTGAACTCTGATAGTGAAATAAGATAATAAACCCATGCCTGGATTCCCAGAGTGACATGTGAAACCGGCATTGCAAGGGAGTGACCTACTGGATGGAGAAATGGTCACAAAAATTTCCTTGTGGGTCTTCATTTTGATGAATGTATTTAATTAAACACTTTGGATACGCAAAAAGATCATCAGCTGGACTAAAAATACTCCATGAACAAAGAGCTATAGGAAATAATGGGGTTTTGTGCTTCCCTTTGTTTACTCCAAGAGAAATTGGAAGGCTTCCATGTGTTTGGGTTGGTGTAAGTGTCAGTGAAAGCAGAGAACCACTGGTTTGGACTCACCAGTGGTTTCCAGCTGCGCTCCACAGACCTCTCTGGTGGGTGTGGGAAAGATCCTTGCCCATTGTTAGTCAGCTGAAATTCATAACCCAGATGCCTCTAACTCCACTAAGGCAATTTTTACAGCTGCCAAGATGAGGAGAGCTGGAAATCACAAGGCCCAGAGGCTCAGCTGGTGCAGGCTGATAGCGCTCCATCCCGACGTCAGCAGGCTTGGCTGTGTCTCCTTGGCTGGATCAGGACAGATCCCGTCCTCTGCCTTCTTGCAGTCCTTTGTACTCTGTTCAGTACAACCTGTTTAATCCAGGGGCCACATGTGCCAGGCAGATGAGACTCTGCTGCACAGACAAGGAGCATCTGAGGTCAGTGTAGCCTCTTAAAGGTCAATAAATCAGGTGGTCACGTTGCCAGTCCTTATTCTTACAGTACCAGTGAATTCATGCACACCTCAGTGTTCACATATCCAAAGGGTTGGGAAAAGGTGGCACAAAGCCAGAGGCTCTGCCTTTTTTCAGATAAAATTTCTGTGAGAGAGGGAAGCTGGAGTGTGTTTGAGAATTTCTCCCTTAGGCTGCCCTGAAACACACGCTGAACAAATGAACAAACTGGTTCTGGAGCAGCCAGATTAGTGCCTCCAACACGTTGCATCATTGCTTCTGCCACAGGGGTTTCCAGAGTGGAAAAGTGGATTTTAGTGAAATAATGCTTCAGGAAAGCTTAATTTTTCCAGGAAATTTCTTTCAGGTAAAGGAAATCCCTTCTTGGGGGTATTCTACAGAGCCTCCTCTAGGCACTTAACAGATATAGGTGGTAATGGCTTCTATGTTGTTTGTGGAAGAAATTTACTTCTCAAAATGAGGATTTTGAAAGGAT
The DNA here is from genome assembly GCF_014805655.1 of Passer montanus. Classification (NCBI taxonomy): domain Eukaryota; kingdom Metazoa; phylum Chordata; class Aves; order Passeriformes; family Passeridae; genus Passer; species Passer montanus. The sequence goes on along the minus strand of NW_024357502.1, from coordinate 3,172,931 downwards.
TCATCAGCTCTGAATCAACACCTGCAGCCCTTTACTCCCCTTCCCTTGGCCAAAGGAAACTGGTCTCCTGATTATGAACCAAGCATGAAGCAACCAACAGGTATTGAGGTGGCACAAAACAAAACAAGATCTCCAGCTCTGTGTACATCTGGTGCCATCCTGTAAAATATGAAGCAACAAAAAATATTAATTTTCAAAGCACACACTTTTGAAGAGAGACAAAGCTGTAGCCCAAGTGGGTTGCAAAGTGCAAGCACACTCCATCCTCCAACCAGACACACCAGAGACCCTCCCAAACTGGCTACTGCCCCCAAGGAGATGTAGGAATGACACAAGAGAACTGAAACTTTGGGACCCAATTGAACCAAAAGGGTTGTCCAGCCCTGGCACAGATATCCAGGGCAGTGGTGGAGTCCCCATCTCTGGAGGGGTTTAAAGGCTCTGTACATGTGGCACTTGGGGACATGGTGGCTTTGGCAGTGCTGAGTTAATGGCTGATTTAATGATCTCAGAGGGATTTCCCAACCTGAGTGTTCTCTGAAAAGGCCCATGAAGGCATTTCAGAAATCTCCTAAATTTTGAAGCTTTCCATTATCAGCACAACATTAATTTGTGTGTCAGAGAAAGCATCCACACCATAAAATCTGTGATGGATCCTCTGAAAGGGAACTGATGTATTTGTATCCAGACTGAGCAGAAAACACCATCCTGTCAGAAAAAAACAAATAACATCAACAACAACAACAACAAACCAAGTTCCAGACTGCAATTCCTTTTACATGCAAAGTCTTGGTGCACACTAAAGAAAAACTACAATTTGTGGGTGGGCAAAGTTGACTTTGGTTTGGTTTTGGCATAAAAAAGAACATAAAGCAGTTCAGAGCAAGAAAAGCCAGTAGTAAAGGGAGGCAGGGTAAGCCTTCATGTCAAGGGGGTAAGGGGCTACTGAGAGCTCTTCATGGAGCAGGAAAAAGAAAATTCTGTGTTTTCCCCTTTTTGCCACAACCCCGAGTCACCCAACACAGAACTGTCACTCTGAGTTTTGCTCTCTTTAGGGGGGTGTTAGGAGAAAAGGTGGGAGTGGGAAATTGGTTTATTCCAGTTCTGGGGAGGTTTCCTCCACTCTCACACACTCAGCCTCATTTCTGAATCCATACCAATGGCACAACACCACCAGACAATGACTCAAACTGTGTCAAGCTCTTATCCTGCAAGGCTCCAGAAAAATTTATCAGGAAGGACTGTGCTATAAATAAATAACATTCAGTTTACCTTTTCAGAAAGCAGGGAAGATTGGACACGCAGCAAGTCAGCAGAACAACCACCATGATTTGATGATTTCCTCCCTGACTGATGCTCCTTGCCCTGGGGACCTCAATTCATCAACCTGAGCTTCTTTTGTCAGGGTGGACAACTCACCCCCAGCTGATGGGACCAGTTCCACCAACCAGATAAAAGAGGAATAGCCCCTGGTTTTGATTTTCATTCCGAGCTGGTGTCGGCATATAAACACTGAGATCTGCACTCAGATTTAATTACTGTAATCAAGTGAGACTCTGTGTAATAAGTCCACCTTGCCAGGTGCATGCTCTGATGTCAGCCAGATGTTTTCTGCCATGAATCAAAGAAAGCAAAGAGTAAAATTGTTCTCCATCTACTGGAAATGTGTGTTTTGTCCACACCTGTTAAAAAGATTAATGATCAGGATCATTAATGAGTCCTCTTGAACTTGGTTTGTGACAACTCAGATATGTAAATGACAAACATTCCTTTTATTCCCAAATATGTGACAAACTAAAAAAAAAAAAAAAAAAAAAAAAAAAAAAAACCCCATAATGTTGAATGATGAGAAGTATTAAAACTAATCAGCATAAAAATGGAAACCTGGATGAAAGTGAAATTTTACCCCAGAGGGGATCATCTAACAATCAAAAATTTTATTTCAAGGATCGCCAGATTAATCTGTATTTTGATGTTTTCAGCAGTGTCATTCAAAAAATGAAAATGCAGGGCATAAACTGGGGGTATAAAAGTAGGGCAGGGGTATAAAACACTCCTCCATCTGGGAAAAAAGTGGGAAAACTTGCATATCAATTCACTTTTCCAACACACTGCTCAGCCACTCAGCCAGGGCATCAGTCACCCTTGGACTTGTGCACTTCTTTCACTTCCACCCTTTGTCACTGAGTCTTTCCCAACAAATAAAAATGTTCCTGCTGGGCTTGCTGGTGTCCCAGAGCTGACCCATCCTCCAAGGGCATTGTCCTGTGCTGTTAAATTGTCCTCGAGTTCCTCTGGGCAGTGACTCCCAGTAAATCTCAGTTACATGAAGATGGAGGGAGGGAGAACTGCTGGGGAGAAACAGCTCTTAGTTATTTAGATTTTCACATGATTTGTCATTTTTGGCTCGTGCAACTCTTGACACACATTCAGCTGTGTGGTCTCTGAGTCTTCATTCACCCTCTTGAGCTGTTCTGAATGGAAGGAGCTCATGTCAAGGATTAAATTATATCTTTTTCTTTTTTCTTTTCGGTTTTTTTTTTTTATTATTTTTTTTTCTCAAATGGTCCAGGACAAACACACTCAGCAGTATAGGCACCTCCCACCCCTGTGTTTGGACACAGAGGTAACCAAAGCTTTCTGGAGTGAAGCCCAAGTTAGTGGAGAAAGATCTGGTGAGAATCAAGAGTAACTTCAGGAAGACAGAGCAGAAGCAGGAGGCAGGTCATAAACGTGAGGTTAAATTAGGAGCTGGCTGTGATTTTATGACCAAATCAGAGAGAATCTGTCTCTCATTTTGTGCATCTGCCTGTCTGGGGCATTTCAGAGGCCTTTTCCATGCTCTTGTAAGAAGGCACTTCCTAGGTGACAGGGTGATTAGGGGATCCTGGAACAGGCACAGCTCTGTCCTGAGGGGAGGAGGAAGAGCTTCTCACCAAGCAGAATTCAGAAAACATTGAAAGAGGAACATTCCCTGTCTCTCCTTCCACAGTGAGTAAATCCATGCTTCCCTGCAGTGAGCCAAGTGAGTGTTTTGTCAAAGCCACCAGTTGCTAGGTTTTAATTTGCCACGGGAGCCTGTGTCAGATCACAAAGGAAAGCAGGATAACCCCAGCAGAGACCAGCACCAGAGCAGTGCTGCACTGACAGAAAGCAGAGCTGCTCAGCCGTGGGGTAGCAGGAATTTCTGTTGGAAAAGGTTGTTTGTAGCAGTTTGACACAACACTGGAGACCACACAAATCCTTGTTCTCCGTATTCTCAGCATTGCATTCAATTTAGTTGCTTTTAATGAGATAAAAGACAGCCCTGGGCTTGAGTCAGCTGGGAGCAGAGACTAAATGTCTGTCTCAAATCCTCAATGTGCAGCTAAGTGCTGAGACAAAGCTGAGTAATCCTGGAAAATAAGGATGTGGGATTGGGGGTACTTAGGTCTGTTCCAGACTCAGCAGGTGAGTCTGGTGAGAATATGTGAGTTAGTCACCCTTGGATTGCTTTAGCATCCATGAAAAGCTATCAGACACAATAGAGGGTGATGCATCTCCTCCTAAACTGAGTTTTCATCAGTGTATCAGGAGAATTCTCCCCTGGAGGCACCAGCTTCTGCCTTTTCCCTCTAATGGAAGGTCACAGTAACGGGCTTAGGGCAAGACATCTCATTTTAGATTTCTGAAAGTTAAGGGAGAGGATCACGCCCTGTAACCTCTCCTTGGTGCCATATCTGTGAAATAATAGAAAATGAGGATAATGGAAAATGAGAATAATGATTCTGTGCAGCTCAGGGAGGCTTCAGCAGCGAGTGGCTGAAGGCACCAAGGAAGTCTGCTGAAGGTGAGCTGAGTTGCAGTGGGAGAAGGAGGCAGCCCTGCTCTTGGCCAGTCGTGCCATGCTTCAGCTGCCCTCAAACTGAAAGAGAGTAGACTCAGATGGGATATTAGGAAGGAATTCTTCCATGTGAGGGTGGGAAGGCCTGGCACAGGGCGCCCAGAGCAGCTGTGGCTGCCCCTGGATCCCTGGAAGTGCCTAAGGCCAGGTTGGACACTGGGGTTTGGAGCAATCTGGGACAGTGGAAGTTGTCCCTGCCCATGGCAGGGGGCTGGAATGAGATGGGCTTTGAGGTCCCTTCCAGCCCAAACCATTCCATGACTCCACGAATCTCTGATTTTCTGCCCACAACAACCTGCAAGATGCTTTCACTGCCTTGTCCCCTTGGAGGCTGCAGCCACGAGTTTTCTTATTTACAGTGGTTGTTGTTTATGCTGTTGTCAGTACGGAGAGCAGGGATGGTGTGGATGAAGCCCAAGGGAAACCCTCTGCTAATATCCTCTCCTGAAATGACAGGAAGGTCAGAGCCACTTCCCTGCATCTGCCAGAGCCACCCCCCTTTCCCATCCCTCCCCCTGCTCTGGGGACAGGCACAGCACCACTGCCAGAGTCAAGCTTGTCCCAGGGTTCATCAAAATGCTTCTGGAGGAGTTTGCTGCTGCAAGAAGCCAGATTGCACAAACAGGCAGATGTTTGCAAGCAAATGTCCCAAGGAAGATTGAAATCCCAAGGCACTTTTTTTTTTTTTCATAGCTTGCATCTCAAATGCTGTCAGGATGCTCTGATCGCTCGCTGGAGACAAAATATACAGAAAGGAGCAGCAGAGACAATAAGAGGTGGAAATTTCCAAACGGTGCCTTCTTTCTTGATGGGAGATGGGGTTTGTTTAGAGGGTGCAGCAGTGCTCTGAAATCCCACCAGAGACTGGGGCCTTGGTGTCTATGGAGGCAAGGAAAGCCTGCTCCTAATCTGATAAAATAGATAAAATATTGTCCTTCAGAAAATAAAAGGGGCTGGCTGCACTCCTGCACCTGATTTGTGTCAGACAACTCACTCCTTCCATCCCAAGTGGCTGTAGCCTGTTGTGTCCCTCCTGAATAACCCTTTTACTCCCAGATCCTTGTTCAATCAACACCTTGTTTTTCTCTGCCCAGAGGGAATCCTAGGACAAGTTTTAATACATTTATACTCAGCCATCTCTTCCTTGTAACTTCCCTTGCACAGAATCATCTGGCAATGTCATCTGTCATCTCCGTAATCCAACAGGCATTTCCTGACATCCAGGAAACCAAGGCTGGAGTAAGTGGCTAAGGGCTTCTTCTGAAGGTCTGTAAGACCCTTGGAAAGGCACAGCTCTCCTCTCCCATCACCCACAGAAGTCGGGTGACTTCTGTAGCTCCCTACAGAGAGATCAGCTGCAGGCAGATACAGATTTCCATCAGTGCCATGTTCATTCCTCCCCTTCTCAGAAATTATTCAGGTTTGTGCATATTTTCAGGTGCTACAAATCTTTTTTGTATTGTAGAAACCAAAACTGCAACAATACCATGTCAGGGAGATTCAGGTTGGATATCAGGGAAAGGTTCTTCCCCCAGAGGGTGCTGGGCACTGCTCAGGCTCCCCAGGGAATGGGCACAGCCCCGAGGCTGTCAGAGCTCCAGGAGGGTTTGGACAACACCCCCAGGGATGCCCAGGGTGGGATTGTTGGGGTGTCTGTGCAGGTCCAGGAGCCAGACTTGATGATCCTTGTGTGTCCCTTCCAGCTGAGGACATTCCATGACCTTTTTTCTGCAGAAGTTCTCCACTTCTGTCCTTCCTCAAGTTTCACAGTTCTTCAACTCCTGTGCAGTTCTTTCCTGCTCAGAAATTATTCAGGTTTGTGCATATTTTCAGGTGCTACAAATCTTTTTTGTATTGTAGAAACCAAAACTGCAACAATACCATGTCAGGGAGATTCAGGTTGGATATCAGGGAAAGGTTCTTCCCCCAGAGGGTGCTGGGCACTGCTCAGGCTCCCCAGGGAATGGGCACAGCCCTGAGGCTGCCAGAGCTCCAGGAGAGTCTGGACAACACTCCCAGGGATGCACAGGGTGGGATTGCTAGGGTGTGTGTGCAGGTCCAGGAGCCAGACTTGATGATCCTTGTGTGTCCGTTCCAGCTGAGGACATTCCATGACCTTTTTTCTGCAGAAGTTCTCCACTTCTGTCCTTCCTCAAGTTTCACAGTTCTTCAACTCCTGTGCAGTTCTTTCCTGTGCCTGGTGCTCCCATCTCTCCAGGAGAATTTTTCCCATGGCTTCAGACAGAAGAAATTGCAAGAATAATTTACCCAGTTACTGAGGGAACTGGCAAAAATTGCATCCAACAAAGATGGCTTCATAAACAGGGCCAGGGAACTGTTGTGCCCAGCGAGCTGGCCCTGGGATGGGGATTTATTCCAGCAGATGTGAGCTGGGAGCTCAGCTATGTGGTCATTGCTGTGTGAGACCCTGCTGAGTCACACTTGGTGTGTTCAGTCACCCCATGATCTCATCCCTTGAAACCAGTGCCTAAACAAAACCAGTTTTCATTTTGTTTCATATCACACAAGTCATTAACGTCACTGGGCTGCGCGCTGGCTGAGGGAGCAGCTCCCTGGGAATTTTGGAAGGGACCTTGGACTGCAGCCCTCAGCCTGTCTTTCTACCTGTTGTCTTTCCAAACAAGCCTGGGATAGGCAGCCCAGCCAAGCCATCAAGTGTGCAGTTACTGGAGTGAGACTGTCTGGAGCCTCACATGAAATATGCCTGGGAGGAGTCCGAAGCTCGAAGCCAAGGCTGGACAGGGAATTAAAGGCCCTATTTTGGGTGCTCTTGCTGAACATTCCACTTGAAGGAATGTTCTCCTTTTAAGAAGGAGCATGAAATGGTCAGACACCATTAAAGTGACAATTTTGTATTTTGAGTGTCATCTAAATACAACAAGAAATCTGCAGGGAAGGGCAGGAAGAATGTCCTAAGGACAGCTCTTGGAAGACTCTCAGCTACAAGCATTTTTTAGCTTAGGAAAACAGGGTCTCACATCCTTGATAGGCTGGGATGGAGCTTTTTGTACTTATTTTTAAATCATTATTAAAAAATCCTTTTAGGGTTTTGAATGTAATCTCTAAAAGGGAAGGGAAGGGAAGGGAAGGGAAGGGAAGGGAAGGGAAGGGAAGGGAAGGATATCATGTTTTCTGCCTCTGTTTGGCTTATTAGTGGAAATGCAGTGCTAGTTTTATGCAAGACTTTCTGAGTTTCTTTATGAAACTTTTTTAAAATCGGCTCTTTTTTCAATAAGCTGGCCTGTAAATTGAAGTTTCAGTTACAAACTCAGTCATCAACTGAGCACAGATGGTTTCCCTAATCCTCTGCTTTCCCAGCCCACACCAGCAAAGGTAAGCCATTGGCACTCATCTTTATTCTTTGCCTCTGGATATCTCAAGTTTTTGATATTCAGAGAACAGCAGGGCAATACAAGCAGCACCACATGAAGGTCCCCTGTCCTGCCACATCTCCCTAGACAAGTCAGGTTTGAGTTTGTGGTACTTTTCCACTTCCAGTTCCTTGTGGGAGTCCTTCCACATCCCTGGGATTGATATAATTGACATTTCTTCCTTGGTGATCAATAAAACCTCTGAGCTTTGCCTCTCTTTGGACTTTCTATTCCCTTTCATCATCCTGTTCCCTCCCCACATTCATATTGGCCTTTGCTGAGACTTTTAACCATTATCATTCCCAAAGTGTGGACAACTTGTGTGTAATCACCTTTTTTACCTCTCTTGGCTGCCCAACTGCTCCATGTCCTCACTCTTTCTCTTTTGACACATGGAAGCAAAGAGGCCTTTGCTCCTTGTTCCTCACCCTCTGCAGGATCTGCTTCCCCTGCTGCTCAACCTGGGATCCTGTGACATCTGCTGCACCTCCAGATTTCCATAGAAAAGGACCAGAAAACCACAAAACCTTGCCTTGCATGCCCATGGTGCAAAAATAAACTAAATGCTAACCTTTTACAGCTCCACGAGACTGTGAAGAGCAGACCTGCCCACCTAAACTGGCAGGGAGAACTTTTCCATATCTTTTTATGACTCCCTGCTCTGTAATTCAGTGACACTGCTTAATGTGCTCAAAATTGTACTTTTTCCCTCATAGAAGAAAAGGCTAAACGGCCTGATTCCATCCTGCTTACCACTTTGAATAGGAAATTGCTCCTTAAGCAGCCTCCTCTGTGTAATCAGGGCTGAAAAAAATCAAAGGCACACTCCCTCAGGGTCTATCACACGTGGAGAAATTGATGCCTTGTAAAGGCTGACTTAGAACTGAGACTAGATGGAGTTAAAGAATAAAGCAGGAATTTATTAAAAGGCCTCAATGGATCCACCTTGGGCAGCACAAGAGCCCAGCCAGGGCTGCCCCAAAAATGAACCAAAATGGTCCCAAAATGCACAACTGCTCACAGGGTCTCTCAGTTTTACAAGTTCTGCTCCATTTGCAGATTGTAGTTCATTGTCCAATTCCAGCTTTAGCCCATGCAGTCCCATCCTTGTTGGGTTTCTGTTGTTTTTCTCTCTCCAGCCCACGTTGTTTGTGCTCTTGGGCCTGAGATTTGGATCATTTGTCCTTGGTGCCCAGCTGGAGCAGGAATTGTTTTGTCCCCCTGCTCTGTAAAGAGAGATCACCATCCCCTGATACAAAACCCAGCCCCACACACTAGAGCACAACAGGATCTGAAAAATAAAAAAGCTAAAACCTGAGGCACCAAAATCAAACTCTATGCAGGAATACCTGTCCTGCCTCATCAGTGCTCAGGGAGCAGGTTGTTCTCTGGCAACCAAAAATAGTTGCCAAAATGCTTTTCTGCCAGCTCATTTCTGTGTGCCAGAACTGAATAATCCCCACAAATATGGGTGTACTCAGGGCTGGGTGGAAGAAAGAGACCATCACTTGCTCAGAGCCATACCAGTGATGTTCTGTGGCCCTGCAAGTACTTTTTTGTTGCAGCAGAACTGCTCTAATTACACCAGAAATTGATTCATTTGTGTTAAAACAGTGGCTCTCTAACCCAGAGCCCAGTCCAGGACAGAACCAGGGATTACTAAACCAGTAATTACAGTAATTAGAGAACCAGTAATCCCACCCCCAGGATCTGCAGTGCTTCCTGACCAAGCACACCCCAAACACCAACAGGTTTTCAGCCCTGCTTTTCCATGGTTTTTATTTTCTGGTGGAGATCAAGCACTCCAGAATTCACCAATGACACAAAAGCAAAAGAAGCAGCAAAACTCCAATTAAATGCTACATCTGTAAAATGACCAAGAGAATTTAGCACGGACCACACAGAGAAGATTTAGCACAGGTCAAAGAGAGGAACAGGAAACCAACACAGACAAGATCCACCTGGTTCCCCAGTAACTAATGGCTTGTATAAATTTGAAAATTAGCACAAAATTAAGCAGTGTGTGATTAAAAGTGATTCCTGATTACCTCCACACATATCCTTGTGTGGATATTCCCAAGTGGCAGCATTTTCACATTGCCATCACTTGTTTATCTCCACAATGCACTGACATCTTCTCAACCTTCTCAACATCTTCTCACTTTCCTGAAAAAGTGAACTTACAAAAAAACCCCACAACTGAAAACAAGCTAATGACAACTCCCTGTATGGGATGTGGGACTGACAATGGTGTGAGGCTCCTTCCAGTTTCATTGGCTTGGTGGTGATATTTTTTTAATCCCAGGCACTGTTTGCAAACAAAGAGAGTTCAAGAAATATCCATCAAAGAGATCAGGCATTTGCACTAAGAAATAAGAGTTTACCTATCAACACATCCCATAAGGCAGGAAGTAAATAAAGTAACAATACAATAAAACTGTGCTAGGCAGAATGTATGTGCTATGCAGGCGTGTATACAAAATGTTAGTGAAAATAAAATTTATACTTAAAATCAAGGGAAAAAGTATTTCTAAGGCCACTGTAGGTAATTCATAAACTAAGGCAGAAAATCCTGCTTTGGGGCTGGTTTTTTTGCAGTCATTTTTGTCAGAAGCAAATGATGTTGTAGATAGTTCATCACAAAATGGTTTGGGTAGAATAATCCCTATTTCTCCCAGAAAACCACCAAAAAAACCCCAAAACCCGACCAGCTGGTACAGCATAGATTAAAACTTCACATCATCCCTTCAGCCTTGAGTGTTCTCTCTGGGAATTCGGAATGATTGATGGGATTTTGAACCCATCCCACTCCCTTGCTGGGGATTACAGGTTGTGCAGCCTGGACAGAGGATGACCTGTGCTAATTACTTCTGCTAATTACCTCCCACCCCATTGTGGGATGGATCGCAGCTCACAGGAGCTGTGCTGGATGGCAGAGTGAGTGTGGCTGAGCAGAAGACTGGCTTTGTGGGAAGGCTGTTCCTCCCATCCTCCCTCGTTTTCCATGTCCCCAGGATTCAGGGTGAGTTTTCAGACTGGCCTCGGAAGGGTGGAGGGGAAATCAGAGCTACTCCTTGTCCCCACGGGACAACACTGCAGGTATTAAAGTTAGCCTGCCCCTTGCCTTTAAATCCAGATGGCTTCAGGATTTAATTAGTAAGTTGTTTGTGCTTTTTCTTTTCTCTGTTGAAAACCAAACCAGCCCCAGTCTTACAAGGAATACATAAAACATTTAATTTATAAAGTTCTGGGACAGCACAAATGGAAGATGCGACCAGCAAAACACTTGAAATGAAAACCAAAGCAAGAGGTGTCAAAGGGTGTTTTTGCACAAAGAATGTCAGCTGCCTTTATCAGGAATGCTCTCGCATGAGCAGGGATCACTGCAGCCCCCATTTCAGGAAAGGATTGCAACAGGAACCCCTCTGGCTCAGGGAAAGGGAAGCAGCACATGGAAAATGCCTTTCAGGAGACAGGAGTGAAATGGGTTTGTGATTAGATGCACTGTTAGGCAAATGCCAGCTTGATTTCAGCTCAAGGCAGAACCAACTCCCAGTAATCACACACAGGGTATCCCATGTAGAAAAGCCTGACAAGTTTTAAAAGGAAATAACTTTTTGTTTTTGGACATTTGGCAAATGCACCCACATCTGGATTTGAACACCTCTTATGAATATTTTTCTCCATAGTCAATGATTTCTGGTGGCCCTTTCCTTTCCAAAACATGAACTTTTCCCTCTGTTTCTCCACCCAATCCTTCCAAAAGAATTTTTGCCCTGTGACTTCAAAGGGTATCACAGGAAAGGTAGTTTGATTGTGAAGCCAGAAAACCAAGGAATTGCAATGAGATGAACCTGAATAAAGGCTCCTGGGAGCAACTGGAACAGTTTCTGTGGACACAAAAGGGTATTGAAGCCACCACACAAAAATTATTCACTGATATTTAAACCAGTGTTCTGATACTGAACACTTCAAAGTCTGTATCAACCCCAAAACAACCTCAGGATGATACTCAATGCCTCATTTTTATTTTGAATGAGAGAAAACACAGCAGTGGCAGAGCAAGGAAAACCACAACAATTTCAGCCCATATACAAGAACTTCCCTTTGAATAATAAAACTGCCTTGAAGTTTAATGCTCAGAGTTCAAAGGATCCAGGCCAAATTCAGATCACCAAGCATGATTAAGGATTTCTTTGACCAGTCTGTTGACATTCTTATGTGTATTAAAGACCAGCAGATGCAAGGGGGAAGGTTACCTCTGGTGATATTTCATCCCAGGTACAGCAAAAAAAAACACCAAAATGACCCCAGAAAACATAACCCTGTCCTGATTCTGGGAATTGCTACATATTTCTTGGAAAACCTAAAAGAAATTGTGCATTTCCTCCTCAGCCCGTGGGAGGACACTGTGTGGACAAAGCAGTTTTGAAGTGGTTCACTGTTCTGCCTGTAATTGCAGTAAGATTTGGGGCTTGGTGGGGTTTTGGTTTCTATTTTTTACCCATTAATGATGCTGTTATATGTTCTGGGACCTGTTAAGTGTAAACAAATGTGGGCTTATCAATGCCCCAGCAGTGCTTTCTACTGTTTCAACTCCCTTGAAAAGCAAGCACTTGTGCTCCTGCTTTGCCACTAATAGACTGGTTTTCCTTTTCAGTTGGAAAACTCACAAGTGGGAATTTATTCTGAGGTGACAGAGGGAGGTTTTGGGTCATGGAGTCCTCAGAACTCCTACAGTACCTGAGATTATCTCACCCTGAGCAAAACCCAACTTTCCCCACATCTGTCCCCCCAAACATGCAGGGATGTGGTAATTTCTGGAGGAAAAAGAAGAGGGGTGGTGGAATAGAAGTTCTGCCACTCTTCCCGCAAGGGAGTGGCTGAGGCACCTTGTGGGAAACCATCCCTGCACATTTCCTGCTCTGCACCCAAAAATATCCCCACCTTGGCTTCCAAAAAACTCGCCTTGCCTTCCACTCAGCACTAATGCTGCCTTACAAAGGATTTGGCTTAGAAGTAAGGAGGCAAAGAGGGTTTTTTTTTCCCTAAAATTTGTTTCAGACTCTAAATAGCAGATGAACTCTTCTGAAAAGCTTGCTTTGATGGTCGGTGACGAGCAGGTGAGCGTTTGGCTGAGTGCTGTAGAAAAATCAAGCCTGTGATGCTGAATAATAGAATATATAGACAGAAAAGAGCTGATCTCTTACTGACATTCCCCTCCAGCACTGCAAAATTGCTCTCAGCAACACATTTTCCTGAATCCATTTCCATGTTAGACAAAGGCTTGTGCTTTCAACCTGCACAGGGGGGAATGGATGAGAGAAAGCGACAGCATCCTGCTTCTTGGGCAAAAGGCTTCCTAATGAGCTCAGTCTGAACTAGCACAAGGATGGAAAGTTATTTTCCTTCTCCCACCTTCTGACAAAATACAAACTGGGAGATTCACACTGCTGGGCACTATTTGGGGGTCCACCATAGGATGGTGGGGTGCTGATATATTTGGTAAAGCGATGGTTGAAGTGCAGGCAATGGCCACAGGGCATTGAAAAGACAAGGTTTGTGCTTGTTTTTTAAGTCAGCTAAAAAAGAAACAAACAACCCGCACATGTTTATGGCCAATAATCCTTTTTCCAGGTCCTGAAAACATCTTTCTCATTAAAGCATCCAGCAAAAGCTGAGGCTGAGGAAAGATGTTATCTCATACGAGACGCAGCCTACGGAAATAAGATTCTTTGTTTAGGGCTTGCTAATCTGACCTCCTTTCAACCATAGCCCCTGTTCTCTTCATTTATTAAATTCTGTTATCAAACTTATTGGGGTAGAAATCCACAAGTACACTTTTTTCTTTTTTTTTTCTTTTTTTTGCCATTACTAGGAAGACCTTCCCCAAAAAAATGTTGGTTCTGAAGTCACAAACAGGCTCACCATGTTGGGTTTTTTTATCTCCCTCTTGGTTATGCTTGTGCCAGAGGCAGGGATGCTGCTGCATCCCTTACTGGACCAGCTTCTCCTTCATAAAAGGGAAGAGAAACACCAGCCCTACAAATGCACCTGGTTTGCAGTGGTGCAAAGAGGATTGGAATTTGTTCCAGGTGCAAAGCCCTGGAGAATCTGACAAAGAGAGCAGAGCCAGGGACATTTTTTCCCTTTCTTCCTCCACGTCTGCTCCTTGTAACTTTGACTCTCCATTGCCTGTGCTGGTTCATGGCATGAGCCACGAAATGTTGGTGATAAAAAGCCAGGATCAGGTGCTCCTGAGAGGAGAGAGTTCTCATGCAATAGAGCAAATGATTCACTTCATTGCAGGGAGGGAACAATTCACCCCCTGGGTATGAAAGTGCTCCTTAATCTAAATGGAGATCAAAACGAGAGCACTGAATGTGTTCTTACATCAGCAGAGAGAAGACACCAACCCTACCCATTAACTCTCTGAAGGTGCATAATTAGGGCCTGTAGACAAAATGAGAGCTTTTTGAGTGAGAACTGAGGTTCTTTTTTTATAGAATTAAAGGTGAGTTTTGTGGCAAATATCCTCTTCATCCCTTGTAATCCCGCCGGAGTGACGTGGTTGAAAGTACTCATTTAAGAAAACAAATGACTGGATTTGGTTCAAGAATCAGCAGAGCAAGTCCTTTCTCTGCTGTTAGCTGGAGGTTAAGGTAGATGTGATGCTGCCTGTTGGGATTAAACACTGCAAAACTTGCTGTATGTTTGGGGTAAACCATCACACACTTCCTCTGCCCCCAGCCAGGCTGATGAGGCTGAGGATTTCTGTAATCCCAAAACTGCCCAGGTGCACCAGCATGAGCTGATGCTCCTGCTGCAATGCCCCATCCTCCACAGGGACAGGAGCAGCCCCAGAGCCCCACTGGGTTTATTCAGGAGTGGATGACAGCGGGGGGACAATTTCCTCCCCCTGAGCACATACCCGGTGTCGTTGGGATATTAATAGAGGCTCCAGGGCTTCAAAGTAACAGCAGAATCTTTAATAAACTTATCAGCTGCCTTCAGGCTGCTGTCTACAAATCCCAGAGGGAAGCGTGGTCCTTGGACTGCCTCACAGCCCATGAAAAGTAATTAAGAAATCAAAACTATTGTCAGCGAGCTGAAGTTTGCTACTTGGGGATCTGCGACTCAGCAGAAAGCTCTGAGGTGCCTAAAAACCAAGAAAAGTCTTGAGAACTTACAGAAAGTGGAACTTACAAAAAAATTAGAACTTACAAAAGAGAATTACCTAAATCAGCATAAGCCCCAGCTGAACTGTTAATTCTAACTCCTTCACTTCAGCAGAATATTGCAGGGGATGGTGCATTTCGTCTTTCTGCAGCAGAATATAGCAGGGGATGGTGCATTTCTTCTTCCTGCAGCAGAATATTGCAGGGGATGATGCATTTCTTCTTCCTGTAGCAGAATATTGCAGGAGATGGTGAATTTCTTCTTCCTGCAGCACCACAACCCCCATGGAGCAGCTGCACTCCTGCATCTCTTGCCAGCAATGGACAAGCTCTGGCTTTTACCCACTGTGACCTTTTGTGAGAAACACCAAGCACTTTGCTTCTTCCCTTGGTGGTGTGAAAAATCCCCAGCAGAAACGACAGGTCTGGGACTCAGATTCCAATTTCTGTTGGAAGATTTTCACCGTCATTTGCAGCCTGTGCTGATTTTCACAGGCTACCTGCTATCAAATATGTGTTTGCTTCTTGCTCTTCCTGTTACTATTTCATCTTTGCCTTGTAACCAAAATGTCCTCTCCTTTCACAAAGTCTTCTTCCTGTAGCAGAATATTGCAGGAGATGGTGAATTTCTTCTTCCTGCAGCACCACAACCCCCATGGAGCAGCTGCACTCCTGCATCTCTTGCCAGCAATGGACAAGCTCTGGCTTTTACCCACTGTGACCTTTTGTGAGAAACACCAAGCACTTTGCTTCTTCCCTTGGTGGTGTGAAAAATCCCCAGCAGAAACGACAGGTCTGGGACTCAGATTCCAATTTCTGTTGGAAGATTTTCACCGTCATTTACAGCTGTGCTGATTTTCACGGGCTACCTGCTATCAAATATGTGTTTGCTTCTTGCTCTTCCTGTTACTATTTCATCTTTACCTTGTAACCAAAATGTCCTCTTCTTTCACAAAGTGCTTTTCTTGCTGCCTCTGCATCAGATATTTTGCTGCTGGAACAGTGAATTTCTCTCCAGTGCCACCTGCCATAAGTTGTGGCCACTCACTGCAAAGTTGGAGGGTCTGTAAGGTATTAAAATAATCCCCCTTCCTAAAAGGCAGACAGGAACCACTTTGATTTGAGCTTCAAAGGAGAGACAACCAGAGAGAGCTGGGGTGTGAGGCTGTATGGGAAAAAATTGCACCTTGCAAACTCAAAATGGGGAAAATCCTGCTGCTTGTAGCCCTTTCCTGTGCCACAGCACCCCATGAGAAGCAGAGACCCCAGATGAGGAACAACCTTAAAGGTCACACAATCATGAAATGGTCTGGGTTGGAAGATCATCCAGTGCCACCACCTGCCATGGGCAGGGACACCTTCCACTGTCCCAGGTGGCTCCAAGCCCTGTCCAGCCTGGCCTTGGACACTTCCAGGGATCCAGGGGCATCCACAGCTTCTCCGGACACCCTGTGCCAGGGCTCAGCACCCTCACAGAGAAGAATTTCTTTCCTTAATCCAAATCTTCCCTCTCCCACCTTGAAGCCATTCCCCCTTGTCCTGTCACTCCATGCTTTTTTCAAAATTCCCTTTCCAGCCCTCTTTGAGCCCCTCTAAGTACCTGGGGACAGAAAAGTGAGAAATCAGTAACAAGAACAACACTGCACATGCTGGACTGACAAATCCAAACAGCTGAGCCTTTCTGGAGAGCAGTGGAGGATGCTGCCTCCTTCCCTAATAAAGAACTGTTATTCCTGCTCCCATATCTTTGCCTGAGAGCCCCTTAATTTCAAAATTACAATAATTCAGAGGGAGGGGGTTTACATTCTCCATTTCAAGGGAGGCTCCTGCCTTCTTTAGCAGCCACCTGTCTTTTCAAACCAAGACACTGCCTCACCCAGCTCCTCTGAAAGCAGCTGGAATAAGAGACCATTCATCACCCCTGAATTCCTGGGGTGGGTGGATTTTTGGGGACTAATAGTCACTGCTCACCTCTGTGCAAGAGAATTCCTAAATTAAAAAGAAGTTGGGCTGCAGGCACAGGGCAGGGAGCAGCAGACATTCTGTGGTACAGGACATAGATCCAGTTTTTCGTTCCACCCCTCTTCCCAGCTCAGCTTCATTACCCTGGAAATATCCCAAATAACCATAGGAATACCTGGAGTCCTTGTGCATCAAGATAACATCCCTCAAAAAGGGGACCGTCCCTGATGGACCATTAAATTTACCTCCAAAACATGGAATCACAATTTCTCTGTCAGCGGAGAGAAGAACCTGACTGAGAATGGGTCAAGCACAGGAGGATGCACCTTCCCCAGGCAGGAAAAGTGTCATACTTGGATAACCCTGAGTGAACATTTCCCCAGTTAATTTTTACTTCCAGAATTCTATTCCCTTTCTTTCTGAAGCTGTGTAAATATTGAGCATCCACAGCATCTTGCAGTGAGAGGTGCCACAGGTGACAGGATGACTGTGAAAAGAATTCTTCTTTTCTATGCCTCCTTTCCATTTCTTTACACACTGTTGCCAAAAAAAAAAAAAAAAAGAAAAAACAAACATTCTTGGGCTTTAAAAAAGTTCTTTGAGTTAGATATGAAAAGAAATTAATTGTCATTTCTTAGAAGTGGGTGAAGTTTTATCTGAAATATCACATCAAGCCAGGACACTTCAAGTCAGAAATTAATTGGAGGAACACCAGGGTTCAGCAAGAGTGGAAGGTGTGTTAAAAAGTGACTTTAATGAATTGCTGAGAAAGAAAAGAAAGCTTTTTTAGTTTAAAAATAAGAAGATTGAAGGGAGGATATAATGGTCTGCCCAGCTAAAAAAAACCCTGGGTATAAAAAGACAATTTCTTTGTGTCTAGGAAACACCCTTTGGGGCAGAGCAGAAATTAATTCATTTCCTGTGCAGGAAAGCAGATTTGGTTAGAAATAAAGCAAATTTTACTAACTGTAAAGTGTCCAGCCCATGGGCTGGGGCGTGTGGGAATCCCCAGGACTGGGTTAGTCACCTCACCTGGACAGATGGACAGATTTCCTGTCCACTTCCACTTCCAGCCTGCCTGGCCTCATCATTCCTGCCCTCCAGCTGCATTCAGAGGCTCATCAGTGTTTGATAGTGACACCTCAGCTTTTCTATCAATCTCTCCCAAAATGGAAAAAAACACCATCTTCAATTTCTCTCTCTCTTCAAAAGGCCAAAAACTTAGAAATTTAACTAATCAAATTAAAACAAAAAAATCATAGTTCAATGACTTATTTGAAAAACAGAGTTTTGCACCTTAACTAAAACAGCTTTACAAAATAAGTTTATATGCATTAATTTATTATAGTAACCATATCAGTACTAGTGCCTTGTGTACTTCACTGTACACAGCACTCAATGAACAAGACCATCAAAAAAGTTTTTTCCGTTCAAGGGAGGGGGGGGAAATGTGGGAAAATGGATTTGTAGAGAATCCTCAAAGCCTGATATGAGGCTCACACAGTGTGCATCTGTGTGCAAACCTTGAGACAAGAAATGCTGACTTGGAAATGCCAAGGGATAGGACAGACATTGTTGAGAGAGAAATGGAACAAGAAACAAGTTTCAAAGAGTAGCCTTGCAAATAAGACTAGATACTTTAGAGAAACAGAACTATGAAAAATGAGTTGTAACAAGACCCATGAGGGGTAATATTGTATTTGTGGGGTGCCCCAACAAAGGAAGGAATGATGAATCTGACTCCGTGTTCTCAGAAGGCTAATTTAATATTTTATGATACTATATTATATTAAAGAATACTATCCTAAAGAAAACAGAAAGGACACTTACCGAAGGCTAAAAAGATAATAATGAAAACTCGTGACTCTCTCCAGAGTCTGACACAGCTTGGCCCTGGTTGGCCAAAGAGTGAAAACAACTCACAGCAGAATCCAGTGAAACAATCACCTGTGGGTAAACAATCTCCAAACACATTCCACATGAGCACAGCACAGGAGAAGCAAATGAGATAAGAATTGTTTTCCGTTTTCTTTGAGGCTTCTCAGCTTCCCAGGAGAAAAATCCTGGACGAAGGGAATTTTCAGAGAATGTGAATGCAACAAGGTAATTTTAGATTATTGGCTTTAAGGCATTTACAGCATGGTGTTGCAAAAGCTGATAGGCCAAGAAACACTTATAGTGTATTGTAATTAAGAAATAGTTAATTTCTGACTATAATGACGTGAATTATAACATCTGTATTGTCTCACCCTTCACATGAGACTGAAAATAGAATGAAAGTTTTCAAACTGCCTCTCAGTTGCCCCATCTCTGGGTCAGAAAAGAGCTTAGTCCAACAACTTCCCTCTCCCCATTCCTGCCTTCTGGTCCCTCAGCCAGCCCTGAACACGATGAGAGGATTTCTCTCCCCATCCAGGTAAGAAGAGTTTTAGCAGCACAAAGCCAGTTTGCTTTTCTAAGAGTTCTACTTCCCAGGTTACCTCTATAGAAGCTCCAGCTTCTAAGGTGTTATTCACCTTTGTATGAGGCTCTGGGAACTGCTTTGAAGGCATGAGTAACTTCACTTCATTGCATTTAACTGCATGGAAACTCAATTTTTGATGTGCTTTCAGTGCATCAGCAGCCACTGCTTGTCTTGGCAGCCTGGGCCAGGGCCTCACCACCCTCACAGGGAAGACTTTCTTCCCAAAATCTATTCCAAAATCTGTGTCAGTGTGGAGCCATTTCCCCTTGTCTAGTGTATTTTCCTCACCATTGCTAAAGCACCATTAATTAACCACTAATAGTGATTAACTGTTCATATTTGGAGGGGATTGAAGGTTCCCACATGTCTGACAGCATGCAAGGAGTAAGGGACTTTGTGCAGAGGAAAGAGGAAGAAGGACACGAGCAGAGCTCAGCTAAAACTGAGCTCATCACACCAGTGATCCATCCACCTGCTGTGATGACTCCAGGAATTACAAGGACCAGAGCCTTAAAACAAATCCTCACAAACAACACTGAAAGTTAGAAGAATGGCATGTTTGAAGTGGTTTTTTTGGAGCCTCAGACACTGTGGCAAAATTTTTACAGGGCTCTGTGAAGTCCCCAGACCTGTGGCAGGCCAGATGTTCAGTAATTATAAAAACATCTCTCAGACATATGAAGCAGAATAGCTCCAGTGAGGATACCACTCGTCTGCCAAATGAACAAATAAAATCCAGTCTGTTTTAATGGTATTGGTTTGTAGTGACATGGGAGTTTCTGCTCACTGCTCTAGAAAATAGAAAACTTTCAGCAGCCCTGTGGAGGAGGGAAACTGAGGAATAAAGCACTCTGAGCAGGTCTCTTCCTTTTGAGCCTCTTTTCCTCAGGAAATCAGGCTGCACAGTCATGCTCTGTGTGTTAGCTGCCTTCCTGTGCCAGCCTTAAAAAAAATTTAGCCCTTTTTAAAGTATTGATCAAATTTATCAAGCAGGGTAAAGCCTGGAAGATATTATGACACATTAAAGATAAAATTTACATTAAAATACTGGTTGGGAATGATCCCCACTGCCTTTGTGATGAGAATGGGGGAGTCTGCAGCTTGTTTCACTTCAGATATTCTGCACTCAAAAGACATAGGGGGTCCTTTTTTGTGTCCCTCCTCCCTCTGAACAAGATGCTCTCCAACCCCCTGACCAGTACGGATCCTAAAGGGAAAAAAAAAGCTTTTATTTTCTGCTGATCCTTTTCAGCCCAGAATGGCAAAATGCTGCAGACAGGGTAATGTGAGCTAAAGGCTAAGAAAAATTAAAGCACAAGTGGGCAAAGAGTGTGGTTTTTTTATCTTTGCCTTGTTATTCATGCTGCTGTCTTTCTCAGCACTTCTCTCCCACTTGTCTGGCAGATTGAAAACACAAGGAGATAAAATAAAAGGTTTCATCTCCAAAACTGGTACTTTTTTTTTGTGAATGGGTTTCAAGCCCTTTCTGTTCTGCTGTGGATGGGACTCCTGCAGCCACACTTTCCACCAAGCATGAAAGGACTTCAAACGCTCAAGAGCTGTGCTAAACATTTGCCACATGATGCAGAAAATCAATAATACCATTCTGGAGAGCTCCCAAAGCAGAACAGTTCTGGTGTACATGCACAGTCCTTGCAACCTGAGATCAGCTCTGTTCTGCTTCTGGGTGAGCTGAGGAGCAGAAGCAGCCAGTGAATTTATTGCTGAATAAGCCAATACTCTTAAAATAGTGAATGCAGCTGTAACTGCCCCAGTGGATGGTCTGCCCTTTTCCAGAACTCAGTTGTGAGGCTTTTCACCTTTTCTGTGCTCTGTCCTGCACATCCCAGCTTGGAGATGCCAAAAGTTGAGCTGAGAGCCATGAAGTCCAACAAATTTCCATCCAAAACATGACCAGCCACTGCCAAGCACCCACTTGCCCACAGGTGCCAATTGCTGCCTCAGCAGTAAACAAGGAACAAACAGAGATGTCACACATTGATTCTCTACTTTTTGACATATGCCATGAGGAATAAAAAGACTCAGGGCTTGTTTTCTAGGTGCAAGGCACACGTTGCATTCACACCTTTTTTTTTCCCCCAAACAGGATTGCCTTTTCTGTTGTCCTGCCTTTTGGGAATGATCCTTGGCAGATGGCATCCCCTGAAACTAGGAAAGCACCAGCACAGGGTGAAATCACACCCAGGGTGTACAAGTTGGTAAACCAGGGCTGGAAAGAAACTGTTCCTGGAGCTGTTTGGAGACATAATTCTGCAGGATGGCACTCCTACACCAGTTCAGGGATGCACAGACATGGATTAGCCATGTCCTGGGGGCTGGAACAAGTCCTGGCTGTCTGCAGCCTGTGCTGGCAAACTCCTTCAAAAAGGAGGTTTTTTTTCATTAACTCCAGCTTTGTCCCCAAAACCTCCATTGTAAAAACATGCTCAGCCCCAAATGACAAAGGCAGGATTTGCCATTTAGGATTGATGAGGTGCTGGCAGAGAGTAGAACTTGTCCTGGGGATTTTACACATCTCATTTCCACCTCTGGAGACCACTGAAGCAAGAGAGGCAAAAAAGCAAAGCAAAACCACATATTGTCTTTATTTTCTTGTCGTGTCCAAGAGAGGAGGAATAATGCAAACACCAATAAACCCAATGGCTCTGCTGGGAGAAAATCCTGTCGCGTTTGGAAGAGGCTGTTGACAGAAAACTGGAAGCGTTGAAAGCGTCATTTTGTTCGAGCTATTTATAACCATTGACAGTGCTGGAGTTGGAGGCAGATTAAATAGCAGGCAACTGGAGTTTTAAAGCAAATCCCAGTGTGTTTAGGTTGGGAATGGGCTGTGCCCCTGATACCTTAGGTTTTCAGCATTTCTGTTCTGTTTTGGTACGAAGCTTTTAGCTTTATATTAAGTGTCACTAGGATCTTTTCACGGGGTGGTGAAGACAAAACAATCCTGTTCCAGCTGGACACCCAAGAACAAGCTCTTCAAACTTCAGGCCTAAAACTTAAACAACATGTAAAGAGGAGGGTGGGCAAGCAAGGAGGATGGAACCTCATAACTTGAACAGTTAATTCCAATATGCAAATGAACTAAAACTTATAAAAAAGTGAGATCTCGTGACCAAGCTCTCTTTTGCTTCCACCTTGGAGCCATCCAGGCACAGCCACAACTGTGGCTCTGGTACTGCCAGGGTGTGTCCTTTGCAATAAATATCAATAAAGATCCACTTTATTGCTCTTAACTCCCTCTAGCCTCTGTTCCAGCTCCTTAAGGCATCACCCTGTGCTCTGCTTGTCTGCCCTGAGCCTTTCTCTGAAGTGAGGCAGAGCCACCTTTCATGCCAAAATTTCAGGCTGATTTTCCTCGCTGCTTGCTGCACGGCCACTTGAGTTGGTCAGGCATTATCAAGTGTGAAATCAGCAGGAAAGGCCCCCTCAGATATCTGTCAGCAGCAGGCTAAAAATACAATCATCTGGGCCACTGGACTGCCCTGCCACACAGCAGTGAAGATCCCAACTCCAAGAACTGCTCCTCAGCCTGTGCTGCAGAGGAGCTCGTGGGGGAGATGTGCAATGATCCCTCACAAATTTTATGGTCTGTGAAACATTCCCTGTGACCACTTTGGGTGAGCAGCCATCTCCCACAGGCTCTGTGCAGATGTACAAAAATAAGCTCATTTTCAAGCTGCCCTGCCCAAATTCTGCTGCCAGTTCCAGCTCTGCTGGATGTGGAGATCATTGCATGGAGCAAAGGTTTTTTTACAGGGACTATGGCATTGTTAATCACCAAGTGCCAGGAGGGCTTTTCCAGCATTAAAAAAAAAAAAAAATCATTTTTATGCCAATGCATTATGGAGAATTTATTTAGAAAGCAGTCTGGGGGATTAAAGGTTTTTTTTCTTTTCTCAGACAGTGAAGCAGAGTGGGCAGAGCAATGCACAAGAGACTCAGTTCTATTTCCAGCTCTGACAATGGCATAAAATACATGAGTGGGGCAATTCACTTCTCCAGCTGTTAAATGAGGTAAGGAATCTTGCCTTATTTACTTAAAAAATGTTTTGAGAACCACTGATTTTAAAAATCCCACAACAGATCAACATAAAAAATAAAAACCAGCATTACCAAAGCAAACTAATGCATTCTGTAGATAATTTTTACTCAGAGGCAGCAAGAAAGAGCAAAAGAGTCAGTGGTGACTTTAAAAAACACATAAATGTAATTTCTATGTTTTGTTCTGCTTTATCTACTCAGTCCTTCCCTAAATTTCTGCTTTTCACAGGGAATATTCCCAAGGTGTGACTTTGCCCACGATCAGACATATTTATTTTAAACTAGGGCTGGGAATGATCCTGACTTGTGGAAAAGCAAACACAAGACTTTTGCTGAGAATCAAACAAAAAAATTGAAAAACTATCTCTTTCCACATTTGTAGTGAAGGAGAGAGGTGCTGGAGGCAGAAGGTGAAGCACAGCCCCTCAAGAACCTGGGTGGATTCCATTTCTGCATGTTCAGGTGACAGCAGACCCGGGATGGGCTGAATTTTGGGCAACTCTGACTGTGCAGACAGTGATGGAGGTGGAAGGTGATGGGGGAGAAAAGGGAGAAGGAGGACAGGATGGTCTCTTAGGGACTCCAGGAAGGAAGGGACCTCTGGGGTGATGGAGTCTGAAACCCCACCACATCTTCCAGACCCTGCCAACACAGCCAGCTCAGTGTTCTCCTCAGCCCTTAGCCCAGGTGAGACAATGCCCATCTCAAAGTCCCTGCAAAAGAGGAGAACTGAAGCAGTTAAGCTCTTTGACCTGTTTGAGGGTTTTTTCCTCCCTATTTTTCTCCTTTAGGAGTGAGGGGGCTCTTGCCCAGCAGGAAAGGCTGAAACTGAGCTGGGGTGCAAGCATTGCCCCCTGGAAGTGCCAATCCCATCATATGAGAGAATCCCAGTGTGGACTTGCATTCAGCACCACCTGCTTTCTCTGGCGTGATGAAACACAGATTTCTAGCTGGTTTCCTGCAGGTTCTACCCTTTATTTACCCCTTTCAGAATTTACCCAAATGCATATTAAAATATTGTTATGATTTTGTTTAAATGAAATTTAACATAATGACTTTCCAAGTTTATTTAGCTCTGTTTTGGGGGCATTTTTGTTGCCTGGCCATTTCTCCATTTTATTGTGGAAGTTTAAACTGCTGGAAGGACAGTTGTTGTGACTAACTGGGATGGCTGATGGAGGGGAAAAAGCTTTGGATCCCAAAGCTTTCACAGGACTGGTTGATTGAAACTATTTCAGGGCAATCCAAGGGTATTGTTTATCAGTGTATCTGAATAATCAGCCTCATTTTCCAGAAGAAAAGAGCTGCTAAGTGCAGTCCAGTGCTTTGTGGCACGCTGCCATTCTCCCAGCTTTTTAACATAACCAGTCATTGACCTCACAGGGGTCTGCTCAGGGCTGCTGCAGCCCAGGCAGCTCCATCAAATCTCACTGCTTTGGACTCTTCTGGAAGTTCTACATGGGTGAACTTCTCCAAAACAGATTCCAGTGTGAATAACACGTCCTGGTGCACAGCTGCTCCATGATGCTGGTTCCAATATTTACTCTGGAGCTCCTCAGGGAAGTGAACCTGATTTATTCAAAGCTCATCTGCATGGCTGCTAATGAAAATTGTTGCCAGGCTCATCAGCATCAAGAGGATAACTTAAAAACAGAACACAGCAAGCCTGAGTGATGGTATCTCTTCCATGAGTCCCACCTGATAGGGAATATGAGACTTCTGTGTGTCTTCCCAGCTGGAAGCCCAGCGAGAGCCCTGACTCTCCCTTCCACTCCACAGAGGGCAGGAAAATCCTCGTTTTTAAATTAAGTCTGGATTTGCTAAAAGAGCTCATGAGAGGTTCTGCATCTCCAACCTGTGTTTTAAGTGGCTTCACACTGAAAGAGAATGGGTTTAGATTAGATAACAGGAAGAATTTATTCCCCGTGAGGGTAGGGAGGCCCTGGCACAGGGTGCTCAGAGAAGCTGTGGCTGCCCCTGGATCCTGGAAGTGTCCAAGGCCAGATTGGATGGGGCTTGGAATACTCTGAGATAGTGGAAGCTGTCCCTGCCCATGGCAGGGGGTTGGGATGAGATTATTTTTATGTCCCCATCCAATCTAAACCATTCTGTCATTGTGTGATTCTACAAACAGGTCACTGCACGCTCCACTGAATTCCTTCTGCTGTGCCCTTTAAAGAGCTGCTTGAAGAATTGGCTGACACAGAGGGAGTTAAATGTCAGGCACCCACCTTCCAGGCATGTGGCTTTTGCCAGCAGCCCTTTAGATCTTTAGAACTTTCACAGTCTTTCAAGTTTTTGAGCAAAAGTCTTATTAAAATGCTATAACTATTATGCTGGCTGGCATCTTGTTGCTCTGCATTGCCCATGTGCCCTTTTTCTTACAGGTTTTCTCTGTCAGTCTAATAAGTAAATTATGCTTTTTTTAAAGGCATCTCAGTGTTGATATTGGGCTTTCTAAGTGATCTGTGACCTAACACCTTCTGCATCCTCAGCCCCATCCTGAGGCTATCATTAGACAGGGGTTTTTTCTGCAAATTGCTCCCATGGATTTGGCTATTTAATGGTGACTGGGTGACACTGGAGTGCTCAGGTCAGACCTCAATTGTTCTCTGCTGGACTGTGACACTCTCCACCCTCTGACTCCATGGCCTCTGTGACATGGCATTCTTTCATCTTCTGCTAATGGCCATAAATCCATGGTTGAATATTACTGTCACTCCAAGTTCCAGAGCTGGCTCAGCCTATTAGATTATTAGCAAAAGGCACAGATTTTGCAGTGGATTAGGCATAGCTGTCTCCTTGGAGAGCAAAGCCATGAGTGTTATCTCAAATCTGCCCAGGAAAGGATGCTCAGATAAGGAGCGTGGTTATATCCCCTTGGACTAAGCCAAGCACGCTGCCACAAGATTCCTAAAATATTTAGGATTACACCCTTATCTTATTTGTATTTGGGGGAACTTTGCATAACTTGAAGTCAGCAAATATATGGTTTACTTTGCTTAATTTCTCATTAATATAAACCTGGTTTCAGTGCTAGGAGAGTCATTGGCTTGATGTCACACTGAAGTCTGAGAAATACTGCAGTTTTGGACAAGTTTAACATGATTGAAAAACTTTGGAATGCTTTGATTCTGTCACTTGCTTAAGTACACTCTGCTGAAGTAGACACTGATTATTCTCTCTTCCCCTCCCAGCACTGTTACCCCAGTTGCTCTATCACCTTGGCATCCCTGATAAACGGGTGTAAATGACAAATGCTAATAAATTCCTGTGCCATTCACAACAGGTCAAGAAAACAAGCAAACAGAAGATTAATACAACTGAATCAGATACTGCCTGCAGAATTAATTAAAGTATTGAAACACAACCTCTTTCTGGTTTTAATAATGGATGTTTGTAAATCACTGTTGCCACATGAGATCATTCAGCATCTCTCCTGCCTTATAACTTTCAGCCTAATTTTAGTAATGAGTGTTTTTCCAGTCAAACAATGTTCCTTAGATTTAAAGTTAGCACATTAATATGCACATCAAAAATAAGTACATCACCTCCAATATCTCCCTTGTGGCCAGGTTTCACTTTGCCTGACTGAATCATTATGTATAATTAATATTGGTGTGATTACAGTTTGCCAGATTAAATGATGTGTCCGTGGAGTAATAACAGATCCACAGAAGTTTTTTGCAAGCAGGAAGGAGGTGAGAAATCTTGGTGGTTTCCTTCCACCTGCTGCAGCCTCCAGATAATGTAATTTTTGTAAGTTTTAATAGTTAAGTGGTGTTGACATCTCCCCTGTTGGTCCATGCCACAGCCACCAATCAGCACAGGAATTAATCCCTCTCTGGAAGCTGTAGGATGCCACAAGTGTTCTCAGGGTGCCAGATGCTAGGTGAAACTTCAACAGCTCTGGTGGATCCAGAAGTCTTCTTTGGTGTAATTCTTCTGGGGAAAAAAAAATAGAAAAAAAGAAAGAAAAAAAGCCTCAAGCTAAATAAATTTCAATTTTAATTTTTTAGCATTTAGGTTTTCTATTAATAATATTCCTGTTCTCTTTGCCATAGGAATTGGCAACAAAGTGTGGTGGAAATAAAAGAAATAGTCACAGATTTGATGGAGTCACCATCCCTGGAATTGCTGAAAAAGGTGTGGATGTGCCACTGGAGGATATGGCTAAGTGGTGAGAACAGTGGTGCTGGGTTGAAATCTGGTCTTGATGATCCTCAGGTTTTTACAGCCTTAATGATTTTATGAGTCTGTGATTCTATGACTTGATTCTGAGAAAAAGCAACGTGTGCCTCAGTTTCCACTCTGATGGACTCCAGTTTAGGAACTGAAAGGAATTTGTGGACATAACCCAGAGTGGTGGCACTTCACAGGCACTTCTGACATGCACGGCCTTGGAGTTTCTGCAGGTCATGTTCATAAATCACAGCCCCAATGCTCCAGACCATCTGTGCCCTGACCATCACAGCTCCCATTCCTGTTGCTGTAATTCCAATTATGTGTATTTTTTACCATCTCTCTTGGTTTTCAGTTACACACAATGATCTCTACCAAGATGTGCAGTTTATTTATAGCTTATAAGGGACCCAACAATTCAAGGCAGACTGCACCAAAAGAAGCAGCTTGTTATCACTTTTTATTCTCCATCCTTTTGTTTGCTGCACAATCAAACATGTTTTTGCAGCTCTTTTGAATTTTCCAGCCTGTTAACTGCCCACAATTGTATTTTCTGAGTGAGCCTTGTAACTTCTTTGTAAAAAAACTCCACTGTAACTCCTTCTACATGTACAAAGATGTTTTTTCCTTCCCCTCACAGAAAACATCCTAAATTGTGCAAAAAATGGGGGGTCAATGTAAGAGAGACACTCTGACTTGTTCTCACCTTGTTCTTCACCGGCCAAACAAGAAGTTGGTCTCATCTTCTTCCTCCTCCCATGTTCTCACCTACACCAATGCAAGCACAGAATCATATTTTGTGTTTGATTTCCAGACCTTCAGCCTTTCCCTGCCTCCCTCTATCCAGCTCTAGGAGCTAAGAGCTGCTGAGATCTCTGAATGTTTATAGAGTGTTTTTCTAACTCCGCACATTCTTAAAATCCTCATTGCCACTACAGAAACCCAGATCATCATATTTTATTTTTCTTTGACTCCACTTTCTCCATCACCTCCACTGTGCTTTCAGCAGGCTACAAACTCAACATCTCCATCAGCACTAAAATTGCACCCCATGACCAACTGTCTTGGTTTGGACAGACAGGTGTCTGCTAATAAAGGCAGGAGCCTCACCTGAAATGGAAAAATGTAAACCCCCTCCCTCTGAATTATTATAAATTTGAAATTAAGGGGCTCTCAGGCAAAGATATGGGAGCAGAAATAACAGTTCTTTATTAGGGAAGAAAATAAAAATAAAATAAACAATGCAGTAAATCAAAATAGCACTGACAGAGTCAGAACACAACCTGACACCCTGTGTGGGTCAGAGTAGTGGCAGCAGTCCAATTGGAATTGTGGCTGCAGCCCTCCTGGAGTGTCAGATGTGGTTCTGTTGGAGCAGGGATCCTGTAGAAAAGGATCCAGTGGAAGAGGCAGCTGCTCCTCTGGGAATGCAGTGGAAAGGTTGTTCTGGTGTTCCAAAATCTCAGATTGTATCCAGGTAGGAATGCTTGGCTCCTGCCCTGGGCAGAGCATCTCCCAGTGGGATGATGGAATTTGATCAGCCATGCAGGGGCACTCACTGGCCATGAACAGAAGATAATTAATAATTAATGGCCCATGAACAGAAGAGATCTCCTGGAGGGAGGATTGGTTGTGGAAGAGATAAGGAAAACTGCTCAATGAACAGAAGAGAACTGCCCCACCTCTGACAGATGGGAATAGAACACACATTGCCTTGCAATCTAGGACACCAACTCTGGGGTAAAGCAGAAAGCCCTCAAAGGAATGTGCTTCACTTTTTTGTGTGTCCTGACTCAGTGCTCTGAGGTTTTCAGCATGTCTGGAAGGCATTTCAGCCAGCACAAATGTTGTCCTGCAGTAACTCCATCAGCTTTCTCCTGGGGCTGCTGCAAGTTCTATCAGTGTCAGTGCAGCAGGGCTGGCACGGGGTGATTATGCAAATAAAATCCCAAATTACCAAACTGCAATCACAGTGCAGGTGCTATTAGCACCTGATTCATCCATCACTACCTTATTAACCACTCTGATTAGTGTGAGCTGTGAGAAAACTCTCTGATCTGTGTCTAAATGCAGCCGTCATTGTGGTGGTTCCATACTGGAACCACACAGATCAAGCAATAATTTCATAAGTGAAAGCAAAAGGCAGCGTGTCAGCTCCTGCAGCATGAGACAGGTTAGAGATACATCAGCAAATAAACAGCCTGGGGGAGCTTTGATTAGCACTGCCACGTTTGGAGACTTTCTCTGCTCCTAGATGTCATAGAATCAAAGAATTATGGAATGGTTTTGGTTGGAATGGACCTCAAAGATCATCCAATTCCACCCCTTCTCGGCAGGGACACAACTCCCACTATCCCAGGGTGCTCCAAGCCCTGTTCAACCTGGCCTTGGACACTTCCATGGATCCAGGGGCAGCCACAGCTTCTCTGGGCACCCTGTGCCAGGGCCTCCCCACCCTCACAGGGAACAATTCCTTCCCAATATCCCATCTAAACCTACTCTCTTTCAATTTGAACCCATTCCTCCTTGTCCTGTCACTGCATGCTCTTGGAAGAAGTCGCTCTCCATACATGTATAGATATATCTGCTGCAGCTGTAAGCTGGGGGACACATCCCAGAAACAAGCTGTTCTTTGTCTTGGGAATATTTATTGTTCCCAAAGTGTGATATGGTTGTCAGAGTTCTTGATCTCAGTGAATTCCAGTTCCTCTTCTGCCTTTTTGGTTCAGAGTTTCTTAAAAAAAAATATTTTTGCTTGAAGCAATCTATTGCAAATCAATCAACACAAACTAATATTTTTTTTCAATATATACATAAAAATATATAGGTAAGTACACAAATCCTCTTTATATGCTTTGCTGGGATTTTCAGCACAGTGCTGGAGAGCAGGAATGATTCCTACTGAATTCAGGTTCTGCCAAGTTTTCATTATATTTTCTGGATTAGAAATGGATGTATGTATGTCATTCTTGACCAACTCCCCTTGAATTGCAGGCACAACATTTTCAATAACTATGGAGAAACCTGTAAAAAAAACAAAAAAAAAAATTTGTTTACAGTATTTTTTAATTGTTTGTGGATCAAAAACTGTTTCAGACAACTCAGGTTGCTTCATCTCCTTTAAAATCCAGAGTATTTATTCCTTTAGGCATAGCATTCCTTTTTCCCTGCTGGACAGCTGATGTGTGTGATTTGTGTATCTGGGTTAAGTTGGTTTATCTGAGAATTTTAGAGGGAATCAAAGGGCAAAATGTGTTCTGACACTTAATTTTACAAGCACATTTGTTCTGCCAAACAATTAATTCTTTAAATTCTTCCAAATGGGAAATCATGCTTTCTGGCCCACGAGCAGGCTCGTTATTTCTGACCATAGAGTATGAAAAATAACAGCCCTTTTTTGCAGCTATCAGACCATGTGACACCTATAATTTACAGCATTTGTAAATACAAATGGAATTAATGCCAGGTGAGGTTTCCAAAGGGCCTGGGAATCAGATACATTGGAAAGGCTGCTGAGCAAGGATCACAAACCTCTTTAAGGGGCTTGCCTGGCACAGGGTCCTGAAAACTTTTCCTCACGGAGGTAGCAGAGCTGGACGCAGCAGTTTCACATGTCTGGGTAGGAGCTGGCAGGATTCACCCCTCCTTAAATTCCTGCGTTTTTACAGAGCTGTCTGAACATGTAGGAACAAGATCTAACTATAGCTGACTTGGTTCTGCTGCTCCTGCCAATCCAAACAGTCAAGGACTCGGGACATTAGCACCCTGTTATCTCTTTGTCTGTACATATTGAAATCTGCACAAAAGGGGAATTAACTGTTTCCCTCTTGCTTCCCACTTTTTTTTTTTCTTAATTTTCTTTAATTATTCTGCACTTGCAATTCATTCTTTTCAGCATCTTCAGCTTGTTTGAATTTTTGCCTTTGAGGATTATCACAGAATCAAACTGATCTCGATATTCACCCCTTCATCCCCTCTAAAAAACACTGGAAAACAGAGTTGATAACAGCAATTATCTCTCCATGGAGTTGTTCCAGAGCCATCAGAGCAACCTGCTCTAGTGGAACCTGTTTTGAGCAGGGTGTTGGGTTGGGTGGTCTCTGGAGGCTCCTTCCAACCTAAAACTTGGTGTTATGGTTCCATGAAATTCTGGTTGAGCCCTCCCAGCCAATACCAGTGTGTTTGCCAGACATCCTCATTCCCAGGACTTAAGAAATGGGGTCAAATGAATGTGGCACAGTGCCTAAATTCTAAATCCTTGTTCACCTGGAATTGTCTGTGGTCCCCTTTGTAGAAAAGTGGCACCACCCAGAATTTGGGAGAGCAGCTGACCAGCCAAAAGTCACTTGTGTGTCATGCATTACCATGCACAGCCCTCTGTCATCTCCTTTCTGAATTAACACAAGAGCTCATCACAAACAAGGAATTTTCTGTAGACCAAAGTCACCAGGAGTTCCGTGCCAAAATCAAACATATAATTAGAAAACCTTCCCATTACCTCTCTAGGCTCCTTTTTTTGTTACTATCTAAATTAAAAAATTAAGAAGAGGTAATAAGAATACACCAACCCCGAAAAATCATAGACTGTGGAAATATTAAAATAATTTCCAGTAGATTCACAGCAATATGATTAGACACATTTTAAGAGTGTTATGTCATATTAAAATGGTTTAAGAGAGAAAAATAGTTGTTATGAAGTTGATTGATTTTTATTTACAGCCTGGTGCATTCCCATCTCTGCAGGGTATTTTCCTCTTTCACAGCAGTGAGAATTCCTGACAAATGTTCCTCCCGTGCTGCTGTCATTCATCCATTCTCCTGCATCACCCAGCTGATTATTCCTTCTGGGGCTAGAATTTTACATTTGGCCTTACTGAACTTGACTTTATGATGATTTTCCCAATCCAGACAATTTTGGATTTCAGTCTTGTCCTTCTGCCTGTGCACATGGATTGCAAATGTGATCATACTGCAGAATTTCTAACTCATTAATAAAAATTGCTGAGTGGTACCTGCCCTATGGAGATTTATGCTTTTGTTCCTTAATTCATCACTGTGGTCTGATATTTCTCAGAGAATAGTTATGAATGCTTTGCTATTTTTCAGTCAAATTCCAGTACAATAAATAGCAAAATTATCTAATCTTTAATTCTCAAAATTGCTTAGGACACTATTTGGACAAATAATGTCCAGACCCTAAGTCATATCTAATATCTATGGAGGTTTTTTCCCAATCCTTCACGCCTACTGTTTTGTCAAAAAAAAAAAAAAAAAAGAATTTAAAATTCTTCAGCATAGGTTGTCTTTTAAAAAATTTAAAAGTTTTGTCTTTTATTCCTCCCTCTGTTGTCTTCTTCACACTTACAGACTGAGGATTTATTTCAAGATTATTCTGAAAACTGGAATGATGCTGTCTCACTGTATTCTTCTTTCCAAAGACTGGCACCTTGTAACTCTTTTCCCACCCCAGCCCCACCCCATGTTCCCAAAGGTCATTTCCATAACTCTGTGGGTTATTCCAGTTACCATCAATAACACATGAAGGTGAATGGTGTCAAGTCCAGATGCCTTGAAACACCTTCTCGATGCAATTTTTTTTCTCCCATTTTAGTCTAACTTATTGTTTCTTTTCAGTAATGTTAATTCTGACAAGTAAGTTTCCTTAAGCCGTTTTCCATGTTGTAATAGTCTGTATGTCTTCCTTTAATGGAAATTTCCTAAGGCATTGCCAGTTCTCCACAATTTTTCAGCTTAAAAAGTTCCCTTCTGAGTCTTAGCTTCTTCCATTTGAGCAAATGCATTTTTCTGAAGACTATCATCAATATCTTGCCCTATTTTCCTAAGGCTCATCCATGCTGATTTAGTCTCATCCAGACTCTCCTCTTTCTGCATGTTCTCAGTCTGTTTCTACCTATTCTATTAAAAATTGTAGCATCTTTTTTTCTTTGTCTAAATTTGTTTGGTTGCTTGGGTTTATTTTTTTAGCTGCCCATCAAAAATTAGGGCTTATTAATTTCCAGGCTTTTCCAGGTTCTTTACACACCCTGCTGCACTCTCCTCTCCAGAGATGTCAAAGAATTCCTTTCATTACCAATAGGTGTCACTGTGATTAATTCAGCTAATTTTCCAGAAATGGATTCAAAGCTGCATTTCACACTGAGAGTTGGAAGATGGTTTTGGCACCTGATGAAGATGTCATGGAAACATAGAAAGGTTTGGGTTGGAGGAGACTTTAAAAATCATCCAGTCCCACCTCCTGCCATGGGCAGGGACACATTCCACCAGCCCAGGTTGCTCCAAGCCCTGTCCAGCCTGGCCTTGGACACTTCCAGGGGTCCAGGGGCAGCCACAGCTTCTCTGGGCACCCTGTGGCCTTACCACCAGGTTTTTTTAAGCAAAGAGTGAATTTTTATAAAATCCTGCAGTTTTCTCAGTGTTCCAGGTGAACCATGCTCCTTTCTTCTCATTGATTTGAATGCATCTAGCTAAAATAATTTTCTTTGAGTGGGATGTCCATAATGATTCATGGTGATTGCCAAGACTTAGAAGCAAGAATACAATACACATGTACAAAATTAATAAGCCAGCACTGGTCAGCTTGTGTAAGAGCATTTGGATGAACATCCCAGTAATCCGAGTTTGTATCACACCCTGGCATGTCTTGCTCTGGCTACACATCTCGATTCCATGACCATCACTGGGATCTGCCACTGAGAAGCCAGCCCAGTTTCTGGAGAGAAGCTCCAATTAAGCAAATCCCTCAGCTGTGCAGCTTTTCCTAATAGGAGCACGCTGCTTTGAGCACATTGTTTGCAAGGATATAACCTTCCTTTGCTGACTTTGGGAGAGTCAGCAGTGCAGGAATCCACCCAAGCTGTCCAGCAGATACTTAGGAATTAAGCATGTCATGTGAGAAGGAAACAACACATTTTCTAATCTTTGCCAACCACAGGGAGATTCATCTCTCTTACATTTCTTGTCCTGAGATGATGACCATGATAAGAACTGACTTAAATCCCAGGGACCTTGTTTTTGCTTGCAAATTGGCTTAAGCTCATCCCCTAATCAGGTAATTGAACCGTTTATGTGTCTTGGCTGAATCCCAGTCTGGGTTCATCTCCTATGAAATTATTCCAGGTCATTAACCAGTCTGGTGATCCTGAACCAGTCATTATGGGAAAATACAGTGCTTGTGGCCAGAAAAGCAAAGAGGACCAAGGCAGACTTCAGATAAGAGCTTTAGACCCTTTGTCTCAGCCTTGGGACAGATCTGTCAGTTTGCTTCCCAGAAATATGTCCCAGATTCCCCTCCCCTCCTTCAGCCTGGCTTATGGAGCTGAGCACCCACTGAGCCCATCACTCTTGTCCTAGACTATGGTTTGGGGTAGATCAGGGCATGAGAGGCGCAGCACAAGTCAGTGACAAATGTCAGTCCTAACAGAGCCCTGCTGAGGTGACCAAAGTTCAGCTCTCTCAGACTTCACAACCTGCAGCCTCGAGGGGCAACTGGGACCATGGTGGCCCAGGAAATCTAAATGTGGAGACAGAAAATTTGGCTCCTTTCCCTGAAGGATCTTGGTTAACCCCTTTGTTTCTTTGTCTTTAACTGTGGGAAAATGTGCAAAATATTTCTGATTTTCTTTACAACCCCTTCCTTCCACGTGCCACCACAGGGCAGGGAGGCATCAAATATGTGCACTTTGTTGAGATGGGCTCTCCATTGGTGATGTTCCTGGAGCTGACTTTAAAATTGTCTGCCTTGTACAGAGTAAGGGAGGGCCAGAACATGGCATGAAAATATGACACATCCTCCAACCCATTCCCTTAGTCCACCAGTCCAGAATTTCCTGATTTATGGAGTGCCACAATGGTCTGTGTTTGCTTTTCCACTGCAAACTTTCGTGGTGCTTGTTGTTTTACTCTGTTGAGCTCTGGGCTGGTTCATAGAAATCCAAGGTATTTATGGAATTACCTATTACAGAGACAAGAGTCTGTAGCACTTTTAGGTGTCTTGTGTGACAGGAGATGATTCCTTCAGTCCCTGAACTGACACACCTGAAGGCATTGCTCCAGCTGCATGTATCACACCATTCTCACCACATTCAGCTTCAGCTCTTCAAGCTGCTGTTTAAAAAATCCAAATTAGGTTCTCCTTCATGAATCCAGCTCATTGCTTTTAAAGAATTAGCCAATGCCCATGGAACGATTCAGAAACACTTATCTGAACTATGAACATGAAGGGGGTTTTTTTACACTGATTTTTGCCATCAGGTCCCTTCTTTGTCAGCTCCATATGTTTTTAAGATTCATTGCATCAATACCATTAAAAAAAAGATAAATTCAGGAAGAATTTCTTCCAGAAAGGGTAGGACAGGCTGCCCAGGGAGGTGGTGGCTGCTTTCAACATCCATGGAAGTGTTTGAGAAATGAGCAGTGGCACCCAGTGATGGTTGGCCAGGTGGTGTTTGCTCAAAGGCTGGAGACTTTTTCCAACCCTTGGGATTCTCTGAATCCTGGTGGAAACTCAGGAGACCAGAAATCTGCTGTACATGTTATCTGAGTCCTGCTTCTTGGCCAGTAGCAGGTTGTTGTATCTCTGATTTTCCCCCAACAATTTCATTATTCCATTTTCATGGGAAATTCTGTGGGGATGAGATTAGTGCATCATCACATGCAACGGCCTCACTCCTCCTCTTCCCCCAGTATGAGCATGAAGAGTGGCCTTGCTGGGATGACAAAAAAGTCTGGGGAATTTTCTGTGGCAGTGACAACAGCCTAGGAAAGAACCTGGGAGCGGAGCAGGCAGGTGGTCACACACCTGCATCCTCTGCTGAGTATTTACCACCCAAACTCTCACCAGAGTATCCAGGTGCATTCTCCTCCAGCAGAGACAGAGCTGATGTCACAGAATCATACAATCATAGAAAAGTTTGGTGTGGAAGGATCTTAAAGACCATCTCATTCCACACCCCTGCCATGGGCAGGGAAGCTTTCCACTAGACCAGGTTGCTCCAAACCCAACCTGGCCTTGAACAATTCCAAGGATGGATCATCCACAACTTCTGTCATTTATCTCTGTCTTTGGTATCCTCACCAGCCCTTTTGCTCTCCTTTAATGCATTTCTTGGCAATTTTGGCTGAATTTTGCTTTAACAGCTAACCTGCAGCCAAAAGAATATCCAACCTTAGATAATCATAATTTGGCAGCTGTGCCACAGTCATCACTGTCAAAATGTGTCCACTCTGCAGGAAAATCCAGAATTTCTCACCAGTACAGTGCTGCACCCAAGTGCTTCATAAAATAAGAAGTGATCAGAGGTGGGCCACTGTTCTACAAAGAGATTTTCATATATTGTTGTGCTGAAAATACACAACTGGGTGTTAGAGCTCTCCTAAACAAATTATTTCCCTAGGATTCAACAAGCTAATAATTCATGCTAATTTTGCTCATGTTCACACTCTCTCCTGACCCCTCAGCACTCTGCTAATGTAACCCCAATACCTGGAATTATCTGGAATGAGGAAGCATTCCTGGATGGTGAGGACCTGAATTCTGGTCTGTCTTGGCTCTAGGAACTGGCTGTTATATTCTCCATAAACAAATAGAACTTAAGGCAAACATTTGCTCCTCACACTTTCTCCAGCAAACACGGCTTCAAACATCAGGAGGGAAAAACAAACTCCATGACCAGCCTCTCAGCTTTCCATAACATCTGTGTTCATTTTTCATGTTTTATTTTCCCTCATCCTGGAAGCAAAGCAAAGCAAAGCAGGAGAAAGCATTAGCATCTAACCACAGTAATTTCCTGAATTCCAGAGAAGTGCTGTCAAAACCAAGGATTCACTCGCTGCTGGGACATCTGTATCAGATTATTGCACTTCCATCTTCACTCCTGCATTGTGGAAATCAGCTGCTGCTCCAATCCAGAAGCTGGGAAA
The DNA here is from genome assembly GCF_014805655.1 of Passer montanus. NCBI lineage: Eukaryota > Metazoa > Chordata > Aves > Passeriformes > Passeridae > Passer > Passer montanus. The sequence goes on along the minus strand of NW_024357502.1, from coordinate 3,135,872 downwards.
AAAATGTGTCGAGTTCCTACTGTTTTTCAGCGTATTCTTACTGATTTCCCTCTGCCTCACTTCCCAGATTTCTGCCTCTAATCTGTACCATTTTCTCCCACTGGCTGTCAAGCTGCTGATAACACACACTTTTCTAGAAATGTATTTTAATTCTTTTCCTCTCTGCATATTTTTATTCTAGTCCCTACCAAAAATAATGGTGATATTTTTAATGATGACTGATTCTTTGACCTGATTCAGCACTTTACGTAGCTGATGCAAGCAGATAATTCATTGTCTTCTCCAAAGCATTTTCCATGAGTCTTTGGGGTCACATCTTTTGTCTGATTGACTCATTAGATCTCAAGATCTCTGATCACCAAGATCAGGGTTCATTTCAATAGGTCCTTCTGGCATTTTGCTCCTGATCTACATGTCAGGCCTGGATTTCTCTTGAGAAACCCTATGGATTAATCACCAGAAGAAATCATGACCCTACCAAATGTCCTGAAATTATTTTTAAGGTCCCTTCCAACCCAAACCTCTACAACTTCCAAGAAAATGCTTGAAAAGGAAAAAGAGGGAGGTACATGGGACACCCCAAGGCAAAAATGGTCTCTGTTAAATGGTGGCTCTTTGCACTTTGGTGTTGTCAATATATCCTCAGAAATTTATTTCCAACTCCCTCCTTCCACATTCAATGTATAATTTGAAAGGCACTCTCAGTAAATGAGGTTACTTCCTCACCAGTGGGAGATCTGGTCCCACTTTTGGGGTTTGGATCTACCTGGTAAGTCAGAAAATAAGGTGTCTGCTACAATTGCTGTGTGGTTGCTTGAAAAGTTTCAGCTTTGTGTCTAAAAGTTCACCCAACAGTGCTGCCCAAGGCCCCTTGGAACAGCAAAAAAGAGGAGGAGGTGACCATCTCCCCTCCTCAGCAGCCATTGGTAAGGCTGTTGTACTCCCATGGGATTTGGGAACCACATGGACAATTCCCAAACCCCACCAAAGCTCATTTCCAGAAACAGGACTTGTACCAAAACGCAAAACCACCAGTGAAGAAATTTGGAAGCTGCAGCTCCATAGCCTTTCCCACCTGGAGATCCATCCTTACAGTGGCAAGTCTGACTCAAGGCATCTCATTCAAGCTTTGCAAGCCTTGCTACATCCTTGGATGGGCATTCACCTGGAAAATACATGTGCATACAGCCCCTGGCTCCCAAAGCAGCTGCTCTTCCAAGCTCTGGAGCTCCAGGCACGTTTTTCTCTCTCCACTGCCCGTTCTTCTCTGGCCAGCAGCAAGCCCTGCCCTGGAAGGCCAAGTTCATGGGCTGCAAGGACAGAGCAGCCCAGGATCACTTGGGAACAGCTAATAAGAAACTGATGCTGCCATCCAAATACCAGAGCCATTGCAATAAGGTCATTCCTTCAGCAAAATGTCTCGTAATGGGCCTTCTCTGACCCGTTCACCTCCAGAGCAGAGAGCTCTCAGTAATGTGGTTTTGCTTTTACTGGCCAGTGCCTTTGCTTTTTCTGTTGTGCCCTTCTGGCTTCTAAAGCTGAAATGCAGCCCTGCATTACAGGAGAGCCAGGGGAAAGAGAACAAGGCAATCCCACATGTGCCCTGCTAAAAACAAACATCTGGCTAATGCCTTCACATGGCCATTGCTGTGCCTGTTGCTAAATTCATTATTCTTTTAGCTCTGTGGGTTGCAGCAGATTCAATATTCGGACCAGCAGCTAGAGACATTATTCAAATACAGCTCAAATCTGGATATTTACTCAGGGGCAATCTCTTTGTTGGAAGTAATATTCCCAGACTAAGCAACATTAACATCATTCAAGGGGACATTTCTTGTTGGATTAATAGGGAGATTTGCAGAACATGAGGGTTCAAGTGGAAAAAAACCCAGAAATGCATTTCTGACTTCCATGGGGACATCAGGGGAGGCTGAGCTGATCAACAAGGTGCTGAAACAGGGATGAGAAAATGTTCTCCTGCTGCTTTCAGTGCTGCCATAGGATTCCACTTTGTAATGGATTCCATTTGATAAGAAGAAAAAAATGCCAGGCATTACGGAAGAGATGTAACTCTGTCAACCCCTCATTTCCCATGTCATAGAGCCAAAGAGGCCCTGAAAATTCTGATGCAGAGAGATGGCTGAGCTCAGTCCAAACTTTGCTTTGAAAAGGAAACAGAGAAACCACCACCAGGAAGCAGGAGGCACACAAAGCTGGTGAGTGAAGACATCAGTGCAAGAGAAATTGTCTTGCAGGTGAAGTTTTCACGGGGAACCACCCTCGTGGCATGGCTGTACCTCCACCATGTGTCCTTGCCCTCAGGTCATCAGCTTCAAGCACACATTTTATTGACTTTATTGTCCCAAGGTGGACATGAGATGAGGAGCCCAGTCAGGGGGTGAATTCATTAATGCCACAGAAAATAAATGAGTCTGAAATTTATTTCTCATCCTTTAGTGCTTTAGGTGGCTAAAACACACTTAAAACAACCCTCACACACATTGAACCCAGATCTTTTTAGTCTGTCATGAGGTAGCTCCTAAAGTAACTCTGGTTAATTCCAACTGAAGGCAAAATTGAGGAGCACCACCTTTTAGTTTGCAGTCTAATTTTAGTCTGAGCCTGTGCCTCTCATTTTTGTGCCATGTTTTAATATTTGCTATTACTTACTTGTGTTAAATTGAAGTGTGGAAGCCTGCAAGCTCCCTGTGCTCCCTTAAGAAAGCAAACAAGCTCCTGGGAAAAACTACAATGTAACTTGAACTTATGGAAATAGTACATATTTATTTATCTTCATGCGTCATAAAAAGAGAATTGCAAAAATGCTGAAGTCTGTTGGGTTTTATCAGAATCAAGATCATTACCTTGTTTCTAAAACACCCTCCTGGCCTAAACCAAAACTACTGGTCACCTTTTTGCCCCACCTCTGCCAACAGAGCAACCCCTTGGCCACCCAGCATCACCCTGATGCCCTGCAAGTGTCCCCTGCTCCTGACTGCCAAAGGCAAGTCCTCAAGCCAAACACTCAGGATTGCAAATCCTCCTCTCCTCCCAACATCTCCATTTCTCTACCCAACTCCCTGTCCACCAAAAGATCAGCTGTTGGGACAATCAATTACATTTTCAAGTTTTCTGGTTATCTTATGACTGACAGGATGGAACCATGTCATGATAACTTTGTGAGTCATACAAGAAGAATATGTAAAGCTGTTAGAGAGTGTCCAAAAAAGGGCTGATGGTGGAATCCTAGATACTGAAAACTCTAAACTTTCTGTGCTGAAAAGCACAGAGCCACAAGAAAAAACTGCATTTAACCTGAGGCTGTGGAGAAGGCTTCCAAAATCGATTAATAGCACTAAGATTATGAGTGTGTAGTTGGTTAGAAGTGTGAAATATCACAAGTTAGAAAACTTGGAGTTTAGAGTTTTGGAATATAGAAGTAAATATGAAGCAAGATAGAAGTTTTAGGGCAGAGGCAAGTTGCTCTTCTTTACCTTCTTCTTCCTTCTTCTTCACCTTTTTCTTCCTTCTTCTTCACAGATTTGGGTGATGTTTTGTAATTGGGCAGAAAAGTCCTCATTGCGGGCACTTTGGGATCAATTATTGGGTTAAAAGGGAAAATAATCTAGGTGCCATGTCTTAATTGGATAGTTTAGTCTTAAAAGACCTTGTAACAAGAAATAGCCATTTTTATGCCTTCTGATGAAAAGCTGCCAAACTCATGGTTGTGAGACTATTTCACTAATAAAAATAATAAACACCTGAGTCCAAACATAAACTGCCATCTCAAGTACCTTCAATCCCAGCCTCAAGAAACCAACAGGCTGTGAAGATGGTGAAGGGTCTGGAGGGGCCATATGAGGAGTGGCTGAGGTTCCTTGCTTGGTTCAGCCTGGAAAACAGGAGACTGAGGGGAGTCTCATCGGGGTCTGCAGCTCCTCCCCGGGGGCAGCTCTGATCTCTGCTCTCTATGTCAGTGCCAGGATCCAAGGGAACAGCTGGAGCTGTCCCAGGGAAGGATTAGGTTGGATTTTAGAAAAAGATTCTTTCCCCAGAGGGTGCTGAGCATTACCCAAGCTCCCCAGGGAACGGGCACAGCCCCGAGGCTGCCAGAGCTCCAGGAGAGTTTGGACACCGCTCCAGGGATACCCAGGGTGGGATTGCTGGGGTGTGTGTGCAAGGACAGGGGTTGAACTGAATAATCCTTGTGTGTCCCTTCCAGCTCAGGATATTCTCTGATTCTACAAAGTCCTACTTTGGTGTTCTTTACCAGAAAATTTGGGCTTTTATTTATGAGCCAAAGAATCAACCGTGAGAGGCAGGCCGTGACAAATCAGAGGGGCTTTGGTTCAGGGCTCATTCCATACCTGCTATTTGAAGCAGCTGATGGCCTGGATTTCTAGCTGGTAGGAAAATATACAGCAATGGCAAATAAACACTGACATTTTGGTGAAGTGAAATTTCGCAAAGAAATAAAACTGCCAACAGAAATATTTTTGTGCGATAACAGAGCAATTCTTTGTTGCAATTTTGACCTTTTGTAGCATTTTTATTTATATATTTGGTTCTGCTGTGATTTATCTCTTATGCTGTTATTTATTTCATTCTATACATCAGCAACTGCTTTTTTTACACCGTCATTAGCCATTTTTCTGCTAATTGCTAATTCTTCCAGTAATTCTGAAGTAATTTGCCTTATGTTTTGCTCATTTTTCCCTGGAAAAAATAAAAGTGTTTTTCAATGTGGATCTAAAATGCTCTGCCTGGTGTTGGAGTGTTTTATTATATGGCTTTTAACAGAGCAAAAGAAAAAAAATAAAAAAAAGAACATCCCTGAGGAATGCTTCATTTTGAACACATCAACATTCCCACTGAAATAACAAACATGTCCCACCAGTGCTATAAACCACACTTATCTGCTTGTTCTATCCACCCATCCCACCTGCCATGGCCTCCCAGACAGCAGCATGGCCCTCAGAGCTCTTCCCCTTCCACACAACAGCTCCAGCCTCTCTCCTTGGCTCCTGCCCACTGGATCAGGCTGGGGCTGAGCCGTGGGGTGGAGGCCTGCACCTCCTGAATGCCCACATTCCCTGTGTCCATAGGCACTCCTGGCTGATGGTCTGGAATCGCAGAATCACAGAGTGATCAGGTTGGAAGAGACCTCCAAGATCACTGAGTCCAACCCAGCCCCAACACCTCAACTCAACCCTGGCACCCAGTGCCACATCCAGGCTTTGTTAAACACTTCCCCCTCCCTTTTTTCCCTTTTTTTTTTTTTTTTTTTTTTTTTTTTTTTTTTTTTTTTGGGTTTGGAGGGGCTCCAATTTGCCTCAGCTTCCCTCCTCCACTTACCGTGTCATCTCTTGTGTCCAGGAAGCCAAAATAATTTCTGATTCTCAGAGAGTTCACTGTAAATCACAGCAGGGACCTGCCACAGCACCTTCCCTGCACTAACAGCACGGTCAGAAAGGAGTTCATGTGTTTGGTAATCCTTCCCTCTCCAGCCTCCTCTGGATGGGCTCCAACATCTCAAAGTCATTCCCAAACTGAGGGCCAGAACTGGACACAGCACTTGAGATGTGGCCTCACCAGTGCCAAGTATGGGGAGAGAATGACCTCCCTGCTCCTGCTGGCCATACTATTCCTGATACAGGAAGATGCTTTACCACCTCTCCAATTTGCCTCAGCCTCCCTCCTCCACTTACCGTGTCAGCTCTTGTGTCCAGGAAGCCAAAATAATTTCTGACTCTCAGAGAGTTCACTGTAAATCACAGCAGGGACCTGCCACAGCACCTTCCCTGCACTAACAGCACGGTCAGAAAGGAGTTCATGTGTTTGGTAATCCTTGTCCCAAGGCAGGGCAGTGACACCTGCACTGCTGTGTCCAGCTCTGGGTTCCTCTGCACAGGAAAGATTTGGACATGGTGGAGGGGGTCCAAAGGAGGACACAGAGATGTTCCAAGGGCTGGAGCACCCCTGGTATGGAAACCGCCTGAGAAATTTGGGATTGTTCAGCCTGGAGAGGCTTAGGACCCCTTCCAAGGGGCTCCAGGAGAGCTGGAGAGGGACTGGGGACAAGGGATGGAGGGACAGGACACAGGGAATGGCTCCCACTGCCAGAGGGCAGGGATGGATGGGATATTGGAAAGGAATTCTTCCATGTGAGGGTGAGGATGCCCTGGCACAGGGTGCCCAGAGAAGGCCTGGATCCCTGGAAGTGCCCAAGGCCAGGTTGGACAGGGCTTGGAGCCACCTGGGACAGTGGAAGGTGTCCCTGCCCATGGCAGGGGGTTGGAAAGAGAAAGTCTGATCCCCTTCCAACCCAAACCATTCTGTTATTATTTTTCCTTTTTTTTTTTTTTTCTATTCAGTTGCTCCAAAATTAAATTAAAAACCTGTAAGAGGAAGGTAATAAATTGCTCACTGCATCAGCTGGCAAGGAGCAAAGTTTAGACTAGACCAGAAACCTTCCAGCACAGAGGACAGGGAACCCACAGAAGGAGGAGAAAGCCACCATGAAGGGAGGTTTGGAAAAGAGAAATCCATCTTCAGGAAAGGGGCTTGGACCAGATCTCCACTGTGTATTCTGGGATCACAGCACTTGAGTAGGGGAGCAGACAGTTAAAAACCAAACCATACCACAATCACATGAAAAGGAGAAAACTGGGAAAAAATAGTAAATGTAGTAAGATGTGATAGTGGCTGGAATGGGTTGTGGGAGCAGGAAGGCAAAGGGAAAAGGAATTGTAATCCATATCCAAGCAGGTTTAGGTGGATATCATTAGAGAATGCTCAGAGTTTCTTCTCCCCCACCTTTATTATTCAGTTAACAAAAGCTATTTTCTTCTCCTTCCTGCCTCATTTATTAAGCCATAAACATTCACAGCATAGCCTGATTTTTCCTAGACTTAAATAAAATTGCAAGAATACAAAAATACCAACAAAATATGCATTCATCACAAAAACTTCACTTGCATCAACAAAATTAATTCATTCCAACAATGTCAAAATAACTTCTTAGAATCATTTAGGTTGAAAAAAATAACATCACAACACCAACAAAGGTGGAAAATTTACACACATACCCCACCCCCACTCACAATTAAAATCAAAATTCCCCACATTTCTAATGCTCTGGAGCAATTTCCCAGTCCAGGTTTTGCCCATTTCACCTCCCAGTTATTGTCCTGATCTCCAATTTCTCCAGAGCCCCCATGTTTGGAAACAAAAGGTGCAGCAGAACAGGTTTGAACCATCCCTTGCAATCACTTTTAGCTCATTTTTAATGTGCCTGAAGACCTGTGAGCAGCACAGGAGCCAGCAGAGCTGGACAGGACCTCAGAGGGACCAGCACTGAAGACTGATCCTGGCTTTCCTGAGGATTTTTGGATGCCCAAGGCAAGACAAGCCTACTTTTACAAACACTTAAATATTATTAGTTTGCCTTAAATATTATGAATATTCTGAATCTGCATTGGCTGTGAGCTGGATCCATTTGTCCCAGCTCTGGATCCAGGAGATGCTGTGGGCAGATGCACCTTGGATAATCTTCCTTTGCAGAGCAAGGCTACAGTCACAGAATCATGATTGGGGTTGGAAAGGACCTTAAAGATCATTTATTTCCAATCCCCTGCCATGGGCAGGGACACCTTCCACCCACAGTACCACTCTCCTTGGTACAAACCCCAAAGTGTTTGCAAATGTTGATCAAAATCCTTTAAGCTCTGGTGCTTTGAATGAAAAAATTGCCTTTTCTTTCCAATATTTGGGCATAACATGTAATTACAGCGTGACAAACTCTGTTCATCAAGTGTGTGTGTGTCTTTTTTTTTAACTAAAGAGCCCTGTTCACATCACCATTCATAGTTCTTACATTGGGCCAACTCTTCAAACTACTACTGAAAGCCACTGATCTGACCTATTTTTATGTTTTATTTTCCTTCTGGTTGAATGTCTGTGTTTCAAATATGTTGCTATTATCATCCACTATCATTGTGGTATACTAAAATTGCTATTATTACTGTCGTTATGTTTTCTTATTATTAAAAAAGTGAACAAGATGCCCAGCACGTAAATATTTAATGATCTAATCTCTCTCAAACTACCTAAATCCCAGGATAACCTCTGCCCCAAAAGGGTAAAAAAAGAGGGAGGAAAGGGATAAAAGGCATCAAGAGGGAAGATCCCAGGTGCTCACACACCTCTGTGTGTGTTTACTTCCAATTCCTCCACGCAGACCTACCCCAACATTTTATTTGGGTTTAAATGCATCAGCACAAACTTGTTCTTCATTAGTTTAAATTAACCATAATGGGCCTGATTTGGAGAGAAACATGAAAAGCAAGAGGATGGCAGTGAGCTCTGATGTGCTTTAGCTGAGCTGCAGTGACAGCACAGGATGTGAGCCCTCCCTGCCTGGTGGGGAGGGAAAAGGCATCAGAGCAGCCTCGAGGGTTTTCTGTGTGGTTGGGGCAGAAGTGGCAGCCCCCAGGCTCAGACCCCCACCAAAAATTGCCCCTTCCTCTCTCCCATCCCCAATCCTTGCACCCCATTCAAACCCTGCAGTCCGTGCCAGCTCCAGCCTCTCAGCAACAGGGACAAGTTGTGTTTGGAGATATCAGGAGAGGAGGAGAGCTCACCCAGGGAGGGCAGGTGAGGATCCTTCTGCTTGTTTTTTGCCAGGATTAAATGTGTGAGATGGTATTTCTTGTTCAGACTCAGATGTTTATTAGTTATTATCTATGTTACAGTCTCACAAATTTTGAATTCTGCAGCACTTTGTAACAAACTGAAAAATGGAGCCTTCTCTCTCTCTCTCCAAGGTCTTTTAAGGCTAAACTATCCAATTAAGAAATGACACCTAAATTATTTTTACTTTTAACCCAATAACCACCCGTAGCCCACAATGTGAACTTTTTTATCCAATTACACAATATCACCCAAACCCATGGAGAAAAAGGGGAAGAAGAAGGTGAAGAAGAAAGACCAGCCTCTTCCCTAAAACCTCCATCTTCCTGTATATATATTACTATATTCTAAAACCTTAAATTCTAAGTTTTCCACCCTGTGATATCACACACTTCTATCCAAACTCCACACCCACAATCCCAGTTCCATCATTCCATTTTGGAAGCCTTCTCCACGGCCTCAGGTCAATGCAGTGTTCTCCTGGGGGTCAGTGCCTGTCAGCACAGAAATTCTGAAATTCTCAACAATCAGGGTCCCAACAGGCAGGCTCAGGGAAGACACAAAATCTTTATCCCAATGAACATCTCTTTTCTTCCTACGTGGTTAAAATCCTGCTGTACATGAGAAGCTTCAGTCAATCCCTCACTTTGGAGAGAGGCTCATGTTTTCTTTATCTCTGGGTGTCACTGGATAGATTAGATGAGATAAATATATCTCCACAGCAATCTGTGTTGCTGCAAAGATAGGGCTATGAAATTCCATGGATGAGATCTTCCCATGCTGAGTTTAGCATCAGAGTAAGAAACAATCCTTCATTTTGGTGGCTGACATGTTTTCATCAAAACATAAGGAAAATTAATTTGACCTCAAGTGTTGGGTGTTTGGGCTTTTTATTTTTTAATTCACATTTTAAAAACTGTTAAGTGTTTGTTGGGTGGGTTATTTTAAGCAAAACCATCCTTATGAACATTTTTTCTTGTGCAGTATTTGTTTCTATTTTCCTGTATTTTCAAGTTTTCTTCTTCTTAGCAGGGCCAAAATCCCAGCTCAAGGAAGTTGGGTGAAATCTTAAGGAAGAAAAAAAGTGCATGAAAGAAATGAGGAAAATCAAAAATGTGTCATTTCCTGCAATGATTATCAAGGGAAATAAAGGAATAAAGAAGGTATAATATCCACTCTCATACCCAGTGAATCTCCAGATCTCCCATGCTCTGACAGCACCAGTTAAATCATCCCACTGTCCACTTGGCCTGCCCTTTAAACCAACTATTTTTTAAGAAAAAAAAAGTTGAAAAATGATGGATAAACACACTCCAAGGAAATATTTCCTGTGTACAGTAGAAAGAAGCTGAGGGAGAGCCCCTGTTCACCAGCAGGGTCAGTCCCCATCCCAATGTATGGAGGCAGGTCACTGGGAGGAAACCAGTGTAAACAGGATCTGCTTTTATCAGTGGGAAAAAAAAAAAAAAACAGTGCTGTTTAAATTAGCCAGAAATATGTTCCTATATGTTGTATGTTATAGTCAGAAGCTGCTGAGTCCAAGCTTTACTGCAGGGTTCAGTCATGGCAGGGAGCTGAATGCAAGACCCTGACTGTCCCTTCTGCTTTGGGAAGGAGCTCATGAGGGGATGCTTGCACCCCGAGGAGGATTCCTGAAATGGGGGGGTCAGGATTGGGAGAACAGGGTTTGGAGGGATGTTGGATGCAGGACCACAAAGTAAAACTGGCAAGGCATCCTTCTGGTGGGATGCTGGGGGTGAACTGTCAGACTGGCAGGGCATTCTGGTGAGGTGCTGGGGCTGGGGATGAACAGTCAGACTGGCAGGGAATTCTCCTGGTGGGGTGCTGGGGCTGGGGGAAACAGAATAGCTGTGCACAGCATCCTCCTGGTGGGATATTGAGGGTGGCAGGGACATGCCAGCCATATAGGACGTCCTTGTGGTGAGACGCTGGGAGAGGGGCACGTCAGCCTGGCAGGGCATCCTGCTGCCGGGATGTGGGAGCTAAGGGAGGGCAGGCCAGCCTGGCAGGGCATCCTCCTGCCGGGATGCGGTCCCGGGGGTGCCGCAGGGCGGTCTCCAGTGGGTGTCCAGTGGGATGGGCGGTGCTGTCCCGGTGCTGTCCCCGCGCTGTCCCCGCGCCCGCCGGGCACTCCCTGCGCTCTGCTGCCCTCCGGCGGTGACGGGCGGGAGCGCCGCACCCCGGGACTGCGCCCCGGGACTGAGTGATGCTGCTGGGGCTGGACCCCAGTTCTGAGTGATGCTGCTGCTGCACCTCAATTCTGAGTGATCCTGATGGGACTGTATCCCAGCTCTGAGTGCTCCTCCTGGGGGTTAAACCCCACTGCTGAGTGTTCCTCCTGGGGCTAAACTCCAGTTCTGAGTGACCCCTCCTGGGGCTGCACCCCAGTGCTGAGTAACCCCTCCTGGGGGTTAAATCCCAGTTCTGAGTGCTCCTCCTGGAGCCGCACCCCAGTTCTAAGTGAGCTCCCTGGAGCTGCACCCCACTGCTGAGTGCTCCTCCTGGGGCTAAACCCCAGTTCTGAGTGCTCCTCCTAGGGCTAAACCCCAGTTTTGAGTGATTCTGCTGGGGCTGCACCCCGGTATTGAGTGATCCCCCTGGGGGCTGCACCCCACTGCTGAGTGCTCCTCCTGGGCGACGCACCCCAGTGCTGCAAGACCCTCCTGGGGGCTGCCTCCTCCCAGAGCGTGCCTAGACCCCCTCCATCATCATCTCGCCTGAACCCCTTCCATCATGATCTCGCCTGGACCCCGTCCATCATCATTTCGCCTGGACCCCCTCCATCATCATCTCTCCTGGACCCCCTCCATCATCTCTCCTCTCCCCTCCTTTTCTGCTGCCGGTTTCACTCTGCCTCGGGCTCTCCTCGTCCTGCAAAGCTGCCTCCTCCTCCTCCTCCCCGGCAGCCGCCGGGCGCTGCCGGCCGTGCCCAGCGCAGCCCCCGGAGCATGCGAGGGCGGCGGGGGGGCTCTGACGGCGCTGCCCCCCCGGGGCTGAGCCGCGGGGACAGCGGGGACAGCGGGGACGGGGGGCAGCGCGGGCGGACGGCGTGAAGCGGGCGGGGGGCAGCGCGTCCTGCGCTCCCTCCCTCTCTCTCTCTCTCGCTCCATCCCTCTCTCCCCCTCCATCCCTCCACCCCGGCCGGGGGAGCGAGGTGCGGAGCGCGTCTTGGCGGGGGCTGCCAGCCGGGGATCATGCTGGGGGAGCTGCGCCTCGGCACCGCTTTCTCCTCGCCCTCCATGGAGCCCGGACTTTTTCTACAATGACTTTCCCCGAGCTGAGCAATGGCAGCTTGAGTGGGAACCGGACGGGACAAGGCAGCCAGAGCGCTGCTAACCGGTCCTGGGGGCTGCAAGGGGAGGAGACCCCCGAGGGCAACGGCACCACGCTGACTTTCGCCTTGGACGTGCAGGCGGTGGGAGTGGGGGTGTTCCTGGCCGTCTTCATCCTCTCGGCCATCGTGGGGAACATCCTGGTGATCCTCTCGGTGGCTTGCAACCGGCACCTGCAGACGGTCACCAACTACTTCATCGTCAACCTGGCCATCGCCGACCTGCTGCTCAGCACCACCGTGCTGCCCTTCTCGGCCACCCTGGAGGTGTTGGGCTTCTGGGTGTTCGGGCGCATCTTCTGCAACATCTGGGCAGCGGTGGACGTGCTCTGCTGCTCTGCCTCCATCATGAGCCTGTGCATCATCTCCGTGGACAGGTACATCGGCGTCAAGTACTCCCTCAAGTACCCCACCATCATGACCGAGAGGAAGGCGGGGGTGATCCTGGTGGTGGTCTGGCTCTCCTCCATGGTCATCTCCATCGGGCCGCTGCTGGGCTGGAAGGAGCCGCCGCCGCCGGACGAGAGCATCTGCAGCATCACGGAGGAGCCGGGCTATGCCCTGTTCTCCTCCCTCTTCTCCTTCTACCTGCCCCTCATGGTCATCCTGGTGATGTACTTCAGGATTTACGTGGTGGCCAGGCGGACCACCCGGAGCCTGGAGGCAGGGGTCAAGAAGGAGAGGAACAAGTCCATGGAGGTGGTGCTGCGCATCCACTGCCGCAGCGTGCTGGAGGAGCCTCTCTCCAGCACCCGGAGCAAGGGGCACAACTTCAGGAGCTCCCTCTCCGTGCGCCTCCTCAAGTTCTCCCGGGAGAAAAAAGCAGCCAAGACTCTCGCCATCGTCGTGGGTGTTTTCATCCTCTGCTGGTTCCCCTTCTTCTTCATCCTGCCTTTTGGTAAGTGACCCCATCCCAGCTCTGCTGCCTGGGGCTGAACCCCTGGGGACCTGCTCCCTGGGACAAACTTTTCAGGACACAACTCATGCATAGAAATGAGGGATAGGTGACTGATAGGTGAATAAACCAGTGATGAATTAATTCAATTAATTAACACTTATTCAATATTTATTCAGCAAAGTCATATAATCAAAGTAGATAGCAAATGAATAAAACAGCAGCATAATAATTGCTTTAATTAATTCATTCTGCGTTCAGCATTTTAACTAACAAAGTTCAGGCTAAGGAGGAAGCAGCTCTGTTTCAAACAGGCTGTTTCTATGGCACAGTGGTCTCCAACAACTGTTTTGCTATCTCCGTGTTCTCCCATTTTGGGAACTGCACCTGGATATGCCCCTGTGGGTCCAGGACTCCCACCTCTGTCGGAGATGAGTGAGGTTTTATCCCTACAAGGAGTGTGTCAGAGCCTGAAGCACAAATCTCGATTTCCCGGGTTGCTGTTGTTGTGCAGGGACCTGGAGCAGGACCGGGTGTGATCCATAAGGGTGCTGGGTGAGGATCCCATGTGGTTTTCCAGGACTGATCCATCACCCCCAGGCGCTGTGGCCCTGCTGTAGTGCCCGTGTGCTCACTTAGGGCTGTCTCTCGTGTTGTGCTGTAAAGTTTTGGCAAGTTGGTTGTGGAAAGGATGCTCCCCCCTGCGTGCAGGGGAGGCTGAGCAGGCACAGAGCCCACCAGGGACGTGTGTGAAAGTCCCTTTCCAGCACCAGGGACCCAGGATGGGCAGGGAAGCCAGTGCTCCTCATCCTGACAGCAGGCACCCAGCTCAGGGGACCTGATTAACCCTCTGGAATGCTGCAGCTAAACTTGGAGCTGGGAAAAACGAGATTAAAATAATTCCTGAGTGTCAGCAGCAGCCTTTGCACGGAGCTCAGCAAAGCAGAGAGGTCTGTCATTCCATCTGCCAGCTGGGACCCACGTGTCCCACAGCCCGTGGGGGACTTGTGTCCCACCAGCCCTGCAGCCACAGGAGCATTCATCCCAGCTGGGGCTGCACTTTTTCTCAGGGTTTTTCAAGTCCTCTTGCTCGGGGCTGCCTCTCAAGCCAGTGGGAACAGCATCGTGTCTGCAGGACAGATTTTGACCTGCTGAGGTTTTGGAGCTCCCTCCAGCTCTGGGGCTGTTTCCCTGGGCTGTGTCCCCAGGCACAGCTGGAGCCCAGGGCTGTGGGACACCTTCCAGTGGGATAATCCATGGTGCCTGGAGAGCTGAGGTGTCCCTGGAGTGGTGAACCAGGGCTGTGCCTGTCTGCTCTCATTCTGCTGTCTGGTGCCTCTTTGCTCCAGTGTCTCCTGTGGGTGAGGGGGGTTTGGCTGGGGGTTTGGCACAGCTCTCCACGGGGTGAAATCATTGCTGTGAGGAATTTTCACCCTGTGGGAGCGTTGCAGTTGATGGTATAACTCAGGCAGGGAGCAGTAAGGCTGCACTGAACTCCTCTCTCTGCAACACCAGGGATGAATTATCCCATTTGACCATGCCTCAGTTTCCCTTTCAGTGCTCAGGTGAATTGGGGGGAATGGAGGGGAGGTGGTGTAACCTGGAAATAAACAGTTTGGGAATTGTGGGGCTCAGGAAGATGCCAGTACTGGAAGGCTGAGCCCTCTGAGCAGCCCCGTTGTGATGTTCCCTTCCTTGGCCAACCAGGGCAGGAACCAGCTCCAAGACTCATTTGCACCTTTACACCTTAAAAACCATGAAATCACTGAATGATTTGGGATGGAAGGGACTTTAAAGATCATCTGGATCTAACCACCTGACAACCTTCCAGCTAGTGAAGCTGGAAATCGGGATCCTGTTTCTCTGAGTAACTCCCAGCACTCTGAAATAGAGAAGGAACCTCGGGAAAATACTTTTCAGTAGAAAAAAAAAAATTATTTTGTTTCACCATATCTGTTCTGCCTTGAGACCCTTTCTCTGAGTAACTCCCAGCACTCTGAAATAGAGAAGGAACCTCGGGAAAATACTTTTCACTGGAAAAAAAATTATTTTGTTTTACCATATCTGTTCTGCCTGGAGACCCGTGTGCCAGCTTCTCTGCTGATGTAAATCAGACAAGTCAAAGAAGGCACACTGATTTCCACAGCTAAAAATCCAAACTTCATTCCTTAGGTGCCTCCCACAAACCCATTTGCTTCATCCGAGCACACAACTGGCCAAGTCCTTTATAAACACAGCTTTGATCTTTACTTCCTGCCATATTATATGTATAATATAAACACGGCAAAAGTTCATTTATTTTATGACTATAAAATATGCTGCCTCTGATTTCCCGTCCCTCCCCTTTATTAATGGCAATTTCCTATTCAAATCTGAGAATCGTTCAATGCTGTCAAGAAGGGAACAGAAACTTCTAATCTTGGATTTTGCAGCTCAGGAGACAGGTCTGAAACTTGCAGAAAACGGTAAATTTTACTGTAAATCCACAAGCTGAAACATGCTGTGACCAACTCTAAAAAAGAAGGTTATAAGTGGTAAAGTAGAATGGGTTTTATTTCTTTCATAAAACAAAATTAGGTGAAAGAATTCAGGACCAACAGAAAATTATATTGATACACTTTAAATGAAAGTAAAACTCCCGAGAAAAACAAAATAACTTTCCATTGAAGAGCAGTGTATTGTTTCAACTTAAGAGTAAATTGTAATTTATTAAAATTCAGAGACATTTCAAATTGAGCCTTCAAATTGCATCAAAGTGAAATGAACAAGTGATCTATTTTCTTCTGAAAATATCCAAATGTTTTGACTTCTTTTTTTTCTCTCTTTGACATGAATTTGCAGGAAGTCATCATTGATTGAGTCACACTGTTCACTGATTAAAATTTTTAGTAAAATTAAATTTTTCAAGTGACAAAAGACTCTCAGCTCCACTTTAAAGTCCTTCAGCACTCGGAAACTTCCGTACTCGGTGTCTCTGAGTCTGCACACATCCTTGCCACTCTCTGCAGAGCAGCTCCCACATTAGTTACACAGGGGTAATATTCATCACATTGGTGCTGAAAAGCTGAAACAACCCAAAATTTCAAATAACGTGTGTGCCAAATGCTGCCAGCCATTTCTCCCTGCTCAGATAATCTGCAATGATTTTTCTTTAAATCAGCTCAAACTCCCTGATACTGCCACAGTCTATTTATCAGCTGAGTAATTTAACTCCCCCTTGGATGTGTGATCACAGTCCCTGAGCACGGGATGCTATCACCAGCAGTTTAAATACAATTAACAGCTTCTGTGGCTAATGAGGATCTTCAGCGGGTTGTTCAACCCAAGACGAAATCCTGGTTTGTAGTTTGTGTTTGGGTCCTGCCTTTGCCGAGTGTGGAGAGCAGTGGAGCTCTCCTGGGCTGCTGTCTGGAGATGCTGGGAGGTGTTTCTGGGGTTTGTGGCCAAGTTCCTGTTCCCTGAGCAAACACCTGCCAAGAGAATTTACCTGGAGACTTTTCAGAGATGTAAGGCCAGGAGTTTAAGGCTGGCTTGTAGCATAGGGTTCATCTCCCTTTGGTTGTCTCAAGCCATGGAGAGCTCCAAGGGCTGGGGCTCTGCTCTGGGGCCAGGCTGGGAGAGCTGGGGCTGCTCTCTGGGAGAGGAGAAGGCTCCAGGGAGAGCTCAGTGCCTAAAGGAGGCTCATAAATGGAGCCAGAACAACTTCTTATATGGGCCGAAAGTGATAGGACAAGGGGCAGTAGTTTTAAACTGACAGAGGGCAGGGTTAGATGGGATATTGGGAAGAATTTCCTCCCTGTGAGGATGGTGAGGCCCTGGCATAGAGAAGCTGTGGCTGCTCCTGGATCCCTGGAAGTGTCCAAGGCCAGGTTGGAGCAACCTGGGACAGTGGGATTTGTCCCTGCCCATGGCAGGGGGGTGTTGCTGGTCCCTTCCAACCCAAACCATTCTGTGATGATTCCATGACTACAAAAACATCCAGGTACAACTAATGAGCTGATGGTGTCTGCACTGCAGGTATTTGCAGAAAAGTGGGATATATCCTAGTCTGGATTTTTTACTCAATGATCTCTGAGGGCTTCTTCAACTTTAACAATTCTGTGGCTCTATAGAGGCTTCACTGCCTCTTCTGCTAATGGAAAATCCTGTTAAATTTAGTTGCTGGGTTTGTCCTTGCAGAAGGACAGCTATGCTAGGTGGTCAAGGAACCAGAACCCCCTATAGGTAGATAGTCACCTGCTTTCTGATCCAGGAGGACATAAGTAAGAGTAGGAGGAGGGATGAAGGCCTGATTCCCATCAGTCTTATCTGGGGAGCACCTGAAGCTCAGTGTGAGTTCTCAGACAGCACCATCCCAGGAGTGGAGGCCAAGACCATCTCCATCAGCACCTCAGAAGGATCTGGGAGGAAACAGCCATCCCTTGGCATCAAGGATGGCCTAGCTGGTACCCAGGATGGTGATTTATGTACCTCAGTGCCTCAGTTTTTACGCGTGGTCTAGTCTGGGCTCCCATGTTTGTTTTCTTTAGATTTGGCCAGAAATCAAGACTGGTGTGAGAAAGAAAGACACATAGTAAGAAATGAGGAAATAACTTAGTGCCACACAAGGGTGAAGGCCGCAAGCCAAGGCTCCCTTCTCCTTGTCCATCCACAAGCAGCAGGTCAGCCAGACAAGGAATGCCTGAGGAGATCCCTGAGCATGGAAAAAACCCTCCAGACTGACAGCCTCATCTTTGCCTGGGGTGGGTGACTTGCTGGGTTTGCAGTGGAAGCTGCTGCTCCTTTCCAGGTACAATGCAGAACAGTGAACTGGCTTTTCCACCTGCACCCTGAAGGAAAGGCAGCTGCTACACCAGCCAGGCTCTGAAAGGTCTCCTTCAAGCCAAAATATAAATATCTTTTGAGTTGCTGTTTGACATAGGGCAGGAGCCCTTTCACAAAGCATTTTGCAGAGCCATAGCAGTGCTCAACTTCAGGAAGTGCCACTTGTGAAATAAATTATGGGGAAAACACACTGAAAGCACATTTCATGTGAGACCATGTTCTGGTAGAAATTGAGAAGCTAATTCTGCTCTGATAAAAGAGCATTTAGCACGGTTTTCTAATAAAAAAAGGGGTTATGTTGTCACTCCGTGCCTGTGATGAACTCACCACCTGATGAACTCTTTTGTGACAGAATCACAGAATGGTTTGGGTTGGGAGGGATCTGAAAGTTCATCTCATTCCACACCCTGCCTGGGCAGGAACGCCTTCCACCAAAGCAGGTGGCTCCAAGCCCCATCCCCTCTCCTGACCTGGTCACACTGCTCTGGATGGAGCCCATCATCAACCCCAGTCGCATTTGAGAAAGTGCTAAAAGTGCTCTAATATCCCAAGTTCCTATTAAAATGGACAGATGGGTGAAGGACTGAAAACTCCTATACTCTCCCTCACAGAAGGAAGGTTCAGAGCTAGCTCAGCACCTGGTTAGATATCAGAAAATACTAAAAATCTACCACAAGACATCCCAGGAAAAATCCAAAGTTCTGTAGTGTTGTTGTACACAGGAGGACCTGATTAAAAAAAGTTATTTGAAAGCAGAAGGATAAAAGTACATTTAATTACTTTGATTGTCAGGACAGTTCCTTGGATCTCCTGAAATTTTCTGAGTTGTGGTAGAAGTGGCAGAACTGATGTTGAGAAAGGAATGCAAATTGCTCTGGAATAATTAACTGTGGCCCAGAGCATCAGATCAAAGTAGAACAAGAACAATTGATATGAACCATGCCATCTGCTACATGTCCCATGTTGGTCCTGGTTCACAGGAACCATACACTGATTAAAAACACCAGCAAAGATACTGGTGGTGTCAAAAGCTGCTAGGACCAAGCTCTGGCTGGATTTATTGAACATCATCCAGGGAAGAGGCACCACAGGATGTTCCCATCAAATGGGCTCAGGCCAAATTACCATAAATTCATTAAATTATAGGGGATGGAGGGATGGATGGATGGATGGATGGATGGATGGATGGATGGATGGATGGATGGATGGATGGATCTTCCAGCCCATCTCCCTTTCTCAAGAAGAGAACACTTGGCCCCAAACAATTTCTGAACCATTTCAAGGCTATTCTTAAAGCATTAAAGTGAGGGGAAATCCATTATTTTCCCTGACAAATGTTGCTTTTGCTTCAGCAGCCCTCAAACATGATTTCTGCTTCTCTTTTTCCCACGCAATAGCATCAGGGCTGTGTAGCAGCCTGCCAGTGTCATTCCTGGGGCATGACAGCAGGGATGTGTGCAGTGGGAAAGGCACAGGGACACGTGGGGATGTGCAGCCCTCTGGGACAGCACTGGGGGAACAGTGGATTCACCTGCAGGGATTGTGTCTATCTAGAGAAACTGTGTGGAAAAACAACCTGGGACCTGGGTTTCCCTCCAGGGAAAATGCATTTCCATCCTGCAGGAGGGACACAGGAGACAGTTCCAAGAAGGTGTGGATAACAAGCCTATGAGTAAATTATACAGCCAAAGCATTAGACAGTGTTGATTCCCTCCACGTGCCCGAGTGCAGAAGACGCCAGGGTGCAGAAAAACAGGGAAACACTCCATGTTTGTTTGGAAATAATCAGCCAAAAACAATTATTTGGAGCCCAAGTGTTTCCTACCTGTGTGGGAAGCCAGGGGTGGACAGAGGGGCTCAGTGCAGTTTTTGCTGTTACAACAGATGCCTTATTCTGGAACTCAGTTAATGATTTGGACACCCAAATTTGAACGTCTGCTCTGCTTCTGCCTGGCTAAAGCAATGCAGTGATTGGGAGTAGGACCCAGATATTCCATGACTTGTATAAGGGATTATTCTGCTTCCAGTCCACCCCCTACACCACCAAATAAAACTATTTAAAGCCAAATGTCCATTTTTATATAGCAGAGTCCTGACGCATCTCGAGGCAGTTGCTATAAGGAGAGTACCACAAACAGGGAAAAAATAGACCCTGAAAAAATTGAAACTGCTGGGATTCAGTGAGAAAAATGTTACAAAATCTCTCAACAGGAGTTTTGGAACCAATACCAGAATAAACTACATAACAGTAAATTCATCTATATTAAGCTGGATTTGATGGCTTTATTATATTTGGAAAAACAAGTGTATTTCCTTGGGAAAGCAACCTGAATTATCTTCTGATGGATCAATAGGAGTTTTACCTGCTATGATTACTGTGCTGTATTCTAGGTAGGGATGATAGCACCTGTTAATACTATGGGACCCTTCTGGGATAAAGTCCCAGTTTATGGTGTCAAACACTATCTCTCAGGTGAAATTTTCCATTCTGTGTCTCTGTAACAAGCTGAGTTTGTTCTGCCAACTGTGAAACAACATGAGATGGGCAAACCTGTGAAAGATGACAGGCAAAACACAGAGTTTGGTTCTTGGGGTCTCTATCCTTGCAGGTACAGAGCAGGAGATTTATTTCCGTCATTCCTTACGGGATAACTTGGTGTATTGATTCTATGATTGTAGTGAATCAGCTTTGTTCACTGATTAGGATTTTTTCACTGATGTTTAGGAAGAATTCCTTCATGGGAAGGGTTGTCAAACACTAGCAAAGGTTGCCTGGGCAGTGGTGAAATCCCCACCCCTGGAGGGATTTAAAATTCCCATGGATGTGGCACTTGGATTTTGTGATCTTAGAGGGCTTTTCCAACCTGAATGGCTCTGTGATTCCCTGATTCTGCCTACCCTGCATTCTCTGGTTTGGTGCTCTGTGAAACTGTCACATGGAAACAGAAGGCTGCACTTCTCCCTGCACCATAATTTATGGGTGAGATCAGCCCAGGGATGGATTAACTGGAGTGGCTGGAACAGGAGATGGTTTTTAGCTGCTCCTAATGAATAGCCTTTCTCCAAGAGGGCTTGTAGCTGATGCCTTTGGAGCCAAGCCCAAGAACCACCAGATCTGGTGGCAGACAACCAACTGCCAGCTTGATCAAGAGAGGGCATTTCCTCCTCCTGGGCAGTTTCCAACCCGAGGCAATTCACAGCTCAGTCATTAAGGCCCCTGAAATGCATCTTTTATTTTTAACCCCCTCCAGTTGCTGGGGAAAAAAAGAAAATTAAAAAAATTTTAAAGGTTTAAAAAAGAAAATAAAAAAGGAAAAAAAATTAAAATAAACATTTACAAGGGATTCCTGCTGGGAGAAATCCCTGCACTGGACAAATCCAAGCTGCCTTTCCTGTTGTTCACAGTGAGCACATCGATGACATTCAGTTAAGGAAGATCAGCAGGACTGGCCCCATACAGCTCTTTCCAACACAAATCTGCCCAAGAAGTGTGCCTGGAGCTGTAGGAACTTGGGATTGTTGGTGCCACTTGGTTTCAGGGCCTGTAATCAAACTTGCTCCTCTTGTGTCCAGGAGTTTGTTTATCTGTCATGTTTTATGGGATCTGTATTTCCCCCCATGAGTCAGAGGCTGGAGCAAATCACAGGGACTTCCCTGTCTGATCTCTTGAATTAAAGAACTCCTGGCTGTATTCCCCTGCAAGGCTCTTGCAATGCAGGACTGCAAGTGCTCAGAAACCCAAGAACAAAGCTGCAAACCTTCCAAAAAACGTCCATGATGGGAAAAAAAGAAACAGCCATAAGGCAGCCCTGCAAGAGATCTCCAATTAAAGGATCAATTATGCAAACACTGAGCAGGGAACAGCCCCCACTGCACAAGAATCTGGCCCCAGACTTTGCTGGAAGGGCTGTGCCAGAGCTCAGTCCAGGAGACAGGGGCAAGACCACAGTGAAAGCATTTAGGTGGGGAAAAGATAAAAAGAAACTTGTTTGGAATTGGGGAAAATCATATCTTCAGCCTAAAACTGATGGTTTGTAGCATAGAGACAGTGAGGAATGGGGGTATCTTTGTGGCAGAGGCAAGAGGGGCAGCAGGACAGGAAAGAGACAGGAATCTGCCCTGCAGCAGGAGGGTGATGTGGAGCCAGGCACTGCTCAGGGGAGGATGTCACCAGCACCAGGGCTTGTGTCACATCTCATCCCTGGCTGTTTTCCAGCTCAAGTTTCCTCAGAGCAGCTCCACAAATCACTGAGAAACAGCTCATGAGTAATGACAGGGATCATGGAGGGCACTGACCCCAAAATCCAGGGACTGAGTTTTGAGCCCCTAGGTCAGCAGAAGAAGCTGGAAATGGTGTTATTCCCTGCCCTCTCACCTGAATGCCCAGCAGGAGACCTGACACCTGTGTTCCCTCCCCAGCTGTGTTCTCAGAAAGGCAATTGAAAGGGCATGGGGCACACAGAAAACACAGCAGTGGTGGCACCATCAGCTGCCCCTTGTCCTGGTTTGAGAGCAGAGGACTTGGGTTCAGAGCAGCTTCCAGCTCCTGATCCTCAGCTTTTGAAGCCAAGTTCTCTCAGAGACGCTTTCCAAACTGCACCACAAAAGGTTTTCAGACATGGGCTCTTTCTGTTCCTTCCATAGCAATTATCTGGAAAGCTGTGAGGATGCAGTGTGAAGTCCAGCTGGCAGCCAGCCATGGACTTGTGGGCATCTGGGGAAACAAAGCAGAGTGACTTTACATCTCAGGGTTTGTTTCCTGTGTATTCCTCACTCAGAGATTATCATACAATCACAGGTTGGTTTGGGTTGGATCCCAAATGCCATCCAATTCCACCCCCTGCCATGGACAGGGACACCTCCCACTATCTCAGGTTGCTCCAAGCCCTGTCCAGTCTGTCCTTGGACACTTCCAGGGGTAGCCACAGGTTCTCTGGACACCCTGTGCCAGGGCCTCACTACCTTCTCAGTAATGAGAAGGAAAAAGAAGGAGCAAAGTGCAGGATTTTCCAAATATTGCATCTCTCCCTTTCTTCTGCCTTGCAAAAACTGGATTATTTAGGATTAAATTATGGTGTGATTCACTTCCAGTGACACCACACAGCTGCAGCTCTCCTGGGCTCTTTGCAGACTGATGTATCTGAGATCCTTCATGAGGCACCAGCCCATCAGACAGGTGCTTCAGCCTCTTCTGTGTCAGGGGCTGTTCAAACACTAGTGTTATTTCTAGACTGGAGCAGCTCAAACTAGTGGATCCAGATGGATGTGGGAGTATCTGCACGCAGGCAGACTGCAGTTTTGCCAGCATTTAGGCAAAGGAGTGGTGCAGATGCTGGCAGAGAGCTTCTGCTCTCCTGGGAAAGCCACCCAGGAGAAGGGAACAATTCCCATTGCATCTGATCACCTCCCTTGCCACCACCTCCCTGAGTCCCCTTCCCTGAACACCTTAATCAGCGCTTCCCTTCTCATCCAAGACTCTGGTAGACAAGGAATGTAATCATTCCTGGTGTGCAGGTAGACACAGAAATTGGGACCAGACTCACAGGTGAAGACTTCTTTGGAGAGCTGTGGATGTCTCATTTCCCATTATTGTCCATGCCTACAGAGCCTTGATTGCCCACCAGGCTTGGATTGCAGTTTACTTCCCTGAAATATGCCTAGTGTCACCCCTGAGGTAGATGAGGAAACCACGTGAGGTTTTGGTTGCAAAGCAGGATGGAGAGAAGCTCCATGCTTTTCTAGAAGGACACCCAGGGTCCAGGAGGGACATCCAGGGTCCAGGAGGGACATCCCAGGGCATTTATTTCCAGTGGTACAAGACACAAGGGCAACCTCAGTGTCTGCTTTCAGATGGCTGGATTGCACCCTGGATTGCTTTCCCAAAAAATTCAGAATTAAACCAGGCACCCTTGTGGGAATTACATCCAGTAACCTCCCCACCACACTGACATTTCATCCTCTATCCCAAAATCTGGAGTTTAGGATGAGCCCTGCAGCTTGGTGCCTTGGCATGTCAACACTTTTCCCTCAGATGCACCTTTCCACAAGCAGGTTTTGAAGCTGTGTCCTGAAAATTAAAATAAGGGGGTCACTGCTGCCTGCTCAGATGGCCTGAGAGAAGCCAACCTGGCTTCCTTCACATTGCTGCCAAGCATTGAAGGGCACACCTTTGCTTCAGTGCAGCAATAGTAGGAAATATGTACAGAAGTCTCTGAAGGAAGGGTTTAATTTTTGCTGATGGGCAGAGAGAGCGAAGAAAAGTCATTTATGGGATTTTACTGGTCTGACCTGACTGTTTCTTCTGTAGTCTCTGTGAAAAATGCCAATCAATATTTTTTTAAATTTTAGAAGTTTAATAGCAATAAAGTGCTTATAAAAATAGTAATATAATTAGAGTAATAAAAATTGGGACAATTAGGATGAGGACAATGCAAGACAATAAAAACAAAGAGTTACAGACAGTCCAGGTACCTCTTTCTGGGCAAAATAAGCCCAAAAAAGGTCCCACATTAACAGACGGTTAACCCTTAAAAGCAACAGCCTTTTCCATATTCATACATCTCATCCATGATGCATAAATTCCATTCAAACAAAGGATTCTGTCTGGTCAGTGTCACCTTCTTCCTTTAATCCTGATGGCTCTTCAGGGCTGAGCGAGGCAGGAAGAAGTTAGTTTCTTCTGATAATGGAGCAATAAATTCTTTTTCTCTGAAAGATTCAGGTGTCCTGTGGCTGCTATCTCAGTGCAAGTACCTTATTCCTCTCTTTAAAAATATCTTACGTAGCATAGTTTCTATTATAACATTATGTTATAACCTAAAACTATATTTAACACACTACTTAAGAAAATTAATACTGCATGACTTCCTAACATAACACATATAATATTCATTTGAATATTTGCAAAAAGCCAATCATAAAATACACATTTTTCACAGTCTCCATCACTTGGCCTGTGCTCCAGGAAAGCAGGACCCCACTGACTTTCTCAGCAGATGGAAAACATGGATTTGTCTGCCAGTTTGGCCTCTCCATTTAGGACAGGTAGTGACAGTAGGGTGTTGGACAGGGTGGTGGTGCACACAAAGTTTGTCCTATCACAGTAGGTCTTTGCCCACCTGCTAATGCTGAAGTGTGAGAACCACAAACACACAAGGCCAGGTTGGATGGTGCTCAGAGAAACCTGGGAGGTGTCCCTGTCCATGGCAGGGGTGGGAGCTGGATGATATTAAAGTCCCTCCAACTCAAGCCACTCTGCAATTCCATGATTTTCTAACACATGTGATGCTCAGACCCTTCCTGGGATTCATTAACAACCCCAATGGCTGCTGCTCTCCTACAGGAAGGATCCATGAACTTCCCCCAGAGGTCAGGGGAATGAGGACGTGGGTGGTTTCATTTTCCTGCTGCAAGGACAGGGCAAAGGGAAAGTATTTACATTCAAAACAGAACTTTCCCAGTGTCTGTGGCTGCTCCAGTCAAAGGCAGGGAGGGAAGGGGGCTGGGTGGAGAGTGTTTACATTAAATGGGGCCATCAGCCTGTCAGGATGAATTCCACACGTTCAGCTGGAAAAGGTCTGTTCCTTCCCTGTGTACTCTCGCTGCACACCCCTCAGCATGCACTCAGAGAAACCACAGGTGATTAAATTAGCAGCCTCATGTATGGAACAAAAATAATTTGCTCCAAAACCGAGCGTTTACTGCTCAAAGCAGAGCTGGGTGACTCACAGCAGAATTCAGATCAGCCATTGGAGAGCAGCACTGCAGAAATATCATCACGTCTGCCATCCCACGGGTGCACTGGCAAACCCTCAGGTGCCTTCTGCCTTTGTAGCTCTTCATCTTCTTCTCCCTTTTTCTGATTCTCCTCCTGTCTATACCCCTCCGTGGCTCTGGTGGCAAATACCATGGGCAGTTGTGACATTTGGAGAAAGGATTGAGTTCCACTGCAGTTCCCCATGGATCAGCCATGATCCCATTCAAAACCACGTGGGCTTCATGTGTGTGCCAGTCCCTGAAACTCTGCTGCTGTGCTTTGGGAGAGGCCATTCTGGATCTTACTGCATCCAGTTCTTGGAAATTCTGTTATTTGCAGCAGGAACATATCCGTGTCTTCTTGCAAATTCATTCATTCTGTGTCCGTGTCATCTTCTCTAAGTAATTGGATTCTTTCCTTGGATTTCACCCTTCTGGCAAACAACTTCTTAAAGGTCTTCTCCCCCTGTAGCCTCTTTTTGCTGAATCCATCCCATCTAATTAATTGCTCCTGCCTTTACCATCCATATTCCCCCACTGATCCATCTGGATTTACTCCCTTGATGGTTTGGGTGGTTTGGGGTACCAGCCTTGTACTTTACACTCAAACTCTTGAAGATACAGCAGAAAAATGGGTGTTTGGGCAAGCAGTTCTGTGTGATAACAGCCCTGATGTCCCTGTTAGCAGCCATCCTGACAGATCACACTTCCCATCTGGAGAAGAGATGGAGAAGAGAACCACCTGGATTGTGTGGTGGATGTCCCCTGTGGCTGCCTTTGTCCAGGCTTTGCAGGTTGGTGTTCTGCCTGTGAAGCTGGCTGGGTTTGGACAATTCTGGACCATGCCACAGAGATCTCCAAGGGAAAGTGTCCAAAAAGTAAATGGTTGCTCCCTGCCATGCCCAAGCTCATGCTCAGGGTTGTACCACAGGGTGAATTTCATAAGCACATCTTTTTCACTGCTGTTTTGCTCCATAAGGGATTTTCCATAGGATCCTTCTTCCACAGCTGGAAACATCTCCCCAGGTCACTGGAGGATTCACACCTCGAAGCCCTGAGGTCCCCATCTGGCAGTGCTGAAATGGGGATGAAGAAATGCTGCTCCCCTGCCAGATGTGAGGATGTGAGTCATCCTCCCTGTCCAACACTGCCTGGTGGTCACCATGGGGACTGGGTCAACCACCTCAGCAAAACGCTCTGGGAAAGTCCATTTTTCTGTCTCCCTATTTATCTTCTCCAGCCCAGGAGTGACTGCATTTCAGGTTCATAGGGGACTAAGGAACCTTTATTTTATTCCAAACTGCATCATCAAGGAGGCAGCACTACCACACACCTTTGGAAAAGGTGTCAGAGTCCACAAGAAATCACTTTTCCTGTGAAAAGACAGAGGGACTGAGCCAGCTGTAGGTGAGGAAAGCCTCTTCAGAGTCTGGCAGGCACCCAGGCAACACTGTGGGCACTTTTAAGGGCTCTGCAAAGCAAGACACTGAATTTAGGTGTGTGCAGTGGGGTCACCACTGTTGTCACCCTGGTACCTGCACAGATCTTTGTACCCAGAGATTGTTTTCTTCCTTCTCAAGGTTCAATCCTTCCTCCTTGAGTGGTTGTTGGTCTCCACCCCACTATGAATATCTTTTTTCTCCAATTCTGGTGGTGCTAGGCTGGTCACTCAGAAGTTTCAGCACTAGCAAGTTTTCCCATTTTCATCCTCTCCTTGGTTATCCTTGTTGCCCCTCTCCTTGGTTATCCTTGTTGTTTTGAGCTCCGTTTCATTCCCTGCAGGAAACAGAAACACTGTGGCAGGTTTTGACAGGTAAACTGGAGTTCAGGCCCTGCAGGTTTCAAAAAACCACCAAGTCTGACATCAGTGCTAAGCCATCCATTCCCCCAAACACTGGCACGGAGTAAAACCAATCCCACTAGACAGATGTTTCCATTAAGTTTGGGAATGTCCACAAAACCACTCAGAAAAGGCCTACAAATTAAAAGCAAATTAAGCTGTTTATTGCCATTAACAAACAGGAAAAAAACCCCAAACAAACAGCAAAACAACAAAGAATGCAAGAATGTGATCATTTGGGAACAATTCGTTATTTGTTATTTGTTATTCCTACTAATAAAATCTATTTGGGCTGCAGTTGTGTCCAGGAACATGAGGGTAGGAGCTGGAATTCCTATGGTAAAATGATAATTCTTCACTCCAAAGAGTTCACTGCTTTGTTTTTGTGAGTTTAACTGTGCAAATCATTGACCTCTGGGTACCATTAGGTTGTGGGGCTGCCACGAGTGCTCCACAGCAGATGCACAGAAGAATATCAAGCATTAAAATCTCTGTGTTTTCAATGAAAAGTTGGATAATGAGGATGTGGAAGCACCCAGGGGAGATACAGAAGGCTCATAATGGTCTTTTATCCACAGATTTAGAATCTAGTGAGGGAAGAGTTGGGCCAACAGAAAATTAAACTCTCTTTTCCAAAATTACCCATAATTTTCTATTTCCTCTTGAGTTTTGATTAGATTTGGTTTGGTTTGTAAACTTAAATGTAAGCAAATTTTAGTATGAAGTATTTCAACATGTGTGTTCCTCCCTACCCCAAAAGAAAAGTTATGCTTAGAAAAGTTTCAATATTGAAACTTCGCCTTTGTTTTCCAAATTCTTTCTTTCTCTCTCATCTGCTTTGGCAAAAATAATTTGATGAGCTTTCTCCACGTGAAAATTTGTTTTTGCCTCCTCCAATATGTGAATGAAAGAGGCCACCAATAAATTTATGGCACCGAGTCAGGATCAGGCACAGGGACAAATCCCTCCCAGTGTGATCTCCAATCCCTCTCTGGTGCTCTGGGCATGGTTGGTATCACCCAAACCTCCTCAAGCTGGCCAAGCTGGGACAGCAGTGCCCCAGGAGAGCAGGAACAAGGGCAGGTTCATGACCTGGGAGATTCCCAGGCTGCAGGGCCAGCCCGTAACTCGGGCTGTTTCCTCCCTCTCAGTGGGAACATCCAGGGATTTCTCCGTGCCAGGACATCAAAGAGGAGATTATAACCAGCTGTCTGAGAGGCCTAATTGATAGCAGGCCTCTTTATTCCACAAGGAGGTCTCTGAGGGAGCCAAAGGCGATCCAAAAGAACAACAAAGGATCCTGGATGTTCGAGGGTGCGAGGAGGGCAGAGACCACCTTCACCCCAGGGAGAATCTCCCAGCTGGTCCAACCCCTCTTCCTTCCCTGAGGGCAGATTCCTTTAGTTGGAGAGCTGGGGCTGTTCACCTGGAGAACAGAAAGCTCCAGGAAGGCCCCAGAGCCCCTTCCAGGGCCTAAAGGGGGCTTTTAAGAAATATGGAGAGAGGCTCTGTACCAGGGCCTGTAATGACAGAACAAGGGGAAACAGTTTTAAACTGAAAGAGAGTAGGCTGAGATTGGATTTAAAGGCAAAATTGTTTACAGTGAGGGTGGTGAGGCCCTGGCACAGGCCGCCCAGAGAAGCTGTGGCTTCCCCATCCCTGGAAGTGCCCTTTTTTCAAGGCATGATTTGACCATCTCCACAAACTGAAAGAACTTTCTTCCAATAGAAGGTGAAATTGTCTGAGTGGAAGCATTTTGCCCTCCATTCTCATCAGAGACCAAAAGAATAAGAGACTCAATTTGCCATTGTCTGCAGCATTTCTGTCCTTCCAAATCAGTGGCCAACTTGGTGCCCCATCCAGCCTGGCTGGGGAGGGAAGTGTTGGCTTTCCCAGCAGCCAGGAGTGCAGGGCTGAAATGTCTGGTGGCATCCATGCTGCTGCAAAGCACAAACCTGCCTCTATTTGCATTTTCAAACCCTGGAAATGGCTATTCCAGGTCCAAAACTGGCGGTTTAGATGCCTGCAGGTGATTGATTGCATCTTTTACAATAAATTGCTGGGAAGTGATGCGTTATATATGTGAAGAATGAGCTAGAAAAAAGAAAAGACCACTAAGCAGAGGTTAAAGTGGGAATAGAGAACTGATCCATCTGTGCAATCTTTCCCTTTCTCCTTCATTGATGAGCTATTTCAGAAGGTCCAGTGCTCTCCAGTGTCAATCCAGGGTCAGGAATAAATGCAAACTGATCACATTTGATCTTCTTGCTGCAATACCTGGGGCATGGACTCAGCCTCCTGCACATCTGCAAGGCACTTGCCACTCTCCCGGGTGCAGTGGCCCAAAGTGAGTGAAACATTTATGCAGAATTTACGAGATTCCCAAGTAGCTGGTCTGGGTGCTGGCCAGCGAAGAAGGATTCCGCTGGGAAACGCCACTTGGAAAACCAAGCGGAAACATGCCAGGTTTAACAGCCTCCACTTCAATCACTCCTCATAGCTCCAGGGCAGCCCTTCCATGCCAAGTTTCCATGGATTTCTTACCATGCAGCCATCAGAGTGAAACCTTGGCAGCTCCAGGCTAACCTGGATGCCTGCAGATTGACTCCTGGATGCAACGCCAGTTTCAATCACTCCTCATAGCTCCAGGGCAGCCCTTCCACGCCAAGTTTCCATGGATTTCTTACCATGCAGCCATCAGAGTGAAACCTTGGCAGCTCCGGGCTAACCTGGGATTGACTCCTGGATCCAACGCCAGGAACCTGGAAGCCCTGAGCATCCTGGCTCCAGAAAGGGTTTTCTCATGCTTCAAGGCTTCCTGCTGCAAGTATGTTAATTTGGAGGACTTCAGCACACTCCAGATAGCCAGATTCATAAATTCCAAGGATTTCAGGATTTCCATTTCCTGAACTCCTGTGTGGTTCAGTGCAGGGAAAGCCCAGGGAATGTACTTGGCCAAGGACTTTACATTTTCACAGAATCACAGAATTCAAAGAATGACCAGGTTGGAAGAGACCTTCAAGGTCATCAAGTCCAGCCCAGCCCCAACACCTCAACTAAACCCAGGCTTTGTTAAACACACCCAGGGATGGGGACTGCACCACCTCCCCGGGCAGCCATTCCAGAACTTTATCACTCTTTCCATAAAAAACTTTTTCTTGCTATCCAACCTGTATTTCCCTTGACTCAGCTTGAGACTGATTTTCTGCACTGTGATTTGCTGATTTTCTGCACTCTGTGGTTATGGAAGCTTGGCAAAGAGGAGAGAGCAGGCTGTCCCACAGTGTAGATCTATCTAGTGGTGGTTGACTGCTGCCATGGTTTTCTCCATGGATATACAAGTGTTTCCATGTCAGCTGGTAGTTGTCAGGTTCCCAGGAATCCCTTCTAGACAAGAGTGTGCACTGCAGGTTCTATAATTTTTTTTGTTTTAATTCATAGTTCCTCAGAAATTTTCATTGATTTTTTTATTGTTGCTGGGCTGTTTTTTTGAGGTTTTTTGAAAGAAGACAAATATCAAACACTGAAATTTCCCCCAAACCACACATCTGGATTTCCAGGTGGCTTTTTTCCTCAGCATGGGTTGACACATTTTGCAAAAGAAGCAAGTCTTAACAATTCCATCTCATCACATTGAAATCACAGGAATTTGGGCCACTGGCTTTGTGGAATTGTAGATGATTGGGGATGGGAACTGTCTTAAAAGATGACCTTGTCCCTCTCATGACCTCAGGTCAGAGGAAATAGATCTATAAAATGAGCTCTTGGTGGAGCATTTCTGTTACATGGGAACTTCTGGCTGTCCCAATGTTATGAAACTGATTGCAGTGTGCAAATCTGCTTTTGCTGCTTTGTGCAATCCAAGCAGAATCTGCATCACTACAAGGCAGTCATCACTGAGGGAAAAGCTTTTCCATCCTACAGCAGTGCATATAGAGAGTGTGGTGACATAAATTCACCCAAAATCCAGTTCCTGATTAATACTTCAGCCTTTGCTGCCTCCTCTTTCCCAACAGCCCCATTGCCCCAGTCTCATAAGTGATTTTTTTATCCCAGACTCCCATACACACAACACCTTCCATCCTTCCAACATCCTCACCCTTCCAGCTCTCTGAGAGTGTAACTAGGATCCCCGGAGCCTGTTTTTAATGGGGGTGCTGTTATCAAGGAAGGACTCTGAGCTGACATTCCCATTTCTTTACCAGGTCAGGACTGACATGCCAGTCTTTCATCTCTCCAAGTTTTTTCCCTATGCATGGATAAGGCCACGTCTGTTCAGCAGCTTGCAGCTTTGCCTTCCAGAAGAGATTTTATTTGGATCCAGGATGACTCCAGGCTCAATTTCATGCCTGACAAGGAGCTCCTCCTTTTCTTCTCAGGCATGGGCTGGATGGTGTTAGGCAGGGTATTGATATTTTGTAGGTACTTTTAAGAGGAATTAAAGATGTTATCAGACACGGGCAAGCACAACTCAGCTAATCTGAGCCTTTGAGCTGGGAGGACAGTGGAAAAAAAGAAATCTACCTGGAAAAACTCATCCTTAGAAATTCATCATTGGGCAGCCACATGGCTGTGTGCAGTTTGGAACTAAATAAACTCCACATTCATGGAAAATTTATCCATGCAGTGAAGGGATTTGGGTCTTCCAAGTGTAACAGGAGGATCCAAAAACACTCAGGGGTGCAAGGGAAAGCATCACCTCCACATAACCAAGTTAAAGGCAGAGGTGCAAAGCCTCAAATACTCTCTGATTTGGGACTCATACAGGAACAGGAGCTCCTCAGCTCAGCAGTCTGTTGTTGATTAGTTCTTATCTCTGTCACAGTCTCACAATCCCTGAATTCTACAGCACTTCATTCTAAAAAACTAAAAATGGAGCCCCATCTCTCCCTTTCTACGAGGCCTTTTAAGGATAAACTGTCTAATTAAGAAATGACACCTAAATTACTTTTAATTTTAACCCAACCACCTATGGCCTGCAATGTGAATTTTTTTTATCCAATTACAAAATACTACTCAAACCCATGGAGAAGAAGGTGAAGAAGAGCAGCCTCCACCCTAAAACCTCCCTCTTGCTTTTTATATATAGTACTAGATTCTAAAACTTTAAATTCTAAGTTTTTCACCCTGTTGCACAGTTCTAATCAAACTCCATACCCACAATCCCAGCTCTATAATTTCATTTTGGAAGCCTTCTCCATGTCCTCAGGTCAATGCAGTGTTCTCCTGGGGGTCAGAGCCTGTCAGCACAGAAAGTCTGAAATTCTCAGCATCCAGGGCTCCAACAATCTGTGTGGTTTCTCAGGGCCTCGTGTATCCCCTTTCCAGCCATCCAGGATGAGTCTGGCACTGCAGCTCCAGCTGGAGAACTGGCACTGAGGAATGTGTGTGTTTGCTGGCCTGCAGTGCTTGTGAAGATATTTCCTGAAAAAAATCCATCTCTTTCTCTCCTAGCCTTGTGCTCACCTGCTTCCCAGGGACTGCTTTTCCACCTTCACATTCAGGCTTTTAGCCCATCTCTTCTATATCTCATAATTGGCATCCTGGCCAGTTCATCAGAGATACATTTGTATTTTATTATTTTCTGAATATTAATTTCATTTTGGGAAGTGGAGCAGCTCCAGCTCTCCAGTCTGACCAAGGAGAGCAGCCAAGTTTGGGAAGAACCTTCCCTCTAGGATTTCCCTGACACCTTGCAGTGAGAGGTCCAGGGGACATTCACCCCATCTGAGTCCCAGGGGGGAACACCTCAGGGAGAGGAATCCTGTGGAGGGAATGGAGAAACAAGGTGATCCCCTACCCACCTGCAGGAGAAGCAGTGCAGGTGATGGCAGCACTGGGATGGAAAAGCTCCCAGCCCCCAGTGCTGGAACTTGCAGGGCTCCAATGCCACTGGCAGGGTTTGCCAGCTGCCACAGGCACGGCTGCCCTGGGGTTGATTTTCCTCTTTGGGGCATGGCCAGGGATGAGCTCGTGCCCTGTGGCACCTGTCCCTGAGAGTGAGATGTCACCACAGGGAGGAAAGCACAGGAAAGAGTCACTGGCAGGTGTTGTTTCCTTGCCCTGACAGGGAACAGAGAATATTTTGATGGGGATCTTCAAACAGTGACCCCAGAGAAAGCATTAGGTGTGAGAAGGGGAAGGGAGAGGTTTATTTATAATAAGTCTTTTGGTTCTTTGAAGTTTTTTTCTTCTCTTGATCTTGGTTATTCATACTCTGCTGGATTGAGAGGGGGAAGCTCACACATCAGGAGAAAGGCATGTTAATAGAAAAGCTCTTTTTCATTATGTTTTCCATTAATACATCTACTTTTCCAGCTCCTTGGGGGGTCCTTAGAACCACACCCAGGTGGGCTGTGTGTCCCACAGATACAAGGCTGTATCAGCAGTCAGATACCAAACACCACGGGGACAGCCCAGGCTGCTCCCCATAGCTGTCCCAGAGCTGCAGGGCAGTTTTAGCATCTCACAGAATCACCACAGGATGGTTTGCGTTGGAAATTACCTCAAACATCATCCAGTTCCACCCCCTGCCATGGGCAAGGACATCTTCCACCAGCTCAGGGTGCTCCAAGCCCACTCCCACCTGGCCTTGGGCACTTCCAGGGATCCAGGAGCAGCCACAGCTTCTCTGGGCACCCGGTGCCAGGGCCTCACCACCAACAAAGAGAGGAATTTCTTCCAGATATCCAGTACTCTGAATGTCACACATTGCTTTCCTTGGCAGCACCAAAAAAAAAGGAGCTTTAATGTTGCTGGGACCTGAATGACTGCTCACAGCTGGCTCAGGGCTCTGCTCATGGCATTCACAAGGTTCTTGCAGACCTTGATACCTGTGTCAGTGAGTGGCAGCAGCTTTCTTTCTGAGGAAGGGCCCAGAAAGGCCTCTGCAGTGCTTGTTTCTTCACAGGTTTTTTTTGGTCTGGGTAATTATTGGTGCACCAAAGGATATTAAGTCTGGACGTGAGAGCACTGCTCTCAAATATCAACAGTGTAGTGCATTGTAATTAATTAAATGCTGACATGATCCCCCAACTAGCAAAACCTTCATTATGCTCAAATGAAACCCCCTGACACAGATTCTTGACTCACTGTCAGTGCTTCCAAGTGCCATGAAATGCATAGAAATTCAGACATCACAGCACACGTGTGGAACACAGGGAAAGATCTTACAGCAGGGAATAAAGGTCACTGCCATTCCTAATTAAAGCTGTTTCTTAAATAGTTCTTGCCCTTATCATGTCTGAAGTTCTCTGTGTCAGGATAATTTTTACAACTCTTTTATATTCAAGACCCACCACGTTTTGGGATGGAGTTCCAAGGTTTGGAGGGACTGCTCTGACTGTCTGCAGTCATTCACAGACACCTGCAGCCCTAAGCACCTCATTCAATGTTTTTTTCAGCTCACCCATAACTCAAAGACAAGTTTTCTCCCTGAAGAGACACTCAGCATTAACTCAGGACTGCAAATAATGAAGAATCCCTTCTTCCAATTATGTTTTTCCCAAGTGTTTTATATCCCTGCTACTACAAATGGCTGCTTTCTTCCCAGAGTAAATTTATCTAGCTAGAACTTCAAGCCAGTAAATTTTTCTACCATTCTTGGCTAGATTAAAGATATGTTTGCTGTCAGGAACAGCTTCTCCTGTATTTCACCGTGAAGTGTGAGCAAATCAGTTTCTCCTGGGTAATGCAAATACATCAAAACCCTTTAATCTCATGGTCCAAGTCAAGTTTTCCAGACCTTTGTGTTGCTTTGTAGAGCTCCTTAGAGCATTTTCAGTTTGGCTCCTTTTCTGATCTGTGGGCACAGAAAAGGGATGTGATTTTCCATATGAGTAACCTCCATTTTTCAGTCTTTCTTGGTCTGGTTCACCTGCTCCCATTCTTGGCATTTTATGATGTGAGCGTTGAGTTATTATTATAAATTCTCTGTGACATGTTGCTCCTAGGTGAATCACACCTGTCTTTTTGCCAACAGCCCTGACAGCCATTCTATGAGGGAGGTGACTGTAAGAGCAAGTCATCAGCTCGTTCCTGGAAGGAAAAAAATTCCTCCAATGAATCATTTAACCAAAATATTCGCACGTGCTACTGCTCAGGGTGAGCACAAATACTGACCCAGAACTGACATTATTGCTAATAGATTCAGTACTGGGGTTGATGCTGGGAACTCTCATGTTCAGAAGATATTTTCATGCTTAATGCCCGTGAGTTTAGTCAGAGCTCAGTGTGTAACAACCTCTAAAATCTGTGCCACAACCTTTATTGTGGGGATCATCACACAGCTCAGCTTCACACAGTAGTACAGAATATTTAATTATGAACAGGTTGATAATATCAAAGAAGCAGGTCAGTGGTGTTGTCTGAGCCAGATGGCTTCAGTTGCCAGGGAATTTGCTCTTTTTGGATATCTGGAGGAAATTTGTAGGGGATCTGCATTGGAGGCAGGCTCAGTCCTGCCTCACAGCAAGAGAAGAGTCTCCTAACCCAGCCTGGAATTCATCACAGAGAGAGGGGACTGAACAGCTCTGCTCGAAGATCTTCTGACCAAGACACCCTGGGGACCAGCTGGGACCCCCCCAGTGTCCCCCAGGATCCCCCAGATTTTTGACAGCACTGCACAAGCAGAGCCAGTCACTTATGGCATGGGTTTTTTGTTCCCTTGAAATAATAACACAACAAAGTGCCCGAAGAGGGAGGTGGCAAGTCAGGAACTAGTTGGTGATGATGGAAAAAAGAGAGAATAATAATTTCCTGGGATGACTCCTTGCTTGATAAGTGCTGTCCACAAAAGCAGCACTTTCTCAAGGAGAGTTTGAAAGCCTGCCTAGAGTCACTTGCCTGGAATGAGAAGTAAACATGCAAAATTTGAATATCCAAGAGCTAATTAGTAATCAAGGCCATATCAAGGCAGGGAGAGTACCCCATGTACCATATCTGGTATTTCTGAGCAGTGAGTGAGGAGCATGGGAGCAAGGAGACTTAAGTTTTTCCAAGGAAAAGGTGGAAGAGAAGCAGACAGAATCTCATGGACAGTACTCAAAGTGCCACGAAAATGGAATGCAAATCTTCATCCTTTCCCTTCAGGTTCAGAAATTAAAAAATAAATAGGGATAGGGCTGAGATGGAGCAGGAAGCATGTCAGTGCAGAGACAGCCTCATTATCATGAGACACTTTGAGACACTCTTCTCTCCTCAGCAGAGATCCCACTGCCCTTTGCAAGCATTTAAACCAGGCAAATGCCAGCATGGTTTTTGCATTCCCTCTCCTGAAATACCTCTTTAAAACTCCCTGTGGCTGTGAAGCATGTACAAAACCACTGTGAGGTAATGGTTCATCTGCTCCCACATTTCTTGGTCCTTCCCAACATCATCTCTGTGCTTGTCCCAGGCTTGGCTCTATGGAAAAGACAACCAGGCAGCCAATTTTTGCCTCTTGTGTCAAAGTACGTGGCTTAAGTGCATCACTGCTGAATAACCAGAGAAGAGCAACCTGCTGTAGTGGTGCCATCCCTGCCCATGACAGGGGGTTGGAATGAGGTGGTCTTTAAGGTCCCTTCAAACCCAAACCATTCCAGGATTTTGTGGTCCCATCAGACAGACATGACCCTCCCTGTGGAGATGAGGGAAAGGACCAAATCAGAGGGGTCCTTCACAGGCAATCAGTGCAGCATTTAACAGGAGAATTTATCCCTTCAAGTTAAGGGCATCAGGAACTGTTGGGAGTGATGAGGATGTTGTTATCTCACCACTCCTGATATATTTTTGGAGCTCAGTTCCACTGACCCATTGTTTTCTGAGAGAGGGGGGAAAATGTCTCTTTTTGAAGTGCAATGTGTTTAGAGCTCCATATCAGCTGAAAAATGTCTTTCAGGGCTGGGGAGAGACAGACCAACTCTTTGCTATCTCCCCTGAATATTTCCAGGTTGGGGCAAAAGACGGAAATATGGTTTGGGGTTTTAAGTTTCCCTTCTTATCACAGGAAAAAAACATCAAGAAAGAGAAAGTGAGCGATGAGAAACCGTGGATTTTTCCATGCAAAGTGAAGCCAAAAGGGCTGTGCCTTGGAGCCGAGTGCGGAAACAGGGCAGGCGTTGGAGGATTTTCCCCTCCAAGCCTGAAAAGAAATAAGAAGCTGTCTGGCTGATCTTGAATAACCCCTCCTTAGCCTGTGAAACAAGCCACAATTTTTTTTCAGAGCTGAAAATACCCACCTCCCCCATCCTTTTTTTCCCCCCACCCTTTCCTCCGTGACGCCACGGTGCGGTGCGGCTTTCTGGAGGATGCTGTCCAGCATCCATCAGAGCTGGCAGCAGTGTTGGGAGGGGACACAGGCTGCAGTGCCAGGCTCCACGGCCAGTGACGTCCTGTCTGCCCAGTTCTGGTACAAACAGAAAAGCCCCCGGGGCTGGCACGGTGGAAATGTGCCGAGGAAGCTCCCACACTTCCTCTCGATGTCGTGTTTTCCCAACACTGACATCCCAATGTTCTCCCCAGCATTCCCAGCCATCAGCCACCACACTGGCTCACTGTAGGGTCCTTCCAGACCAGTGCTGTCACCTGTGTTGGGGTACTGGCCACAGGCCACACTCAGCCGCCCCAGTGAGTTCTGCTCACCCCAATCTTCAAACTGAAGTCGGGATTTTCTCGTTTTGCGCTGGGTATAATTTTTTTTCCCTGAGCTGGGTTGGTCCCAATGAAAAATTGCCTTTTTCCTCTGTGCAGCACAGATCTGGCCTCACTGTACATAAAATGCCATGTGTTCCCAGCAGGATTCAGCTCTTCCAAGGCCTACCCTGCAGCCAAATCTGATCTACATATTTACGAGCTTGTAAACAGGACGGGGCGGGTGAGTTCACATTCTTAGAAAACCAAGTGCAGAGAAAAGAACTTCTGAGTTGGAAAAACAAAGAGTAGTCTTGGGCCCAACCCAGGCAAACACAGTGGTTTTTCCAAGACTTGGATGGCTTGCTTGAGAATCATTCCCCTCCATTCCTTTTCCACAGGATTTCCCAAGCTTACCTTTTCATGTGGGAAAAAAACCCCACACATTCCCAATGTTTCTGAGCAGAGTGGAGGAGGCAGCTTGATAGAAAAGGGACATTTTTTCTTGGAGGTGAGTGGAAGCCAGACTTGTGTTTGCAGAAGCCACCAAAGAACAACAGTTCTTTGCAAAGGGAATTTTAAGGAAGGTGTTAAAAACAGTTGAACAGCAGAAAGCAACTGGAGGGCTCACCACAAAGTACCACTGTCAATAAATGCAAGGAGTAGTCTAGAACTGTAATTCCAAAACTGTGCTCTAAAGGTCTTGACAGTCCATGAAGGCCTGGTAAATGGTTCATGGAAAACTAGAGCATAAGGGAGCCAGCCAGCAGAAAAATTTGAAGATTAACAGTTTGTCATAGAATCATGGAATGGGTTGGGTTGGAAGGGACCTTAAAGATCTCATTTATAGTCCTGGCCATGGGCAGGGACACCTTCCACTATCCCAGGTTGCTCCAAGCCCTGGAGTGTCCAAGTGTCCAACCTGGCCTTGGACACTTCCGGGAAGGAGCAGCCACAGCTTCTGGGCAAGTGGTTCCGGAGCCTCCCCACCTTCTGAGCAAAGAATTTCTTCCTGGTAACTCATCTAAATCCCTCCTCTTTCAGTTCAAGAACATTTCCCCTCATCTGATCACTGCCCCTGTAAAATCAATGCCTATTGTTGGATTTTTGCCCATGAGACATTCTACCTATGACTTATTCCTGCTGAGATGGCAGCAAGTCAGCTTGTCTATAAATGTTTCCTTTTCCCAAGCTGGTGATCCTGGCTGTGCTTCCCCACGGTGTGCTCAGGAAAGAGATTCCCAGGATCGGGCACATCACGAGCTCAGGATGCTTCAGTTGGAGAACGGAGAGCCCCGGGAATGCTCCTCTCTGAGCAAGCTCTGCACTGCCCTGGAGGGAGCTTAGCAACCCCACAAGGCCATTGTGTTCGTTCAGATCCCGAGCCAGATGGAAATTTTCTTTTTAAAGGCTGCCCCGAGTGTGTTTCCTCTGGTGAGCCATCCCAGCACGGACCTCAGCCATGCTCAATCCAACATCAGCACATGGATCCCAGCCTCCTTCCTGCTCAGACAGCAGGGCAAGAGCTCTTGACATGCAGCTTGGTTGCCCTGACTTTTTCCTTCTCTCAGGAGACTCTTTTTTTATTTTTCTTCATTTGCATTTGGTAAATAAGAACCTTCCTGATGTCTCCCTTTGGATTTGACAGACTGGTCAGTCTTGTCTTTTTCTTTTTTTTTGCTAATTTTATTTATGTCCTTTTGCTGAGTCTCATGATTCTAAGATTTGTTTTAAACTCTCCTCTGGGGCTGGAGTCAGGCTATTATTTGTGAATCAAGGAGCAAGGAGTCGGATACACATATATCTTTCCCAAGCATAAGGAACACTGCAAAAATATTACCTTTAAGGGAGTTTGTACTAAAAGTCAGATTCCAAATGCCTACATCTTTGTCTTCCTTTTAATTTTGTGATTAATTTCAAAGTCCATCTTCCTGCTGACCACGGTTTATTCAGCACTATCTGTCCTGATAGTGGCACAATTCCTTCTTCATCTCTGCTGGTGGTGCTCATGTTGATGCAGGTCTTCCTGCAGGGTGGCCCCTGCTCCTGAAGTGTCAATTTCCTCATTTTGTTTGGTATTGATACCTTAGGTTTTGGCTTTGCTATTTTTCAGATTCTGTGCTGCTTTATTGTGTGGGTCTGGGTTTTGTATCAGGGGATGGTGAGCTCTGTGCACAGAGCAGGGAGACAAAACAATTCCTGCTCGTGCTGGGCACCAAGGACAAATGATCCAAATCTCAGGCCCAAGAGCACAAACAACGTGGGCTGGAGAGAGAAAAACAAGGATGGGACTTGATGGGCTAAAGCTGGAATTGGACAATGAACTGCAATCTGCAAATGGAGCAGAACTTATAAAAATGAGAGACCCCGTGACAGGCTGTCCATTTTGTGACCATTTTGGTTCATCTTGGGTGCAGTCCTGGCTGGGCTCTTGTGCTGCCCAAGGTGCATCCATTGAGGTCTTTTAATAAATCCCTGCTTTATTCTTTAACTCCATCTAGTCTCCATCCTAGTATCCAACCTTCACAGCCTTCAGCCTTCACAGTATCAGCCTTCACAAGGCATCAGTACCATCAGGAAAATTCACTAGGCTACGCCTGATCCCATGATCCAGCTCACTTAGATGTTACACAGCGTTAGGAGCGATATCGATCCCACTGGTGACAGGCTGCCTCTTTGGGAAGAAGCTTTCTACCACCTCTCTCTGGGTGTGCCCTGTCAGCCAGTTCCCCACCCACTGCACAGACCACTTTTCAAGACCAAAGTGCCTCAGGTTCTCCAGGACACTGTGGAAAACCATATGGAAAACCTTGGAGAAATCCAGTCAGACAAGATGCACCACTCAGGGCTTCTTTTGGTGTTATCCACTCTGTGCTGCTGGTACAGTTTCTCTCTACAAACCTTGGTATCAACCCCTCTGCAGTACCAGCCCACAATTCCTGGGTTATTCCCTTGTTTAAAACATGACTTTCTTCTTTAGAGATCCCTCATGAAAGATGGAATGTGGTGTATTCCTTGCAGGGCAAGAAGGTTTTGTGATGGGACATCCAGGTCTTTGGAAGGAGGATGCAATGGATGAAATCACATTCTGGGGATTTGCTGATGATGGTTGCAGCTGTGAGTGCCCAGGTGAAGGGTCAGTGCCCTCCCAAGAAAGATGGTATATAAGAGTA
This sequence comes from Passer montanus, assembly GCF_014805655.1. NCBI lineage: Eukaryota > Metazoa > Chordata > Aves > Passeriformes > Passeridae > Passer > Passer montanus. Next base: position 3,094,734 of record NW_024357502.1, on the reverse strand, counting down.
TTTGGGTTATTTAGCCTGGAAAAGAGAAGGCTTTGGAATGACCTAACTGTGGCCTTCCAGCACCTGAAGGGAGCATACGAGAAAGAAAATATTTACAAAATCATCAAGTGACAGGAAAAGGGAGATGGATTCCATTGAAGGAGAGCAGGTTTAAATTGGGTATTAAAATAAATTCTTCCCTGTGAGGGTGCTGAGCCCTGGCACAGGGTGCCCAGAGCAGCTGTGGCTGTCCCTGGATCCCTGGAAGTGTCCAAGGCCAGGCTGGATAGGGCTTGGAGCAGCCTGGGACAGTGGGAAGTGTCCCTGCCTGTGGCATGTGGTGGCACTTAAATGATCTTTCAGGTCCTTTCCAACCCAAACCATTCCCTGATTGTATAATTGAACCTTCTTTGTACCCCCTTGTTGGTTTTTGGTTTTACTTTTGTTGAGGTTGGGATTGAAGGTACTCAAGATGATAGTTTGTGTTTAGACTTAGGTGTTCATTATTTCTTATCTATGTTACAGTTTCACAGCAGTGAGTTCTCTAGTCTTTCATTAACAAGGTATAAAATGGTTAACTATTTTTTGTTACAAGGTCTTTTAAGGTTAAACTATTTAATTAAGAACTGACACAAATTATTTTTACTTTTAACTTAATAACTACTTGAAGTCTGCAATGCGGACTTTTTTGTCTAATTACAAAATATTACTTAAATTTATGAAGAAGGAAGAAGAAGGTAAAGAATAACTGGTTTCTGCTCTAAAACTTCAATTTTGTTTCATATATATTACTATATTTTAAAACTCCATGTCTCCCTCACCTCATATCAAAAACGCACATTCCCAATAATATTCAGCAAATTACAAAGTTTAGCTGTAATTTGGTCAGGAATCAAACTAAGAGCGAGCATCTATACTGTCAAAAAGATTAAATGATCTTTCAGGAAAAAAAAAAAAAGGAAAAAAAAAAGGGGAAAAAACCCAGTTCATGATCTCAAGCCCCTGGAGCAAGAGCTGTAGAGCAGAGAAGAGCAGAGGGAATACTTCACAAGATCTTGCCCAAAGCCTGTTTTGTGCCCCATGCAGTGCCCCCATGGTCTACTGTCAAAAAGAAAAAAAAAAGAAAAAAAAAAAAAAACCCACCAGTTTATGATCTCAAGCCCCTGGAGGAAGAGCTTAGAGCAGAGAAGAGCAGAGGGAAAGCCTGTCTTGTGCCCCATGCAGTGCCCCCGTGGTTCTACAGCAGAATTCCTGTCCTGTGAAGTTGAGGATCTGTGGCAGAGCAGGGGGAGCTGTGTGGCAGCCCCCCAGCCTGGAGCTGCAGTGTGGAGCAGCAGCTTTGCCTTCCCTGCCCTGTGATGTGGCACCTGGAGGTGGTTAAGGGAGCAGAGTCTGCTGGGGGGCTGCAAAGCCAATTCCCTATGTTCTTTTGAGGATGGGTTTGTTCCCTGGACCAAATTCGTCTGGAGGGGTCTGGCTGGACCACGCTAAGCAAATTAGCGATGTTCACAATTCTTGAATTTAGTTGTGAAGTTTCTGTCAGGGAACAGTGTAGAGGAACCTGTGTGGCTTTCCACTTCACTTCCCACTGGTGAAATTCTTCCTGTGCTCAAAGTCCTGCCCCACACAGGGGAGAAACTGGTGCATGGGAAGCTTTGGCAGCTTCTCAGAGAGCATCAGACCACCAGATGATCACGACATTGAGGGTGAAATCCACCAGGAATAACCTTGGATGCTGTGGTATGGTTGCCCATGAGCCAGGAGTCTGAGTCCAGGCATCTGAAACCTGCTGTTATCCATTTGCCTGGTGACTTAGGAGGAGATGGATCACTCCATTCTCACCACAAAATCTGCCCTCTGAGCCACTGACTGTAAGAGGAGCCCCAGGACCTGCTCAGGTGTCTGAACTCAGGTGATTCACACAAGAACCACTATTTTCAGGAAATCTGATGCCTCATAAACATCCTCACATCAATTACTCCCACCAGTGGTCCAAATTCCCAGGATTACTCTGAGAAGATCTCCAATATTTGAGGGGAATAAAGGGCAATTTTGGTCAAAGTCCTACTGTGATGTGCAGCACTTTAGAGAAAAGTTGGGGACATCACTAGGACCATACTCCTAAATGTTGGGAGACAGATTTGAGGGCTGTGAATTTGACAGTGAATGACCAGAGCAATGCTCTGATTCATTATCCTCCTCTTGCTGACACACAAACCACACCCAGACCTCAAATTTGAGATCCTGCTTGAGAGTGTTGATGTTTTTCAGAGCCCTTGACTGGTTTCTCCTCCCTTTGCAATCTGCCAGACAAATGTTTCCCTGACCTCCATCACACCTAAAACTTCCCTCCCTCCCCGCCAGGACCCACACACCAGGTTTGGCATGGCCAGGGGCTATCCAGGAGCATCTCTCCAACCATGACCTGGGACAAAACACTGCCTGGAAGGTCAGCAGTGGCCAGGGGAGTGGTGGCTTCTCCCTGCTTCTCTTTGGGCCAGAGCAGGATGCACAAGTTGGACACGCAGGCAGCAGAGAGACACGCAGGCAGCTCACTGGGGCTTTCATTGGGAAGCTGCTGCTTATCTGTGACATTGTTTATGGGGTTGGCTGGAGGGCTGACAGGCCTGAGGAATTCCACCCGATATCCCAATGCCATCGTCCTCCAGGGAAAAGGCTGGAGTGGCTGTGAACATGCTGTCCTCCTCCCCAGGCCAAGCAGCTCTTGGATCCATCCTAGCAGGGCAGTGAACTCCCTGATCATTCCAAGACACACCAAGAAGGTGTTAACCCTCTAGGGACCCTGACATGCCTACAAATACCCAGTGGAGGTGGCTAATAGAGAATGGAGGAGAAGGTCAGGAAAGACCAGTGAGAATCTGAGTCCCACACGCTGGGAGAAGTCCTTGCTGAAATCCACAGCTCCCACAGCTTGGCAGCTGCATCAGGAAAGTTATCCATCATGGGGGCCTAGGAAGGAGCTGGGAAGGAGAGATGCAAGCTGGGTATTGAGCAGAAAGGGGCAGCTCATTATTATTTTGGAGCAGATTTAATTAATTTACTTTGTGAGAGTCAGAAAAAAAGAGAAGGAAGAGAGTGAGGGTGAATTTAGGTTGGATACAAGGAAAAAGTTTTTGAATATGAGGGTGGTGAGGCCCTGGCACAGGGTGCCTAGAGAAGCTGTGGCTGCCCCTGGATCCCTGGAAGTGTCCAAGAACAGCTTGGACAGGACTTGGAGCAACTTGGGATAGTGGAATGAAATGGGCTTTATGATCCCTCCCAAGCCAAACCACTCCATGATTCTCTGACTTCCTTTGGCCAGGAGGACCCACAGTGAGAATCTGTGCTGCCTCCTGTGCCAGGGCTTTTTGTCTAGCAGCTGCAATTTTTTTTACTTGCTGCTCTGATACCTCCCAAGGTAGTTCTCAATCCCCTCCTGAACCTTTGAGTCCACATCCAAGAGAAGCTCAGGTGATGGCACACCTGTCCTCACCATAGTCCTAATCCTACAGATGGATTTCTGGAGCTTCCTATCTCAGAAACAGAATGGTCCACCCATTGGTTTTGGTTTTTTGGGTTTTTTTTAATTTTCCATGAGTTTGGCCAATCAATTTTTACCTCCTGCTTGCAGGGACACCCACAGCTGAGCAACCTGCTGTGAGATGAACCATGTCCTCTTCTTAGCTGCTCACCTGCCACCTCCTGTGGAAGGTTTCACCTTCCCTCTCCTGTGATGACACCTGTAAGGCCCAGCTCTCCAAAAGCTTTTTTTTCTTTTTGCAAGCCCATTCCTGGTACAAAGCCCACATCAAGTAACAGCAACACCTTTATCTGTGTTGACCAGCCCTGCTGCTCCTTGCATTTCCAAGCTGGGGCAGCACTGGGACATGACTTTGTCCCTTTGTTTTTCCCACCTGCTCCCAGGTCTGCAGCATTCCTGCTCCATGGACTGTTCAGGACATGCTGCAGAGCAGGGACCTTTTACAACAAAGATGCCCTTGCCAACTAAGTCTGCTCATGAATTCTGGCTGTACACTGGGAGCCAGGGCCAGAATTTAGATTGGACTCGCTCCATTTGCATTGGTGCATTTGTCTTTTTTTTTTTTTTCTTGTTTTGCTTAATTTTTTTGAGCGCTGAACACTGGGACCAGCAACTCTGAACAATCCAAGTGATATCACCTTCCAGTGAGTCATGGGGAGGGCAGGGTGGAGAAGGGCAGGCGAGGAGAGATCATGAGATTGTGTTAGCTCAAACAACCTAAAAAAAATGGGATATGTGTTTGGATACATGGAGGGCAGATTGCATCCACTGCCACCCACCACAGAGCGTCACAGTTTTGGGAAGTATGCCCATGGCTCCAGAGATTTTTACCTGCCTGGTTTTCCCCAAACATGAGCATGGTGACATTAACAAGTAACAATAATTTTTTTAAAAAGATATGAGCACATACTTTATTGGCTCGACTTCTGCATCACCAAAAAACTGAAGTGAAATAAACCAAAAAACACAGTCTTCAGATCATCGTGTTTAGTCTGTAACTTCAGTCACTTTGCAAGCTGCAAGCAGGCTTTTCCTGAGTTCACCTGCAGCTTTCTTAATTTCTCACTAGTCCTGAAGATAATTACTCAGGGTCACAACAGGACATACAGCCCTTGCCCTGATCCAGCTCTGTCAGACTAAGATCTTGCAAGGTGTGGGACAATTTTTTTATAAAAACATGTAAGGAATAAAGTCCCCAAATGGACTGTTAAGACCCCAGCATTATTATTATTATAAGTTCTGATGGTTGTCCCTAAGGTGGGTGGCACCATCTCCTCCTCCCTCACCCCATGAGGTGTTGAGCTGGATGCCCAGGAGAGGAGCCCAGAGGGCTGGTTTTGAGTGCTCAGCAAAAGCTCCTCTTTAAACAAGACCAGGTTTCCTGATGAATTGTGACAGATCCTACAGAGATCATGTTTCCTCTTCTTTGATGATGCCCTGTACTGGCCTTGATGATTTTGGGACCAGATCACCAAAAATTGCTCTTACACTGAGATAACAGACTGAAGTGCTGGTGCTTCACTCTGTGTTGCTATTCCTGATCTCGTACTCACATTTCTGGACCTTGGACACATCCTTCTGTGTTTCCTGAGCTCTTCAAGTGTCCATCATTCAGTACTGACTTTCAGTTATTTATATAGAAAATGTTACAAAGCCCAGCCCAAAACCCCTCCAAGTGTTGTTGCATATTCAAGTATAAAAAAGCAAGAGATGATTTCTTCGATTTTTTTACTCATTCCCTAAAAAAACCCCTCAAATCCTCATATGTTCTGCCTCCCAGTGCCCATCAGAAGATTCTGAGGCTCCAGCATGTGCAGAGGAGCTGTTCTGGGGATTCCCTGCCCAGTTCTGTTCATCCCAGGGCGAGGAAATGAGGAAACTGTGGCTGCACTCAGGACACGTCCCTTCCAAGGGGCACGCTTATTTGCATGGTAATGAGGATGCTAATGAGCCCCTTGTCTTCATATGTACACAAGGTTCTCGCTGGGAGAAAACCAGCCAGAGTTGAAATTCAGAGAATTCATAGCTTCTTTTCCTTTTCAATTTGTGTTTTCTATCTGGATGCAAAAGACAAAGCACATAGTACAGAAACTGCATTGTGCCCTGAACTGCCAAACACCAGATAGAAATTATTATTTTAGCAACCATCTGGCTGTTTAGGCAAGCCCCAATCTCTTAAGTAGCCTGGCTCAAGCAGTAATTACCAATTGAATTTAAAAAGAGACCCTTCTTTTATTTGCTTTGTTACCATAGTTTTTTGTTTTCTTTTCCTCTCTCTTGAAGCTAAAAAAATGCTCCACAGAGCTGCAGCTCCTCTGAGAACCCAGAGCACGCTGCAAACAGGGTTCACAGCAACACTGTGAAGAGTTGTGGTAATTAACCCTTTCTCTGCAGGGAAACTGAGGCAGGAAACCTCTCCCTGACAAGGGTATAAGCAGGATTGCATGTTCAGTGAAGTCCTTCATCTTCCTAGGTCACATTTCCTGACACATCCATGGTTCCTGTAGGTCCAGGGGGGTGGGCTGGGGGCACTGTGAAAAATAGGGATGGTCAAAGCCAAGGTGGGATGAAGATGGAGATGTTGTATGGATGACCCCAGCATCACTGGGGTGGTTCAAAGCTCCTGGCTGTCACTCAGGGAGGTGTTTCTGGTGGGGTTAAAATCAAAACTGGTGATTCCAGCAGCCCAGAGCCAACCTGGAAATCTCAGCACTGTCCCCGAAAGAATAAACTCCTTTTATCTGAAACAACCAAGGTGGGGTCACTGCCTCTACAGAAGAGAGCCCTGTGTTAAGGGAGCTGACAGGGAAGGTGGAGAGAGAATATTTATGGGGGCATGGAGTGACAGGACAAGGGGGAATAGCTTCAGACTGACAGAGGGCAGGGATGGATGGGATATTAGGAAGGAATTCTGCCCTGTGAGGGTGGGGAGCCCTGGCACAGGGTGCCCAGAGAAGCTGTGGCTGCCTCTGGATCCCTGCAAGTGTCCAAGGCCAGGCTGGACAGGGCTTGGAGCACCCTGGGATAGTGGAAAGTGTCCCTGCCCATGGCAGGGGATTTGGGATGAGATGACCTTTCAGATCCCTTCCAACCCAAACCATTCCATGATAATTGCTCCACTCAAAGCCACCACCAGCAGCTGCTCATTCAGCTGCAAATGCCTTCATTTCCAGGAAAGCCCTGAGTCTTCCCAGCACAGAGATATCAGTCCTGCTCACTGTCCTTATTCCATGCCCCTTCAGCACACACTGACAGCCAGCCCGAGCTCCTGCCTGCCTTGGGTGGGCCTTCAGCAGATATTTAATCTGCTTTGCCTGCCCAGCCACCATAAAATGCTGGGATGTGTCTGTGTTCTCCCACATACCCATGATGGAGCTGCCCACGCACCTAATGTTGAGTCTGGCTGAAATTTCTCCACTTTTTAGGGATGGTGTACAAAAGCTTTGCTGGAACCAGTTCTCTGAGCTTCCTGGAGGATGGTTTTCCTCCAGCAAACAGCCCGGGGAGCTTTTACGTAGTGTCAGTCATGAATTTCTGGCTCCTGGCACCTGTTTTACTGTTTTGACACCAGGCTTGGGAGTGCAGGGGAAAATAATAATGATATCTGGAGTTAATGTTATTTACTAAAATACAAATTAGCGCTCGGTCACATGGTGGCATGATTTGTCATCTGGAGCTAAAATTAAAAGAAATTAAGGCTGAGTCAGAAAGTTATTTCAGATCCAAGTGGGGAATGCTGTTCTGAGGCCATGTGGGAGCAACACTGACATCTTCTGGCTCAAAAAAAAATATATCTCCAGCTTTTTCACTGAGCAAACCACTGGGAAAATCTGCAAAAACCTAAGGAGGGATGGGGTGGACAAAAGTGTTTTAAGGTATCAAGGACAAACTTTGGGGCAGCAGATACTATCTGAGCCCACTTTAACAGCCTCCCTTAGCATCTGAACAGAGGATGTGTGGCACTGATGACCCAAAATACTTGAGAGATTCTGAGGCCATGTGGGAGCAACACTGACATCTTCTGGCTCAAAAAAAAAAATATATCTCCAGCTTTTTCACTGAGCAAACCACTGGGAAAATCTGCAAAAACCTAAGGAGGGATGGGGTAGACAAAAGTGTTTTGAAGTATCAAGGACAAGCTTTGGGGCAGTGGATATTATCTGAGTCCACTTTAACAGCCCCCCCTTAGCATCACCACAGAATCTGAACAGAGGATGTGTGGCACTGATGACATGAGAGGAGGAGGTGAAGGGGTGTTGCTCTTCTCTCAGTGCAGGTGACAGGGCTGTGGCCATACTTTTATGCAGAGTCCACTTTAACAGCCCCCCCTTAGCATCACCACAGAATCTGAACAGAGGATGTGTGGCACTGATGACATGAGAGGAGGAGGTGAAGGGGTGTTGCTCTTCTCTCAGAAGATAAGGTGTCAGGGCTGTGGCCATACTTTTATGCACAAGTCTATAAGTCTGGAGGCAGTAAATTACCTGAAAGTCACATTCCACTAGGCCAGGTTGCTCCAAACCCCATCCAACCTGGCCTTGGACAGTTCCAGGGGTGAGGAGATGCAATTTCTCTGAGAAACCTGCTCCAGGGTCTCACCACCACCACCACACCATCAGCCTTCTCAACACATCTCCCCTCTTCCAGACTGGATTGACCACCAGCTTTGTGACTGTCACTACATAAAAGCTCTCTGGGCTGTTTGCTGGAGGAAAACGATCCTCCAGGAAGCTCAAAGAACTGGTTCCAGCAAAGCCTGGCTATAACTTCCCAAGAAAACTCACTTCTTTATCAACCTACGACACCTTACCACCTTACTCCACCACATCCTTCCACTTCCTCTAACCCTATTCCTTTCAATCTCTCCCAAGGTTCTTTCTTCCCGTCCCTGAAGCCCTCGGAAATCGTCTTCAAGATCATCTTCTGGCTGGGGTACTTCAACAGCTGCGTGAACCCCATCATCTACCCGTGCTCCAGCAAGGAGTTCAAGCGCGCGTTCATCCGGCTGCTCAAGTGCCAGTGCCGCCGGCGGCGCCGGCCCATCTGGAGGGTCTACGACCACCACTGGAGAGGGGCCTCCATCAACAGCTCGGTGCAGGACTCAGAGACAGACCTACGGCCCAGGATTAACACCCTGAACAGCTCCTTCATATTTAACTCCTCCTTCCAGGAGAGAGGCAGTAAGAGGCGAACGCTCAGCTTCAAGGGCTGGAAGATGCTGACGCCTTTCCAGAAGCCAGCGTCCACCCAGCTGAAGGAGAAGATGAACAGCCTTTCTAACAAAATCCGGGGTGGCTCCAGCAAAGGGGGGGCCACAGCCACCTACAAGACAGAGGTGGAGTCTGTCTCGATTGGGATCCCTCATGATTTCACAGAAACCATTGACTACCAAACCCATGACTTAACAGACTGCTGTGGGCTGAGAGAAACAGATATTTGAAGGCTCTGGGGCAGCTGTCAATGGTTTCTTTAGAAGAAACATGGAGGGATACCACCTGTGGGTCTGTCAGGCAGGCTGGAAGCAGCGATCAGGTATAAAATGCAGTTGCCCAAAGGTTGTCCAAGCATCCCCCACGTGGAGCTCAGCCCCTTCTGTGGGATTATGGGTTCCTCAGATTAGAGCCAATGGCATATCCCATTCTAACAGCCACAGCAGGAGGAGAAGGTGTGGATATGACCTTAGGGCAAGAGCTGCCTCCTCTGGTGGATGGTTGTCTTTGGCTTTGGAAGAAGCTGTGCAATTAAGGGAAACCAGGATGTCTCCTTTGCCTTAAAAACACCACGGTGAAATCTGACGGAAAGATTGAATCCCAAAAGTTGCCAACCCTGCCTTAGTACATGTGCTCATGTCTCCATCCAGAGGCAGCACCCAGGAAGGACACTGCCAGGCAGTAGCTGGCAGCTGATCCTTTATGTGGGTGGGTTGGGAGCTTGGAGGTCCTGAACAGGATATCCAGAAGAGGCCTTGGCTTTGGAGGGAGAGCAGACTGGGGTATTCCCAAGCAAGGTGAAGGGATCCCAGCTCTCAGTCATCATCTCTGCAGTGGCCACAGCTTTGGCCCTTCCACATCACCTGGTTTTAGGCCAGAGGAGTGTTCCAGATGCGTGTGCTGTTGCCAGGGGGTGTGCAGGTCTCTCTCCTCTAATTCCATCCTGTGAAGCATTTGGCATTTCACTCTCCAGTGGAACACTTGCAACCCACCTTGCTTTAGTGAACATCCATCCGTGACACTCAGAGAAACCAGCTCCTTTTGGTGTCAGTCATCCCCAAACCTTCCTGTCCCTTTCTTTGCTCTCGTTGTTTTTCTCAGAAAACGCAGGATAAAAATGCATCCCAGGGGCTTCACTCAGGACAAGAAATGGCCTCAAGTTGTGCCAGGGAAGATTTAGGCTGGATATTGGGATGAATTTTTTCACTCAAAGGGTGGTCAGGCACTGGACCAGGCTTTCCAGGGCAGTGGTGGAGTCACCATTCCTGGAAGCGTTCAAAAGATGTGCGAATGTGGCCCTGGAGGAGGTGGTTTAATGGTGAACGGGTGGTGGGTTGGTGGTTGGATTCCAAGAGGTCTTTTCCAACCATAATAATTCTGTGATTCTGCAATGCGGGTCCTCAGCCAGCCTGTGCTGTGGCTCAGGAGAGCTGGGGTGGCTGAGTTGGGAAGTTTGCATTTCTGCTGCCCACAGAGTCCAAGCTGAAGTGGAGCTGAGGTGCAGTGGGAGCTCACTCAAGGGGAGGGATCTTCTCCCCACTCAGGGTCACACTCATGATCCTTCTCCCAAGGGACTTCCCACATGCTTCATGCATCAAACTTCTGGTGGCTGCCAAGAATTGCCTTGGTTGTGTCAAAAGTAATGGCAATTAAAGTGTTTTTTTTCCCTGCTCACAGTCCCAGAGTGTGAGCACCCCTCGGGAGGGCACCACGGCCTCCTCCAGGAGACTCCAGGAGCTGAAGCCATGGCAAGCCCACCTTGAGCAGGCAGCTCAGGAAATGGTCACCCAAACTCTGCTTGGCTGTGGATTGCAGGCACAGGTTTCAAAATTCAGAGTGTTTTAACCAAATTTCAGATAATGAGCCCCAAGGAGTGACCATCAGGTTAAGCCATGGGCAGGAGACATGTAGGTGATGGAGGCAGAGGAGGGATCTGAGGTGAAGTGCCTCAAGCCAGGGAACTAAAGAACAGGAATGGGAAGTCCTGAAGGGTAGAAACGTGGCATGAACGTGTCCTGGGTGGAAACTACTCCACATGAGCAATGCCCCTCAAAACCATAAGGAGCCTTTTATGGAAGTGCCTGCAGCACATCCAGCTCACCCCACTAAGGGTGGCTGCCAAAGGAAGATTAAAGGCTGCCAGGCACAGCAAGGAGAATGTCACCTTTCTTTATGATGTTCTGATTTGCTTTAAAGGAAAAGAGAACAGGAGGGAAGTTGGAATTTTTTAATTTTTTTACTCTTTTGTGTAGTGCATATTGAGACAAGATATCTGGAGCTGGCCCTGTCTCAACACCCTTTACTTGATGCAGGACAAACTGGACCAATTATTGCACAAATACCAGCAGATTTTGTCCAGATATTTTCCTCCCAGCAGCAAATCCCAGCACTTACACTGAACTCAGACTCACAACCACCTGCACATTCTCCAGCTCTGCAAAACCAGCCTGAGGTTGCCAGCTCTGCCCCACCAAAGCAGGGACTTCCCAACACCCCATGGGAGCTTCTGGGGGGAAATATATTTTTTTTATTGTGTTATTTGGCTCTGAAGGGAAGTGAGACCTTGCAGTGATGATGGGGTGGCACAAAAAGTCATTTTGTAGTGTGAGGAGTGCAGTGCCACTGTTTTCCTGGGTGTTTTTGGGATCCTGATGGGAAGCACTGGGGATGTGGCAGAGAAGGGACCAGGGAGAGGACATCCATGACCAGACAGACAGACACACACACTTCACTGTGTTTATATAAATGTGTAATTCCCAAAATACCAGGCATTCTCCTACAAATGGGCAAGCATCCCTCTATAAATGAACATTTAGCTAATGCTGGCAAGCAGTGCATTCCCATAAATGAGCTGGTATTACTGCTTACACTTCTCCCTGATCTTTTCAATATACTTTTTTTTTCAGTATTGAAATATTTACATTTACAGCCTCCAGCCCCTTGACAGCTTTTTGGGAAGGAAAAAAAGACTTAGTCTGGAGGTTTGCTGACTCTCCATCCCAAGTCTTTACAGACCTACAAGAGAGAAAATAAAGTCAGTTTAGACACTCATATACACATAAATGCCCAAATTCTGGCTCAGTTCCTCACTGTATTTGATCTGGCCCCAAGAGATGCCCTGGAAGGAGCTGTAGGAAAGCCTTGAGCTCTGCTGTGCTGCATTCAGGCAAAATACTTGGTTTTCACCCTGCTTTCATTTGGCATCTTGCATCAGAAGTAGTGCCAGGACTGGACTCTGAGGCTGCTCATGCAGAGCTTCATTTAGAGGAGACAGGGCTGTCTTTGCTGGCAGGGAGGAAGGAAAATCTTGTATGAAATATGACCAGAGTGCCTGGAATGGAGCATTTCTCCTTGAATCCCCTGATTTCCAAGCTCTCCCAAGTTTGGAAAAACGGGCTCAGACTTTCAGGAGGTAAATTCAGCCTGATCCCACAGATTTCCCTGGATTCACAAGGGTGTGACCAGCTGAGGGAATCGCCCTGTTCCAGCAAATTTTCCAGGCAACATTTCCCAAAGCACCTGCACCTCAGTTATCCATCAGATCCCGCCTCGTTGCACTGTCTCCGTGTCACAATTGCATTCTCAGACCTTGCTGCTCCAGGGAACCAAGAGTTGGGGGTGGAAAATGGGTTTTTGTGTCACTGGACTCTCCCAAGTCCACGAGGGAAGGAAGGTCCCTGTTGGCCTGAGCTGGGCTGTAGCTGGGTTGCATTACTATTGTTTACAGTGTGTATATAAGTGTACATTTTCTTTAGCAGAACGTTGGAATTTTTTATGTATAGATTTTTATTTTTCATGCCCAGATGTATTTATTAGCCGGAGTATTTCTGTTTTGTGTATCAGGTTCTGCCAGATTGATGTAAGCTCTATGAAACAGAATGCACATATTTTTGTTTGTTTGTACCAAATACATGCACAAACCTGTCTAAAACATTGCTGTAAATCGTTGCTGTGTCTGATTTTTAAAACAAGGGTTATAGGGGATGAAGGAGGGAGGAAGAAAAGCCTGAAAATTATCCCCTCTTGCTTATTTCCCTAAGACATTTTTTTTGCAATTTCACAGGGATAATCTTTCCCACTTGGAAGAATTAATGATAAAAGCAAGTCAGGAGAGGACACTCTCAATTTCATGACACAGAGGCATGAAGGGATTGCACCAGGCACATCTAGAGAGCAGGTTTAGATTGGATATTAGGAAAATATTGTTCCCAGGCTTTCTGGGGAGGCCCTGGCACAGGGTGCCCAGAGAAGCTGTGGCTGCCCCCGGATCCCTGGAAGTTCCCAAGGCCAGGTTGGATGGGGCTTGAAGCACACTGGGATAATTGGAGGTGTCCCTGCCCATGGCAGGGGGTGGAATGAGATGATCTTTCAGGTCCTTTCCCACCCAAACCATTCTGGGATTCTTATCTATATGATGCATATCTGAGATTGGAAAGGGAAAGGCGAAAGGGAAAATCAAAAGGAGATCTAACATGAAAACACTGGATCAATATTTGATAGCAGTCAGAGGTGAAAATTATTTTGTGGAATTTGGGGGAACAAATGGAGACTGGAAGAGATTGAGAATGACCTCGAAAATATCTTTGCACTTCTGAATATGTGTAATTTGACTCCTGTTTGCTTTTGGGGTTATTCAGTTCAAAAATGGTAGAATGGACTTAGAATGGACCAAAGGTACAGGGCAGTCCCCATCCAAGGAACATTTAAATCAAATGGCACTCTGATGACTGAGAATGCAGGTCTGTAAAACCAGGAGTGCTGGGGAGAAGACAAGCAGGGAATGAGTGTTCTCAGCCCCTCATGGTACAAGAACTAAGTGACATCAAACCCAATTATCAAAATGAACCGAGTGAGCAAGGTGATTCTTCACATGGCTCACTTCTGAAGGGTGGAACTCATCACCACGACATACTGCATCTGTCTGTAGGGGTTAGAACAGCAATTAGGTGCCTCGGTGACAGATAAACCCATCAAGGGCAGTTGGAAACGTTGATGTGATCTCTGAGCTGAGAAATCCCTGAGGCAGCAATTGCTGTCAGCTGGGAGGATATTTCAAGGGATATTTCACTCTTGGCTTTTTTTTTTCCCCTCTATCCCTTCCGAATTTCAGAATTCAGAGAGGGGACTCAGAATGAGCCAGGCTCAGCCCTCTCTGTGTCCCTTCCCTCTGCACACTGGCAGCCCATCCATGCCAAAATTCCACCCTGCTTTTCCCTCCCCATAGGCAAAAATGAGGAAAAAAGAATGGCAAACTCAAGTTTAGTCCCAAACGTACATCACATCATCAAGGTCAAAAGACTGTGCCAGTTCCTGCTGGGAAATTTCTTTTGCCACCCAGAAATTGAAAATCAGACCCTCAATAAACAGACTTCTACAATCTTTGAGCAGACCAGGAATTGTAGCTGGTACTGGGAGATGCCCCAGAGGTTTCCCAAGAAACTTGAGCCATCCTGGGCAAAGGTTTCAATATTCTTTTCCACTTTCAGACCTCTAAGGGTCCCTCCCTGGAGACTCACAACACACACAGTGACACTAAGGTCACTGACAAGTAGATTTGGGGGTTTTTTGGTACCTTTTGTGAGATTCAGCTGGATTAAAAACCTCTCCATTCCAATGAGGTGTCTGTGAATGAGACATGTTTAAATATAATTGGAGGAAAAAAAAATAATTAATTCTGGTTTGAATATGGGCATTTCATGCCATTTGAGCCATTCTAGGCTATGCAAGACATTTGCATACATCAGGAAACAGGATAGAAAACCTGATGTGCAAAAAACAAAACTTGCCCAGATTTAAAGGTTTCCTGTGTGCAATGCTGGTGGGCAACAGATGCCTTGGGGTTTAAGGGAAGGGTGGAGGCATCAAAAATAGGTTTTATGCACTTTCTTAGAACATTATCTGGCATTTATTTTGCCCAGATCTCAAATTTAACTTTTTATAATACAGCCCCGAGCAGGACATTTCACAGTTTGGAGGTTGCTTTCTTCACTCCTCTCCTTTGCCTTCAAAAAGACTGAGGCAAGGGGGAACTCAGCCCATTTTAGTCCAGCTCACCGTGGCTAAAAATCTCACTAAAAGAAAGCATTTGGGATTTTCATAAAAAATTAAGGCCTGATTCAGCTCCTGTGCTGGAAATTTACTCTTCTTTCCTTCATAGCTGCTGCTTTCTGGATGGGGAAAAAAAAAAATATTCCTGAGGGCTAGAGATGATTGATAAATCTCACTGAAATGTGACCATATTTAAATGGCAGCAGCACTGCTGAGAGGCACAAACCCCTCTTCAAACCCCTCTGCTCTCCTCTGGCAGATCCATGGTTGCTTTAAAACCTGGCAGAACAAGGGATGGATCAGGAATTTGGATGGATCAGGAATTTGAGTTCAGCTGTGGCAGGAGAGTGGTTTTGGAAAGAGAAGGCTCCAAATCTTAACAACATCCCTGGCCAGGAGGCTTCAGCTGGAATTATTAGGACAGGAACACCGTGGTCTTTCTCCTTGTCAGTGGAGACTTCCCATTCCCAAAGCTTGCAGGAGGTGTTGGAAATTCACAAAACTGAGAGGAACACAAGAAAAGACTCCCAAAAGCCCCAAACCCAGCAGAGAAGGGTTTACCAACAGGAACAAAAAGCCAAAATTCACTTAGGCAAGGTATCCCAAAAGCTTTTCCTCATTTGCAAGTTGGAGATTGGAATTTCTCCCACACATCCTTGGGAACAGGGAACACCCTTGTGTAGCCCTCCCTGTTTTTCTCACAGCAAGGTGCTTTTGTGGGTTTAAAAGGTTTGCTGCCCTGGCAGCACAGTTGTTAATATGTGAATAAATTGCCGTTGTTTTATGCGTGTTTATTACTGCAGTCCTCAGCAGATGATTCACAGGGCAAATCCAATTTCACTCTGATTGCTGTGGGGCTCTCATTTCTCAGCTGTTTCAGAGTTTCAATCCTAAATGCTGCTTCTTAAAGCTTCAGGGGGCTGGGGTTGACAGGGTATAAATGTGGTTTTATCCAGGTGTATATTAATAAATTTGTATTAATAGATATGTCTGTCCAGATCTGCATGTAAACATAGATAAATACGTGTAGAATTTATCCTTCCAACCTTCTCTCTGTGTTCTCTTTGCCAAAGCACTCACAGGCCTGGGTCCCAGGTGCTCCTCAGACCTCCCAAAATTCCATGTGTTCAGTGCAGCTGCTGAATCACCACACAAGTGATGCAGAAATCCACAATGAGTATTCTCATATTCCACTACTGAAACAACTTGCCCAGCTAGGATGTGGGCGTGTGGATTCCTCCACCAGGTAAATATTTATCACAGGTGGCATTTCAGATGGGGTTTGAGGCTTCTGAGGCTCCTGTGAGCTGCACAATTCCGTGTTCTGAACTGTTCCATGTGTTTGCTCTCACCTTTTTTTTAAGGAGATTGTTAAAAAGAGGGAGAGCAACTTTTTATATATAGTGACAGGATGAGGGGAAATGGCATTAAGCTGAAAAAGGGCAGGTTTAGGTTGAATATTAGGAAAAAATTCTTCCCTGTGAGGGTGCTGAGCCCTGGCACAGGGTGCCCAGAGAAGCTGTGGCTGCCCCTGGATCCCTGGAAGTGCCCAAACCAGGTTGGACAGGGCTTTATTCTTCACAACACACTCCCAAGGAATTAGAAACTGGGAGTTTTTTCAATTTTTGTGCCTTGGCCATCTATTTCTGGTTGCACAACAGGTATTTATCCTATCTCCAGCTTTTCAAACTGAGCAAAGACGAATAATTGTGCCAAGAAATTGCCTGTGAAAAGGAATAAACACACCCCTGCTGATTAATGTACCAGGAGACGTGACTTAACTTTGGTTTCCAGTCTCCACTTTCTCCAATCAGCCCCTAAATTATCATCTTTGCTCTGGCACAGAGTTATTCCTGAGAGTCTCACAGGCTCCAACTGATCCCAGCCTCTTGGGAAGCAGGATTCTGTCATTCAGCAGACAAAGGAATAGAAAATCCACTTTTCTAGAAGGAAGATGGAAATAATTATTTTTTTTTTAATTAAATTCAAAATTGTTTCAAATTAAAAAATTAAAATTAAAAAATTAAAATTAAATTTAAAAGCAAAATAAACACAGGGTGTTATTAACAGAGCAAATTTTCTCAAAAATGTGAGGGCAGAGGGATTGAAATGCAAAACTTGGGAGAAAAGAGATAATTATTTTGCAATGCATGATCTGGCTGAGGGAAAAGTAATGGGTTTAATGTAAAAATTTGTTCTACTGCCCTGCTTATACACGAGGTCATGTTCAATTATCAAAATATGCTGTCTGCCCTTACAAATAAAAGTTTTTCTGCCTGACTTGGCAAGTCCTGCTGAGCTTAAAGTATTGTCCAGAGATTGCACCTGTTTTGCAAAGGAGAAAATGATGTGCTGAGGCTTCTGCCACTGGCCCAAAGGAGCCTGAAGAGAAAGGTAAGGACTCGGGACACTCAATGGCCCATTAACAGAAGATAGCTCCTGGAGGGCGTTATCAGGGCTGAGTCATGGAAGAGATAAAAAACACTGCCCCGCCTGTTTATAGCAGTTTCTAAAGGTGGTGATGGAAAACATGCATTTGGTTACATCTTGCACTGCAACCTGAAACAGTGGGGTAATCCCTGCTCAGGGGGTGAACACCACCCCCACTACCCAAACTGGCTCAGGTGTAAAACCCTCTCCCTGAGAAGGCCACACACAGAGGGGACAATGTCACACTTTGGGGTCCCAGGCTCCCCATCTCCAGCCTCCACCCAATCCAGTTACTTGGGGCTCTCTCCTCTCCTCTCCTCTCCTCTCCTCTCTCCCTCTTTTTCTATCTATT
This sequence comes from Passer montanus, assembly GCF_014805655.1. Classification (NCBI taxonomy): domain Eukaryota; kingdom Metazoa; phylum Chordata; class Aves; order Passeriformes; family Passeridae; genus Passer; species Passer montanus. The sequence continues at coordinate 3,077,174 of NW_024357502.1, read as the reverse complement.
TACTTAATTTTTACTTTGTTTTTAGCACCCATTCTCTTGGCATTACATTTTTCTACCAGGGCTCCCTCAGCTATTTTTGCTGCTGGGTATTGGCCAGATCAGTTTGGGTTTTTTTGACCCTTTTCATTTAGGTATTTATTTTGGAGGGATTTATTAGCAGAGAGGAGAACCTGACTGACAGACTGAGAGGTCTCTCTCTCACTCCAGCCTCTCTTTAAACCAAGGAATTGGATTTTGACACTCAGGACATGCAAAGCAGGGGTCACCAACAGGCTCCAAATCACTGGATATTTCTAATTTATTTTTCATCCCACAGCTACTTTCAGGATCCAAGCTATCCTGTGGCAATAACTGCTTCCAATCTGCTGTCCAGGGATGTGTGTAATTAATTCACAAATTACAAGCCATCATGTCCAGCCCCACCATCCCTTTTCCAATGAAGGAATCCTGTCCCAGAATCCCAGAATTGTTTGTGCTGGGAGGGACCTTAACAATCATTTCATTCCACCCTCTTGCCATGGGCAGGGACATTTTCCCTGTCCCAGGATGCTCCAAGCCCTGGAACACCTGGAACACCTCCAGGGATGCAGATCCCAGCCTATCTGAGCAGGAGGTTTTTCCAGACCTCTCACTTCCCTCCTTCCCTTGACCTTTCCTAGGTCTGTTCCCTCCTTTTTAGGAACAAGTGGCCAAAGACAACCTGACTATTGCAGTAGCAGCTCCTCCAGGGATGTCATTACATTCATAACACCATCATGCAACTGGAAAAAAATTGTATTTTTCTTTATTCACAATTCCTTTCCAAGCAATCCCTACCTTTTTTTTTTTTTTTTGGCCTTTCTGACCACAGAGCTGAGGTTCCCATTCCAGCAGCCCTTCAAAAATCAGACATCTCTCACACAACTATTCACAATTAGCATTAGCTTTGCCCTGAATAACAAAGGATTCTCACCAAACTTCATTATTCACACTTTTCCCCAGGTTTTTCTGGAATACAGCAACGATTGTGGGATCTAATAAACTTTGTCCAGTGTCACAAATTACTTTAATCATACTTTTTCCTTCTTCTCTGTTTATTCCACCTGTTATCAAACCTTTATTCCACCTTTTACCTTATCCTGTGAGAGCTTAGAGGGAAGGGAACTTTTTCAGGGTAAACTGCTGAATGTAGAAACAAGGCTGCAAACACAAATAAACCTTTATAAAGGAAGTCAGTATTGACTATACGGGAAAGAAAAGTGGAAGAGGAATGGGTAACAGAGAGGAAATCATATCACAGGAGAGGAATTTCAAAGACCATCAGGATTTGGAGACTGTGTACATTATATCTCACATTCCAACTTCTCTAAATCAAATACTTTTTTCCATTGGTGCAATGGCAGGTTAACAGCAAAATCCAATGTGACAGGAAAGTGCAAAGTAAAAGAGTTTGTCTATTTATTTATTTTAAACAATAAAATGGTGTTTGTGTCAATGTGTTTCTGAAAATACCACTGGCAACACAGGGAAAAAAAAAGTCATGGCCAGACAGAATGAACAGACTTGAAAAGAACAGAATGATAGACATGAACATACACAAATCAGAATTAGTTTATATATTTTAATAATTTAAGTAAATAGAAGAAAAAAAAAACAATAAAAATCTATAATTGAATTAGGTTAGAAATATCTAACAGAGCATAAAAATATTCCAAACCCCAGGCTTCTACAAGAGGCAATATCTAATAGAGGGATAAAGTACCAAAATAACCAAGAAAAAGATTATGAAATATCTTCAAATGAAATTGCAATCTCTTGGCTGAGTGCAGAACAAAAGGAGGAAAAAGGCTCTCAGCTCTGGAGCTCATTCTGAGGCAGATTGAAAGAGGATCTGGGTGAGAGACTCAGACCAAACAAAACAACCAGAATATCAGCATGAATTGGAAAAAAAAGGGGGATAAAAAATGAAAGAGAAAGGAAAAGTACCTTAGTGGACCATAAATAATTAATCAATGAAAAGAAAAGTTAAAGCATTAAATGCTTGCCCATCGAGGGGAGCCATCTGGGCTTCCACCCTGGAGCCCAGCGGATCTCCAGGAGATTTCCCTGGGATAGGGACAGTTTGGATAAGGATGCCTCTTTGCTGGAAGGCCAGGCTGCCTTGGAAGGTGACCTGGACAAGGGAGTCCAGAGGCCAGAGGAATGGCCAGGAGTTTGGAGGATGCACTCAGGAAGATGCTGAGGGAGCTGGGTTCATCCACCCCACAGAAAAGAAGGGTTTAGGTGGATGTCTGACTGCACTGCTCAGTGGAGGTGCAGAGGAGACAGAGCCAGGCTCCCCTCAGAGGTGATGGGATCAATGTCCACAAGGGGAATTCCAAATAAACAAATGAAAATTATTTCCTCTGAGTGCAGTGCAGCCCTGGGCCAGGGTCCAGAAGGGCTTTGCAGCTCTTGGAGACACCTGAAACTACCCAGAGCAAGACCCTGGGCAACTTGATATTGGCCCAGTGTTGAGAAAAGGGCTGAATTAGAGACCTCCAACATCATTAATTGTGGAAACCCAGGGCACTGGGAATATTTCTCTGTCTGCCCTAGGGTGCCCTGACCCGCCAGGGGAGCACTGACTTTCACCCTCATACATGGAGAAAGTTTCCTAGACTTCAAGATAGACTGGAATCCACAAAAGTGTGAAATAGATTATAGAGAGCAGTGTAGGTATATCACTTAGGTGGGAAATTTAGGGTTTGGGATTTTTAGTATGTTGTGGATGGGAGCAAGATGGAGCACAGGGTGTTGTCCTGGGTTTCTTCTTCAACCTTCTTCTTCCCTCTTCTTCTTGGGTTTGGGTGGCATTTTGTAATTGGGCAGAAAAGTCTGCATTGCAGGCTCTTTGGGATCAGTTATTGGGTTAAAAGAGGAAATAATCCAGGTGTCAGTTCTTAATAAGATAGTCTAGTCTTAAAAGACCCTGTACCAAGAGTTTGTTGGCGATTTTGTGCTTTTTAATGAAAAGCTATCAAACTCACAGTAGTGAGGCTGTTTCACTGATAAGAAATAATAAACACCTGAGTCCCAACATGAACTACTGTCTCAAGTGCCTTCAGTCCAGACCCAGAGAAATTGACAACTGGGACCCCAGCAATTAATTCCTCAGTCCTATGATCCTTTGGAAAATAGATCCCATCTGTGTGAGGCCTCCAGCCTTAGGAGATGGGTTTTTCTGTAGGCCACCTTTTGTCTTGGGTGAAATTCCTCTGAGGCTAGGATGAGAAATGCCATACCTTCTTCCACGAGGTGCAGAGGGCAGAGCTTTCCATTTTCTCCTGGAGAGAAACGACCAAATTAGAGGCTCTGAAGAGCCTTGGAAACAGCAGCTCTTATCAGGCCTGAGAGCATCTGTTCATACACTCCTCAAACAGCCAGACTTGGCTGGGCACAGTTTTAAAGACACTTCATTGAGAAACACTGGCTGCCATCCAGGATATTAAAAAGATAATAATAAAAAAAATGAAGAAGTAAAAGTGCTCTTCTTCCCTGCTGGTTTGGATTTGTTTACAGCCAGGGGGAGAAGGCAGTCCCTGTTGTTTAATCTCAGATGTGCTCTGGAGGTCGGCACGCCCTGCACCCCGGCAGTGCTCATAAATCAGGGATGACCTCAGTTTTCACCACCCAAATTTGCTCTGGCTGGTCAGAGCTTTTTGTTACATCTTTCCCATCACCAGAAGGGTCAGCAACTGAAAGGGCACCAAGGTCAAGTGATGTGTTTCCAAGGGAAAGACCTTCCCACCCTAAAATCCCAATATTTGTGTTTGACTCTCACCAAGGTGGGTGCCAGGAAAGAGGAGAGGAGTCCGTGGAGCACAGCAGGAGCTGGTGTCACCACATGGGTGACATCAAGCTCACATTTCCAGCCTCAGCAGGGTCTGGGAGCCATTTGAGGCCACAAAAAGCATGGAAATGGAGAAAGTTAACCAAAAACGCCGCCCTCGGCTGGATTTTTCTCGCTCTCTCCAGAAAAACAACAACCAAAAAAAAGTGTGTAAATATCATCAGCTAGGAAAAAAATGCTGATGATTGGAAGTGAAATTTGCCATTGAAAGTGGAAAATAAATGTGGTGCACTCAGAAGCATCTAGACTTAGAGACTGAGTCACTTTTATGCTAATACATCCTCGCCGCCTCCCCAGTGGATATGAAAAATGGTCTTATTTATTGTAACTGCTGTTTATGATAAAAGCCCTTCCATATCCTCTATGTACATACACAGTTACTCAGAAAGAAAATTTTTTTTTCTCTTTTCTTTTTTTTTTGGTTTTTTTTTTTTGGTTTTTTTTTTGGTTTTTTTTTTTTTTGTTTTCTATAAATTCTTCCTTGTTTTCTCTTTGGAAAGTGTGGTTTTCATGCAAAGTAAGCATCAATATCTGCTCAGGTGTGTAAAGACAGAGGTTGGCTCACACAGGGACCACACACTTCCATCACCCTTGTCCCTGGTCACCTGTGGCACCAATTGACTGTCACTTATGAGGTGCACAATTTCATTTTTCATGTCCTTCTCCTCCTCTTTATCCTCCTCCTTAATGACTCTGAGCTGAGAAGAAAGTGGTTCCAGCTCTCTGGAGGGCTCTGATCTAAGGGAGTTTTAGTTCAACAGAAGCCCAAAATGCAGCACTGAGATGTAGAAAAATCAGCTCCAAAGGAAATAAATAAAAATCTGACTGTTGTTCTGATTTCTGGGGGGAGGCTGGCTGTGAGCATTCCCATATCAGAGCACACTGATCCTGATCTCTCCCAGTGTTTTGTGTCTCTCAGTTGTGGCTGGCTCAGATCTCTCTCTAATTAGGAGTTTTGAGCCACACCAGCACCTTTCCTTCTCCCTCCACCTCCTTCCAAAACCTTGGTGATGCTCAGAAAACTCTCAATTTTTCATGCAGGGATTGGCAAAATCTCCCACTCCCAAATTTCTTCCCCAGTATCCAATTTATCTCTCACCTCCACAACAGCAAGATTTGCTCCAGGCCACCATCCCCCCTCCACTCCCACACTAATGAGCTGGAAATCATTAAAATTTGCATGATTTGTGGTCTCCTTGCATCCAGAAATCCACAATCACCTCTGCTCTGGCACTGAGGTGGAATGAGGCCAGAGGATAAAGCAGAGCCCAGGATTGTAAAGCTATCTTGTGTTTCATGGCACTGAAGGACCTGGAGAGCTCATGTGACCTGGACATCACAAAATCCCACCAGATTAAACCAGAGACACCACAGAGAGGCCACTTCCCTGCCAGGTACATCAGAGGGATTTCAACATTTTCATTGCATCAACATTTTTTGATTGCATCCCACACAGAATCACAAAATATCTCCATTTGGAGGGGATCCAGAAGGATCACTGAGTCCAGCTCCCTGCCCAAACCCATCAGTGAAGAAAGCTGACTAATCACATGTGAAGGGACAAAATTGAGAGCAGATTCACCAGAAACTGCCTATGTCAGGAAAAAGAAAAAAAAAAAAGAAAAAAGAAAAAAAAATCCAGCAAAGAATATCGCTGCCCTTCCATGAATGATTCAAACTATGCAGAGAAGCTGCCAAATGTTTCATACGGCTGATGCTACCAGGGGTTTTGACTGCCTGGAAAGGGGCCAGTGCTATGATCAAGCATCTAAAACTTGTGTTTGGTCAGAGCAGCAGCACTTGTGGCTCTCAAAAGCAAACAGCCTCTACCAGGCAGGCAGGGGACTCCAGAGGGGCTGCCACCACCCAGGTCCCCCTGGCATTTGGAGATGACAGCCACTGGCAGGAAGGGATGTGAAATTTAAAAAAGGAAAACAATCTTTTTGACAGTGAGAGCAGGGATGGTCATTCCATGCACCAGGAGGTGCTGCATTACTGGAAGGAGTTAAAGGGAGCTTGTGAAAAACAGAAGCTTTTTAAACAGTCAGGTAGTGATAGGACAACAGGGATGGTTTAAAAGTAAAAGAGGAGAGAATTAAATTCGATATTCAGAAGGAATTGTTCCCTGTGAGGGTGGTGAGGCCCTGGCACAGGGTGCCCAGAGAAGCTGTGGCTGCCCCTGGAGCCCTGGAAGTGCCCAAGGCCAGGCTGGATGGGATTTGGAGCACCCTGGGACAGTGGGAGGTGTCCCTGCCTGTGGCAGGTGGTGGCACTGGATGGGCTTTAAGGTCCTTTCCAACCCAAGCCCTTCTGAGATTCTGTGAAAATTTCTCACTGAAATGTGGAGCAAGAACACCTGCCCAGTGAAAATCTGTGTTTTTTCCTGGTGGTATTTCCATCCAGCAGCTCAAGTGCCTGGCATTGTCTTCAGAGCCCCTGCCTCATGGAGATCTCTCTTCCAAAACCCCACCCAAATTTAGAGGGAAACCTGTAAATTACCTTGTCATTTGCTCTCTCTCTCCTTACCCACAGATGAGCTCCTGCCTGTGTTCCTTGGGAGAGTGGATTGGCACATCCATTGTGACCAAATCCTCAGGAAAAGCAAACCTTTCCCAACCCAGGATGAGTTGAGGTGGGTCCATGTCCTGGATTGCAAAGCAATGTGTGCAGGCCCATCTCCAGCAGCCCTGGAGCTGCAGAGGAAAACTGCAGCCTTGTGCAGGATCCCTGCTCCAGCAGAAGCACAGCTGGCACTGCAGGAGGGCTGAGCCCCCATGGGATGGGACTGTGCCACCACCCTGACCCACAGGGGACAGGACCCATTCTGACTCTGGCTGTGGTGTTTTGTATTACTGCATTTTAATTTTTATTTTCCTAGTAAAGAACTGTTATTCCTGTTCCCATATCTTTGCTCAGGAGTCCCTTAATTTCAAAATTACAATAATTCAGAGGGAGGGGATTTGCATTTTCCATTTCAGGGGGGGCTCCTGCCTTCCTTAGCAATCCTTTCCAGCCAAGTCGGTCCCTTTACTTGGGAAGAACGTGCAGAATGTCCCAGCTGTCCCCAGAGCAGGGTGAGCAGTGCTGAGCCTCCTCAGCAAGGCTCCTTCTCTCCCGCTCCTGCGTTCCCCAGTGGAAATGTTTGTCCTGGAGCAGCAGGCGTGGCCGCAGTGACGTTACTGCATAGCAAGGACATGACACCAAGCACAGGCTGGGGGCTGTGGGAAGGGATCCTGCTGCAGGGCGAGGGCAGAACTGGCCTGGGAATTCAAGGTCAGCTGGGCACTTTGCAAAGTCCACAGCAGGGGCAGCTCAAGAGAGCTCTGGGAGTGATATGTTTGTATTTTATATATTTATACATTCATATTTCATATCTATATATATAGATTTTATTTCTATTTTATTTTTCTTATGTCTATAAATATATTATATACTTATCTATTTATATATTTATGTATTTATATATTTTATATAAATATATTTGTATATTTATATATAACTATAAAAATATATTTTATTCAAAAATATTTATATTCAGATATATTTATATATTTATGTGTGTGTGCATAACAATCTTATATTAAAATTTTATTCTACAGAAATCTTACATTCAAATTCTACATATAATCCTTAAAATGAGTCTATATTTCAGATCAAAATATATTTATATATTTATATATTAAAATAAAGAATTTGAGTGTGTATATACATTACGAGTGTATTGATATATAAGTTTTTATATATATTTATATACATTCTAGAAAAATGTTACATCAAATTCTCTCTATAATCCATATATGTGTGTATATATGTGTGTGTATATAATAATCTCATATTAAAATTTTATGCTATAGAAATTTTACATCAAATTCTACATATAATCCTTAAAATATGTCCATATTTTAGATAAAAATATATTTATATACTAAAAATATATAAAGAATATGAGTGTATATATTCATTAGGAGGGTATTTGCATATATATTTTTATCTATTCTATAGAAATGCTACATCAAATTCTACATATTCTACACATAATCCTTAAAATGTGTCTATATTTTAGATCAAAATATATTTTTATATTTATATATAAAAACATTTAAAGAATATGAGTGTATATATACACATTAGGAGTGTATTTATATATATGTTTATATATATTTATATGCATGCCATACAAATTTTACATCAAATTCTACCTATAAGCCTTAAAATACGTCCATAATTTAGATAAAATTCTACATATAATCTGTATATATGTGTGTGGTGTGTGTATATACATTAAGAGTGTATTTATATATATTCTAGAGAAACATTACATCAAATTCTCCATATAATCCATATATGTGTGTATATATGTGTGTGTATAATAATCTCATATTAAAATTTTATTATATAGAAATTTTACATCGAATTCTACATATAAGCCTTAAAATATGTCCATATTTTAGACCAAGATATATTTATATATTAAAAAAATATAAAGAATATTATTGTATATATTCATTAGGAATGTTTTTATGTATATGCTTATGTATATTTATATATATTATATAGAAATTTTACATCGAATTCTACATATAAGCCTTAAAATATGTCCATTTAGTTAGAGCCAGTTGTGTCAGGAGGCAGCTTGATGTTCCTGTTCTTCAGGGATGGGGAAGGTTTTTGCTGTTTGAAAGTGGAGGGAGAAGGGTTTCCTTGGGCTCAGCATCATGGAAGAGTCGTGGAGGATCTCCCTGCCTTTCCCAGCCATCCTGTCAGAACTTTGTGGGGATTAAATTGATGTTTTAATGCAGAGGGCAGCAGAAATTAAAGGATCAAAGCTCTCAGGTTGTCGGGGTCTGCAGCTACTCCTGAGGGACAGCGCAGGGACAGCTCCAATCTCTGCTCCCTGTGACAGTGCCAGGACCCAAGGGAATGGCTGGAGCTGTCCCAGGAGAGGTTTGGGTTGGGTATCAGGGAAAGGTTCTTCACTGCCCAGGCTCCCCAGGGAATGGGCACAGCCCCGAGGCTGCCAGAGCTCCAGGAGGGTTTGGACACCACTCCCAGGGATGCCCAGGGTGGGATTGTTGGGGTGTCCGTGCAGGGACAGGAGCTGGATCAACAATCCTTGTGTGTCCCAGCTCAGGATATTCCACGTTTCCTGTCTTGTGCAGGAATCTTTTGCTCCTACCACACAAGAGCAAAATTCAAAATTTGTCACCACAAAAATTCAACCCATTGGCCCAGGGAACAGGAGTGGGGCCAGGAACAAGCAAAGATTGCTGCCTGTATTTATGAGCACAGGCACATCCAGGTGTCACCAAGATGGTCTGAAAACATCCCCAGGTCAGGAAGGAAGCAACCATTTGGATTTTGAAGCAGGGAGGAAGCATCCACTGGGACTTTGAAGGGAGTTACCTGCAAGCAGGGACATTCAGGGTTTGCAGCTGTGCTGCAAATGAAGCTTGGCAGGGCAGGGAAGGAAAGGTTTGCTTTGCTGTCCCTGTGCTGGAGTTTCCTGGAGATTTACAGCCCTCAGCTGGTGACTCGGAGCACAGCTCTGCTGTTATCCGTGTTCCCATCTCAGCGGGGGTGAGTGCCCTCTCCCCTGGCTAACCCAGCATCTGCACGTATCCACGTCACCCACAGCAGCCAAAATTCCTGCCCTGAGCATCCCAAATCCCCTCCCAGTTCCTGGCATCTCCCACTCAGCCCTCGCCCCTTGCCCAGCCAAACATGACATATTTAGCTCCAGTGTTTTTATTTTTTTTTAAATCTCTCTCTTTATAAATCAACTTTTCCAGCCCCTGCCTCTGCTGTTGTCTTTTCTCTTGGCAGTGCTCAGTTGACAAATGCCTGACAAATGGCCCTCAGGCAGCCACCCTGGCCAGGGCCACACTGCCCATGAGAAAAGAGATGCTGTTCCTCCTTCTCCAAGCATAATTCCCCCTTTTGTTCCTTTTTTTTTTCTTTTTTGCTTTTTTTTGCTGTTCTCCCTCTCATGTCACTCCTCTTACAGGCACTCACAGCAAACCACCCGCTGAACCCACCAGGATAACTGGGGTTGGGAAATCTCTCCCTGTGCTTCCCAAAAGGATTTTGGAGGGGGTTTTGCTTGGGATCAGGTTGGAGCTGCTTCTCCTCTGTTTGGAGAAGTTTCACACCAGTTTCTAACCCTTTGTGTTTTGTCCAGTGGAAGATTGTCAAGTCTTAACTTCTTTTTGCCAGGGTCAGGATTAAATGTGTGAGATGGTATTTCTTGTTTGGACTCAGATGTTTATCAATTCTTATTTCTGTTACAGTCTCACAAACTGTCAATTCTACAGCACTTCACTCCAACAAACTAAAAATGGAACCCTTTCTCTCTCTCTACAAGGCCTTTTAAGGACAAACTGTCCAATTAAGAAATGACACTTAAGTTATTTTTATTTTTAACCTAATAACCAACCACCTGTGCCTGCAATGGGGACTTTTTTATCCAATTACACAAAACCACTGAAATCCATGGAGAAGAAGGTGAAGAAGAAGGAGCAGCCTCCACCCTAAAACCTCCACCTTGTTTTATATATATTACTATATTCTAAACCCTTAAACTCTAAGTTTTCCACCATGTGATATCACACACTTCTAATCATCTCCACACCCATAATCCCAGTTCCATCATTCCATTTTGGAATCCTTCTCCACGGCCTCAGGTCAATGCAGTGTTCTCTTGGGGGTCAGTGCCTGGCAGCACAGAAAGTCTGGAATTCTCAGCATCCAGGGTCCCAACAGAAGGTGTCCCTGCCCATGGCAGAGGGTGTAATAAGATGATCCTTAAGGTCCCTCCCAACCCCAAACATTCCATGATTCTCTGAGAAACATCCCTGAAACTCAGAGAAATCCTCCATGTCCACCACACAATGGCTGGATCTCACACAGGACCTGATTCATCAGTCACTTCTCCAAAGGCATTCCCAAATTCCCTGGGGGATGGGAGGCTCCTGAGCCAGCCAGACACCAAGCCCTGGGCTCTGGGTGTCCCAGGGGGGCTGCAGGATGGCCAAAACCTCACATACCTGGGCTCTGAGAGCTGGGAGATCATCCAGCTTCTTCCACCCACCTTCCACAGCTCCTGCCAGCCCTGCAGGGATAGCTCAGGCACTCCAGGAATGGAAACAGAACCCACTGATAAAGGATCACATCTGTGCTCACCCCTCTGGGCTCCCACTGCTCTTCCCTCGCATCCTCGTGTGTCAATTTGCCGGTATTTCCTGGGAATTGGCCAATTCTTACCGTTTCTAAATAATATTTTAATGCCACGAGATGGCAGCACAAAATCACCTTTCCTGGGGTGTGCTCAGCTTGCAGAAGCTGCTCCAGACCCTGCACCACGGAGAAATCAGTGCTCTCACCTCAGGGATCACTCCAGGAGGAGAAAATATCCAACCCTTACCAAGTGCAGAGCCAGAACCCAGCTTTTCCATCCTTTTAACCACCTGCAGATCCAGCACCCACTCATTTCCAGCACTGCTGTTCCACTGAGTTTGTCTCAGGGTCTCCTCCCAGTGGCTCCTAGTCTCCTTTTTCTGCTCTGGGTTTGTGTTTGCAAATAAATCAGCACCAGAGGAATTCCCTGGGCACTAAGCCCCATCCTTTACTCTGTTTTATTATCAGAATCCCCTGGAACAGCCTGGCTGGTGCTCACTTGCACAGTTCAGAGCCCAGTATGGATCCTGGGACACTCCTGCCAGGGGGAAAGGGCTAAACCCTGCAAATATCCACAGCCCTGTGCCAGAAAATCCTGCTGGAGGCCTTGAATGTGCTGGTCCCCTCTGTGCATGGACAGGCACAGGTCACTTCATGCCACCAACCAGGCTGGATGAGAGCTTAGAGCTCTTTTCCAGCCTTAATTCCATGATTCTGGGACTGGCCACATGGTGACACTAACGGGGGTCTCTGCTCTCCACAGATTTGGGCAAGGAGGGCTGTGAAGGCAGAAGCCAGGACCTGCCCTGTAATTCCACCACTCTCCTGGTGCAATCAGGGCTCTGAGCATCCACTTCAGCTTTTGTAGAAAACCCTCTTTTCTAAAGCATTTCTTGCTAGGGAGTTCAAGGAGCAGAACCACAGAATTGTTTAGGTTGGGAAATTCTGAGACCATTGAGTTCAACCATTCCTCCCAGCACTGCCAGCACCGCCACTGACCATGTCCCCAAGTACCACATCCACACGGATTTTAAATCCCTCCAGGCACAGGGACACCACCACTGCCCCGGGCAGCTGTGCCAGGGCTGCATAGCCCCTTTCCATGATTAAATTTTCCTTAATAATTTTCTTTTTTTGTGGATGATTTTTCCTGGATCAGCCAGGAAAGGGACAACCATGCCCATTTCTCCCTGGCACCATCACCCAGGGGGGTTTGGAGCCCCAGCTCTGGCAGCACCCTGCTGCTCCCACCTGCTGCCCTCCCCACACAGCCAGCCAGGAGGAGCAATCCCTAATTAATGCTGAGTAATTAGGTGCCTCTTACCTTCTCAGCACCCCCATCTGCCTTCCACCAACCTTCACCACTGAGCTCTTGGAATGAAGATGCCACAGGCCTTGAAGGGAGAGCAGCGTGGAGGGTCACAGAGCCCTGTGGTGACAGCACCTCTCCTTGTCACATGCTCAGGGTGGCCTTTGCTGCTAATTTTAAACACCTCTTAGTAAACAGCTGCTAAATTTAGTGTCTCTGGAACACGAGCATCATTTTAAAGGCTGGATTGCTGGTGAGGGGGATTGGCCTGACCCAGATCCCTGCTCAGCAAGCCAGACACCATCATCATTCTGTCTGCACAGAGCAGAAAAAGGAGTTCTCAAACTCTGGCCACCAGCACAGCAGCTTTCCTTGGATGTCCCGTGATAAAGCCACAGGAATCACAGAATCATTTTGGTGGGAAAAGACATCCCAGGTCATCAAGTCCAGCCTTTTACTGATGCCCACCTTGTCACCCAGCCCAGGGCACTGAGTGTTCCTTGGGGACTCCACCACCTTCCTGGGCAGCCCCTTCCAGGGTCTGAGAATTTCTTCCTAAATTTCTTCACTGAAGAGAAAAAGCAGCTAACTCTTTGTTTCTTCCTGTGTCATAGCCTCACATACCCAAAGGATTTGTTTTTCTCCTCAGATTCCACTTTGCAACAGATCTGGCTGCTGGGAATCAGCTCTGGCTCCTTGAGGTTGAGGTCTGAGGGATTGAAGCTGGACAGTTTTTATCTCTCTTCAGTCAAGTGTGCTGCACTCTCCTGCTGCAGCCCAACTCCTTCTCAACTCAGTAACAGCATGAAAAGAGATAAAACTGGAGAAAAACAGCAATAAATTCAACATACCACCATCCTTCCCAGCTCTCCAGCAGCCAGAAAGGCATCCCACCTCCACACTACAGCAGGGAATCAGCAGAGCTCAGCTGAGCTTGGAGAGAACCAGACAGAGCTGGTGCCTCCTCTGCAGACATTTATCAGGGATGCACTGACTCACCCTCTGGAGGGGGAATTTTCCCTCTCTCTGTCCCTTTCCCCCCATTCTGTAACTCATTTATCAACACAACTCCCACCCCAGACACACGGAGAGGGAAGGGAGGCTTCACATGGGGCAGCAGATGCCAAAGCAGACACATCCCTCACTCCTCACATGCAGCTCTGGCCAGCAGCCAGCCAGATGGAGAAATGGAATGCAGGGAGATAAGGCAGTGGCTAAACGCCCATGGTCTTCACCCTGAAAACTTTTATTTTTGGAAACTGTTTAGATATCTTTAAACTGTGCCGATGGCTACATTGTGTTCACTTGACTTTAAAGAAGCACATGATTTATCTCTCTGAGGAAGTTAAAAAAAAAAAACTCATTCCTGATGGCAATTTCCACATAATGCAGACGAAACCTTGGGAGTCACTAACATCTGGAGTTAGTGACACACATCTGCACAGTCCAGGGGCTGCTTGGATGGGGTGAGTGCTCCTGTTACACTGGATGACACACAATTAAAGCATAAGGCAACAAAAGAATACCCTGAGTTGGGAGGGACCCACAAGAATCATCAAATCCTTCTCCTGGCCCTGCACAGGGCATCCCCAGAATCCCACCTGTGCTGAGAGCACTGTCCAAACACTCCATGAGCTCTGGCAGCCTTGGGGCTGTGACCACGCTGACCACAGTGCTGTCAGCTCTGCCCTAACCAGACCCCTTTGGTCAGGATTGTATTGCTGGCACAGAAAATCTCCAGTTTGGAGATTATTCATACAAACACAATTTGTGTAATGTGTTTCTGGCCTATTTTCAACCTGTTTTTCTCCTACTCCGAGTTTTATAGGAAGAGAAAAAAAAATCCTACTTTTGTAATGTTGAATGAAAGACTTGGAAGTTACCAAGTGAAGTGTCCAGGAAGTACCACAGCACAGTCTTTTTATTACAACATTTATTTTAGTATAGAAGGCACTTACAATACAGAAAGAAAAAAGAAACAAAACGAACATGATAGGCACCAAAAGTGAAATCAGAATTAAAATGACAGAGAAACAGTTTACCAGACCAAAAGGAGCACCCTTCCCTGTTAACAATACAGCACATGGAAATGAAGCTATTGATGACTAACATTTTTAACAATTAGAGTTTTTTATTTTTAATTTTTTTAATAGAAAAGATAAAAGGCTGCTCTACTGCGAACTGAAATAAAACAGAACCCCCTTCACACAGCTGCAGGAGGATTTGGGAGGTGGTGGTGGTCGGGCAGGGCTCTCTCAGGGCGGGCACTGCAGCAGGTCCTGGTACATCTCGATGAGCCGAGCAGCCTCCCTCTGCCCCGAGAGCACAGCACCGTGGGTCGTGGAGTAATACTTCCTGTGAGTGGCCTCCCCTGAGAACATCACCTGCATGGGCTGCAGGGCACAGCACAAGGGGCACAGATCAGCACAGCTTACTGGGGAGCAGCTGGGGGCATAAAAGGAGACAAACTTTCTGTGCCCTCCCACACAGGACGGTTTGGGCTGGAAGGGACCAGTTCTTCCTCTATCCCAGGTTGCTCCAAGCCTCTCCCGCCTGGCCTGGGGCACTTCCAGGGATCCAGGGGTTTCCATCTGTTTTGGAGGGCTGGTTCTCAAAAGCCCCACAAGATGCCAGTTCCAAAAACCTCAACAAACCTGCAGGAGGCACAGAGCACCTGCTCTGTACCATCTCTTCCCTTTGCTCCCCTAAATTACATTTCAGCTTTTTAGGCATTAAGGGAATTTTTCTTCTGGACAGCAACTTCAGAAGAATAACAGCCATGTCTCAATACCCAGAGGGTGAGACACAGCATTTTATCTCTTATACCAATAGTGAGGTGCTTGCTAGAACTGCAACTTGGATTTGAGGCAGGAATTTCTGGGAGGTTTTCCCTGGGAACTACACAGAAAAATTCCTAAAGCTCCTACTGGGTTTTCTTAAGTAGATTTCTGCACTGAATAAAGTTATTTCTGTTGGGGCCAGGCTCTGGTGGAGGAAATGGACTGGGCAGCTGCTTGAATGCTGCATTTTCATCAGCCTTTGGACTTGGACACATAACCCTGAGTGATGGGGTGAGTCTGGCTTAATGTGTTCCTGAGCTGTGTAACCACCTCCATGTGTGCTCCAGCTCTCCTTGCTAAATTCAGAAAGCCAAGGCAGTGCCTGGGGAGAAAATTCATCATCCCCTGCCAAGGACTGGGCCTCCCTCAGCCTGCACTGCCAGCACTGAAATATTTCCTAATATGCATCCCTAACACATTCAGACCTAGACATTAGCAGGGTCATAATAATAATAATAATAACAATAATATTTAAAACAGACTAGCACATGCTTTCCCGAGGAATTCCGAACTGGACAATAGGGCTGATGGTCATTAAATGACAACATCACAATTTCAGAAGTCACACACATGAGCAGCTCTTGATAAATTCAGGGAGAGATGAGGGAATCCCTGAGACGTTGGCATTCCAAACGTTAAAGAGATAAAATCCTACACACATCATTTGCAGGAAAAAGAAAGGGGGAAACACACTCCTGGAGGCCAAAGCAGGGATTTTCTCTTTCAACCTCCCTCCCCAAAAAGCTGCTGCCCAGTGTCCCATCAGGTTTATTGCCCCAGGCCCCATCTGGGCCATACTCACAGGAGTTTTGGAGCTCTCAGCATAAGGCAGTGGTTTCGCCAGTTTCTCCACATCGGCCCCACTAGACCCAACCTGGGTGTAGGAGTAGGATCCACGGAAGTGGGGATTGCTGCCCCAGGAGGACCGCAGGATCCGGCGAGGTTTCGGAATGTTTGGATTCCCTGGGTGGAAAGCAGAAGGAAAAAAGTCAGACTGTGTCCAAGAGGGAAGAGGGCAGTGCCTGAGCAAGGTGTGGGTGACAGGGATTCCACTTTATTCAACATCCATCCTAGCAGAGCCCCCAAAGCAGATCTGTCTTCCATCATTGAGATTTAACAATTTATGTAACAGAAATTGCCTCCCTTTTCATCTGCGCTCTTCCATTTTCCAGGGTGTTGGGGGAGTCCCACCTGGGTGGTGTCCAAGGAACAACACCTAGAACTGTCCAGGGAGCAACTGGATGAAGCACTAAGTGCCCTGGTCTGATTGATAAGGTGAGGAATTGGTCACAGGTTGGTTTCCATGACCTTGGAGGTCTTTTCCGACTTAAAATGATTCTGTGATTTGTTTTGGGAAGGAGCATTAAAATGCTCCTTTAGGTTCCTGAAACACTGGGGAGCTTCAGGGAACCTTGGACACATCTTGGTTTGGAAAGACAAAGCATCTTCTGGTCACATTTGCAGTGGGCAGCCTGGCAGTAATCAAGCATGTGATGGATCTCACCAAAATTTAGATATTAAATTGAGTGCCCAGTCTGAATTGGACGTTTAGGAAGCCTTGTGAGAGAGATGTGCCTCCAAAGAGGAAAGAAGGCAAATCTTCCTTATGTGGGGGCATTGAAAAACCTGTCAGGAAGTTCTCAAAACCTGTATTAACTCATTCCAACAGCTTCCCATACAGTTGCCCTCCAAATAAAGCTAAAATCCATGAGACTCTATCCATTCAATGCACAAGGCATGGAAAGAAGGCTTTTGAGGCTGGAAGCAGGATTTCTAGATCGCCATAGGATTTCCACTGCTAAGAGGATGTAGGACCTAGAGGAGAGGAATGCACTCAGGACAGGGTCACCAGCCACTGTCCCCATTCCAAAGACCTTGGAGAACCTGGGATCCAGGACTGCAGCCCACCAGCTGGTGGCACAAGAGCCTCAGGTACAAGCAGGGAGAGTCACACTTTGGAAATTCTCTTGCTGGTTTTGGACCATCTCAGTGTCACTGCTTTTGTTGGAGTCCCATGATTGTATCTGGCATGGCAGGAGAGGAACATGGAGAATTCCAGTGAAGAGAAATTCCCTCTGCAGGAGGCAAGATCCATCCTTGAGGTAACATCACATATCCAAGCAAGGTTCAGTTAGCTGAACCTTGAGTCTAAATCTTCCAGCAAGGGGACTGGAACTGGATGATCATAAAAGTCCCTTCCAACCCAAACCATTCTATGATTCTTCATGGAAAGGGGTGTCCAGCTCTGGCAGAGCTGCCAGGACAGTGATGGAGTCACCACCCCTGGAGGGATTTAAAATCCATGTGAATGTGGCACCTGGGGACATGGGTCAGTAGTGGCCTTGGCAGTGCTGGGGGAATGGGTGGGATTGATGTTCTTAAAGAGCTTTTCCCACTTAATTCTGTGATTCCAGAAGTCAGCTCAAAAAGTAGGAGTTTTGAGATGTTCACATCCTATGCCTGCTTCAGACCCTGACTCTGACAACTCGGGATGTTCAGCCTGCCATGAGACAACCCAAATTCCCCCACTTTCTTCATCCCAGTTGAGGGAGACACCCAAATGTAAACCCTGGTTAGGCACTGCATTATTTAGCTCTCATAAACTATTATTTAGCTGGGCCTTCAATTCCTTAAAATCAAGAGCAGGTCCTGGTTCAGCTTCTGTTTTCAGAAGTATCCTGTCAGCCAGAGCTATGGAATAAAGTGCTGGAACAAAGCAGAGGATGGCCTGCCCAGAGTACTCTGTGAACACTTCAAAACCAGGCCCCAGATCAAAATATGGCACAGACTAGCAAATAAATATATCCCACAAACAAAACACATCCTACAAAGCAATGTTGTTTCAGGAGTAAGAGCTTTGCATAACAAAGGCCTCTAAAACATGTTCCTGCAAGACTCTTCAAAGCAGAAATGCCTGGAAGTGGAAAGCCCAAGGGAGTCTGAGAACTGGGAGCTCTCAGATACATCAAGGAAGTAAGTTATCATGTTTTATTTTTGAGGGCTGTGGAAAAGCCCAGGAGAATACACCACGGAAGCTGTCAGAGAACACTCCCCAAGCAGGGCCAAGGCAGCCACCCATCCCACTGCACAAAAACAGCACATGAGGGGTTTTCAAATAAAAGGAGTCTCTTCAGTGGCCTGGTGGTGCCTCTTCCAGAGCTGGTGCATGTTTCCATATCCACATCCATTCCCATGAGCTCCTTCCAAGGTCTCCAGCACATCAGGCCATGTTAGCAAGACCTAAGTGTCCACTGTGCAGCAACTGTGCCCCTGCACAATTCTGCACCTTTTAATGCAAGCAAAAATTTCCTCATTTTCTAAGAGGAAAATCAAGAGACCCAAAGGGGGGTTTTGGTTGAAGGTCAGACAGGAGCACGTAGCACAAGTTCTGATTCTGAGCTGTTGTTTGAAGACAGAAACTACAAAGAGTGAGAGCCACAGTCCTTCAAGGAACTTCTTTCACTGGACTTTCTCATTCTGCTTTTAAACAGGGTAAACATGCCTTTGTCTGCAGATAAAAGTAACAACACAGATGTGGAAACTTCTCAGTTCCCACCATCCAAAGAGAGATAAATGGCTAAAGAAAAGATGTTTGCCTTCACTAAAACAGGAAGGCCCATATCTTCATGGCACAGATTTCCACTTGTGAAGCTCTGGAAGACAACTCCCTGTGCCTCAAACAATCCCATTTTTCTTCAGCTCCTGAGAGATGTGGATACAGAGATTTATTGGTTATGGGGCTGATTTAATTGCTATAAAATCAACTCACCAATCTAAATTAAGGCACCCAAATTTATTTGCCTACCTGAGAGCAGGATGTAAGATTCCACCAAGGGAGATCTGTGGTACTGCCCCCATACCAGTGACTACAACCACCAGAGTGGCTAACCCAGACACCCACATGGGACTGGGAGATGTGATGCAGAACCTAAAACAGATCTGTTCCGCTCCTGGAGGTCAGGGAAGGAAAACTCAGGGCACCTCCAGCTGCAGCCTGCCAGGCTCCAGTGATCCCTTCAGCAGGGAGCCTCTGGCTTCCTACTCTGGGAGCTTATCCAACAAAGAAGGCAGAGCAAGGCTCCCAATTGCACTGAGATATTCCATTTAATCAGATTTGGAGGACACTGCTTTTCACCATCCAGTTGTAAAAAGCAGTAATTGCTGATGGTTCTTAGGTTAGAACAATCCTCAGAGCTTTTCACAGCAAAGCCAGATAATCCCCAACGCCGACCTGAGAGGAAAATTCAAGGTCAGTTCACAGAGAGATTCTCAGTGTGAGCCTAAAAGAATGGATTTAACTTAAAACTGGTATAACATACTCTGAAGCCAAAGGAAAGGCCACCATGAGCAATAGACTGGGAAAACACAGTGAAAGATGGGAACCTACCTGGTAATGCATGAATTCTTTCTCAGAAGAATAAGAGCATGAGGCATTTCATACACAGCACATGAAAGGCACAAAAGGCAAAAGGAACATTAAAAGGTTCAAACTATCTGCTTCATTATTGAATATAAGACTCCCTCTATGCTCAGTATAGAGAAAAGCTACTTCAGAAGATGTCACAGAGCACCACCAGGTGAGGTGTGGAGGATCTGAGCTGCCTTATGGAAGATCCAGGCTCTCCAAGGAGGTCAGGATCCTGGCAGGACAATTTCCTGACTTGGTTAGCTGACCTGTGTGAACTTGAGTGTTGGGAAAGGCTTTCAGAGCTGTGTTTGGTGGTGCTAATTGGACCAGAGGAGTGCAGCCGTGCTCAGAAGTGGCTGTAGATGTATCATGGGCTGCTGGTCTAGCCCCCTCTCACACTCCCCCTGGAACAGATCAGCAGGGAAGAAGGGAGGTGCACGGAGGGCTGAGCACACTTCTGTTATTTCAGCCAGCCTGGCACCTGGCCCAGATCAGCCCTGAGGTACTGCTCCTTCTGGGAACATCTGGGGAAAACAGGAGCAAGGGAAACAGGATAAACACAGCTCCCTTAGCCAGGGAATCCTGCAAGAGCTGTGAAAAGGTTTTCTACCAACAAAGGGATTGGGGGCAGAGTGGAACAGGTCATGCTGGGTAATGGGTGCTCCAAAAACAGGTTTTCCTCTCACAGTTTTGAGCAGCTGCAAGACCACTTTTCAGTGGATGCACAAAATGCTCATTGCAGGGCAAGGCTCTGGTAAATCCAGTCTGGAATTCTCCAAGGAGAGATAACCTGGGATTAGCTGTGTGGAAGAGCCTGATGGACAGTGACCAGGTGCAGCATCAGCTGGAACAGCAACTGCAGCACAGACCCAGGGCCCAGAGCCACATATTTCCATGCTGGCAGGAGAGGAACATCCAACACACGTCAACAGTAACTGTGAAAAAGCCCAAGAAGGAAGAGGGAGAGCAAACTCCCACGTGCCAAACTACAACAGACCCAAACAGCCAAATTCCCACTGATGAATTGGAGTGGGTTTTGGAATTATTTTTTTTTTTTAAACAGGCCTTAAGCAAGAAAAGCTGCAACAGACAAGGTTGTTTGTACATTCAGCACTGCAACAACTTGGCCTGTGAGAGAACAGATTCCTGCTAAGCCTGTGTAGAGCAGCAGTTCCCTGCTGGGGTCAGGGGAAGGATGGCACATAGGGACTGATGTAACACAGGACATGGGGACACCCAACACCCCTGAACACCAGCAGCTCAGGAGGCACAGCTGAAACAAGGATTCAGGCACTGAATCAGAGCTTTTCAACGCAGAGTCTCTACTCTACAGCTCCTGCAGAGTGGTAAAACCTCTTTTGCCTGTAGTCAGTTGTGCAGGAAGTCCTCAGACTCCAGAGCCCTTTCAGGAAAAAGGTTCTTCACCCAGAGGTGCTGGAACAGGCTCCCCAAGGAATGGTCACAGCACCAAGCCTGACTGAGCTCAAGAAGCATTTGAACCATGCTCTGAGGCACAAAGGGATTGTTGGAGTGTCCTGAGCAGGGCCAGCAGCTGGACACGATGATCCTGATGGGTCCCTTCCAACTCAGGATATTCTGTGATTCTGTGACTCTCTGGATCTCCATGCTGTTGGTGGCAAATGGGCAGTAAGGACAGGGGAAAGCTGCACTTGTGAAGGCAAATTTCTCCACTTAGCTGGAGCTCCATGGACAAGAGGTAAAGTTGGAAACCCCCTGAGTGCTGAGACTGGGCTAAAACCAGCTAGTAGGAAGATATAAATCATTTAATCAGGAGCCATCTCTAAAATAGCACAAACTGCACCTAATCTTGGAGGATGCTCCTCTTATAACTGCTTGTAATTCTGTATCAATTCAAAACCCTTATTTCAAAACTGCTATTAAGTCCACCACTATTTCTTTCAGTGTTACTATCTTACACCTGCACAGTGTCTCCCATCAGAGGATGTCAAAGACTCTCAGATACAAAAATCCCTTTTCCTGGGAAGGTGTGTGACCTCTTGAGAAGTGACTGTGGACAAGCTAAAGCCCAGCATCCAAATGTTATTGCTTTAAGTGATCTCATTTGGATTTTCTCAGTGTAATGCACCAAAGATTTGCCTCAGTCCAACTGCTGCCCTTAAAGTGATGCATGATCACAGAACATGAAATCTGAAAAGTCCAGGAAGGTTTCAGTGATGCACCCAGAAAATGGGAACTCTCAAGATCAATAAATCTTTTTGAAATTTAGGTCTTGGAGATTATTTCCATCATTCTGAAACTGAATGGAAGTCAGGGGTGTGACTGAACCACACCTCAGCTGATCTAAACAGGGTCAATTTCTGAAGTGGCCATGCTTGCTCTCCACAGCTGAGATCAGCCCTCAGAGCCCGACAGCTTCAGCTGTTGAAGAGTTATTTGTGATTCAATAAAGCAGAGGATGTGGAATCCTCCAGCACTTCTGTCCATCACTTCCTGAGCCGTTTTATCAGCCCCTCTGTATAAATAGCTCTCAGGCACACCCAAGCAGGAGCTATGCTGGAAGCACACGCACATGCAAAGGGACACAAAATGCCAAAGAGCTAAAAATGACTTTAAAGCATTTCCTTCCTCGTGGTTATTTGATTCCCCAGCCCCACGCTCCCTCTCCCACCAGAGCAAGGCTGACCTGTAAATTTACGTAGCATTTCGGTGCAGGTTTCTGCCACAGTTTCATCATCACACTTCTCCATAATCAAAGCCTCTTCTCCACAGATCCAGCCACTGAGGACATGGCCGTACCTCTCGGGTGGGTACAGCACATCAAAGCTGCAGATCTTCTTGTACCACAGCTCCTCAGGATAAGTCAAGCTCTCGCTCTCCGCCTCGTCTTCCCAGACAAACTGGATGCTGTTGCACTCAGAGCTCCAGAAAGGCTCTTCAAACTCCAGGAAGATCTTGTCAGTGGTATTGATTCCCAGTTTCTCAATGGCCATCACCTTCTCCTCAGGCAGGCGGGGATGGAACAGGCTCTCGTGGCGCTTCTTCAAGACTCCCAGGGACACAGTCACAATGACGTGGTCAGCTGGGATGAACTCACAGTCCTCGCATTCTACGAAGACATTGGAGCCCTTGTTCTCCTCGGGGAGGTCACTGTTGTGGTCAGCCACCCTCTCAATCTCCTTGCTGACCGACTGGTTCCAGTGGATGCACTTGACCGGCTTGCGGAGCTGAATGACAGACTTGGGAATGGAGCGGGCCAGAATCTCCACGATTTTAATGAAACCACAAGGAATGACGTGATGAGCCCCGGGGATTTCGGTCCATTCCCCAAATTCACTCAGCGAGACTTCATCCATGCTGTGGGAGCTGCTCTCGCAACTCTCTACCTAAGGAAAAGCAACACAAAAGCAACATTGCCACAGAGCAACTCCTTTAGCCACAGCACAGCTCTGCAAGGGCACAGAGGAGCTGCGGGAGATGAGAGTGATGAATTCCACTCTGAAACCAGATTAGCTTTGCTAGTAAAGAAGTGCTTGGCCACAGGATCTGACAAAAATCAATCCTTAGCCTTTCTTGCAACCAGAGAAACCATTTTGTCATGGTAAAGAGTTGAAGTTGCATCTTCCAGAGTTCAGAGACCAGAGGGCTGGAGCCCTGTACAACAGAGCCCCTCTGAAGACAAACACAAAAGCAACATTGCCACAGAGCAACTCCTTTAGCCACAGCACAGCTCTGCAAGGGCACAGAGGAGCTGCGGGAGATGAGAGTGATGAATTCCACTCTGAAACCAGATTAGCTTTGCTAGTAAAGAAGTGCTTGGCCACAGGATCTGACAAAAATCAATCCTTAGCCTTTCTTGCAACCAGAGAAACCATTTTGTCATGGTAAAGAGTTGGAGTTGCATCTTCCAGAGTTCAGAGACCAGAGGGCTGGAGCCCTGTACAACAGAGCCCCTCTGATCTGAAGACAAATTGAGAGCAGAGGCTGTTCAGCGTGGAGAAGAGAAAGCTCTGGCAAGACCTCCTGACACCTTTCAGTACCTAAAGGTGCTACAAAAGAGCTGGAGAGGGACTTTGGACAAAGCCAAGGAGTGACAGGAGAAAGAATTATGGCTTTAAACTGACAGTCAAATTAAATTAGATGTGAGGAATAAATTCTTCCTTGTGAGGGTGGTAAGGCCCTGGCACAGGGTGCCCAGAGAAGCTGTGGCAGCCAGAGCCCTGGAAGTGTTTTCAAGGCAGGTTGGATGGGACTTGGAGCTACCTGAGATGGTGGAAGGTGCCCTGCCCATGGCAGGGGATGGAACTGGATGGTCTTTAAGGTCCCCTCCAACCCAAACCATTCTGTGAATCTATCATTCCATTATGTCTTTGCTTTTGCACAATTCTGAGTGAAAGTTCTGGTTTCTATCCTTTAAAACCCTCTGCAGTGGCCAGGGACCTGCTGCCTGGTGCTCCTACAGCAGAACCTGGAGCTGCGTTAATCAGATGCTCATTCCAACATTAATAATGTTCCCACGAGGAGCCACAAAAAACTTCTGGCAGCTCTTTGTGCTGTCTGCAGCTTTCAGCCTGCTGTCAAACAGTCAGCAATCAGCCAGCTAACAATCTGCCAGAGGTGAGAGGACCCAGCACAGGAGGAACTGAAGGAGACGGAAAAGGGAAATGCCAAGATGTGAGCCACGTGTGTTTGATGTGATTACCAAAGCTTTAGATCCATTAACCTGTTGGTTAATGTTTGTAGGAGTATTAAGCATAGCTGCAGCTCCCAACAATCCCTGGAACAAAGGCAGGATGTTTGGCCTGTCTTGTGATAAGCTTCTAATGATAATCCTGATGCACGGGACACAGTGATCTTAAAATCTTCACATCACCGGAGTCACAATCGCTTGCACACTGTAATTCTCTAAGCATTTTAAGGAGTATTACAATTCCTTACCTCACCCTTTTACCTATTTTCCAGACCTTTCCACATTTTAATAACTGTGCTTGGAAGCCTGACAAGCCTAGACTGTCTGCCTGTGGAGCACCGTGGTGCAGGACAGGAATCTCTGTGCTGGGACAAAGTGAACAAGTCAGGGCTGTACCAGCAGCTCCCAGGCTGCTCCTGTGCCTGCAGTGACCAACAGGGTCCCTGACCAGGACCTTCCCTGTCCTGGTCACTGCCTGATGACTCCAGTGGGGACTGAGTGAAGACCCATCTTTGGACTGTGCTGTAGTTCCACCCTACCCAAGCATTTCCCAGACCTCCCCCAGGGTGACAACACAAAACCCGTGGCACACAGCAGGATCCTCATCCTGCCAGGATGCTCCAACAGGACACTTCTCATTATGAAGTTAAACACTGGTGGCTGTTTGATTCTTTCAACCATCAAGGCAAAATGCCAGGGGGAAAAACAAGCAACTAGGAAGACTCTAACCCAAGACAGATTAATCCCCACTCTGTCATCTGATAGTTTTAAGTATGAGAAGCTTTGCTGTTCTCAGGTATTTGCATGAGAAGGGATTTGCAAGGCTTGCAGAAACAGCTCTGACTGTAGCAGCCTGGAGCAAGCACAGGATAAACCACAGGAAACCCAGAGCTGTATCCAATGACTTAACCCTGTCTGCATGGGTGTTGCTGTATGGGTAACACAATAAATAACTGAGCTTTACATGGCAGCTGTGGAGATACCCTGTGAGAACAAGTTTTGGATGCTGAGATATCAGGCTCAGGACACCATGGTTCAAACCTCAGCTTTATGTCAAATCTCCTGTGAGACACATTAGGTCTTTATTCCTCTTTGGTTTAGCATCCCACCTGAAAACAGTGAACTCATGACAAAGTGCTGCTTGCCTCCCCTGCCTCATTTCAGAAGCTTTTAAGTCATCCTAATTGAAAGAAAAATGACTGATACACTATACTCGTGGAGTGCTTGATGCAGCATTAAGTCCTCATCCCACGGAGAACTCATTTAGCCAAGGCACCAAGGAGATAAAAAAAACTATGGAAGTCGTGTGGAAAGCTGGTTTTATATAGTCTGTCTTGGATTTTATTGCTTTACCTTCAAAATGCTTTCTGGGGATCTCTTCAGCAAATTACCAGCATCAAAGTTACATTTCTTCTGGTCTCTGAGAGGTAAAAAAGACTCAGGCAGGATCAGGGGGTGCAGGTGTAAGTCACAAGATAAGACACTACTAAAAGAACCTGACAATAGAGTAGCTTCAGGTGGCAAAAAACCCCTAAATCACACCAGAAAATTTAACAAGGCCTAGGAAAGCCTCTGCTATTAAGACAACTGGGGTTTTAAGGTAAGAAAAAGAAATAACAAAGTATTATTCCTTGCAGCCCAGTGTCTTTGGATCCACACCAGGAGGGAAAGTTGTCAACAGAAACACAAACTGCAAGAGAGCACAGAAAGCAATTCCCAGGGCTGGGCAGGGCTCAGACAGGTGCCTGAGGTTGAAGATTTATTTGCTCCTAGTTTAAACCAAAACAAAACACCCCAATGCTGTGCACACCTACCTTCAGGTACTGCTGGATCATGGCCAGTTTCAGCCTCTTGACGGCCTCCGTGTCATCCGGGTCGGCCTTGACGCGTTTGCGCACGACGTCCCGCGTGAAAACGCCCACGCTGTTCTGGCTCTCAGCATTGACTGGTTTACCCCGTTGGAAGAACTCCTGAGTCAGGTTATAGACCTGCCAGAGACAGGACACAAGGATGGGATCATCCAGCCAGATGTTTCTTCACCTGTCCCAATCCAGCACATTCACCTCCTCCTCCCAGCAGAAGCCACGTCCTTCCTCACATCTGACAAAAAGCAACGGCTCTTCTCCCACCTCCATGTTCCAGGTGCAATCCCAGGCTGACACCAGCCCTTCCACCCTCTCCATTATTTAGAAGGAATCCATCAGAGTGGGTGAATTGAGTTTCACAGTTGTTTTTCTGTTGTCCCGTTTATGGGGATTCTTTAAGGAATTTTGAATGAGTTAGAGATGGGATTTTTGAGTGTTTAGATGTTGTCATTCATTTTTCCTATCTTCTACATCGACAGGAAGGGTGAGCTTAGCTCACACCTTTACTGCATGGTTTAGAAAGTCATAAGACCTTTTAAGGATTTATTGTTTAATAAAACACTGTTAATAAAGATATTTATGTTTTTTACTTAATCCTTAACTACTTACTTTTATGGACTTACGCAGCAGTGTAAGCTTTCTTAGTTAATTATGTTATGATATATAAACCTACAGTACTGTATTCTAAACTTCTTGTTTACCTTTGTAACTACTTTTATTTTTTCTACATCC
Source organism: Passer montanus (assembly GCF_014805655.1). NCBI lineage: Eukaryota > Metazoa > Chordata > Aves > Passeriformes > Passeridae > Passer > Passer montanus. Next base: position 3,050,307 of record NW_024357502.1, on the reverse strand, counting down.
TAAATTCTAAAACTCTAAACTTTCCTCTTTTTAACTTAACATGTTTCTGCTTTAAACTATAAATCCACATTCTCGCTTCTAGTACTTAAGTTTGGAAGCATTTTCCAAGGTCTCAGATCAAATCCTGTTTTTAATTCTAAGCTTTGGCTTACAGGCCCAAGGTTCTGAGAATTCCCTGCATTTTGGATTCCAACATCCCATGAAATCAGGGTGGCAAACAGCAGGGGAATTCTGTAGGCACACAATTTTACTTGAGCACAGGACAGGTAGAAATCCATGGAAAACAGTGACATCTCTAGAGCCCCTCACCAGAAGCCACAGTAAAAATCCCTTGTGACAAGTCATTCTTCTCTGAAGATATTCCTGGTGGTTTTTAACCCCAGTTTTCCATACAAGCTACATACAGGCAAGGAAACACCATCCACCTCAGCCCTCTGCTTGTGGCTGTCTGGAAAAACTTGTATTTCTATCTACAATATTGCCAGAAGAGCCTGCAATTGCATCATGCCTCTTCCTTTCTACAGAAAAAAACAACTCAAAAGGAATCTTTTAACACAGGAAAGCTTTCAAATGATGCCTCTCAGAAATGCAGCACATCCCATTAATGACTTGTTTGTCCAGAATGTGTCCTCTTCTCATTCACAACATGCCACAGGGTGCACAATACTCTTACAAGCACAGGGGATATCCCTGCTTGGGGAGTTTTTCCTGTCAAAGATGGTTTGATTACACCTTATGATCACTTTTTGGAGACAGATGATTTGGATATGTCAAGAAGCTGAAGTCTACAGTAAATATCTGGTGCAAAGCTGGTAAAAAACTGTGGCAGCCTTGCCTTCAAAAAGCTCCTGGAGCTTCCCATTCCCTGATGATAGGGCTAATCCACTCTGATTTATGTTCTTCCCACTCAAATTTTCCCCAAGAGCTTGATTTTATCTTGGGTTTCAGGAATAAAGTGAAATTGAGGTGGCAAAATAGAGAGAAGAAGAGGAAAGGGGAGAGAATAAACACGTTGCAGTGGCAGGAGTGAGAGAGGAGGTCTGTGAGCAAATGGAGGACAGTCAGTTGAAAAGTAAGGGATGAGGAGGAAATTGAAGAAAGTAAGTGAAAGAACGAAAAAAAAGGGGGGGGAGAAATAAATGATAAAAACAGAGAAGAAACAATCACAAGGAAAATGAGTGGGACTGGTAAAGACAGAAGAGAATTGCAGACACTGCCTGGGACATGGCCATTCCAAGGAGATTCCCAGACAAGAAAGGTGGGGCCCAACGTCCTATATGAAACAAAGGCTTCCAGCAAAGGAAACTTTGGCAGTTCCAGCATCCCTTGGTTCCCAGTCCCTGAATTTCTGAGGCCACAAGCACTTGCAGCAGGTCCGGGCTGCACAGACCTTGCGTCAGCACAATCAGCTCGGCTTTCATAATCTGATTGAGCTCTGTAAGCAGATAACAAACTCACAGGACAAGCAAAGCCCTGCTAAAACCCAGCCACCACTTGGCCCACAGGAGAAGTGAGCCTGACTATGTTTTTGTTAACCATTATATTCTTCACTGCCCCACAGGGAGCAGAGCAGGAAGGCACAAGTTCTCTGTGCTGTAACCACCAAGGAAAGTCTTTCCTGGAGGTGCCATCCCATTGATCAGACAGCAGGTAGGTTTAATCACATCAGGATTTCATATTTCTCCTGTTATTTCCTTGCTTTTCAAGTTCAAGAAGCATTTGGACAACACCCTCAGACACAAGGTGTGACTTTGGGGGTTTTCCTGTGCAGGCCCAGGAGCTGAACTTGACGATCCTCCTAACTCAGGATATTCTGATTCTTGGGGGTGCTGAACCATCTGAGGAAGAAGAGGAGGCAAAGCTGTGGTAGGCAAGAAGGAAAAGGAGAAACAACAGCAGATCCTACACTGAGAGATATATGGTCAGAATAAATAAGTGAAAAAGATGCTTAAAATGTATGTTTTAATGAACATGAGCAGCAAATACATCCTGTGTAAGAAGCTATGGAAAAGCTTCACTAGGACACCTCATTTGAGGTAGATTTCCAATGAAGCAGGAGCAAAATTGTGCTGTCTGGAGTTGGAATTATCCAGGCTTTCCCTCTTCAGATGGAGAAAGCATTGTCATGCCTATGGGACCACCCCTGGGGTCACTGGGAACAGGCAGCTGTAATATCTGAAAACCCACACTCCTCCAATCATTTCAATATTTCAGCAGCAGGGATCCTGATAGAGTAGAAATGGGCTTTCCCTCAAAGATCCTGGGGAAAGGTAACAACAAGGATGACCTGAAAGATTCTGCTGATTTTCTAGTTTCAAAATCTCCCTGCATTCAAACCAGAGCTCCATGTCCAGCAAGGAAGGCTACACCACACACAATCCAGACAACCTTTGCTTTTCTATTATCACACACCTGACACAAGCAGGGAACAAAACCAAAGGACAGACTGCATCAATTCCCATCTCTTACCACTGGCAATCTCACATCCCAGCAGGATGACCTAAACATGTCTCACTCTAAAGTTCCCCTGAGCTGGGACAGAATAAGTGGCACTGGAAGCCTGACTGAAAAAATAGAAGTAAAAAACAGAGATCTCAAGTAACCATTCATTCTAAGCATTCTTCCTTCCCTCATTCTGAAGGCTTATATACAATCTCCCAGGGAATTCCTAGAATCACAGAATGGTTTGGGTTGGAAGGGACCTTAAAGCCCACCCAGTGCTACACCCTGCCAGGGACAGGGACACCTTCCATGATCCCAGGTTGCTCCAAGCCCTGTCCAACCTGGCCTTGGACATTTCCAGGGATCCAGAGACAGCCACACAGCTTGTCTGGGAAATCCATTCCAGGGTCTCACTGCCCTCACAGGGAACAATTCCTTCCCAGTATCCCATCCATCCCTGCCCTCTGTCAATGGGAAGTCATTCCCCCATGTCCTGTCACTCCATCCCTTGTCCAGAGTCCCTCTCCAGCTCTCTTGGAGCCCCTTCAGGCACTGGAAGATGCTGGAAGGTCTCCCTGGGCCCTCTCTTCACCATGCTGAACAACCCCAGCTCCCTGGGTCTGCAAGACAGAAGGGGTTAAAGGTAAGAAATTAAAACAAGTTAATTGAATGTCCACAGTCCTAAAACAGTTTCACTTCAGCTTCCATCTTCTGTCTCCTTTCTGACCAGCTTTGGGGCATCCCACAACCAGGGTCTGTGCAGGGAACGTGGACTCCAGCAGGGATGTCCCCTCTGTTACCTACAAGCTTCCTCCTCCACAAGTTTATTTACTACCTACGTGCTCCTCCACCACAGGAAAAAGCAGTTTCTTAGGAAGAACAAAGCTAAATAAAGAAGTTTCTCCACACTGAAGGAGGTCAGGAAAGCACATCCCCATCCACACTCCTTCCTGTCAGCTCCGGTGACGATGCCCAGCATTGTCTTTTGCTCACTTGGCTTAAAAACTGCCGTGACTTAATCCCTGTCCAGTAAAAAGCTCTGATGGAGATAGGGCTGTGCTGTTCCCAGGCCAGACATCTGTCAGTGCAATAGAGGCAGGGAGGGAACGGTGACTCTCGGTGGCCCTTTGGTCCTGCTTTCCATGATAACTGCAAGGCAAGGCACTGGAGCTTAATTGGGGATGGCAGGAAGCCCAGCACGGGGTGGGGGTGTGGAAGATGAAAAACGCTGTCATTCTTTGGCTGCATCCCTCCCCCAGAAGCTGTTGCAGCACACAGGAGAAAGCTGACAGATAACAAGGCCATTAATTAGCTGATTGTTAAAGGGAGGGTTCTTGGGAAGCAGCTCTTTAGGGACCACATCCTTGCTGAAAAGCTGAAGTAAAAGCAGGCACTTCTCCTAAATCAGGCTGGTGATGGATTGTGATTTTTCAGCTGCATTTAACCTGTCCAGCTCACCACTTCCCACTTCTCACTAATACCTGGGAATCGGCTTTAAACACCTCTCTGGAAAGGGAAATGAGGACTTAGCAGGGACAGAGGAACAACTCTGAGATAAACTGTCCCTGTTCTCATTTTCTGAGGAGTTATATGCACACACAGACCCCAAAGGTGCAGACATTACCCTCAGAGGTCCCACTCTGGTCATTTTCCTGAGAATCATGAAGATGTAGTATAAGCAAGAAGAGCCAAAATCCTCTCCCAGCCCCAGGATTCCCCCAATTATCCTAGAAGGAATGGAGAGGAAGGTGGGAAGATGACAAATACATAATCTGGGCATCACACCCTGGGGAACCACCCTGTGCTGGTGCCTCTTTCCTTTTGGAGACTGACCAAATGGAGTGACAATGACCCTGAGCAGTGCCAGCCCCACACAGCACATGGTCTAAGGAGGACAATCCTAAAAATCCTGCCCTGTCTCATGGTGCTTCCCTTGGCAATGCGTGGCTGGGAATCCAGGTGGATTGGAGACCTTCCTTGAAGGCATCGCTCTCCTTCCACAAGGAGAATTCAGGTCACCTCAATCTCATGACAAATCCTGACTGACCCCACTGCAGGGCAACAGGCTCTCCCAAGGAACTTTCTGCTGGAGAAATGAAGAGCTGAGCAGTCTTCAAGCAGTCTGACTGCTCCACTTCCTTGTAACCAAATAAAGGCTCCTGTGAGACATCCCTACAGCTATTAAAAATTCAGGCTACTGCAAACAAAAATGCAGCAAAGCTTGTATTGAGGTAGAAGAAGCCAGCCAAAAAAGATTGGATAAGTGCCTGGAAAAAGCCTAAGGACTTTCCAGATGAATTAGTGAGGCAAAGCTCTGGAGGTACAGAGGTGCTTTGCCTTTCACTCCAGGAAAATTCAGCACAGAGAAACTTCGCTTGCTAAAATGCAGTTTCAGAGACTCCACATGCCCCAGTGAAACTCAAGGGAGACCCCCTGCACTTTGAATTCCCTAGAATTTGGTGTCCAGATGACAAGATAACTGGGGCTGCAGAGACCCAGCTGGAGGAGAAGAGCTGAAGGCACAGGCTGGAGCCCCAGCAGCTGCAGGCAAAGCCAGGCAGGGTGTGAGTGCGTGGGGAGCGAGCCGGCTGTGCACAGAGGGCAGGCCTTTGGAAGGGTGACAAATTTAGCCCTGCTCATTCAGGGATACATTTTCCACTGCTCATGCCAGTCCTACACCCCTGATTAGGCTTTGCATCCATCATGGGTTGCTGGCTGTTTTGTGGGGGGGTCTTTCTTTTCAGCTCAGGACAGGGTGTGCCACCTTTGCTATCTCAGCCTCCTCTGAAGAGGTGAGATGACATGATGGTGGGATTGCTAATAAAAATTTGAGAAAGGCCTGAGAGCTCCTGTGAGACAAGGGAAAACCCTGACCTCAGGATTTAGTGATCTGTTAGATGACTTTTTATGCTTTAACAAAACCAATCATAAAACCTGCCTCCCAAAAAGAAAACAGAGATGCAGAACTGAAAATTCTTGCTGCTCCTCCCCAGCATTCATTTCACCACCAGTTAAAGCAACAGAACTTTGACCCAAAAAAAAAAAAAATTAATAACCTCTCACGAACAAGCAAAAAACCCTTCACAGAATCAAAGAATGGTTTGGGTTGGAAGGTACATTGAGGATTGTATTGTTCCAACTGCCCTGCCATGGACAGGGACATCTTCCATTAAACCAAAGTGATCCAAGCACTGTCCAAGTGGCCTTGGACACTTCCAGGGATCCAGGGGCAGCCACAGCTTCTCTGGGCACCCTGTGCCAGGTTCTCACCACTTTCACAGCAATGCTGGGGAAGTGGGGGACACCCCAAAACACAAACCAGAAACACCCCCGCCACACGCAGCATGTGTGGAACACCCTCTGCACTTCATGCCAGAGGAAAATGTCCCCAAAGCCACACACCTGCTCCTGGCTGCCCTCCCTCCAGGGTACTTGTTTTTCCTACAACAATTTTAACTGGGTATTTTTAGGAGATCACACAGCTTGCCTGAATTCCCATTTTTCCTAGGCAGAGCAGGGAATAAACCACAGCCAAATGCATTAAATCAGTACAGATCCTCCAGCCTGGCACGCCGAAGAGGCTGGGACAAGCAGCTCAACAAAACCATGAGCTGCTCCTGCAAGAAATTCCAGCAGGCTTTGGAGGAAGGCAGAGAAAGCCCCTCCCAGCAAGAGCAATTAAGGGGCTGGCTGATGTCCCCTGCTTGGCTCCAGCTGTCCCTTAAGTATTTTTTATCACCACGAGTGGCTGCAGACATTTTTACAAGCCATAAATGTGAAAGCCTTTTCTGTCTCCTAGCGATAAAGATATCCTGTGGCAATGATAAGCTAATTAGGTGTTGTGTAAAGAAGATTAACTTTTAATGTGCTGTTCTCTCATGTCACTGGCTGCCCCTTTCTCTCCCCTTTAAAAGAAAGGGTAGATTTACCAAATTAATAATTTCTAAAACACTGGTACCTCGTTATGACCTTTATCTTACTGGGTTTATCTCAAAGCTAAGTGGCTCTCATCTCTGTACTCCCTTCTCATTCTGGAGTCTGCCCTCCCTTTGCTGGAGAATTTCTTATCATCTTCCAGGCAGGATGATCACCAAGCCCTGCACACAGTTTGGCACCGTTCCATTTACATAAATAATGCTGCTCACTGCAGTATTTTCATTTACTCTTTCTAGCCCCAGTTGCTGTTGATCCTCCTCCACACACATCTCACCTTTTTTTTTGCCTGCCTGGAAAAAGTCTCATTCATTTTTTTTTTAATCCAGTAATATGAAAAATTGTTCAGATGAAATATATCCACCTGCATTTGTCCAAGACATTGTCCACAGGTTGACAAATCCTTCCCAAAACGAGATTTCTTTGAAATTCCTACTACTCCTCTCTGAAACTGAAATGATTTTGTGCCATCCCATCACTGATTCCAGTTCAGAAACACAGGGCAGTGCCAAAAATCTTTCCAAAATAAAAAAAATATCCCTTTTTCTGCTCCCCACCCAATTCTTGATAATTCTTTACAGGCTGCAGTGACTTTTCTAATGCTCCCTGACATATTTTTAAACAAAGTATGCAAGAGTAACCTGAATCTAGTGAGTGTTCAGCCAAGAGTCAAATACTGAAGTTTGCTGTCAGATGAAAATCTGAAGGTTTTAGGCACTGTTACAGCCTGATGAAAATATTCATGTTTTGTTCCATTTTCTGCAACCCACTGAGAGATCACATTACCTGGAGGGCCAGACAGTCTGCACTGACCCCTCTAAATGTACTTCATAAACAGCATTAAAAAAATGTGGGGAATAATTATAATTAACTTTGGCAAGCAAAAGAGTTTAAATAACCTTCAACTGAAGTCCATGCTGGTCTCAATCTCCCAGAAAAGATATTCCTTTCCTTCTGATGCAAAAAAACTTTCAATTCCTACAAAACTGCACTGACTTTGGCACACCACACAGCATTTCATAGTATTTATAACCAATAAAAAGTCACGGGGATACAATTTTAGCTGGTTGTTGCTAAGGTTTTGCTTTCTACTTTGTTTAGCAATTTGATCCTTACACTATTCTTTTAATTAAGTACTGGATTAATTACAGGATGTCCCCAGCAAATTATTGGATCTTCCCCAGAAATAGTCGCTGGAAGTGATTAAATGGATGACAAAAATGGAAAGATTGTTCTTCCTCACCACAGAGAGTTAATCCCACATCAGAGAAATGGGGTGCAGTGAAGCCGATGAGACAAAACTTAGCATTGATTTTTTTTTCCCAAATAAATTAAAGACATCACTGTTTTTCTACCTTTGTCCTGGAATTTTCTAACCGCCAAGCGGCCTCAGCGTTCCAGGCAAATCTACCACTTGACAAAGCAGTTGGACACCAACCTCGTTGTATAAATCACTGAATTCTTCAACCACATCTTTCGGGATCCTCTGCCCGCTGTTGGTGAGGTGATAAGCCACCCCATTCTTGGAGTAAAGGCTGATCCGCCCAACGCTCCTCTCGCTGTCAGTGGTCTCTTCCAGCAAACCATTGTCTTCTGCTAGATGATAGACTGGGTTTCCATGTGAACCATGAATCCACGTAGCTCCCAGCTCAAAAGTGGCATGCCCTGCAGGAGAGGAAGCCAAGCAAGCTGGTTATGGAAGCCTGTTTTCCTGGAAGCTTCTCACGCTCAGCCCTGAATAAAATGTGCAACAGCAGAATTGCCCAAGGACAGCACGTGTTTGAACATCCCTTAAGGGAGTTTTTCTCTGTTAGACACAATGCCAGCATTCTTGGAACTGGTCCTTTGGGATACAGGTTTGGGTATTGCCAGAAGGATGGGACGTTGGGGATGTTGTAATAAAGATCCCTCACAGTGAAACACCTCTGATACTTAAGGAGAAATTCAGCCCTTCTCAGTTCCCAGCTCTCACCAGGGTTGTTGCCAGCAGGGAGATGGAGGAAATATGGATTGCAATATCGGCCTGAATACTGCACGTTGTCCTGTGACTAAAAACGGTTGTTATTTACAAATACACCTCACATTAACTGCAATAAAACATGCATTTCCATTCCCCAAATGAGTAAATAGGCTATATTTTATTACTTATGCCTTTGGAGGTTTATATAGCAGGTTCTTTAGAAAGAGGCACTGTCAGGCTAAAACACCAAAAGCATTTTGTTTTCATCACCTGTACTCTCTGCTTGAAAAACACAAAGAGTTTGATCAGCTCCACTCTCCCCATCCCTTACAACTATCAGGATTTGCACCAGGGCTTTGTTCCCCCCAAATCCAGCACTGCCAGACTGGGCTGAGAGCACAGGGGGATGCTCAGCAGCTGAAAGGAGATACTAAAAATAAGCATGGGTCACGTATCCCCCCATATTTTGATAGATTCTCAGAAGGCCAAAGCAAGTTTAAAGTCTGAAAGTGCTGGGCATCTCCCAGCACCCCTGCAGCAGCGTGGGAATGCCTGATTAAGCAGGATAATTAATAGGATCCTGCTTGATGAAGAAAGGATGGTGCAGTTCCCAGCTATCATTTGCTGTTTAACATGTAAATGTATGCTCAGACAGAGGCACTGCAGCACTGAGCTGTGCTGCAGTCAGGTTTAAAGAGTGAAAGCTCCAAGGAATGCTGCTCCCTGGCTGCGCCCCTGCCTCTGAGGGAAGCTCCACGGATCTCATTTTCCAAGCAGCCCCTTTATCAGTGAGAGCTGTGCTGAGTGCTCTTCAAAAACCTGCACTACAGCAGGAGGTTTGTACACCACAGCACTGCTGCAGAGAGCAGCACCAACACACAAACCTCAACACTTCAGGTGCCACCAACTCCAGCACAGCCCAGAGCACCCAGCCACGTGGAAATGACTGAACACTGGCACCCAAAGGTAGAGCTGATCAATATTGCAAGTGGCAGCCCCCTGGTTCATGCAATCCTCCTGCAACTCAGGCCGTGCCAAGCAGCAGCAGGAATGCTGCCTCCTGCTCTAGGGCAGGAGCTTGGTCTCTGCTGCACAGCAATCCTGCTGAGACACCTGATTTTGCAAAGAAAACAATTTGCCAGCAGCTCCTGCTGCCGCCTTAGTGCTTGGTGACAGTGATGATGTGTTCCAAGTTCTCCTGTTGAGCTGTGTGGAACATAATCAAATACCAACAAATTAAAAGCTCATTCTTGCCTGTAATATTCATGCTCACTATCATCACTACTAGATAAGCCAGGTCTTACCACATGTAAGTTAAATTATTAGTTATTTAAAAGTGTAAAATTAAATAAAATTCTTTTAAACAGAGACAGCTGATTTACTTTCAGGGCCTTAAAAATTTTTCGGTTCAAAATTAATGTATTTGGAATGAATCATGCCATACAACAACAATTAAAAAAAAAAAAAAGGCAGAGAAACACACAGATTGTACATCAATCCTCCTGGATAGGGATGGCAACTTCACATTTTCCTTTGCAGCCCTGGCCATTTCTTGGGTATCCTGTTGTCAGATAGCTGCAGTGGATACAGAAGTTATAGGTCATGTGCAGGAAACACGCAGTACACAAAGACACAGACCCTCTGCCTCACCTGTGCTAGAATCAAACCTCTGAATATCCAAATTACTCCCCTGGGCTGAGAAGCAACAGTCTGTGCACTTGAGGGAAAACACTGTCCCCTGCAAGACATGGCTCAGTGAGGGGGGAAGGATTCAGATATAACCCTGAGAAGGTGCCACAATGTCACAGAATGGTTTGGGGTTTGGAAGGGACCTTAAAGATCATCTTGTTCCCACCCCCTGCCATGGGCAGGGACACCTTCCACTACCTCAGGTTGCTGCAAGTCTGCCCAACCTGGCCTTGGGCACTTCCAGGAATCCAGGGGCAGGCATAGCTTCTCTGGGCACCCTGTGCCAGGGCCTCCCCACCCTCACAGGGAAGAATTTCTTCCTAATTAGTAGTTCTGCTGAAATTTAAATCAGATCTTTAGTCACATGTGCAGAAAGGGGAGAGGCCAGAGTCAGAAGATGGATCCACCTTGGCAGAGAACTGCAGCCCACACCCACACAGGGCAACCTTGAGAGCTGGCAGATAAGAAGAGAAAGATAAGAAAAGACAGTTTTAAAAAAATTTATAAAGTTTTAAAAAAATTTAAAAAAAATTTTAAAAAAAGTTTTTATGAGTTTTAATAGCTTCTCTGGGCACCCTGTGCCAGGGCCTCCCCACCCTCACAGGGAAGAATTTCTTCCTAATTAGTAGTTCTGCTGAAATTTAAATCAGATCTTTAGTCACGTGTGCAGACAGGGGAGAGGCCAGAGTCAGAAGATGGATCCACCTTGGCAGAGAACTGCAGCCCACACCCACACAGGGCAACCTTGAGAGCTGGCAGATAAGAAGAGAAAGATAAGAAAAGACAGTTTGGAGTTTTAAAAAATTCATAAAAGACTAAGACTTTGCATGCCAGCTTCTGCTCTGCAACTAACAGTTACATCTACAAATTCTAAAACTGCCTACTGACTGAAACACCTGCTCTCCTCCACCATTAATTAAGAGGTGTTAATGAGACGGAGATGGCTCCCCAGCAAAGGCAAATATGTGAGTTACTGGTGAAGGTGGGCAAAGATAAGAGAATCAGCCTCAGTACTAAAAACACCAGAACTATTTCACAGGTGCACTGGGAGAATGATCTGTGGCTCCCCGAAGATTTCAGCTCTTTCACACTTCCCTCCTCTCACAGGCACCATCCAGGATATTTTTAATGCAGCGGATTGTGTACAAAGGACACACTTCCCATCCTAACCTCTATGCCAAGTCTCAGCAGAATGTGAAGTGCCCTACTCAAACCTCTAGAGATTACATTTTTCTGACTGCCTTTCCACTGGTTTGCCTTCTGCAAGTTCACAGGAGGCTGTTGTTTATTTACTGTGGTGAGTTTATCAGGTAAAACACAGTGATGTAAGCACCTAAGAAATAAAAAGAAAGCAGGGCAGCAAGAGGGCAAAGGTAATATCCAGAGTGGGGTCAGAAACAGAATTAGTTAATTGAAAGCAAGAAAGCAATTCAGGAAAAGCAGAGAGCTTTATGCCTCCTGCAGAGAAGACACAGGCAATGTTCCTCTGGATACCAAGAAAAGCTCCAGTGGCTCCTGTGCTACAAAGGACAATGTTTGTTCCAGGAGTTTTGCCTGAGAGATTTTTAAATTGACATGGCATTCAAATATTCAGAGTCTGCACCTTTATTACACATCAAGAAAGGAGGCTGCAGAGGTAGGAAAGCTGAAAATCAGGATAAAGGGATACATTGAAGATGTTTTTCCAGCAGTCTGATTCCCACTGGGTAGCGCCCCACACAGCAAATTAGTTCTAGGAAAATGAATGGGTTTGTTTGTGAAGCAGAACAGCTCGGGGTTTCCCCTTTCCAAGGGCTTTAAGCCCTGAGAAACAAGCCATCAACAGCCTGGAGATTTACTGGCTGCTCCTGGGAAAGAGTCAAGCTGCAAAACCTGGGTGGAAACCGTCTGCATACAGTCACTCAATCACAGACCTGCTACACAGAGCTCTTCCTGTGCGACAGAAAACAATCACCCAAATCCTTTATTTTTATGGAAACACAGGTTTGGAGCAGCCCTGGGTCACAGGTGAGACACCAGACAGCACAGAACCACCCACCCACCCTGAGAGGAACCCAAGGATTTAAATATTTACTCTCCTGACACTGCCACACCTCAAACCATTTTGATAACACACATAACTCCATTTCCAAGGTTCATTTGACCTCATGGCCACACAACCCCACCAGCAGCCCTCTGCAGGCACTGATGCCATTTCCAGATGCCTCACTGTCCCTTCATGGTCACCAGAAGCTGATGCCTTAAACAGCTGGAACAGAGGCTAGACAGAGTTAAGGGGAATAAAAGGATATTTATTGAAGGGCCTTCAAAGGCCACACCCTGGCAGTACCAGAGCCACGGTGTTGGCTCGGCCCGGATGGTGCCAAGATGGAAGCAAAAAGAGGGCTTGGTCACAAGATCTCACATTTTTGTAAGTTTTGGACCATTAGCATATTGGAGCTAAATGTCCAATTACAGCCCCAGCCCATGAAGTCCTATCCTTCTTATTTTGCTTCAAACAGTTGGGCCTGAGATCTGGATCTGGCTGTCCTTGGGTCCCCAGCTAGAGAGGGCATTGTCGTGTCTCCCTACTCTGTGAAGAGAGCTCACCATCCCCTTACACAAAACCCAAACCCGCACACCGAAGCAGCCCAAAAATCAGAAGAACGAAGCAAAAACCCAGACAGCTGAAGCCCGAGGGGGCTGAGTCTCACCGAGTTGGACGCTCTGCACGCGGCCCCCGATGCGGTCGGTCGCCTCGAGGACTGTTACATCCGTGAATCCGCTTTCCAGGAGCGCCTTGGCTGCCGACAGGCCCGCGAGCCCAGCACCGATCACGACTATTCGAGGCTGTCGCTTTCTCCGTAGGCCACTACTAAGAGGATCATCCGTGCTGTCTGCAGATATTTCACAACTTTGCATGCCGTCCAAGCTCTCTTTCTAAGGAACCTGTAGGAGGAAGCACACAGGTGTGTTCAGGGAGCTCGGATACAGCTTATCCTCTGGAGTTAGAAGGATCAAAAATGAAGAAGTCCAGCAGAAAAAAAGAACTCTGTGGGTTAGACCCAGCCTTCAACATGGGATGCACAGAAAGGATAACTGAGGTCAAGCTGGGATGCAAAACAGCTTTTTAGCCTGGAGCACCAAGAACTCCAGAAATCTCCACCCTTTCATGCCATGTAGACTATTTCCAAACGAGTCAAAGGACTTTCAAACGCCCATCTTTTTATATAACCTCCAAAAGTGGTAATTTTGTGGTGAAGACTTTTAAAAGAAAGAGAACCACGTCCCCAAGTGCTGACAAGCTCCACAACCCAGCAATGAAGCTCCACTTTGCCACTGTGGCAACCACAAAACCTGAATTTCAGATCCTCTAAGTAGAGGAGGAGGTAAGGAGGATTTAGCTCAAAGCAAGGACATTGGATCTCAAGCCAGCCAGCCAGAAATGGGACAGACAGGGAAATGTTTCAAATGATGTTAAGTCAACAAGGGCTACTCCAACATTTCACAAAATGCAGCCCCTGGAACCAACACTGTCCTGCCACATCAGGCTCAGCCTCAGGCTTAGATGAGAGGTTCAAACCCACACCAGTCCTGACTAGTCCAAATCTACCCAAATCTCCACCTACCAATATATTCAACTGCTCCTCCAAGCAGGACTTTGTTTTCCTTGGCAAACTCCTAGCAGACACCTTTTTACTGCTATCTACCCTTATTTCTCAGGTCCCATCACATCATTTTAGTAGGTGGGACCTGAGTCCATGGTTAAGGTTCAACCCTGAGCAGGGATGAGCAGTGCAGGATGTCTTTATTCACAAAAGCCAGCGTGCACTTACCTGGTTCTGGGTGGTTCACACCCACCCTCAGGAGCACAAAGAACAGGGTGCAGAGATTCCTACCCCTCCAGACCTGAGCTGACATGAGTCCCAACTTGCAAAGGATAAACACACAGCCCAGGATTTATCAGCCCTGGAATCAGCTGATGCCCAGTAATTTGGATAAAGCACAAACACAATTCCTTGCTTCCCTCTCCTCCCTCCCCAAACAGAGACATCCAAGGAGCTCACAGTGTGCTGCCTCTACCTGTTGCCAAGCTGCTGGATATCCATTCTGAGTTCTTCCTCAATTCTCCCAACATCTGGCCACTGACAAAGATTCCTACTCCTCTCTTCCATCACCAGAAGGGTCGACTTAAAACACTGCTGGCCTACTGCAGTATATGATCACAGGAACTAATGAAGCAGTTTCATTTGGAGAGTCCCTTTTTCTCCAGGATTTTAGAGAATTTATGTATGTTGACCAAGCAATATCCACTCTTTGCAAGAGAGCTGACACCACACTGCAGTCGGCAGGGATTTCAGTGGTATGAAGAGGAGAGTGGTCCCACTGGAGCTCTGACAACTCTTTTGAAAATGTTTGGTTTCAACTGAAACAGCTTCAGCTCAATCCACCCTTCTGTGGACTCACCTGCAAGAGGGATTTGCACAGTGTGTGCAAACTCTGATTCTGCCACTGCAGCTTGTCCCAGCTGGCCCTGCATCAGCTGCAACTGCCACTGCAGCAGCTTCCAACGGCCACAGCCCAACAGAAGGCAGATCACAGAATTCTGATGGATGGGACCTTCCAGCTCATCCCATTCCCACCTCTACCATGGACAGGGACAGCTCCTACTACCTCAGGTTGCTCCAAGTCTGCCCAACCTGGCCTTGGGCACTTCCAGGGATCCAGGGGCAGCCACAGCATCTCTGGGCACCCTGTGCCAGGGCCTCCCCACCCTCTCAGGGAAGAATTTCATCCTAATGTCCAATCTAAAGCCCTCTCTAGTTTAAAACTGCTCCCTCCTTGTCCTATCACTGTCTGCCTGTGTAAAAAGTCGCTCTCTGTCTTTTTTGTAAGCCCCCCTTAGGCCCTGGAAGGGGCTCCGAGCTCTCCCTGGAGCCTTCACTTCTCCAGGGGAACATTCCCAGCTCCCCCAGCCTGGCTCCACAGCAGAGGGGCTCCAGCCCTTGGAGCATCTCTGTGGCCTCCTCTGGACTCACTCCAGGTCTTTCTGTTGTTGGGGGTCCCAGCACTGCAGGTGGGGTCTCACTAGGGCAGAACAGAAGGGGAGAATTCCCTCACACAGACATTCTACAGCCCTCCCCAACCCCCCCTTGTTCTCCTGATAACACTTTGATCCATGCATTTTCATTGCCACAGTAAAGGAACATCTTTTCTGTCATCTACAGTCAGTAGAAATTGAAGGGTTTTAGCTCAGTTAAGCACAGCTTTTCTCATCCTGGCTTTGGCAAGCTTCTGTGAATTGTTCACATGAAAGCTCCAAGAAAATGTTTTCATCCCTGTTTCAGCATTTTAATACTGGATTAGGTGACCTGTCCAGACAGATGAGAAAATAGCAGGGTATTTTGTGTGTACAGAACCCTGATTTGGAAACCACCCTTAATTAGCCAACAACCTGTACCATATGATCAGCAGGGAAAGGCAATTAAAATTTAGCAAAAGCTTGAGCTTTCCAACCAGGATCCACATTCCACAGTGCAATGAACAGGTGGTAAAAATATAGAAAGCCCCAACTACACTTTATTTCTGTATCAATTATTCTCTCTGGTAGGCTCATGAGTGAGACAAGCACATAAAACAGAATTCCCAGAATGACCAGAAAGCTGGAAGAGACCTTCAAGATCATTGAGTCCAACCCAGCCCAAACACCTCAACTAAACCCTGGCACCCAGTGCCACATCCAGGCTTTGTTAAACACACCCAGGGAGTGTTTAACACCACCTCCCCAGCCAGAAAGTTCCAGTACTTTATCACTCTTTCCTTAAAAAAGAATTTCCTGATATCCAACCTGTATTTCCCTTGGTGCAGCTTGAGACTGTGTCCTCTTTTTCTGTCACCCATTGTGTGCAGTGCTCTCCCTTCAGCACTTGCCAAGCCACCAGCCAGGGCTCTCGAGCCAGTGGATATTACCAGCTCCTCTGACACAAAGACAGTTTGGCTTTTTACTTCTTCTTGATTGCCAAAAAGGCTTGTTTCTCTTTTATTTTGTTTTTTTCTTTTCTCTTTTAATCACAGGGTAAGAAGTGTGTTGGCTGTTGTACTGTGGATCTCTCTCAGACTGTAATTTTACTTGGTGTCCGTCTAAGAGCAAGGGTAGCACTAAATCACAGCTTCACTCAAAAGTAAAATTCCCTGCTTTGTCTTGCTTACAGAGTTCCTGTGACACAGCCAAGAGGCACTGGTTACCCACAAGAAGAAAATATCCAAATACACGTTTTCTTTTTGTCTAAAAGACACAGCTTCAATCCTCTTAGCTCTTGTGCTTTTAAGTGCCTTACTCAGGATATTTTAATCACTTCTACTTCCAGACTTGCCCCCTTCTCTCAGTCTCTATCACCATTCTCTCCCTGACTTCTTAGGAGAAATTACCTTCCATTCATCCCCTCTCACTCCTGCCCATTTCCTTAATTCAAAAAACAAATGAACACCTCCAAAAAAATCCCTAAGACCAACCCCTCCCAAAAAAAAATCCTGAACATAACTGCTGTTTTCCAGCAGACAAATCTTTGCAAAAATATATCTTCTAAGATGGGCATCATTCTACCAAGCCAGAATCTTGGGTTTCCATTCCTGGCATTTGTACTCGCTACAAGTTCAGTGGGATGACAACTTCTTTTTTTTTTCCATTATTTTGCCAGTAAAACCTTGCAGGTTACAAGGAAGAAGCCAGAGAATTAAGGCAGTTCACAACTGCCCTCCTTACTACAACAATACTCTGTGACCAGGCAATTCTTCTAGGACCCCTCAGAAAAAGGTCACTGAGGCTCCAACTATTTAAAAATAGAAAACCAAAATAAACAAAAGCATTTCTCAAGGAAATCTGCTATTCTTAGCTCACCCAACTTCTCCTGTGGCAGTATTGTTGGAGCCCTGGTGACACAAAGACTTGGGCAAGGCAATGCTCTGAAAATGAGGTTTGTGTGCTTGAAGGCTTGGCTGAAGGTTGGTCGGGATTTGGGGCTTTGTTTGGGGTTTTCCACCAGGACTGGTTAATCTTTAAAAAGTGACCTTCCTTCAGACTCTGTATCACACAGCAGGTTGCCATTTACCCATGAGCTGAGACTGCTGGCACTCCCAGAACAAATTCATGGTCATCCCAGAGGGACCCATCTCAGCCCTGTCACTATTTCAGGTGTTCAGCTGGCATTTGCTGCCCACAGTCTTTGAGGGCATGGAGAGGAGGAGAGATCCATCCTGCTGACCCCTGGCATTCCTGTCTCAGGATGGCTGAGCTGGAAGGGAGCTTACAGACAGTTCTAAAAGGTCACTTAACCTTTCTGAGTGCTCTTAAATTGTGTTGAATCAACAGCTTTCAGACTAACAAGTGCAACAGCCAGTCTGGAGGGTGAGAAATGCATCATCAACACAAACAAATTCCCTGCTGACTGCACAGACCAGCAGGAAAATTTACCAGAATCACTTTATTCCATGGAGGTTTTTATTTGATGAGAATTAAGCATCATCCCTAATCAGAAAGCTAAGCAACGATAACGCATGTGTTTGAAAGGAACTTGGATAAAAGCAACAAGAGTCAGCTGAAAGACTAAATGGAAGCACAAGAAATAAACACACTACTATTTCTTCATTATTTTAAGTGCAGCTATTCAAAATACTATCAACACATGAAGGGGTACTGCACACACATGTGTTTATAATACAGGTTTGTCATCACAGCTGAAAGTGTTTACAGAGAAAATCTGACACCAAATTAATTCAATCTAAGCAGACACAAAGTGAGATTGAGAAACCAAGAGCAGAAGCTAGGAAAAAAATCACAACGAAAATAAAATATCTAATTTTAACAATGACACTAATCAGCTGTTGAAATACTTTCCTCTAAAGACAGAGAGGATACTGGTTGAAGCTTTCAACTCAGGATCCAATCTGTCATAAACATTTACACTGCAGTCTCAGTAGAATACCAGGCTGTGGAGCTGGGAATTATCCTGCCAATTCACTGGAGATGGCCAGGTTTGAATTGCAAAACAAAATTTTGTGGCCTTTGCACCTCAGAAATCTACCATGATGAAAACAGAAAGAAAAATAATAATACCAGCAAACTTTTTGATCCAGAGTTTCAAAAGCCTCTTTTCAATAGATGTAATAACCTCTATTATTTCATCAGCTGCATAAGGAGAAGTGTTTATCTGAAAGCACTGTTAGCTGAACCCAAGGCAAAAGCTCCACCACACAGAAAGAGAAAGGTGACTTATTCAGCAGATGTAAAGACACTGCAGTTGTTAGGCCATTAACTCATTACACAGCCCAGCACTCCTTGCACTGAGCATGGTTGTAGAGCATAACCCTCACCTAAGTAACTGCAATAACAAAATTTCCACTCATCATCTCTAATGCACCTTTTTCCCTAAGCTGAGGGAGAAGTGCTTGGAAGGATTATTCTGGTTGGAGCAATTTTATCTCCTTTAACACATTTGCAGGTTTCAGACTCAGGCTGTTCCCTGAGCACAGGTCAGGACACATCATATCTCTGAGCAGATACAGAAGTGAAGTGGAAGGGATTTCTGGGCTGGCTCCAGCACTGCCTGTCAGTGCCTCCCGACGCTGGGAGCTGTGGTTCTCCACAGCTCCTGGCACAGCAGAACAAGCATTTTTTAACTTCTCCCTCCTTCCCCCTTTCGTCAGCCTTCTCAAACACAAGCACATTAATCTTTACTGCCTGTTATTTCAAGATGCTCTTTCCAAGCTCCCCATGCTGCAAACATGTCAAACTGGAAGATGTCTCTTTTTCCCTTCTCCCTCCTTTTTAACCCAGTAGGCTGTACACCAAACTCACAACCCTTTTCAAAATCACCACTTACACCATTTCAGGAGTGTTATGAATTGATCCCAAGTCCTCCACATCAGTCAGACACAGGGGGTGACACCAGCCTGCTGTTCCAAGCTCCCTTTGTACAGGTGTTGTGCAAACATCAGCCTGGGCCAGCTGTGTCTGCAGCTCCACAGGAGCAGACACACCTCGTTTATTTAGCTACCTGCAGAGCTGCAGGAGCAGGGTGATGGTCCACAGCCTCCTCTGTACATGCCAGAGCCCTTCCCCAGCTCATAAACCTGTGTCACTGACAGTAGAGCATCGCTGGGATCAAGGTTAACTCGTGTTACAACTGCACATGCTGGCAGCTCACCTCCAGCTGCTGGGCTGACACCACCTGCAGAGTGACACTTCCTTGTCAGCTTCATGCTCAGGCTTTATCCAAGCCAGGATTTTAGTGTGAGCAGCTTTGCCAGGTGGATGAAGCAGTTGGAATGAATCCCCAGCCCAGTTCTGCTCCCCTCTTTCGCAGGCAGCTGCCAGATGTGAGCAGAGACCTGTCCTGACAGCTCACAGCAACTGAGTGTGGGTCAGAAAGGCTCTGCTCCAACCTGCTGCTCCAAGCAGGACCATCACCACCATGATCTCCTTGAACACAGTGTTTTCCAATACTTGAAACAAAGGAGACATGCAAAATCCCTGCTTTTCCCACCAGTGAGACTCCACCCCCCCATCACCTCTTCCTGCATGAGCAGAGCAAAGAGCCTTGCAGATGCTGCATGGGGACACATCAGCCTGAGTGAGCAACCCTGCCTGGTCTCAAGGAGGTTGTGAGTGGAGCATTTCCATCATCTCTGCAGCACCCTCTCTACTGCATCCCACACCATTCATCCTGTGTGCCTCATCTCTGCCCACCAGCCCTCATGATGGAATGATGACCAGGCTCATCTTTCTCACCATGGTGGTACAAGGAACACAGACTCCCAAAAACAAGCCAGCACTCCTGTGCCAACAAGCAACTTGTGCCCTGCCTTGTATTTCCACAGAATCTGAAATGGTTTGATTTCCAGAGAGCTGCTGGATTTTATAGGGGTGGCTGTGAGAGAAAAACAAGTTGGAACTGAAGATAAATGCTACCATCCACTACAATTTATCCCTGTAAAAGCCCAAGCCATCAAGCATGGCTCAAGGCACTGAAAATGCTGATCTTACATCAGCAACACCAGCTCCATTTACAAATTACTGACCCACCCCAGTGACTGACACACAGGGAGTTCAGGCTGGCTCAGACATCAAGGAAGGAAAGGCATTAATGACACACCATGTGTACTCTTGGACAGCAGTGTGCCAAAATGCTTCCCGTCTTTCCCACACACCAAACCCGCAGCTCGCTCCCAAACCTCCTCAGCATTGGTTTTTTGAAGACAACAGGGACTTTCAGGCTGGCTCTGTGCTCTTCTTCCTCTGGACTCACCCCAAAAGAGACAAGAAAATACAGCATTAACCTTTGTCTGTCCAAACTCAGGTCTCCTTTACTCTGAGAAGTTGACCTTACCAAGCCTTAATTTCATTTACCCTCTCACTTGCAGGAATTTCCCCTCCCCTCATCTCAGGAGAGACAGGGAAGAGGCCATACTAAATTGTCTCCTCTTCCCAAGCTGGGAAGGAGCTGTGCTTCTTCAGTGCACACAGAACAAATAACAAACTACTGCAAAAGTTATGAAAGAGAAGAAGCCCAAAGCTGGTGGATATTAAAGCTGAGGCCATCACACCTTATGCAGAATACAGGCCGCCACCACAGCACCACTCTGTGGTCCTGCTGGCTCAGAAAATGAAGCAGAAATGTTTGAGTTCTTCAACAACAACAAAAAAAATTGTTCTGAGAAATGGTATTTTTTTGCAAGTATGATCCAGGACAGCCATCCCCTTTGCCTCTTTCCACAACATCATCATCAAGGAAAAACGCAGAAGGGAGCAAGAGAATAAACCACAGCACTCAAGAGAACCATTCAGGCTGAAAAACACCCTTGACCATGACATTTGACATTTTATAATTAACTCTCAATCAACAAAGATGGTGGAACAAGGTCCAGAATAAGATTTCCTGCTACTTTGGAGCCACCAGGCACCTCCTCTGCCATTTGATTTTCCAGCAACACACTGAGTGGTCCCCAGAAACACTCGCCCCAATAAACCTCCTTCACTCTCCAAAATCACCAGCCGGGAAAATCTCTGCACTTTTGAAAATTTGAAGGAGATTAATACAAAACAAAACCAAACCAAAAAAAAAAAAAAGTACTGGTTGGTGCTTTTGATCAGGAAACCACTGCACATTTTTACCACTGTGATCCAACTTGTTTTAATGCCTGCAAATATCCCTTGAGTCAAATGAACTTGTTCAAAGCTGATTCACACCAAGGCTACTTTTTAAATTGGGTAGTTGTTGACAAGTAGAATATATTTAACAAGCCCCAAGCGTCTTGGCATGCAGTATAAAGACTTCCTATTATGAGCTGTATTTTTTTTTTTTTTTAAAGGGAACATATGGGCAGAGCAGGTTGTCTGCCACGGGGCACTTCCTTACAGTGCTTGGCACTGACAGAGCTGCATGGATATCCAAAAAAACTAAACCAAGGAACGTCACGCCAAGAGCACAGGGGATGAATCACACCATTTAAAACTCGCTGATAAAATGCATCATTATGTGTTTTTCAAATCCTCCTCATCTGAGGGAAAAGAAATGAAAATAATTGTGTTCCTCTGGCTAAAGGGTACCATGAGAATGTGGCAGGATCTGCCAGCTCCAAGGGGCTGGGATGGAGGCTGCTATCAGGAACACACCTTGGTGAGTGGGGCAGCATCTTTATTTACAGTGTGGGGATAAAATGAAGGACTAGAGGATTCTCTCTACCATCACAAACTCCCTCTGGAGGCAGTCATCATCCTCAAATGATGCCCAGAGAAATGGGCTGAGAATGTAGTCTGGGCTACAGAGCTTCTCCTGTCCCTGCATCTAGCAGGATCAGAATTGCAATTGTTCGTGTGCCTGAGGCTATGAAAGGAGTTCCACTGCAGTGACAGAAAGAACAGCTCAGGCATGTTCCTTGGGCAACACAGGAGCAAATCCAGTACAGCCACTGCTCTGCAAATCCCCTGCAGTCTGAACAAGCATGTGCTGTAGCTGGCACATCAGCATCCCCTTGTTTGGAAGGCTGCAGATAGGTAGAAGGTCCCACCTACCCAGAATGCACCCCACAATATCCACCCATCACAGAGACAGCTGCTACTGCCACAACACTCTCCTGCTGTGTCAGGAGAAGCTGAAGAACAGGGGGACACCAGTTGTACTCAACCTGCCGCAGCGAACAGGATATTCCCATCGCAACCCTGGTGACAGAAATTGTGTTCTAGCCAAGAATTCCAGTGCCTTTGGTCTCCAAATCCTACTGACCACCAGGGATCCAGCAACAGCTGGCCAGAACCTAAAACAGAGAGAGCATCAAACTGCAGTTTGGCTCTGTCAGCCTGACAGGACAAAGGGCTGACAGCTCAGGAACAGCTTGGACTTGTTGAACTAAACAGGACAAGCAACAACCAGTCCCAAACTGGCCTGCCTTCTCCTGTGCCTTTGTGAGCTTGCCAGGCTCTGGTAGATCCTTAGTGGGAATTGTTCCCTATTTCCAGCTCTGCCGACCCCTATTTACAACTCCTCAATCACACTGAGCATTGGGAGGTATCTGCCACTCCAACACTCCTGGCAGAAGTAAAGCCTGGTGTTTCAGGATTGTAAAAGGAAGGAAAGACAGACAGTAAACTGCAGGGGAAAAAAAGGTTATAAGCTAAAAACACTGGCATAATTAATAGAACAATGCAGCAAACAAGTTTCCTGCAGAAGTCATATTCCAGCTGCCAAAAAGAGCTGTACCCTATCCCGTCTGCACAACCTTGAGATCTTATCTCTTCCACCCTCCTTCTTTCTCCTTTTGTTTGGGAATCTTAATTCATAAAACGAGCCTTAATTAAATGGGAAATATGCCTGTGTTTGCACAACTCAGAACACAATCATGTCTCAGTCAAATAAACACTGGTGTCCGTATTACACTTGGGAATTTGCTGTGGTTTGGGGTTTTAAATTCGTTGCAGCAAGCTTGGGAGCAAAATTTCAGCAGGGATCTTTTCTTCTCCTCCCATCCTCTGTACCAGGAGGGTGAGACAGGGAACAAATCCCCATGCAGAGAGGCTCAGTATGGGCTCCAGCTCTATGTGTACATGAGGATCATTTCAGGACACACCATATGAGACACGATAGCCAAAAGCAATTATTTTTCCTCACCACTTCTCAGAACCCAGACCTACCAAACTGCCCTGAAATAGCAGCACAGCTCTTGAAATAGCATTATTTCTTCCCTTTTTAAAAGCAACACCCACACTGAATCTTTGATTTTAAGCCATCCCCAAGCAGTTACCACATCTTTACCATTCAAGCCACAGGGAAAATCATTAAATCCAACAGCAACACTATGGGAAGAGAACCAGAATTAGAAAAGCCAAACACCGCATGGATTTACTCCCACAGTAACTGGATCGACTTCAGCCTGGAACAGACTAGACGTGACTCCAGGAAAAATATGTCTCTCCAGGTGCAGCTGTATCAAAGAGACTTTCCCTGGGCTTGTGCTTTGCTGGAGCATTAAAGAAACCACATGTTCCAGCTCTGAGGCAGCAGACACGTATCCAGGGCTGGCCTCAGCACGCTGCGATTCACGCAGCCTTCTCCATCCTGCTGTCTGCACAAACACACCCCGGAGCAGCACAGAGCCCAGGGCAGGGGAATTCAGGCTGGGAAGCAAGTCCTTAGATCCTGAAGGCTGGGTTAGGGCTGGCAGAGTGGCTGTCTGGTCCCACCAAAAGCTTCCCTTGAAGAAGATGGGAATTTTTCCCCAGGGGTTTGTGTATGACGATAAGAAATATTTCAGTACAAAAGCAAAGAGAGTCTCCTCACTACACACTGTCTGCACTCAGGTCACCCAGAGATATCCAAAGGAAATCAGTATTGCCATGGAAAATCTCTTATACAGGACCACATCCCTGCTGTAAAGTGACAGGAACAATTCTCCCTGCTGAGTGATTTTCCTCCTGAGTGCAGAATGGAGCAGAGAGCAGAAACAGCTCGTGAATCATGGAATCACAGAATAGCTGGGGCTGCAAGGGATCTTTAAAGGTCAAACAACAGCAAAGACAAGAAACAGAAGGGTGGGTGAGGAAAGAGATGAAAACACAACAGTGACACCTTCACCTTCGTTCCCATCTTGTTGCAAACTTCAAAACAAAGCCTGAGGAGGAAATTTTGTCTGGAGATTCCAACAGAAAACCTCCTCCAGTCGACTTCTTGTGCTTTGAGGTTTTAAGTGCCTTGCAGGTAAAGTGGAGCCTGGAGTGCTGTGGGATGCACTCCTGTGATGGATTACCACTGCTGCAAGGTGCCTTTCATTTCTCCCAACACACTGAACTCAAAATGTTTCTTCTCTGTGACAATCAAGACATTTTACCAAAACAAAGGGAAGTTTACTTTAGTATTGATCCTCTGCATAAATTGTGCCTCAAACAGCTTCACATAACTGAGATGAAATGTTGCTCAGAAAGAGAGTAATTAAATACCACAGGCTGAGGAAAGAAAAAAAATATGTATTTTAGATCTAAGACATTCTTCACAGAGCAGGAAGATTTGTCATATGGTAAACAGTAGAAACTGTGAATTGGGACACTTGTGATTTATCTCTGCTTCCACAGCCTTCCCATGTGACTGCAGTAAAAGAGTGACAATCCTACCCATGAGCTGCTCAAAATAAAGCACAACTTCAATGTGTTTAGGTGGGAGCTCATTTTATTCAGCACACCACGCTGGATCCTTTCAGTACCTCAGCTCCACCGAATGTAAAACAGCACAAGCACCTGGCTGTGCCAGAAGAGCATTTCCACTAATGCCCTCTGAATGAAAAGGCATCAGTGTAAGGTATTAAATCCCTACCAGGACAGAGCTATGTGCAAGTCAGAGGAGATAACAAGCCAGTAAATTTCAAATCACCACTTGCATCCATCCCATAACGACAGGCTGAAATCCCTCCAGCTAGGCTGGCGTGTTGGCAGGAAAAAAATTGTCATTTCTAAATTTAGCAGACACCTCAATCATTGTGTGATGCTTCAAAAGCAATGGAGATATAAAGTGTAATTCGTAGGACACCATTTAAACTGAAATGAGAGCTCCGCTCACTGAGCAAAGGCTTTTCTTAATACCCTTCCTGTTTGGACAATTTGATCCACTTCTTTTTTTCCTCTACAACCACAAAGGTCTGTCCTGCAGTGAATGGATAGGCTTTTTTCTGGGATAACTTCCAGGTTAAAGAGAAAGGATTTACACTTGAATGAAACATAGGCACTGTATTTGGAAAATTTGTTTTGAAAACTTGGGAAGGAAGCAAAGCCTCCTTCATTTAAAAAGGGACTCAATTAACATTCTCCAACAAGTCTTCCTATCGAAAGGACAGTATTTGCTGGGGAACATGTGATCTGAAACTTGTTCTCCTCGCTCACAATGTTCCTTTCTGAAATACAGGGCACTGCTTTGGAGAGACACGAGGATCTTTGCACAGCTTTCCAAAGGACTGCCTGTCACAGGCCAGGCCTTGACTCCAGGCATCAGAGCTTCTGTGACTTAAGCTCAGGAAACTTAAAATAGTGCTTAACAACCCTAATGAAGACCTAGAGTGACACAATCCTCCTGTGGCTCCCTCTACAAGGACAGCTCATCCATGCTCAGCCACAAGGACGAGATGAATCCACGGTGTCACAAATCTCACCTCCTCACTGTCCTGGTAAAACACATTTTTAAAACTTTCTGGAAACACGTTAGAGACCAACCAAGCAGGTGCTCTGCTTTTGATTCCTGCCTGTCTGGGTGTGGGTTTGATCTGTAGCAGGCAGGGGCAGACAGGAGCACCCTAAGGGTTATCTTGGGTCTGAAAAACAATCCTGCAAGTGTTGGGCATGTCTAGAAATTGCCCACGCTGGAGGAAGAAAACAACCCATGCCATTATTTTTTTTCCAGATAAAGAGGGGAAAAAATGCTACTGACAGTTTAATATGCACTTTTATTTCTAAATTCCCTTATCAACTGCAAATGACAGAACCTTCTTCACTCTTTAATAAGTACAGGTTGAAGTCAAGCCCGACTCGAAGTTGATGACGGATTGAGTCCACATCAATACCCAGCAGATTTGGATGGGAGATAAAGGCAATATTGGTGTGTATAGCTACAGAAAACATGCTATCAACATATCTAACATTTTGGGGAGACCATCTGTAGCAGCCCACTCTCCTTCATTTCTCCTGGATGCCTCCAACTGCAGCATGACCCAGGCACAAGAACAGAAGGGAAGAGTCACCTGCAGCTACCCCCCACCAGTGCCTCAGAGGGACGACGTAAGCAAAACAAGGACACAGACTCTCTCCAGAGCCTGTTCCAGGAATTTGGCTGCTGAGATGAGAGCTACCCTTTGGAAAAAAATACTATTTTTCCCTGCTGATCACACTTCTAGTGCAGGCACTACATCAGGTGTGGATAACCATAAAAATTCTTCTGCATTCAATCATTACGCTTTAGTTCCTCCATCTGGGAGTTTGTTTACACCAAAACAGACCAAACAACCCATGGTGTCTTCCCTTCATCCAAAATAAAAGCAATTTAGGGGTTCTGTTTTGAAATAACATTTTCCATGGGAAAATCAGCAGGCTTTAAATTCACAGTACAGTGGAACTGTGTCCTCACACTTAACCTTTAGTGACAAGTGCCTCGCTCTTAACCTTTGCTGGTCACAAACACAGATGTCAGGACAAAGCAGCAGAGAATCCTCTGTACATCCCAAACAAACCAACCACGAGGTGCTTTGCAGAGCTGGGAACGAGCTGCTCAGTGATAAACACACTTAATGGAGTTTACATTTGCTTAAGACACTTAGAGATTAAGAGGTTGGCTCATGTCTTTCCTGCCTAGCTACAGGCAGATTCTGGACAGCACAAGGTGAAGACACTTTTCCTGTGAGGTTAAGCAAGAAATTAATGAAAAGCTGTAGGCACCTCACACAGGGTACAGGGCCAAAAGTTGGGCTCAATTTGGGGTTTCTGTGAAAACACTCCACCAGTCCCAAAGGAATCCAGAAAAAAAAAATGGAGAGGACACAGTTCACACAGTCACTCTCCCATTACCTTGAGTTAAAGATCCCCTCAGCAGGTGCATCTTTTGCACCCAGAAATGTTCCTTGCAGATCCCTTCTCCTGAGAATAGAACAGGTGGTGACAACTCATGAAATGTGCTCATACCCACATCTACAAGAATACTGACTTACGTTTCATTGCACCTTTGGAAAGAGGCAACCCACTCCAGAAGCTTAAAACTGGATAACTGCAGTAATTGCATTCTTTCAGGAAAGAAAGAGTATTTAATACTCAAACAGCTTCTCCTCTTCATGTACAGAAATGTGGAAGCTTTCTGATCCTGTGCACTGTGCATCTGCATGTGCTGGAAACAAGCTTTAGGACCAGGAATGTGCTGCAAAGTCCAGTACCACACAAACACACAGGACGCTTCTCTCTGTTCTGTCATGTTGGATTTAAAAACAAGGTATTAAGTTATACCACACATTTTATTGAAAGGGATTTAACTACTAGAAAAACTGTGCTTTTGGAGGTGAAGTTGCCTGGCCAACATGGGTAAAGTCTGAAAGTCTCTGCTCTGGGACTCCAGCACTGATGTAAATGCTGCAGACACACAGAGCCTCTGCCTCAGAAAGTTACTGGGACTGAAGTGATGGGGACACAGCCCCATATCCACACCCCTGCCCCACTGTGAATCTTCTTCTGTCCATTTGTCACCGAGCCCATCTTCCCCTCCCTGCCTCAGAGCAGATTAAACTTAATATACTTATGCAGTTGTGAAGTGTCCTGCCTATTATCCAATTAGGCAGCTAACGAGATCTGAGTAACAGCACGTAGGCACTGATAACTGCTGCCTGATAGCAGTACAGATTAGACACGTTCTTTATGTTCCCAGCCCTTGCAGAAAAAGGGTTGGGATTGGTTCAAAGGCTGCTCCGAAGGCTGCATTCAGGTAATTGTTTAATTTTGTTTAGGATCCATAAACACATCATGTTTGTTTCCTCTTGATCTCCTGGAGCTGTCATGTCACAACTGTCCCGTTACAGGAACTCCTGATCAATCTGGTGTGACTTGCTCAGCTGAACTTTCATTGTGGACAGGGGCAGGTCTCATCACCTCTGTGGTTCCTCCTAGCATCAGAAATCTATGGAGCAATAAAGGATCTGTGCATCACCAGGAAAAAATGTACAGGATTGATAAGGAGATTCAGAAATGCAACGTGTATTAGCTCTGATGCTGTTCCACATGACATTCCCATAAGATCTACCTAAGAAAACATTAATTAGATGTAATCACCATAAAATGGCTGCATGACAACATCCTTTTCTGAGCATAATTATCAAGGGTTTGTTATCTAATTGGGAGGGCACTGGAAAGCGGGTCCAGCCAGGCATAAGAGCTGTGTAATATTTTCATTACCAGTTGGGATGACAGACTGGAATGTATGGCCATAAACCCAACAGATGATTCAGCTGGGAGGATTTGCAAGCACCACAGTGTACAGACTTCAATTTCTAAATGATCTTCATGCACTGGTCCAATATCAACATCAGGTAATTAAGAAAGAGAAGCCCCAGGTACAAATACAAAAACAGGGAACAACTCTATATTCAGAAAGACTCCAGAAAAGGCTCTTAGAGGGTCAAGGCAAAATGGTGACACTCAACAACGTTCCACAGGTGCATGAAGGCAAAGCCCAAGGGATGAGCCATGGAAAGCACTCAGCTGTGCCTCGCAAAGTCCTGCCCTGAGCTGCTCACTGCTCACGTGCTTTTGGGAACAGCAGACCTGAGAGTACCCTGTGGAGAACAACAAAATTAAAAAAGACCAGGTGTAAGACTTAGCTTGATCCATTTAACCCAGAAATGTTCCTAAGAACAGACTAGTGCAGGCAAGCAAGCAGGACACAGCCTTAGGGGAGACCTCTTCTTCCAAATCCAGCAGGAAAATTCAGAGTTTGGTTCCCTTGAATTGAACCGTCTGGCTTTAATCTCTGTTTTAAAACAAGATAATGGCATCAGTGCGGGTGGAAAGAACAAGAGTCCGGGGCTTATCAACACAGAAAAATGGGGGATACTGACACAGCTTTGAACTGACAGGGGGCAGGGATAGATGGGATATTGGGAAGAAATTCTTCCCTGTGAGGGTGGGGAGGTCCCAGCACAGGGTGCCCAGAGAAGCTGTGGCTGCTCCTGGATCCCTGGAAGTGCCCAAGGCCAGGCTGGACAGGGCTTGGGGCAACCTGGGATCATGGAAGGTGTCCCTGCCCATGGCAAGGGGTGGGGCTGGATGATCATTATGGTGCCTTCCAACCCAAACCATTCTGTGATTCCACGACTCTGTGGTCACCAAATTTGCTTGGATCACTGAGCTGGAAAGGCAGCAGCCAACAGACTGGAACACCTGATGTGAGAAGGGAATGAGGGAACTGGAGCTGTTGAACTTGGAGAAGAAATGGTTGTTAGTGGGAGATCCAGTTACTGTCTTTACGTAAGTGAGGTTTACTGAGCAGATGGAGCCAGACTGGATGGCAGAAACCAAAGGACAAGAAACAATGGGAATTACTGACAGCGAGGGAAATACTGATCAGACAGGAGGAAAAGATTCCTCACCATGAGGGCACAAAGCATGGCATCAACCTGCCACTCTTGACTAAAAAAGGTCCAAAAAAGTTCAGAAGAAACCTACCTTTGATCCTGGCCCTGTCTGGAGCAGGAGGTCAGATGAGAGAGCTTCAAATCTCCTGTGCCACTTCACTTACTCTTCAGTTCTAAGAAATCTTTATCAAGGAACACTGGAAAAGGGATTTTGCCCAAGAGTCTACATCACTTTACACCTCTTCAGTGCTAGCAAGTACTTCAGACTCTAAAGCTGTCAATAAAATACCTTCCAAATGACTAAAGATCCCAATGTCTGCAACTGACAGAGAAAAAAGGTAAGGAATGAAACACCAGAGTTTTCACTGCAATTGGAAAGAGAACAAGAGAAACTGGGGACTCACATTACACAGGTTATCATACAAAAACTCTGCAAGAACACTGAGGAATTCAAAGATACATACTGATAGTTCAAACAAAAAAAAAAAAGCCAGACTGCTCCTCCCTACCTGCTCTTCCCACAGCAATAAACACAAGTCAGTGCCAAAAGATGTTTCAGACCTGTCCAGACCAGCCTTCATTTTGGTGAGAGCTTCTTCAGTTGTCTCAGGACAAAGGCCCTCTGTGTGCAGACAAACCTTTCACACACACATCCTACTCTTTCCCACTGAAAGGTATAATAGAGGTGTTAACAGATCCAGAGAAAATACCTAGAACAATACACACAGGCAAGTTTTGGGTTTTTTTCCCTCAAAAATAAAGTGAAGGAGTTTACCTTAGCAAATAATGCTTCTAGTGCTGGCTGATCTGTTTTCTGTCATGTTTTGTATTTAAGTGCTACCTCTCAGAACAATCTTCACATCCACTTTTTACCAGCTTTAGAATGCATGAATAGCTGAATCCTTCAGGGGAACAAAGGGACAGCAGGTACAAAATCAGATGCACAGAGTGGAATCACAGCAGGGAGGGAGAAGGGAAGGTCACTCCTGAGCTACAGCTGGCAGGTCAGAGCAGGAAAGCACAATGGCTGAGCTGTAATCGAGCTTATCATGGGGAAAGCCTTGGTCAGGGCAGCTGGCAAGGACTTCCTTCACCTTAGAACAGCAAGGAATTATTCTGGAACAGTCAGAGATCCAGAACACATCCCTGTGGAAAAGATACTGCTTGAGCAAGAAAAGCAAGTGCTCTGTTCTTATAATTCCATGTCATAACCTTCCATGACAAAACACTTCACCAGTGCTTTGTCCAAAACTAAAATGCACTAATCACACCCCAAAAGTCTACTTGAGAGTCACAGAATGCTGTTTGCTGGCTCAGTACATGCAGGTGGTCAGACACAGCTCTCCAGGCAAGTTTTGGACGCCGCAGCTCAAGGAAGACACGGCCCAGAGATTCCCAAAGGCAGCTCCAGAGGACTGAACAGCTCACTCTGTACAGTAACAAAAGGGCAAGAGGGCAGCAATTCTCAACTGCTGCACAGACATCAATGTCAGAAACCAGGAAAATCATAGTAATGGCAAGAACAATTACAGAGTTTCTAGGATCACCCAGGGACGATGAGGAAAGTCCATCACTGGAAGCTTTTAACAACTGCTTTGGACAAACATCTGCTGGGAAAGTTTGAATAGATCTGACCCAGCCTTGGGGCAGGAGGTCAGATTAGACAACATAAAGTCCCTTCTGACCCTGCAGCTCTTCGCTTGTAACAGAAATATGACAACAGAACATGTCAGCAGCAGCCCCAAAGCACACAAGCCCCCCTAATATTTCTGTCATACGCTGGAGAAACACTGTAAGGTCCCACGTGTAGCAGCTGCCTGTTCCCACATGGTACCTTCTCCCTCCATTCCTGGGGGAGAAATACAGGGAGAACACAAAGAGCTGGACTCACAGAACAGGCACAGGAAGATGAGCTCCCCAGCACAGCCCTCCCAGCAACAAAGTCCCTCTCATCCCACGGCATGGGAACAGGTACTAACAGGAGCCCATTCCCATTGTCCCTCCCATTTGCCCCCTTCCCATCTCACCCTGCAGTCTGAGCAGTTCTCTCTTTCTTCTCTTTAGGGCTTTCTTCTGTTCCTCCCTGGAATATTTTCATGTGTAAGATCTTCAGGACTGGATCCCTGCCCACCACAGCCCTGGATCCCACCCCAAAGGGAATCAGGGGACAAAAAGATTAATGACCCGGTGCTTCACTCCAGAGCCCGTGGTCACACTCAGCCCTTTGTCAAGCTCTCTCAAAGCCCAAACAGAGACACCAGATGCCACTGTGACACTGGAGCAATGGTGTGAGCTCCCCACGACTAGAAAAGAACATTTAATTTAGTCTGCTAGGAGCACTTTATGCTCCTGCAAGCATTAATGAATGACACAAAGTGCCCCTGGGGTCAGAGAATGTGAGCAGCAGAGTGTGAACTGCAAACTGAAGTACCAACCTTTACCTCAGGGTTAAAGCTTGACCTATCAAAGTGGTTTTAAGAAATTTTGCTTCCTTGTCAGCCCCCCAACAACCATCTTGGCTCATTCTTGAAAATCCAAAGTCAACCTCCAAGCTCTGTCTATGGAACAACAAGGGAGAAAAGTGACAGAAGTGGTCCCAAGGAGAAATATTCACACATGTGAGAGTTTTTGTGAGCACGTCCTAGCTATAACCACACGTGTGTGTGTGTTTGTCAGTACACCCTGGCACATCTGAGGGCACAGTTATGCAATCCCAGAAAACTTAGATCCCAGTTTGCACTGTCCTTAAAGGACAGCCCTGACTGTACGTGTAGTGCTGACAGCACCAGTCATGGGACGGGCCAGGGACTGGATCCAACTCAGAAATGACCCCATAAAAATAACAATCTTCTGCCAGGGTGTGTAGACTCCCTGACCAAGATCTCGCACCCACAAGTCAAACAGAACATGCACAGGAATAGGATGACTCCTTTTCCTAGAAGTAGCATCTTAAATCTGTGTAAGTCACCCGCCAGCCTGTGCTCTGACGGCTGAAAAGAGTTATGCAAGAGAGGAAACAAGCAGTCGGAGACAGGACAGCTCAGAGAAAACATCTCAGGGCAGCTCCACTCCTAAAGCCAGCCTATTGCAAAACAACCCTCGTGCCAGGCTTCCCCAAAGGGTCTGCGAGCTTCAGGAGCTCAACCAAAGGATTAGCAGGCACATCTTCCTGGCAGAGTCCTCTGGGATCACAAAAGTGACTGATTTCAAAAGAGAAAATCCTGTTAGAAGAAGACCGGAGATAAAAGCAGGAGGTTACATCTACATCCTGGAACATGCATCCCATGGGACAGGAGAATTTTTAATTCAGTTTCAGACTAAATACTTGTCCAACAGAAACATCAGGTGAGTATGCTTGAATGCCGCACTTGTGCAACCTCTTTGAGAGAAAATCCATTCCCCACCTGCCAAAATTAATTTAACTGAACCAACTCTTATAAAGGAAAAAAAAACTCCTCCTTTTCTATGCAATTCCCTGCTTAGGGATAGGCTAGGACTATCTGCTTCACCTAGCACAATGCATTTTCTGCCTACATCAGCTACAAGAGAGCTTGAGTAAGTACTTCACAACACAAATGATCCAAAACCAACGTGCTTTTTCTTCCCTCTTCTCAAAATGTGCCAACATCACCATATCCTGTCCAATGTTTCAGTCATTCTGTGCATGCCAGCAACCCACACTATTCCACGCCACTCAGCTCAGTCTAGAGGATACACTTAGAAAAATCTGGCATTATCAAGAATAATGAATGCTGAAGAAATTAAAAACTAAGTGTCCATTCTTCAACAGTTATCTACATCCATTTAATTTTCTACTTCATCAGTCAGGAAAACAAATATTTTCTTTATTTCTTAAAAGGTAGTTCCTGCCTTTGAACTCACTAAGTACACACACACACACTAAAAGTGGAATTAAATCAACTTTTCAAGCCACCATAAAGGCTTTGCAGCCCTTGAATGACCTATTGGATAAAAGAAATGAAAGTTACCAAACCAAAAATTCCCCACAAGCTGAAATTGCCTGGGTTTACGTCAGCTCAGCTCTTTAGAACCCTCCACAGCTGAGATCTCCTCACTCCCTTTCTGGCACTGATCTCTTCTGTGACCCCCAGTGCTCCCTCCATCCTTCTCCTCCAGGAAGTGAGGGGAACGTGGTCTCACAGCATGATATGAAAAACTGCCCCAAAGAGGGAAAATCCAACAACAGCCCCATGTAAATCACTACTCTGCGGCTGCAAAACCTATCTCGCTCAGACCCAGCAAGCTGCCAGCCACCATCATTTGGAATCAGAGAGCACCAACAATAAGTGCCTTGTTTGACTGAGACTTTAAAGCAGGGCCTGATAGCAGAGAACTACCCGAGAATAGCTCAGGGATCAAACTCCAGCAGCAAAAGCAGGGAGGGGCTTTTTCACCCCTCTTGCATTACATTCCTGCTGCTGAGCTCATCACCTTCAGAGCAACCCAGGCCTTCCTCAGAGCCAAACCACTCCTGCTGCATCCTTACAATTTCCCTTCCATCCCATCCTCACAACCTCACAGCCCTGGCCCCAACATGTCACAAAACAAAAACTTCAAGCCACCATGAAAAATAACACCAAATCTGCACTTAAAACCAAGGGCATGATTAAAATTCACCAAACACCACCACATTCACTGCATTTAAAGATTTCCAGAGGAAAAGGTCACCGGAATATAGAGCACATCTCCCACAGCAAATGTCCTTGTCACACTGCCGGCTGGGTTCAGACAGCAAATACATTGTTATAAAAACCCAGTGTGCTGTGTTATCCACAGCTCAGGGCTGCTGGCTGAACCACAGAATGGTTTGGGTTGGAAGAGACATTAAAAATCATCTCATTCCCACACCCTGCCATGGGCAGGGACACCATCTACTAGCCCAGGTTGCTCCAAGCCCTGTCCAGCCTGGTCTTGGACATTTTCAGGGATGGGGCAACCACAGCTTCTGTGCAGGGCTTCATCACTGTCTGACTTAGGAACTCCTTCCTAATATCTAACCTAGAAGTCCCCTCTGTCAGTGGAAAGCCATTCCCTGTCACTCCAGGCTCTTATCCAGAATCCCTCTCCAGCTCTGTTGGAGCCCCTTTAGGCACTGGAAAGTCAAAGGTATCCCCAGAGCTTTCTCTTCTCCAGGTGGACAGCTCTCTCAGCCTGCAGCCCTGCACTGTTCCTCCAGCCTGCAGCTCAACCCCATCCCAGGGCCCCTCAGGGCCTCAAACTGAGATTCCTCCAAAGTCACTCTCCAGAGCAGAGCCACCTGCACCACACCAATGCGCTCCTCCGGTGCCACCAGGCTTATGCTGGTAACTGGAGTCACCACAAAGATTTATTTTCCAAGTGGTTCACATTCCCACCCATTGTATTTCTGGAATATTTTGTTAAAACAAGAAGAAACCACTGAAATTTTAGATTATAAAAAGAAAAAAAAATAAATAGGGAGAGAGCTTTTCAACCAATTTCCACAGTGACTTCTATAAACTCAAGATTTATTGCAGTGCACACACCCACGTGGCCTCAACACAGAGCAAGGAATGCCCAGACACAGCAAAGCCAATGCAGCAACAGAGCCAATGAAAATGGGACACAAAAATCAAGGTAGCTGAAAATGTTCATGTTCCCTCAACAGAACGACAACAAAGAGGACAACACAGTCTGGAAACACCATAAAGGTGGCTTTGAAGTGTCACTTATAAAACTATTTGTGTCTTAGGATTCCATAATTTGATGAATTGGTTGCATTTGGGATTTTTTATGGTTATGCTTTTATTCCCTATTCTCATGGTGGGTTACCATCTCTCTCCCACTTTACTGCTGGGCTTAGATCAGTTTTTGAATGCAAGCAGAGCAGGACAGATCCCTCAGCCACATCTTAAAGCCAGAGGTTTAGACTCTCCAGAGAAAGAAGAGTTCAAATCCATTCTTCACCCACATCAATTCCAAGAGGAGATCTTTACAGCCCTTTTATTTATTATTTACTACTCTAACACAATGTTTTAGCTCACCAACAGAACTAAAAAAAAACCCAGTTATTTAATTTCCATAGACTTGACTTCATTAACTTCTGGAGAGGACTAATGTTTGTGGCCAGTGGGAAGGAGTATTTCTACATTTTTCCATTTTCTGGTCTGTTAATTACAATTACTGAGAGAAGGAGACAGCGGTGAGATTTGTGTAACACAGCACGCTCAGTTTTAATACTTAAAAAAAAAAAAAAACAAGAGAAAATAATTTCTCTCTCTTCTTTGTATAACCCAATCACACAAAGTAATTCCACATACTTCAGAAGTCAGCATCACAATTTTCCTTAGACACGCACTTGGGCCAGCAGGAATTTAGTTGGAGAACCTCAGACTCAATTAGAAGGGATTACTTTTCAGTGAGATAACAGGAACAGAAAACATGAAACTATGGAAGTGGGGTTGAGAGACAGGCAGATACACTCCTGAGGCTGACAGCAAGATGCAGAAATATTCCTCCAAGCTTCTGAGGCAGAGATGGGCAGGGGTCCGATAGCTTTTGAGGATGGATGAGTGAGAAAAACCCAAATTTCAGTACTTGGCTAAGGTGGAGGTCAGTAAAAGTACCATCTACACCTCTGAGATGCTGTAGGGAGCCCAGAAACCACATATGCTGTTTGTAATGAATGTCAACAATTAGACAGAGCTCTCCAAACTCTACCTCAACCTCTTCAATGCCACCAAGTCAACTGAGATTCCTCCATCCCAGAAAAACCCCGAGTTTCAGAGACACCACAGCTGACTCGTGACACTTTGGTGGGAGAGACACAAAGGGGAGAAAGAGCTTCCAGCTCAATCCAGAGAGGGACAAGCACAAGTGCCAGCAGCAGGGCTGAGGACACGGGACCCCAGGACACGTGCAGCGTGTTTGTGGTGCTCCAGCCACACGCTCCAGCGTTTCAGGGGAGCGTGGCACAAACAGGAACAGCTCCAGAGCTGCTGTTCCACGGAGCCAAGGATGGAGAGGGATAAACGACCACAGCATCCAGCATTTTTAGCATTTAAAGACCTCTACACCCCCTTCCACACACAGCTTAGCCAAAATACCAGCTGGATGCTGCTCCAAACCCAAAGAAGTCCAGGTAAACATTTGATCAGCCACACAATGAGTTGGATCCAGGCACTGAGTCAGACCCAAACCTGTTGGATTTTTTGCCAGCTCAGTAGTCATCCAAACAGGCTTCCTAGTCCGGCTACCCACTCCACAACAGTGGCATTAGGGAAAGGCAGTGCTGGTTTTTTTTATAGGCAAAGCCAGCTGAAACCACAGAGCTTGCTACTCCCTAAAAAACGCAGTACATCTGTTCCACAGCAGTGCCATAAAAGATTAGTAAGTGCTGGCCTAACAATCTGGAAAGGGAAAAGGACCTAGGAGAGCAAAATGTTATCACTAAGTCAATAAAACAACATCTGTAAAGGACTGAGAACATAACAGCATTCTTGCACAACACATAGAAATGCTCCTGGGCTGACTTCTTGGTCTCCACTAAACCTGTCTGGTAACTCTGGGAACAGGACTGCATCATGCAGGCTACGGGAAAAGTGGATCAACAGGGTGAGCTAAGGACAGGGCTCTGGGCTCGACTTTGTTTGTGCAGGATCACAGAGTGGACATGTGTTAGGTGACATATATGGTTTCACTTTTATGTAAAGCTCGTGTTTACATCTAATGTATCAGGCAATTGCAGCTGGTCCCGGCACCAGGTTTGAGACAGCACGTCTATAATCCACGGAAAGCACTTTGTGGGATGAGCAGAGCAAGGATGCAGCTCTGTGTGTGGGGCTCAGAATGTAAATAAAAGCTTTGTTTTGAGTTTCCGTAACTGACAGTTGGCTTTGTGCATTTACTACCCGGCATTCGGAACTAATCCCTCATCTACCACATCTCAAAGAGGGAGCAATTCCGCACAAATCAATGGATTCGACTGAAAACGCCGGTGTGAGCCGCCAAGCCCCCGGTATTGTAACAGCTTTGCATAAACATGAAAACATGAAACGCAAACAAGCCGGGTGTGAGCCTTGGCCGCTCGTCATTCGCATCCCCAGCACGGTGACTTCCCCACTTAACCTCTCCTCTCGGTGTCATCACCGGGAACGCCGAGGCGGGGAATGCGGAGGCACGCGCGGACTCGTGTCACATGCGGGAGATTCACCGACATCAACACAGGGGAAGGGGGGGAAAAAACACCCAAACCGCCCCAAAATCCCAACGCAACCATGCGCGTTCTGCCCTCAGCCGAGAGAGGGATGCTTTCTCCCACGGTCCCCATAAAAAGCGGCAGGGATGACACCTGCTCTGCACCTGGGCTGGGGTGTCAAGGGGCAGAGGAAGGAGGGTCAGCAAATTCCTGGGGTGGTTTGGGGTGCGTGGAATGGGGCACAGCGAACGTCCCCTGGAGTAGTTTGGGGAGGTGAGATTGTGAGATGGGGGACGGGGTATAGCCCTTCAGAGTGTCTGGGATGGGGCACAGGGCTGACCACTCAGGGTGGTGTTTGGGATGGGGCACAGGACTGACCCCTCGGGCAGGTGTGTGGGACGGGGCGCAGGGCTGAACCCTCAGGATGGTGTCTGGGAAGGGGCACAGGGCTGAACCCTCAGGATGGTGTTTGGGATGGGGCACAGGGCTGAACCGTCAGGGTGGTGTCTGGGACGGGGCACGGGGCTGAACCCTCAGGGTGGTGTTTGGGACGGGGCACCGGGAACGGCCCCTCGGGCAGGTGTGTGGGACGGGGCACCGAGAACGGCCCCCAGAGCGGCTCGGCGAGCTGGGCGTGTGGGACGGGTCCCGGCTCTGTGCCCCCAGACAAAGCCCCCCGCCCTCTCCCCGCCGCTGCCCGGGCGCTCTGTGCGGGGACGGAGCCGGGCAGCCCCGCCGAGGCGGCACCGGCCCTCCCGCCGCAGATGCGGGCTGAGGGGGCCGAGGGGACCCTGCGAGGGGACGCTCCGAGGGGACCGGGGCCGCCGCCCGCCGCGTACCTCTCTGTGCGGTGCCGGAGGGGACTGTCGGGGTCGGGGCGCCCGCCCGGCTCTCGCCTCGCTGCCTCCCGCGGCTGAGCGGCTCCCGGCGCGGCTGAGCGGCGGCTGCGGGCACTGCGGGCCGAGAACCAGCGCCGGCCTGTTTTCCAGCCGCCTCCCCTGCGGCCCGCCCCGGCTCCGCCTCGAGCATCCCCCGCCTCCGCCTCCTCCTCTTTCCCCTTCTCCGCCTCCTGCGCCGCCTCCTCCGCCCCGCTCCTGGTCTTGAGCAACTTGAACGTGAAACTCTTAAGGATATCAGCGGCTGTTTGGTGAAGCAAGCGTGTGAAACCTAATTTTCTTCCTAAGCGAGACGGGTCTTTTTCACCTTTTGCGGTTGCCGCTATACTTCAAGGCTGCTTTGATACCCCTGCTCCGGGGCGTTCACCGAACTACAGAGAGAACCCAGTGTGGAAAATAGCTTCATTCCTGCCCGAGTTTTTTCCTATTCCTGTCCAAACAATGAAATTAATCTCATCGGAGTCCGTCTCACAATTAAAGCCCAGCCTGTGGTCCAGAAAAACACAGCCCTCCAAAGTCCTACCCAAACACCGTCACAATTTCTTATCTCTCACCATCTGGTTTCTGCCACTCACTGATATCAGTGTTCACCCAGTTGCATGGGGCAGTGTGATATACCGAAAAAAAAAATTATAGAAAATCAAAAATAGGCATAGCTTTAAACTTTTTTTCTTAAAGTTTAAATGTCTTTAAACTTTAAACTTTAGCTTGAAGACCCCTAAAAGCTAGCGAAGGACCTTCTCCAACAGATATATATACACATACTATCATATATAATGTATATGCAATGTAAATATATGTATACATAATATATATATGTACTACATATATATTACAATACACATTTATATATATATTTATAAAAAATAAACATTGTGTGTGTATCTATATATATTTTATATATACATACATATACATACTAAATGTATATTGGACACCCCAGTCGTGGAAATGTTTAAGATCAGTTTGGACAAAGCTCTGAGCAACCTGTTCTAGTGGAAGGTGTCCCTGCCCATGGCAGGGGGTTGGAACACGAAGATCTTTAATGTTCCTTCCAACCCAAACCATTCTGCAATTCTGTGTATAATAAGAATACTCTCAAGTGGCTCTGGGCACAGAGCCTGTGCCATGGAGGCTTCTTCCAAATGGATGGGAAAGCCAAAAAAATCCAGTTCCAGTATCACAGTTTGGGAGTTGGCACTCAGAGCCCTCAAGCAAAGGAAAGATGTCCCTGTTCCTTCTGAATTCAATGCTTTTCATGCAGCTGCAGGGCAAAAGTCTCCTCTCCAAGCAGCAGCCCCATAAACACAGGTTTTATCCAAGCAGCAGCCCTGTTTATTAAATTACAGCTTCTTTCCAAAAAAAGTTTGTGACCAGGATTGGGCAATGTGTAACTCACGGGATGCGGGTCCACCATGGAGCTGGAGCACTCAGACATCCCGCAGCCTTCCCATTAAACGCTGGCTGAAATTGCTTTTGGATGCCTGGAGGGAAAGTCTGGAGGAAAGACTTGGATGGAAATCAGTCATGTCTGCACGCTGCCTTCAAGCATTTTAAGGTTTTATAAAACACGCTCAGCCGCCTGCCAGAGGTTTGCACCTGCACAGCTGGGCTGAGGTTGCTGAGCCGGCCAAAACACCTGGGGAAAACAGCAAGAATAACGTGGATTTGGGGTTCCCAGCTTCCCTCAGATACCAGACAACTGTGCAGACTTTTCAATTTCATATGTGCAGTGTTTACAGGTTGTTTTTCTCCAGACTTTGAGCTTCCCTGACTGCCCTTCAGTGCTGCCATCACTGCTGGACTTAAAACCCTTCAAAGCCCCTCGAAGCACCCAGATGCTGAAGCCACTGTAAATGTTTGACAGTCAGTGTGGGACAAGGGACAATAGAAGAAGGATATAAAGCTTTTAGAGCTTCCAAAGGAGCAGCATGAAACTGGGGAAGGCTCTAGAGGGAAAGCCTTACAAGGGGTGGCTGAGGTCCTTTAGTTTGTTCAGCCTGAGACTGAAGAGATGCCTCACCATGGTCTGCAGCTTCTTTAGGAAGGGAAATAGAGAGGCAGCTCTCTTCTCTGTTCTCTGGTGACCACTGACTGGACCCAAGAAAATGGCATGAAGCTGTTTCAGGTGGAGTTTAGTTGGATATCAGGGAAAGCTTCTTCCCCAGAGGGTGCTGGGCACTGCCCAGGCTCCCCAGGGAATGGGCACAGGCCCAAGGCTGTCAGAACTCCAGGAGAGTTTGGACAACACTCCCAGGAGCAGGATAGGATTGTTGGGGTTGTCATGTGCCAGAGGGGCCAGAAATTGGAGTGGTTAGTCCTTGTGGGTCCCTTCCAAGTCAGAATATTCTATGATTCTTTGGCTACACACTGTTTGGGACGTGGTTTGTGAGCCTCCACCCAGGAGCCAGCCTGTGCCTGGTGGTGGGCTCTGCCCTCCCACACCTGCCTCACAGCCTCAGCACTGGGCATCCACCAAGCCTACAGATGGAAGCAGAGCTTTGTGAATTAAAGGACTTCAGGGAAATGATCCATGTCCCTGTTCTAACCAGCTCTATCTGGAAAGAGAGGAATTGGCAACAAGGCTGGAAAGAGCAGCCTTTCCCACCAGGCCGGACAAAGGCAGAGGTGATAAGGAAACAGGGACAGTTTGATGGTCCAGCTTGGAGATCCTTATCTGCAGAGGATGGAAGGGAAGCCAGGATTTCCTGCCTGGAGTCCTCAGCATCTCACAGAGCAACACCTGCCCCTCAGGGCTGCCTCAAATCCAGGCCATGTTTGTTCATAGGCAAAGAGGAGCCACAAAGGACAGACTGGTGCCCCCTGAAGCCACAGAGAAGCTGAACCATGAGGGATGCTTGTCACCCAGCAGCTGGGAAAGCTGGGGAGCCAACTCCTACTGAATGGCACTTCTATTTCCTCCACAGCAAATAAACAACTGTGCTGCAGGGCTGCACCAGCTCTGAGCTCGCCTGGCTGCAATGCGAAGGATTTGAACTAAATCTAGCAAGCTCTGGGTATTAGGAGTCCCCTGGGCTCTACCCTCTTTCTCCAGTTTAGATTTGGCAACAGAGCCAGCCCTAAACCCTAGGAATGCTTGTGAGGCGTTTTAAGGGTAGACAGAAATGCAATTACCTGTGGGAAAATAAAGCTAAAAAACCTTGCAAGTCCATGTTTAATACAGCGTTCGATGCATTAAGGAAGAGTAATTGACAGATATGACTAGGGCTGGTGCCTTTTGCAGACAGTAGTCCCAAGGAAACCTGATGAAATCCTAAAATCAGCATTTTTTTATGCCTTTGACATTTGTTTTCTACAAGCAGACCACACTGTGAATAAAGCATCTTTCCTGGGAAGCACTCTTGAAGGACAGGTTTATGACTAAAATGTAAAGCAAATGGTAAAAGTCTGGAGAGCTTAACCTATAAAAACAGGGAGGACAAAGACCTTGTGCAACCTGAAAAGATTGCCCAGAGCTGCAATCCAGAGATGTAATCAATGTGAAGAAAGAAAAGTGAAGGAAGGGTTTTTTGCACCACAGAATGGACAGAAATAGCTCAGGTCTCATGTCCTTCCACACACACCTTCAGATGGGGAAGGAATTCCAGAAAACAAATCAGGAGAGCTCATGGTGGGCACATGGAGGATGAGAGGGTACCTGGGCACTCTGTGAAATTGTATTTTTAGGTTTGGGCAGGTTTGAAGTCTAGCCAAGGAGATCTATTGGATTGACTGATGCTGCTTTTTTAAAATATTTTCTGCCAAGCAAAATAATGACTTAAAGCCATTAAGTGATTGCTCTCTAGATTCCTATTGACCAACATAATGCCCCATTCCTAGAACTGTCAGGTGAGATGAGCAATAAGACTGGCACGAAGCTTTTTTTAGAAAAATAAGGATCCAGCTGGCTGAAAAAGAGAGCAAGACTAGCAGATAAAAACAAGCAGCCCAGAGTACCCCTCTGTGCTCCAAAACACCACATTTCTGATGTTTGGCGTAAAAAGGTTTTGCCTTTTACTGTTGTTGCACAGCATTTTTCATCCTCAGATTAAAAAATGTTGGGAAAATTGCTGTTATCTACTTGAAGTCAGGAATCTCCATACAAAGACCCCCCAGTATGAGCCACAGGGTGTGCTGTGCTTCAGAGGTTGCCCACTTTTCCCAAGATTTGGCTTTGGCATTAGGAGTGTGTCTGCAGTGAAAAGGCCTCATGAGTTTGGGTCAAGTTTTTGGAGAATCCACTCACACGCTGACATGTGGCAGGACCCCCATGAAGTTAAAATATAACTTGAACAGAAAATATGTAAATCAGAAAAGGGGTTTCCAGTTTTCTAAGCCAGGAATTATTATCCTAAGGGTACCTGGGTCCTGATTTTGGCTCCTGCTCTGGGCAGGGTGACACACAGTGACAAAGCTGCTTGTGTTTCCCTAAGCAGGACACCACGTACAGTCTGAAAAATTACCTGTGTTAAATAACTACAGCAACTCCAAACAAGCCCAGCTGGCTTTTCCATCCTCTGCACTGTTTGTTTACTAGAGAAAGACTAATCCCTTTTACCTGCAAAGCAAACTTACCATGAAGGCCCACACATAATGCTTTATTATCTTTCCATCCGTCCATAATACGGAATTTCCATGATTCATTCACCCACTTGAGGAACACTTGAGCACTCAAACAAAAACATACATTCCCAGGAGAAAAAAAAAACAAAACAAATCCACGTCCGGTGCAGGAGACAGAAACATTCTAACATAAATACAAAATCCCACCAGAAATTTTATCTGAAGCAAGGCTGTGGCTCACAAGCACAACAAGGAAGGACAGAGATCAAACAATATTGCCTCTTGTGGGTGTTTTCCCCTTTTCCTCACAATCCCCTGACAATAAGTCAATTAAAGGTTTTACCAAGACTACAAAGGGAACCTGAAAGCCCAGCAGCCTCCCATGGAAAGCAAATTCAGGCTACAGGCAGTTTCAAAAGTCACTTCAGAGAGTCTGCCCTTTGCTAAAAAAGTCTTTGTGACCTTCCAGTCATCCCAGTGTAGCTGCAGCAGTTCATGGGAATGAGTAACAATGACCTTTGCTATTTGACAGGCTGTCCAAGTGACAGGGAGCTCTCTCATAAATATTTCCCCTTGATGATGAACAATCTGGACACAGAACAACCACCCAGCTCACCTTTGTGGTTAAAAATAAAACTAGACAAGGTGAGAAGGAGAAATTCCCCTCCCATGTTTGTTCATCCTTATTCCCTTCTAGGAAGGCAATTTCTGGAATGAGATTGCTCAAGCAGTAATTTCTTTTAATGTCCTGAGAGCTACAGGCTTTGACACT
Source organism: Passer montanus (assembly GCF_014805655.1). Taxonomy (NCBI): domain Eukaryota; kingdom Metazoa; phylum Chordata; class Aves; order Passeriformes; family Passeridae; genus Passer; species Passer montanus. Next base: position 3,006,259 of record NW_024357502.1, on the reverse strand, counting down.
TTCCTACATGGATTTCTAGAAGGATATTGCTGCTGAGAAAATTATCCAATCTCAACAATATGAAAAAATCCATGTGTGGAAGATCCTTTGCAATCCTCAATAAATTGGGGTAGCAATCACACACCCTGAAAACTTGAAATGTGCTGCTCTTTCTGGCTTATATCTGTCAAGCTTCAAGTCCCAATTACTTATTCTTACCACAAATTTCTCTCTGCTAAATTTAAAAATCCTTCATGATTCCATTTCTGTGAGTTCTTGTACCTAAGGTGCCCTTTTGGTTTCATTTGCATGAGGAAAATTGGAAATGCTTTCCCTGGAGCACAGGCAGGAGGCAGATTAAAAGGTGGCACTATCTTCCCCACACACCTGTGTGCTGGCCATGGAACAACCTGAGTCTCCACAAGTGGGAGAAAAAGTGGGAGGACTCACCACTCTCAGCTCCCAGCTATTTTCTGTCAGGGGCTTTGTGGGGTAGACATTGTTCCCCTGTTTTTAATAACCTTCTTTGGATTTTTGTTTCCATAAGTGGGTCTGCTTTTTTCAGGTAAATAATGACAATTAATCAAGGAATAATATCAGTGGCACATCCTTTGATTTGCAAGGAGCTGGTTATTTCCATTCATCAGAGAATCATGGATTCATGGAATGGTTTGGATTGGTAGGGACCTAAAAGTTCATCCTGTTTCAATCCCCTGCCATGGGCAGGGACACCTTCCACTAGCCCAGGTCACTCCAAGCCCTGTCCAGCCTGGCCTTGGACACTTCCAGGGATGAGGCAGCCACAGCTTCTCTGGGCAACCTGTGCTCAGCACCCTCACAGAGAAGATTTTCTTCCCAATATCCCATCTATCCCTGCTCTCTGGCAGTGGGAAGCCATTCCCCTTGTCCTGTCACTCCATGCCCTTGTCCAAAGTCCCTCTCCAGTTCTCCTGGAGCCCCTCAGGCACTGGAAGGGGCTCTGAGCTCTCACTGGAGACTCCTCCAAGCTGAACACCCCCAGCTCTCTCAGCCTTTCCTCTTTGGAGAGGCACTCCAACCCTCAGTGTTCTTATGTCCTTATATTGTGTGACACAGTCAACAGCTGGATTCTCAGAAATTTATCACTATTCTGTGCACCTCTAGCACATCCCTCACAAGTTATCCCCAGGAGATCCAGTCTTGTCTCACCCAACATGCCTTCTTGTGAAAGCAGCTATGAACACTTACACCCCTTTATTGCCAATTCAGCACAGTTTGCATGAAACCACAATCACTTAAACTATTCTGAACACAAAAAGAATCCAGGAAATGAATATTTGGCAGGTGCAAAGGAACAGGGTTGGATGTGGAAATCTGGGAGGAGGCTTTGCTGCTGACGGCAACACAGCTCCTGCCTTTATCTCACAGCAGGTAGAGGAAAGCACCATGAGAAAATGCAGACTACTCCCATTTTTGATCTCCAGCACTGGCCAGGTGTTTCAATAATCAAAGAGAGCAATATATCTCTCTTCCAGGCATTATGTTACTGGCTTGGCTGTTTCCCTTCAAAAGCCAAGGGCTGATACCTGCAAAAGCCAGAGAATGATCCTGAGAACCCCTTTTGTTTCCATCCCAGCCTCTGCAGCCCCTGCCTCCCCTCCTGTGCCTTGGCAGCGCCCACAGCAGCCTCAGCCCTTCTCCCTGCCCAGAGCAGCTCCATTTTCCTGCTGTGCCCTGTTCCCTGCCCGTGCCTGGCTCCCAGCTCCTGAGGGTGCCCAGTTCTGCAGCCCTGAGCACAGAGGCTGCCTTTGTGCCCCGCACGTGTTCGCTGCCAAGGGCTGTGAGCCATCCTGGCACTGCGCTCCCTAAAAATAGCCTTGCCCCACGGATAACCTGCCGCCTCTCCCACTGGCAGGTCTTAAAGATAAACCCTCCTATAAACCTGCAAAAAAATGAGGTGAGGGACACTCCTGGGGTGGAGAGGAAGGAACAGCCTAAGAGGAGTAATAAAGAGCACAGGCTTGGTACAGCCACAAAAGCAGTGCCAGGGCGCCTGGGGAGCAAGTGCTGTGTATAACCTGCACACAGACATAATGCAACAACTGCTGAGCTGCAGGGGGCTCTTTTACAGTCAGCTCCAAGTTCTGTGTGTGGAGACACAACCCTGCCAGCAAAAGTAATCCAAAAGAACAGCAATCCGTCTGAAAAAGCTGAAAAAACACTTCTTCTTTACCTAGGGATGCGTATTTTGGATACAAAATACACCCAGATAGCATTTTTGCCCTTCCACAACTTGCAATATATCCATTGACTCTTTCACATTTTATTTTAATAACAGGGGAGTCAAGTGAGCTCGATTGACGGGCTGGTTCCCAGGGAAACATGAGCAACTTATTTCTCTTAAGTAGCAGGCACAAATGTTTCCTGTGTTAAACTGCACAGCCTGTTGTGACATTCAGATCTCCAGGATATAATCTCAAAAGAACAGAATGTGTTTGCCTGGCTCTGAGGTGGGGAAGGAGAGAGGTAGCAGCACACTACAGCTGGTGATAGGTGCGAGCAAGGATCTGGCATCCAAATAATTTTTGAGGAGCTATGTCCCTTGTCCCAGTCCCCAAAGGAAGGGCAAAACAAGAGTTAAAAAAAATTAAAATTAAAAAAATAAAAAGGGTAAAATAAAACTCGCCCAGTGTTGCTGGGAGAGAAATGGAAAAAGAGAAATCAGTAATAGCAAGCCTTTAAAATCTCAGTCAAAATGCCAGGCTGGCTGCCCAGTGTTGCTGGGACACATTAGGGAATAAAAAGAGCCACAGTGCTCAGGCTCCATCCAGCTTGGAAGCTGCTCTGGCTGGTGCAGATGAAGGTAGGAACAGACTTGGAAAAGAAAATGTAAAAGAAAGCTGAACATCCTCATAAGGTGCTCTCTGGTATCATTTGGAGCACCTCAAACCTTTAAAGGACACTTTCCTGCCCCTGGTGCCTGGGGATGCTGTTCCCAACTCTGCTCACATGGTGCAAAGTACCATGACTTCAGTGGCCAAGCTAATTTTTCTTCCTGCTGCTTCAGGTTAAAGTGATGGGAAAAGAAAATAAAAGCAGTGGCCACGAGGAGTTGCTCAAGGTTGGGTCTGTTGGAATTTGAAGTGCAAGGAACTCCCAGAACTTTGTTCCCCACAAGTAAATTATCGCAGGGTCAAACACACAAAACACATCTCCCCAAAGCTCTCCTTGCCTTCTTTATATTCACCTCAAGGGATGTCCTGAGCCTGCTGGGATTTATCTGCTTAGTAAATCCCAGAAGTTATCTCTCCATAAATTCCATCATCTCTCAGTTGCCCATTTACCTCCTGAACCTTTTTATATCCACAATATCCTTCAGAAAGACATTTCCAGCTCAGCTACCCATTGCATGAGGAGCCATCTTCATGGAGGTATCCCACTAATTTCATTTTCTGGCCACTAGTTCCTGTAGAGCCAAGACACTGGCTGGCTGTTCCCTCACTACCCTGTCCCTGAACACAGGATTTTTCCATTCCTCATTTTTGTGTTCTTTCAGTTCTCCTTTTACTTATCTGAGCCAATATTAAAGTGAGCAGGTGATAATTTGGCCTTGGAACAACTTTTTCCCCCTCCTTGCACAATTTCCTTTCTGGTTGAAAAGAAAAAAAAAACTAAACTTTTTTTTTTCCTCTGTTTTCTTAGAATTCAGAAGCAAAAAAAAAAAAAAAAATCATGAAATACAGGGTTTGCTTGCCTTTTTTTTTTTTTTTTTTTAAAATTAAAAAAAAAAAAAAAAAAAAAAAAAAAAAAAAAAAAAGAAAATCATGAAATACAGGTTTTGCTTGCCAAAGTTTCCAGGTGCCCAAAGTCTTGTTACTGGGATGCTGAACAAACAGCCTTCAAACACGATCCCTGCCTTTGCTCTGCCAGCTGGAAACACAGGTCACTCTGCACCCAGACGCCACCTCGGAGCACAGATATTCCACTGAGCAAAACTCTCCTTTCATCGGGCAAAGAACGCCAGAAAGGAACCTGGATTTTTTTTACTGAGATCCTGGAGTAGTTTGCTCACCAAGGAATATTTTCTGTGAGGTCTCTGTCCTCGTCAGTGACTCAGCTCAGCAAACAGCACGGGTGATTCACCGCTCCGGAGCGTGCCAGCAGTGGCTGGAGACCTGTGTGCTGCTGAGTCTGTTCCTCAGCAGGAAACAACCTTAATAAATGACATCAGCAGCGTGATTCAGTCAGTAGGAGCATGGATTGCAAGGCTCCCACTCAGATTCCCCTTCCCCAGCCAGCTTTTTCTCTCCTGTGCCCCTCAGCTGTTGGCTCCATGCAAGGATTGGCTCCTGCTGCACAATTAAGAGCAGCCTCTGAGCTGGGCCGTTATGCAAACCCCAAAGTGGCTGAAAGAACCTGTGTGCTGCTGAGTCTGTTCCTCAGCAGGAAACAACCTTAATAAATGACATCAGCAGCGTGATTCAGTCAGTAGGAGCATGGATTGCAAGGCTCCCACTCAGATTCCCCTTCCCCAGCCAGCTTTTTCTCTCCTGTGCCCCTCAGCTGTTGGCTCCATGCAAGGATTGGCTCCTGCTGCACAATTAAGAGCAGCCTCTGAGCTGGGCTGTTATGCAAACACCAAAGTGGCTGAAAGAAGGAAGATTTAGATGGGATATTCAGAATGAATTGTTCCCTGTGAGGGTGGTGAGAACCTGGCACAGGGTGCCCAGAGAAGCTGTGGCTGCTCCATCCCTGGAAGTGCCCAAGGCCAGGTTGGACAGTGCTTGGAGCAGCCTGGGATCATGGAAGGTGTCCCTGACCATGGCAGGGGATTGGAACAAGATGATCTTCAAGGTCCTTTCCAACCCAAGCCATTCCATGATTCTACAATTCCATGACTGCATGGTGAATTCACTCAAACAACAGAATTCAAACCATTTCCCTGAACTTTTCATGAATACACAGTAGAAAAATAAAGTTACCAAAAGAAAATGAAGTGGACTGACCACAAAAGATCGTTCATGGAATTACCTGCAATCGTTCATGGAATTACCTACTCACAGATACACATCTCCCAGTCCACCTCCAGATGGAAACATCTTGTGAGGTCATTGAAACAAATCAAAATGGGAGATGAGGCAGACTTTTAGTGCAGAAAAGTCTGATTTTCTCTCAGAAATCGTGAGAGTGCATTAAAAAAGTCATTCCTTTTCACTGCATTCAGGACAAACACCCAAACACCCAGCAGCTCTCCACATCCTGATCTTTCAGGTTTGTCTGAGTCTTGCAGATATTTTCCACAGAAACAGAAAAATGTTGTCTTGAATAAAATAACCACAGCCTTACGCAACTTAACTCTTCAGAACTAAGAATGGATGAAGCAAGCAACTTAAGCCCAATTTTCTTCCTAAATATGAAGGGCATTTCACATCTTTTTGCAATTGCCCCTGTACACCTGCTGCCAACACATTGTACAAACCACAGAGCACACCAAACATGGCAAAATACTTAATTCCTGTACTATTTTTTCCTTTTCCTGTCCAGATAATAAAATTTATCTCATCAGAGTCCATGTCACAACTAATTCCCAGCCTGGGGACCAGAAGACCAGAGCCCACCACAATCCTACCCAAAAACCATCAGTTTTTTTTATCTCCCAGCATTTGTTATCTGCCACTCAGACACATCAGTGCTTATGCAGTTCCACAAGGCACTGGGATATATAGAAGAAAAAAAAAACTATTAAAAAATCAAAATCAGGCATAGCTTTAAACTTTTTTCAGCTCAAAGACCCCTAAAAGCCAGCAGAGAATCAGCTCCCACTTGTGCGTAGCTCAACATACAACCCAATGTCCTGCTCATCTTTTTACCTTTTGTTGAATCTTGCTGGTGGTGGAGGTGGCTCAAAGCAGGTCCCTTTAAATCCTTTGTTGTGTTTGCACAAGTGGAAAACAGCTCCTATAAAAAAAAAAAATCCCTTGCGTGTGCCAAGCCGTGTGTAGAGATTATGAATCACTAAATGGCAGCCACGTGTCAGCAAAAGTAGCAGGAAGTGTCTTGCCTTTGACCTTTATTTATTGTAGCAAGAACACTTCGTAGCATATAGTTATAGAGATCTAATCATCCCTGCTAGCCAAGGAACATCGGATCTGTTGCCTGCATAGTATGTTTTGGCTATTAAAATTAAATTAAAACAAGAATATTCAGCTTATCTGGCTAATATTTTTCAGTCAGGAGAGACTCGGAGAGAGGCCTTTCAGTTTGTTGCCCTTGTGTGTTTGGAAGACAGAGAATTCCTCTGGAGATTCCCTGGGCTTGTAAAGGGAATGGAGGGATTTGAAATCAGGGTGAGCCTGGTGGCCTTTGGCCCACCTCTCTCATTCCAACACACATCCTTGTTCCGCAGAACTGAGCTGTGAGGCTGGGAAGCAGGAACGTGCTGACCCCTCTCCTTGCTGCACTCGGGGAATCTGATAAATGCCCTTATTTTTTACTAAATCCCACACATCAGAGAGCATTGCTAAATTCAGACAAAGCACCTCCAGGCTGCAGTCCAAGGGAGAACCTGGAGATCTTCCTGAATTATGCTGCTTTGTAAGGGCTGTGCCTGGCTCTTCCTCAGGTGCAAAAGAGAATTTTGACACCGTTCCACATTAAGGGCAGCCAGGGTGCTTTTCCCACAGGAGAGGGGGGTGCAGTGGGGTCCTGAAGCATAAAGATCCATCCCTTAGGACCCCCAGACCTTTCTGCTGACCTGTCACTGAGGTAACACATCAAGGAGATCACAGAATCACATATTCTTAGAATCACAGAATGGTTTATGTTGCAAAAAATCTGAAAGGCCACTTAGTTCCAACCCCCTGCTATGGGCAGGGACACCTTCCACTATCCCAGGTGGCTCCAAGCTCTGTCCAGCCTGGTTTTGGATACTCTCAGGAATGGGGCAGAAAAATAATCCATAATAATGCCATCTGTCCATAATCATGCCATCCATCACTATGTGCTGACTGTCCTGTGCCCACCAGACTCTGCACTTGGAAATTCAAACCTGCCAGAAGAGAGCACCAGTCTCTGCTACTCCATGGTCTTTCTCTGCCTTCCAGTGGGATCCTCTCCATGAACCCTCAGACAGAGTCCAGGGTCCCTCACCTGGATTTTTTTAAATTAAAACTCTCCTAGTGACATAGAGGTCTCTATTCTACTTTTGACGTACGTCAGGGGTGCAAGAGCAGCCTGTGACCTTCCTTCCATCACTGGGGTCTCCCTGCTTGGTCAAACCAAGCAAGAAACTGAGTGTTTGGTGGTCAGTGCCACTGACACCAGGGTCAGCTGGTGGCCACTCCCAGAGGTGGCACGTAGCAGCAGGATCAGGCCTGTAACCATACTGTTCTCCATGGACTCCCATTGCCCCCCTCAAATTCCTTTTGTGGCTCTTTCCTACACTTCTCCTCCCCCTGCTTTTTCTGGTTCAATATTGATTTGATCCTCATCCAGGGGCTTCAGCTGTGACCCCACACCCCACAGGCACATTCTTGGAAAGGGTGCACACACCCTGATGCTGGGGTGGCTGCAGGAACCACCCTTGACATCATCACCTTCCCCACATCTTCCACTGTCACACAGGAGGTTGTGAAAGCCTCTTTGGCACCACAGCTGCATATTTGGGTGGCTGGGGAGGAGACTCCTGCTCCAAACCAGGAATGCAAGGAGATGTTGTGTCTCCAGAAGAGCAGGGTCAGACGGTGGCTTGGCAAAACCTGGATTTGTCCAAGGATCCCTCTGGCTGGCAGCATGGAGCTTGCTGCTTCTTTACAAAGTCCCTCATTCCTGCAGGATGCAGGTGGGACAAGAGGTGTTGTTCAGCCCAAACACTCCCAGCAGAGAGGAATCCATCCTCAAATGACATCCCTGTAGGACGTGATTCCTGGAGGTTACTCCGGGCATCCTGTGTAGGTGTGGACAACGCATGACTCTTGCTTTTGGCGGTGGCTGTGGCCGTTTTACAGTCAGGGCAGGGTCTGGATGCCAGAGCTCACTGGTTTTATCAGATGCCAGAAAACATCTCATTTCTGTGTTGATGCATTTTGTCCACCTGAGGTGTTTCTAGGACAAGGGACATCGCCAGCTCACACCTTGTCATCAGGAGTGTCCAAATCCTCATCACCCTTCCTAAGCCCCACCCTTGCAGTTGCTCAATAAGTGGAGAAACCCAGATTTTTATCAAGCCACATACACACCAAAATCCATTGAAATTTTCCAGCCTTCAGCTGAAGGCCTAAATTATGACTTCCAAACTCCTGGAGCCTCCCTGCAATCCCTTGAGGAGCACGTGCATTCTACAGCAGGAATGTTTTGTTGTTTCCACATTGTAGGCTTCTGGACAGCCAAGTCAAAAGTGCTACATTAACATGAAAAATTAACTTCTTCTTTTATAAAGCAGTTGAATCTCAGAGGATTTTAGAGGCTAATGAAGGATCTGGAGAGTGACTTCATGGGCTCTGCTCTGCAGAGCAACATCCAGAGGGGAAAGCAAAGGCACCCAGCCTGACTTTGGGCTGGGGAGACCTACTACAAACCCCATACAAAAGGCAAAAGGGAGATAACCCTGCAAATTCCTTTTTCCAGGCATGTGCACCTTGCTTGGCCCCTTCAGTCTCACCCTGCAGGGACAAAAAGAGGAGTGCAGAGAGAACAGTTCAATATGAACAATAGTTCAACATGAACAATAGTTCAACATGCAACAAAGCTGACAATGCCTAATGATTCCATGTGGAATTGTGCCTTACGATCCCACTCTGGTGCAAGTCAACCACCAGCTTATATTTGTGGCTCTTGCCGTGAAATCTGGTGGAAGTTGGTCAAATTCTTCAAGGAAGGTAAAGAACAAAGGTCACATATGAAGCCAGGCCTCTTGTGCAAAGTGTGCTCACAAATGTTTCCTTAGGAGACCAAGATAAAGCCATGTTCATGGCAGAAATCCATGGAAACAAGCTCAGTGGGGACAGGGGAGCCAGGGCAGAGAGCCAGAGCCTTTATCCAAGAGTGACAGGTTATTCAGGTCTGGGATGAGGTTACACCCAAGGGATGGGATGGATAGCATAATGCTGTCATGTTTCCTAACACCACACAGAGCCAGTCAGGATGCTTGGGAATTTTCCAGGCCAACTTTTTTTTTTTTTTTTTTTTTTCCCCATCAGAATGTCAGATTTGTGGAAAGCTGGACATTTCACAGAAAACATATTGCATTTGTTGAACTTCTGATACAGCACAGCCAGGGACATGTTACCACTGGACAGGACAAATTTCCATCAGGAAGCTGACTGCCGGTTCATGGGATGGTGTGAGGAGCTCCTCACAAACCAATTCCTCCATCCTCCCATGGAGCCAGGCTTGTTGATTTGCAGTCAGGATCCCAGCTGATGACTTGAGGAGCTCAAGACTTCTCCAAAAGTCTCTCCTGCAGCTCCTGATCAGATAATGGGATCATCTTGGCAGTTCATGGCCCTGGAGCACCTACAAATTCATCCCAACTCACATTATCCCTAAGCTGTTGGGTTGTAGGAAGCTTCACTGCCCCATCAGTCAGGTAACCCAATGACCAAAGCAGACCTAAATCCATTTGCATTGGTTGAAGTCATTGCTCCTTCTTTTACCCTTAAAAATCCCTGCCCTGCCCCTATTCCCACTGCTCCCATGACAAGACAGCACACAGAAACCCCCAAACCAATCAGGCCAGGCCAGTCCATTACCCTGCTCCAGCCTCTCTTTGCAAACAAGGTCCTTAGAGCCACCTGTCCATATGTCCAGTCACATTTCCTGCCTGGAGCTACTTTCTCCAGGGCTTAGACCTTCCCATTTCACTGTGTAAAACAAGGCCATGGGCTTTTTCCTCTACAAAAGGTCAAGCAGGTCCTTCATACCTTTTGAACCAGCTACAAATGATCTCATTAAGCAGGACTGCAGTCACATTGCCAGAGTCATTGTCCCCAGGAAGCAGTTCCTGGTTAAATGCTGTGGGCTCTTGTCTATTCTTGCCTGGAATAGATTAACCATGTCCCCTCTGAACTGGGATTGCTGCATGTCTTTTCTGGATCACCTGTTCTTTTTGGGTATAAAATGAAATTATTGTTATTCCTTCAGCTCAAAGACCTTGTGAGAGCTGTCCTCAACCCCCCCAGAGTGGTGCCCAGGGTATGTGCAGAATGCCCTTGGACAAAACCTTGGGCATATGGGCATGGCAGATGGTGCAGGAATGCTGGAGTGGTGCTGGAGAGCCCTGGCAAGAGCCAGGCTTCAACTTGAATGCTTTAAGCCAAGACGCCCAAACGAGGAAGGAGGGGAATGAAGGCACAGGCTGTGTGCAGCCCCCAGGCACAGGTTCCTCAGCCACAGCATGAGCCCAGAGCTGACAAACATGTGCCAGGACACGTCCCCATGGTCAGGGATTGTGTCAGTGCCCATTCCAAGCTGCAGCTCACAGCTGTCACCACGCTCAGTGGGTTGCTGGTCTCAATCCAGGCATTGGTTCCCTGCCCCAGGACAGATCCAGTAGCTACATCCCCTGCTGGGGGCTCAGCCCCCACCCAGCCTGGCTGTCCCAGAGGTGCTGGCAATGCCCATGTGAGGCACAGATGTGTTCTGCAGGGCACCTACACACCTTTCCTTGTGCTGTCACCGTGTGGAGCATCACCACAGAATCACAATTTAGGTTGGAAAAACCCTTTAAGATCAGAACTCAGATCACCTTTTAAACCCTTAACCCAGCACTGCCAGGGCCAGCACTAACCCGTGTCCCAGGGGCCTCACATACATGTTTTTGAACAGTCCCAGGAACTCCACCACTTTCCTGGGAAGCCTGTTTCAATGACTGACCACTCTTACGGTGAAGATCTTTTCACTAGGATCCAGAGAGATTTACCCTTCTGGAAGCCAAATTTTTCCCTCCCACCATTGCCTCCCCACCCCAAATCACACATTTACCTTCTCTTCAAGCTGGCAAGCCTGTGTTACTCAAGGTCAGGCTGTTTAAACGCCAGCTGCAGCTTTGGTCTTGCTGTTTTGTCGAGGAGACAGTTTCAGCATGTACAGCACTTCCTCTTCTGGGACATTTGAGGACTGAGGCTGTGACCTTTGGCTGCTGTTTGGGTTCAGCAGCAGAGGCGGCAGTCCCAGGGGTGAGTGGGTTGAAAAAGAAAAGTCCTCTTCCTCCCCCTCCATCTCCTTGGGGACAAACTCAGACCAAAGCAAAAGCAGCCAGCCAGAGGTGGGACACACACCTGGGACACTGCAGAGACCTTCTCAACACAGACCACAGCTGGAGCAGGGAACTGATTCATCAGCATCTTGAGCACGGGAGTAAATCTCAGCCCATCCTCTGAGCCTGGGCAATGTTTAGATTCCACTCCTGACTTTCATATGGCCAGAAGTATGGCCCCATCCCTGGAAGTGTTCAAAGACAGGTTGGATGAGGCTCGGAGCAACCTGGACTAGCAGAAGGTGTCCCTGCCCATGGCAAGGGGTGAAACTGGATCGTCTTTAAGGTCCTTCCAACCCAAACCATTTTGGGATCAAAGTAAGGGAAATTAATCCTGATGGAAAGTCTTTGCTTGTAAATATTAAATAGTACTTATCACGAAGTACCTTTTTTACTCAAGCCTTTATGTATATTCATCTGTAGCTGAAGCCTTTCTGCTGCCTTACAAAGCAGGAGTTATTCAGTTTACATCACAGTAGGATAAGCACAAAGGAAAAGGCTGGGGAGGTCAGAAGCCCCATGTTTGGAGTGACTTTGTCTGGTTAAATCAGTAGCTGAGGAGTCTGGATGCTCCCCAGGAAGAACCAGGATGCACAAGCTGACAGACTCATCCTTTTCCTAAGGCAGAGCCCAGCACAGACACGGGAGCAGGCACATCATGTAGGGCTGCTTCCAGGAGGATTTTCCTGGCAGGTATCATAGAAGAAGATTATGTCCCTTTGCCCAGAAACATTTACAAAGCTGTTGATGAAAATGGAAGTGACTGCAGAAGGTCAAATAGCACCATCTGCCTTGGCAGGGCCTGGCAGGACTTGGGGTGCTGCAGTCTGGCTTCTGGCTAAGGTGTGAAAACAAATCCTTCTCTGGGCTTTTGAAAGAAAACAAGAGGAAATCACCGTCTTGAGAGGCATGATCATCCTTCAGCTCTGCCTCAGTTCAGCCAAATTTGTGAGGAATCAACATTTTTGCAGCCCTGTGCACACACACTGACATCTGTGTCATCCAAAGGGTCTGGGTCTTGCTTGGGCACCAAAGGAGAGCAGATTTGGAGCACAGTGTGTAGCAAAGGTCAGAATTACAAACCATGACAGCCTTTGGACCACATTTCAGAAGAATTCAGAGTCCCTCCTGTCCTACACAAACCTCTCTTGTCAATCTGGTGACTTGGTTTGACCCAAAACTAAAATGTGGCCTTGGAGAGGAACTGGATTTTTTTCAAGCATTCAGCCTAAGATTCTGCCTGGGCAAGGACTGAGCAGCACACCTAAACTGGGGTGGACTCAAGGGATGGTTTAACTTGCTGTAAGAAAATTCATTAAACCAATCTCAGGTGCTTCCTCACTTGGCAGAACATGTTGTACAAATTGAAGAGAAGTCAAGCTCTGATCAGAGTGCAGAATCCTGGACTCCTGAGCCCTCAGTTCAGGGTGTCCACATCCTGATAAAGCAGAAAAACCTCCAGAGTGTTTTATGCTTCAGGCGAAATGGGTCTGGAACACACAGAAACTCACAGCCTTGCACATTGGGTCACCTCTCCTTCTACAAAGGCTTCTGATATTTCAACTTTAAAAATTACATGCAATAAGAGATTCTAAGCAAATACATAATTTGCTGCAGTGTGCAGCTACTCGAAATTCCCATCTGTTATGAAAATGGCCTATGAACCTCACACCTCTGAATCCCAATAAGGTCCTTTAGCTCTGAACAGGCTGGTTGCTGGATTTGCAGCTCCCACACCAGCCCTGCCACAAAGGTTCATGGGCTGGGAACTTGCAGGCATTTCTAATCTGAGCAGCACAGAGAGTTTTGGGCAGAAATGCTTCCTTTTAGCTCTTGGGAAGGTAAACATGAAGTAGAATGCTGAATCAAAATGATTTTTTGTAAGCCTAAGGAACAGAAGGATCTGAAGATGGGGTGTCCCAGTGGAGTAGTTGGGATGTAAGAAATGCCACCTTCACCTCTGCACAGTTGTGGCTTCACTGATGATGCCCAGAGGCATCAGAGAGATTCAGGCTCCCAATGAAATGATGGACACCAAGTACTGTAAAAAACTCTTCCTGCCCTCCAAATTTTAGCCTGTGTTTTTTGCCTTCACCTTCAGCCCCTCCAGCTGCAAATCTGCAAGGCTGTCACAGGATGACTAAATCTGCGTTCCAGCTTGGGGACAAAGTCACCTCTCACATTTGGCTCTGAACAGGGCAGGGAGTTGTCAGCAAGATGCACATTTTGGCTTGTTCCAGGCCTGCTGGAAGTGCCCTCCTTGGTCCTGTGGAGGGAGGCCAGATGGGGAAGCTGATGTGAATCTGCAGCTGCAGCAAGGCTGAGAGTTGGAGCTGTCAAAAAAGCAAGTGCTGTCATCGTGACTTCCCCCTTGCCTTGTGATCCGTGGGAAATGGGAGCACCAGGCTCTGCGTGGGGAAACTCAGCAGCCTGGAGCTTCCCAGGCACAGGACCCTCTTTCTTTGCTCAAAAGGTCACCCCCTGGGAACGTGCTGTATCTCTAAATGTCACCGAGTCGAGCTGCGCTAGCAAGGACCACAGACAGCACCCAGCACAGGGCAGGGCCCAGCGTGCTTTGGTCACCTCCTGGAACTGGGGTTGATGATTTCCATCCCTGCTGATCCCTCTGCATTCACCCTGAGAGGCCAGTTTTACAAGAAAATTAAAACCTGCCTCAAGCCCCTGTTCTTCTTGACCAATGCACAGGTCCTGTTTCAAGGCACGTGGAGCCAGAGGTCACAAAACCAGCACCCCTGATGATGGCATTGTGCAAGCACCAATGTGCCTGGAATCTGAGGCTTCCCAGCACGGAGTCTTTGCAGAAAAACCTGCCAAAAGTGTTGCTGCTTCCTCTTTCCCCACCCATAAAATCACCACATGGATGGTGTTGATGTTCAGACATTTTTCGGGTGGATCGACTCCCGTAATTGCATCTCTGTGTGGTCAATAAACAGAGAGGAGATGGCAGGGATAAAAATGGGGATGGGCACTGGGAAGGGGAGCATATTTGTGTTTTAATAGTACTGAGGAATGTTATTCAAACCCAAAACACAGCACTGCACCAGTTATTAAGGAGGAAATCAACTCTATCCCAGCTGGAACCAAGGCATGAGGCACTCAGCCTAAGCAGGCACAAGGGCAGGGAAGTGCCTTCAGGTCCCAAAGGTGCTGCATGATCTGATCAATGCTGCTGCTCCTCACAAGGCCGGGGAAAAGGCAGCAAAAGCTTCTCTGATGTGCCTTGACTAGAAAACAAATGTTTGCTCAAAACAACAAAGGGAGAAATATGTAGAATTAGCAAAACTTAGTCTAAGCCTTCCTTAGAGATTACTTGAGATTACTCCTATGAATTAGCATCAGGAAAAGGATGAAATGTTCCTCAAAGCCACGCTCGTTCCAGGTGTCCAGACTCCAGTAGAGGTGCAGTTACACTGGGATGGATCCCATTAAAGCCAAGGTCCCCCTGCAAAGGATCCACAGCTGATCTGCAGATGCAGCTTAAACAAGCACCTTGACTTGGTATCAGGATGTTTGGGGAGCATGAAATGTTAAGGACACAAACAGTTTCCAAGCCATTTTATGGTCCCTGTGGATGTGACTGAAACCCCTACCTGTGAAAAACCTTAATTGTAATTTATATTAGCATTATATCCATGAGAAGACAGGAGAAACTCCCACAGCAAGCCACCAAAACTCTTGCAGCATCCTCACAAGTCCTGGGACCTAAAAAAAAAATGGGGGGGGTCTAATCTGTCACCAGGTAGGCACAAAAATGTAGGACTTGCAGAACGACCATCAAGTTCCAGTCACCCCAGTGACTTCTCTTTGGCCATGGCCAGAAATGTATATCAAAAAAAAAAAAAAGGGGGGGGGGGGGGCCTAATCTATCACCAGGTAGGCACAAAAATGTGGGACTTGCAGAACGGCCATCAAGTTCCATTCACCCCAGTGACTTCTCTTTGGCCATGGCCAGAAATGTATATCTAGAGAAGAGTGTCACGGTACAGCAAATAATTTGAGATAATTCCCCAAAATATCCAGTCAGCTTCTAATTGGTAGGTTCCTGTGCCATAGAGATCAATTTCATATTTAATTACCCACAATGATTTTTTTTCTTCCATCAATTTATCTCATTGCTTTATGAACCCCCATCGATTTCCGACATCCACAACATCCTGTTGCAAGGAGTTCCACAGCTTAATTACACACTGGGGGAAGAGCCACCTCCTCTTGTTTGTTTTGGATTTACAATTTCTGGTTTCATCTGATGTCCTGTAATTCTTGCAGAGATAGAGACAGGGAACATATTCTTCCTGTCCACCCTTCCCACACCACCCAGTGATTTACAGTCCTCTGTCACATCCCTTCTGATCCATCTCCCTCCCAGCCTGATGAGCTTTGAGCATCTTGGTGTCCTGGGTGTTTTCCAGGTTCCCTTTGTGTTCTCCTGCCTTTTGAGGCCTGGGAATCATCTTTCAGATGCTGCCTCAAAAGGAGCATGAGAACTTGAAGTCTCTTTCCATGAGGGTCTGCCTATCCTATGCAGGCTCAAAACAAAGGGGTTGCCCAACATGGGAGCATGGAATTATAGAACCGTGGAATGGTTTGTGTTGGAAGGCACCTTAAAAAACATCCAGTTCCAACCCCTGAAATGAACAGGGACACCTTCCTCTGTCCCGGGTTGCTCCAAGCCCTTGGACACTTCCAGGGATGGGGCAGTCACAGTTTCTCTGGGCAGCCTGTGCAGGGCTTCACTACCCAAATAGGGAACAATTTTTTCCTAATATCTGATCGAACACAGTTTAAAACCTCTCCCCCTTTCCTATCAGGATCTACTGTACTAAAAAGTTCCTCTCTCTTTTATATAATCAGCCTTTAGGCACTGGAAGGTGCTGGAAGGTCTCCCTGGAGCTTTCTCTTCTCCAGGCTGAACAACCCCAGCTCTCCCACTCTGGAACATGGAAGCCCATCAGGCCAAAGCAGCTTTACCAGCTCTGGTGACACATTTCTTCCTGCTCCCCTCTGCACCTTGGAGTCAGCACGCAGCATTAGCAAATGGGCTTGGAAAGCTGCATTTTCCAAAGCCTCTCCAGCCCCCACTCTGCTGAGGAAACAACATCTCCTGAGCAGGACAGGGCAGATCCCACACGTTTCACTGGGCAAACACTCCTGTCTGCCTGATGTTTGCAAAGCCAGCAGGGACAGGAACCAGCCCTGGACAGACAGGAACCAGGCCTAGAGGCACAGGCTGGTTTTACAAACATGGACACACCAGGAACCTCTAACAGCCAAGGCAGGAGGCACCTTGAGCTCAATCCACAGCCTGGGAAGGTGGGAAGTGTAAGAGACCTTGTTGACTATTTTCTGCCCAAATCACAGAAATCACAAACTTGCAGAGCTAGTGTGAGATCATTTCAGCCCTCTCCCTGCTTCTCTGTTAAAATCAGAGTATCTAGAGAGTGTTTTGGCACTGCAGGGTGTTCGGGGTTGCACAAACACAACCAGCCCCTTCCCATGAATGCAGAAAAGCTTTAAAGAGGCTCAAACTGAGCTACAAAATCAGCAGCAGATCCTGTTAGTGCTGGCTGGCAATAACAGCCTGCCTGCCATGCACACATCCTCCTGTCTCCCAGCACCTTCGTGTCCTTTTGGGCAGCATCCCACACCTTTGCCTGTCAGCAGCTGGACTTTGTTGATCCTTGTGGGTCCCTTCCAACATGGAATATTCTATGATTCTCTATGATTTGTCAGCCTGGGGCACCCCAGGAAACAAAACTTATTGCTGTTGATATCACAGCTCCACTGAAAGAGATGTCTGGATTAAATTCACTTTGTCATTCCAGGCTCAATCAAATTCCTGTTCATTTAAAACCCCATAAGTCCACAACGCAACTACATATGGTCAGAGACCATCAGCAGACAGCAATATGAATAAAACCAATTATAAAGAAGTAAAAAAGACAATGCTGGGTCTTCCCAAACCTTCCATTTTGTTGCCATCTCCCAGTGTTGTAGTGTTTTAAGAAGATACTTAAGAAGAATAAGGATGATTAAAATAAATTCTCCCCACCTGATCTGCAAGAAGGCTGCAGACAGCATGGGCTGAACAGAAATTTGGATCAGCATTCCATAGGGAAAGGCAGTGGCCATCCACAGAGAATCCATGTAGTGAGGAAGGCTCTAGATGCCCAGGGCTGTGAGTGTGCATAGGGGTGGGATGGACACAGCACAGCAAACACCATCAGGGTTTGGACACAGCAGGATTTCAGGGGCTGGGATAAGACCTGTGTAAGCAGGAGGGGACAAATTCACTGTGTCAGCAGCCCCAGTGATGTCCTCAGGCTCCAGGAAAGCACAGGAGGAACAAATTAACTATGCTGGGCACGACCCAAAATCCGTGAGGTCTTGTCAGACACAGGCCAAGGCTTTAGTGAAGACATGAGCTGGGTCTTGGCATGGTTTGTGCACAGAAGTGGCAACCAGGGAGGAAATCAGAGCCGAGGGAGAGTTGTTTCAGATGGGAAAGATTAAAATGTGTTTGGGCTGTGAGCAGCAGAACCAGAAGCCAGTGGAAGAGTAAGCAAAAAGAGAGCCAAAGCAAGAGGGAGCATCAGGTGACAGAGTGAGGAGGATGGTGGGGACATTTCTGAGGCAGGAAAGGGCTTTTGGAGGGAAAGGAAGAAATGTGCTCATTTGCCAAAGTCTCCTTGGAACAGAGAGCTCCTGTTGAGAGCCAGAACGGGGGGAGGATGAGTGAGGAAATCAGCTCCATCACGAGATATCCCACAGCAGCAGAGCAGAGGAGGGAAGTGGAGGCTGGAAAGTGGCCAGGGCTGGTGGGATGGCCTGGGGGACCTGCAGAGAGCCAGGCACTGAGGACAGAAGCTATTTTGTCCCTTTTCAGCAATGGCCTTAGCCTATGGCCACCTCCAGCCCCGGGACAATGTCCTTCAGGTCATGCAAAGTGTTCGCAGGCAGCAGTACAAGTGTCACCTAGAGACCTGCAATAACTGAGGGGTGGAGGCTCCTTACATTCCCTGACAGCATCGTGGCTTTCAAGAAATAGCCCAGAAGGCAGAGTTTGCATTGGCCTGGGTGTGAAGTCAGGTTGTGATGCAAGCAGATGAAAATTGGAGCTCAGAAAAATGGCATTTGAGCTCCAAGCTGGTGGGAATGTCACCGTGGTGTCCCTGACTTGAGAAGTTCATGAGACTCATGGCCCTGCCTAGACAACCACCCAACTCTCACAACTGTCTTCTTCCTTCCCAGATATCCAGACACCTCTTCACCTCCTCTGACACATGACAAGAAAAGCACTTGCCTGTCCATCAGCCAGGTGTACCAAAGCCTCTCTCAGGTCAGAAATGTGGTAGCTGGGCAGGTCCACACCCTAAGCCAGAAGCCAGCTCATCCTGATGGGATTCCCAATGCACGGAGCTGCCCCAGGAAGCCACTGTCCCCAAGGGCAGTGCTGTCTATGGCATGGCCACCCTCTAGTGGCCACCACTCCTTCCCAGAGAATCTCCTACATCAACATCCATGGCTTATTCCTCCGTGGTAAGGGGTTGACTCAGGAGCACAAAGAAACCTTTGTGGGAAATCTTGCTCCTTCCTGCCAACCCTTTGCAGCAGCTCAGTGCAAGAGTTCACTGACTGTGTGTTCAAAATTAGGGAAAAATACAAAAAATAAGGTTCTCACAGTGATTCCATGAATTTGTCCTGATTTGTGGTCCAGCAGGACATTTGGCTTTGTCAGCACATGGCACCAGCATCACAAAGAGACCAGGTAGAGATCAAATGCTTTTAGGGAAAAAAATCCACAAGGTTTGTTTGGGTGCACTTTCTTTCCTGTTTTGAGTTGTTTTTTTGTTTTAAATGGAATATTCTGATCCTCAAACATTTCTGTGGAATCCATCTGTGGATTTGTGGAATCCAGTGACCTCTCTCTGTTGAGTGTCCCCTCCCTGGAATTGTTCAGGGCCAGCTCGGACAGGCCTTGGAGCAACCTGTTCTAGAATGTGATGTTCTTTAAGGTCCTTTCCAGCCCAAACCATTCCATGATTTTTGCCTGTTCTCCTGGTGAACTCCATATGGATCAACCCATACAGCTACCTGTCAAATTAGGAGGGCATGAACACCCAGGGGAGGGTTTGCTGGGCTGGAAGGCACAGTGCAGCTCCTCAGGGATGAGCTCTCATGTGCTGCACTCCCTCAGGATGATGAAGCATTGCACCACTGAGAACAATATTCCTCTCCCCAGGATCTATGGGGGCAGCTTGGGCACCCCATGGAAGCAGGGCTTGGTCTCCCCTTAACTCTTCACAGCTTCCCCCCACCATGTGTGTTGGCCCCCAGGACAATGTGAAGGTTGCCCAGTGGGGTGCTGGGCTGGAACCAAAACTAAAACCGTCCCAAATCAAGAAGGGAAAGGAGGGTGAATGTTTTCAGACAAAATACCCTGCGGAAAACATGGAAAACAAACACATGCTGCCCCTGTGTGAGCAGGCAGAGCAGAGCAGGAATCAAACTGGAAGGCAAAAAGGAAGGCAGCAGCCCAGGGGTGATGAGGAACTTGTTTTGCATCACTCAGGAACAAGTGGAGCCCTGTGGGGTTGATTCCTCCCTCACCAGCAGCATCAGCAGCCAGGGATCACTGCAGACAGCCAGGAGAGGCTTTGGAGCCCCACAACAAACTGTGACAGAGGAGTGACACAGGGCAGTGTGCACAATGACAGTGAAGTCCTCTGCAGCCATCCCCAAAGGATTTCCCACTAGGAAGAGCACTTCCAAGCCAGGAGGATGCTGCATGGGATGCCTGTCAACCATCAGGCTCATTCTAATAGCTGGCAAGTAATCAAAACACCAGCAAGGTGGGGGAATCATCTCTGGGATTTCCTGGAATTTAAAGTGTTTGTCCTGTCAGCTTCATGTGATCACCCCTAATTCTTGAGCTGTGTGAGGCAGAGTCCTCATCCACACTCTTCAGACTATGCATGAGTTTCTAAACTGCTCTTGTATCCTCCCACAGCTATCTTTCACAGACAAGAAGTACTTACCTGGCTATTTCTCATGGGAATATAACTCCCTGCTTCCACCTTCATCACGGTCCTTCTCCAGACCTTTCCCAGCTCCTCTGGCACACAATGCCAATCCATGGCACAGCAAAGGCTGTTCTGATGCTTTCCCTGTGTTCTTAATTCCAGCATGGGACCTCCTGGCCCCTCATCCATGCTGGGGACAGCTTCACCTGAGGGTGAACCTCTCTGAGCAGGAAAGGCATGGAGAAAGGGACTCAGCAGCAGGAAATGTGCCTCGGGTGGGGATGGAGACACCTGAGGACATCCTGCTCCTGCCCCCATAACCTGCAGGAAGGAGCCAGTGAGCACAGACACATCTCTGTCACAGTTAAACAGGACTCCAGCAAGATCTGTGGGATGTAAGTTGGGAGCCTGGCAGGTTCTGGCACTGCAGTGTGGAAACCCAGGGCACTGGGAATATTTCTCTGTCTGCCCTAGGGTGCCCTGACCCGCCAGGGGAGCACTGACTTTCACCCTCATTCATGGAGAAAGTTTCCTAGACTTCAAGATAGACCGGAATCCACTAAAATGTGAAATAGATTATAGAGAGTAGTGTAGGGGTATCACTTAGGTGGAAAATTTAGAGTTTGGGATTTTTAGAATGTTGTGGATGGAAGCAAGCTGGAGGACACAGGATGTCATGCTGGATTTCTATCTACTTCATGCTTCTTCTTCCTTCTTCTTCATGGGTTTGGTGGCATTTTGTAATTTTGCAGAAAAGTCTGCATTGCAGGTTCTGTGGGATCAGTTATTGGGTTATAAGGGGAAATAATCCAGGTGTCAGTTCTTAATTGGATAGTTTAGTCTGAATATTTCTCTGTCTGCCCTGGGGTGCCCTGACCCCCCAGGGGAGCACTGACTTTCACCCTCATTCATGGAGAAAGTTTCCTAGACTTCAAGATAGACCAGAATCCACTAAAATGTGAAATAGATTATAGAGAGTAGTGTAGGTGTATCACTTAGGTGGGAAATTTAGAGTTTGGGATTTTTAGAATGTTGTGGATGGAAGCAAGCTGGAGGACACAGGGTGTCATGCTGGATTTCTACTTCATGCTTCTTCTTCCTTCTTCTTCATGGGTTTGGTGGCATTTTGTAATTTTGCAGAAAAGTCTGCATTGCAGGTTCTGTGGGATCAGTTATTGGGTTATAAGGGGAAATAATCCAGGTGTCAGTTCTTAATTGGATAGTTTAGTCTGAAAAGACCTTGTAACTTATAGTTAGCCATTTTGTGCCTTGCTAATGAAAACCTGCCAAACTCATGGTTGTGAGACTGTTTTACTGATAAATAATAAACACCTGAGTCTGAACACGAATTACTGTCTCAAGTGCCTTCAATCCAGGCCCAGGGAAATCCACAGTGCAGGAGAGGGCAGGAAAGTATTTAGGGTATCACAGAGCTCTCAAGGACATGCGTGTGACCCCCTGTGCTCTCCCTGTCCCACAAGGTGGGAGCATCCAGGGTGAGTTTATGGCAGTGGGAAGAGCTGGCTGGCTTGTCCGGGAGGAGCGGAAAAGCAGGAGAGGTCAATTCCTGTGCTGTTCTTCCTCGGGAAAAGCCCTCTGGATATCCTCTGGCTCTGTGCTGACGTTGTTGGGCCTCTGCCTTCTGCAGGCTCTGTCCCCTCATCCACTGTAGCATTCACATTCTCTGGAAAATCCCTTCGCCCAAGATTTTTCTCCTGGGAAGCTGAGAAGCCTCAGAGAAAATGGAAACAATTCTTATCTCATTTGCTTCTCCTGTGCTGTGCTCATGTGGAATGTGTTTAGAGATTGTTTACCCACAGGTGATTGTTTCATTGGATTCTGCTGTGAGTTGTTTTCACTCTTTGGCCAATCAGGGCCAAGCTGTGTCAGACTCTGGAGAGAGTCACGAGTTTTCATTATTATCTTTTTAGCATTTAGTAAGTATCCTTTCTATATTCTATAGTATAGTATAACCTTCTTTTACATAATATAGTATTATAAAGTAATAATTTTGCCTTCTAAAAACACAGAGTCAAATTCATCATTCCTTCCTTCATCGAGACACTCCCAACAAATACAATAGTCCATGAAGGCTCATGGATGGTAACACAGAGCTCAATCCCATGAGGAGGACTGGGGCTGGCACTGCCCATGGCAGGGGATCACTCAGGACTGGTCAGCATGGACTGGTCACCCTGCACTTCCCCGTGGTGCTGGAACTGGGACCAGCACAGCCACAGCCCTGCCCTCCCTCTCCCAGCAGGACCACGGGGACAGGATTGTCCCCAAGCTGACGTGGGCTGCTTGTGTCTGCCATCCCCTGCCAGGTGTTTTCTGCTGCTCTCCCCTGCTCAGATCCCTTTTCCTCCCCACAGGGCTGAGCTGATGAAGCTGATTTGGAATCACTTATTGCTTAGCAACGTTTATTACCCTTATTATGCCTGACAAGCTTACTCCTGCTGCCAAAGGGAACCAGAATGAAACAAGCCTCGCCCAACATTTTTAGTGAATTTTCACTTCTTGCTGCCCTCTGTGCATGCAGACATCACAAGGGCATATGGTGCTGCTCATCTTTCCCCTCCATCACTGTCCAAAGACCTCTGCCAGGACAGGCATTGGCATCTCCTGGGATGACAGAGGTTTCCAAGCGGGTGCATCTTGTGAAGGAGCTGGAGATCACCTACAAGGCAATGGCAGTAGGGATGGGTCACCTGCACTAAGGTAGGGAAACCTCTTGAGGTGTGTCAGCAGCCCCTTGAAATGCTTCCTCTCCTTCAGGCTTGGAGTGGGCAAAGCCCTTTGGAGTCAGCAGGAATGGGGTTCAGTTCGCAGGTGAAAACCTCACCACGTGGAATCCAGAGGCAGGACTCAGCTACCTAAACATCAGCGTCCATTTCCATCCACTGAGCTCTGGCCCAAGAGCACTCTGGGATCCAGGATGCTGATTCAGCAGGTTTCTAAAAATGCCAGCTCCCCTTCCACAACAATGAGCTTCGCCCACAAAGGAGAGGAACCATGATTGCTCTGTTCTCTAGCAGCTGCAGCAAGCAAAAGCTGTGCCAGAGCCCATTCCAGCAAGGAGGCACACAGGAGAAAACTATCCAAGAAAATGCAAGGAATTTCCCAGCATGAGCAGCCCTCCTAGCGTGATCCATGCTCACAAGCTGGAAATTCAAACCCCTGTGTTGTTAGCTAGGATGGGATTTAAAACCACATGTAAGCAGCACTAGCACCAGAGCTGTAAGGTGGTGATGCCTGGCAGAAGAAGGGATCAGAAGAAAATGCATTTACAGGGCAGGAGGGGCTTTGTGAGGGAATTTCCTTGGGATGAGCCAGGACAGTGGAGAAGTGAAGATACCTGGAGCTTGTTTTGTAATAGAAAACAGAGCAAAATCCTCAGTGCTGGGAGAAATACCACTGTGGATGATTCCATCCCTACATGTCAACGCACCTCTGAGAAGATCACAGGTTTTCAGGAAGGAAAAAGGGGTGTTGTAACCCTGTTTCATAACAAAAGGGAAAGCACAGAGACTCCAGAGACAAGCAGGAGGAGGAGCACAGGATGACAACCAGACACTTTCTCCTTGACCCAGCCATGAGGACAAGCTGTGTCTTCATTGGGCTAAAAATCAAAGCATCCAGGAAGGGTTTCTGGAGCTCCATCCAGGAGTTCCTGAAGGTGGCCACAAAACTGGAAATGGGCCAAAATCTTCTCCTTCTGAGCAGAACAGAAAACACAGCCAATGCAATAAAATCCCATTTCTTTTCCTGCTATGGTCCCAGATGATCCAGGGGATACCACTCCCATAGCTTCATCCCTAGGGGGAACCCAGGCACCTGAAAACCTCACCTGGTTTTGGAACACATCAGCACTAGCACTCAGCATTAGGCTGAGCCTCATTTCAGCATTTCCTCCTCTAGATCAGTACATGAAATGTGCAGCAGCCCCGTGAGGCAGCAATTGAGGCTGAAAGGAAACTGAGGCACAGCCAAGCTGTGGATCCCAAGGAGAGGATCCCATTGCCATGCCTTCCTTAAGGAGCAGATGAAGCCAGCACATATGTAGCCATGATATTTTATGAAAAATCCTTTGCTAGGATTTTTCTCCTGAAGAGCTGAAAAGCCTCAGGAAAGAAATTTAAACAATTAACTATCTGCTGCTGTGGAATGCAGCAGGTGCACCTGTGATTGGTGCATGTTGGTTGTTTCTAATTAATGGCCAATCACAGTCAGCTGACTCAGACTCTCTGAGAGTCGTGAGTTTTTGTTATTGCATTCCATTCTCGTTCTTTCTAGGCTTCTGATGAATCCTTTGCTCTCTATTCTTTTAGTACAGCTTTAGTATATCATTTTAATATAATATATATCATAAAATAATAAATCAGCCTTCTGAAACATGGAGTCAAAATTCAAATCTCTTCACTCGTCCCAGGAGCCCCCGTCAGATCAACCATACACCTACAGCAGTGAGCAATTTCCAAAGAGCAGTTTCCAAAGAGCTGGGCTCTGAGCTGCTCTGGCCAAGCCCCCAGCCCACATTTGATGGTTCAGGTGAAAGGTTTCAGCGCTGGCCCTGCTCCTGCTGGAGCAGAACAGGGATGAACAGCTTGGCTTCACCTGGCAAACTGAGCCAAAACCCTGACAGCAATGACAGGAGGAAACCAGGCAGCCTCCAGGATGTCCTCCCTGCCACTTCTCCCCACTTTCCACAGCAAGAAACAGGAGGAGAGTGTTGGGATGTGCCCTGCTTACCCCGCTCTGGAAAACGCGCTGCTGACGTTTCCTGCCCACCTCCAGCCAGTGGCCTCTGTTTGTGCTCTTGGCACAGCCCAAGGGAGCTGAGGGAACATTCAGAGGGCTCGAATGAGTAACAGCCCTGTGTTTGGGCTGAATAGTAAAGGAGCTTGTGTGGGTTCCCTTTTCAAAGCCGGCTGAGAAAAGGTTTTGTTGCAAATCCGAGGCCAGAAGAGCCTTGAATGCTGGTCTCTGTGCTTGTTTGTGCCTATTTCATTTCACTGTTTACTCTTTAGCTGCTCAGAGGGCTGAAGCAGCTAGAGCTCTTGCAGAGAGGGTCCTGTTGGTCCTGGCCAGGCCTACCATTCAGCTTGGAGCCCAAGGAACCCCCTCCAGGACCCAAACAGCTTCCCATGCAGGACATCATCGCTGTGGGAATGGCCCCATGATGCAGCTGCTGTTCTGGCCCTGGTCTTGGCAGGGTGCTGAGAGGGTCCTCTTGCACTCAAGGGTTTTTTCCAGCCCAAACACAGCAAGAGGAAGAGAGGCAGAGACTGAGTGTGGGTGGAGTTGCAGCCACTGGAGGTTTTCCCCTTGTCCAGGACCTCTGCCCTCAGAGCATAGGGTCATCCCACAGCTTCTGTGTCCTCTTCAATTCCCCCAAGCATCTCAGCAGCCATGGAGGGAAAGAAACACTCCCTCCCAGCTAGCCCTGACCTTCATCTGACACCTCATCAATATTTATCCTTGGACCTACTGCTGTTTCCCACAGATCACAGCTCCCCAGGCCTGACAGCTCTGCCTTGGAAGGAACACACAACACATGGCCTGGAAGCACTGCCATGCCACCAAAACTCATCTCCTTGCTGCACCAGCACCAGGGGAAGCCATGGGTGCAGTGGCCTGGTGCTGACTCTGCCAGACATCCCCTGGTGCCTCCTGAGTGCTTCCATGGCCACCACTGAATGGCACAAGGCACGCACAAAATGGGGACAACCCTCAGCCCTGCACAGCCTCCTACAGCCTTGAGATTCAGTGGTGACCTCCTGGAGCTCTCTGGTGACCAGTGAGAGGACCCAAGGAACAGCTGGAGATGTGTCAGGGAAGGGTCAGGGGGATATTAGGACAAGGTTCCCCACCCAGAGGGTGGTTGTGCACTGAATAAGCTCCACAGGGAATGGACACAGCCTCAAACCTGAGAGTTAAAAAGATCTTGGGCAACCCTTTCAGGAACAGCATGGGATTGCTGGGATTCACCTGTGCAGGGCCAGGAGTTGGACTCAATGATCCTTGTGGGTCCCTTCCAGCTCAGGAAATTCCACGATCCCATGATTCCAGTCATGGTCCCAGTGGACAGTGTGTGATTTTTGCTGAGCCCCTCTGCTCCTGTTTTTGACACATGTGCTCCAGACCATCCTTTCCTCCTTTCAGCCAGAAACCAGCTGAGAGAGCACCTTAATTTCTGCATTAAAGCTCATCAGGTGCTTAAAAACACAGATAATTACTTGTTCCAGCTAAGATACAAAGGGTTTTTGGTGATACTGTTTGATGGTCTTATCTTGATTTACTGAAGAAGCATAAAGGAAGGAAAGAGGTAGAATGGAAGAAGATAAGGATAAATATTACTTTATGAGTATTCATATTTAGTAGCCAGAGCCTCAGTCCTTGAATAGTCTTTGAATTTAGATATGAAGTTCTTGAAGGTGCTTGGAGGGATTTTTGTGCCTCATATTCTCATAGGTGTCAATTAATTAGATGAGCCAGCCTGAGGTGAAGCAGACTAACCAAAACCAGTCTGTATGAAGGAAAATAATTATTCATTAATAATTCAGAAGGAACACAGAAACCCTAATTAAGGCCAAACCTCACAGAGGGAAATGTGGATCTAAGGTTTGGGGTTTTTTTTTTTCCCCACTGAATTTGAAGTTTGAGTTCAACTTTGAAGCTGCAAAGACGTGAGTTGTGGCTGCTGGGCATCCTCCCTCAGTGCCACGTGCCTGTGTTGCATGTGCTGTGTTTATCATCCCTCTGAGGCTGTCCCTGCACCACAGTGCATCAGATGTCTCCAGGGACATTCTCCTTCCTGGAAACCCAGCCTCAGCCAGGCCAGGCTCCAGCAAGGGAACATCCTGGCCCTTCTCCACAGTCACCCCGGCTGACATCAGGATAACCCCGTCCCTTTCCAGGGAGTGCATCCTGCTCCGCACATGAGGGAATGACCCCGCTGTGCTCCTGGCTCTGGAGTTCTCCCCAGAGAGGGCTCAGTGTCCTGCAGTGCCTGCTGACCTGAGCTCCCTGCACTGCCTCAATCACGCATCCCCCTGAGCCATAAACCCCCAGGAAGGACATGGAGGGGGATGTTCCTGCCCTGGCAGTGAGAAGGGACCTTTCCTGCCCTTGGACCCTTGGCATTTCATCTCCTGCTGAGCCACATTTGACACCTGCAAGCCCAGGTGTGCCCCCAAGGCATTTCTCTGCAGCACGAGCAGCTCCTTCCTTCGCTGCCTCCTGCAGACCACACTTCCAGCTGGAGGCAATGGTGTATTTCCCACCCACCAGAAAAGCTGTTCCCCCCATCTCCAGCCAAGATCTGGTGCTATCCTGAGGGATGTCTTTGGCTGGGATGAGCTCAAGCTCTCCCAGGTCTCTCTGCAGCTCCGTGGTGAAGCACAGATGCTTCAGACACCATGGATGAACCCCAGACCATCCCTTCCCTGGTGGTGCAGGTTTCCTCTCTTCAGGATTCTGAGCATTCACCTTTTTCCAGGGAAAAATGGACTTGGCACCACCATGGAAGGCTCAGCAACCTCCTGTATGAATCCCAGACTGGGGAAGCTTTCACAGTGACCTGGAGAGGTCCCATTCATCCTAAAATGTCAATTTGCAGTGATAACCAAACTCCAAAAGAGCCATCGTGACAGTGAGGAGGAGGATGGCTGCTCCTGCCTCCCTTTCCCCTCTCCATCTTCCTACTCAGTGCCTTAAGAAAAGAGAAGGGGGAGGGAAGCAGATCTCCACCCCAGGCTCGTGCATTTTCACCCATCAGAAAGCAATTTTCCATGATTACAGAGTTTGCTATTCTGGGCTGCAGCTGAAGGTTTATTAGTTAAGAGCACACCAGTAACTCTGGATTGTGCCTGCATTAGGAGAAGCACTCAAAGCTCATCATGCTCTGAATGAGACACTTCAGGAAACATCCACAGCACTTACAGCCTTTGATGGATCTCTGCCTGTGGCACGACTTAATGAGCTCGTAGTGGGAATTAGGAGAGGAGAGAAAGGGAAGAGGCTGATACAGCTCCCAGCAAATCACAGTCATCTCCACCGAGGAGGTTCATGAGATATTGATCTGCTCTCAATATTTAAAGCCCAAAAAGGGAGTCAAGTTTGAGCAGGCGAGACGTGCTCCCCGAAAGCGCAGAAATTGTG
Organism: Passer montanus; assembly: GCF_014805655.1. Taxonomy (NCBI): domain Eukaryota; kingdom Metazoa; phylum Chordata; class Aves; order Passeriformes; family Passeridae; genus Passer; species Passer montanus. Next base: position 2,977,843 of record NW_024357502.1, on the reverse strand, counting down.
AAAGGTGTGCAGGAAATACAGAGCAGGCAGGAGCTCATCGGAGATTTCCATCAGCCTCCACAGCCAAGAAAATCCCACCCTGGGAATGGAACCTCTTTGCCAAAAGCAGGGCAAGGACAGATTTCAACCCAAGCATGAAGTACCCAAAATCCCTTGGCCAAGTGGTCATTCATTTAAGGACTTTTATGGACTATCAATGATTGATGTGTTATAAAGTTACCAAGATCAAAGCAGAACAAGGGGACTGATTTTTTTTTTTTTCCTTGAATGAACAAACATTTTTCTAAATTGTGGAGCCAGCCTTCCACTCCATAACTTAAAATGAGTATTTTTAAAAAATTTTAAAAAGAAAATCCAAAACCAGAATAGAAATAAAATCAAAGCAAGTTCAGTGACATGAAAATTTCTGCCAAAATCTGCTTCCTGAGGGGATAATCTGAAAAGATTTTATTTGAAAGGGAGACCTCTAACTTAAATGCTTTTGCAAATGAACTAGAAAAAAGCTCACTGTAGAGGAGTTTAGGCAGCCCTCTCTTGCAGCAGGGACAAAATCCCACTTTCTTGGAATCACAGCCAGTCTGGATTGATCCCTAACACAGGCAGTGCTGCTCCAAGACTGCCCTTCAGGAGGACCCATGGGGAACAGGGTTATTTACCCAGCTCAGGCTCTGCTGATGCACTTCTTGATCTTGTGGAGCTCAGCCTGGCATCTGCTGCCTTCCAGCAGCTCCAGCTCTGCCTCCCAGGCCTGTCTGCAAGGACGTGTTCTGGTTTGAAAGCAAAACCAGTGAGAGACGCCAAGTCAGACATACAATTTATTAGGAAAATTAGGAAAAGGGAAAAGAATACCAAAATACATGCAATAATACAAAAGAAAAACCATTGACAGAGTCAGAATACAACCTGACACCCTGTGGGTCAGGGTGTTGGCAGCAGTCCAGTTGGAATTGTGGCTGCAGCCCTCCTGGAGTGTCAGGTGTGGTTCTGCTGGAGCAGGGATCCTGTAGAAAGGGTGTAGTCTTCCCTCTGAAGACCCAGTAGAAAAGATGGATGTTCCTCTGGGAATCCAGTGGAAAGGCTACCTGTTCTGTCCCAAATCCCAGATTATATCCAGGTGGGAATGCTTAGCTCCTCCCCCCTGGGTGGAGCATCTCCCAATGAGCTGATGTCATTCTATGGTGGGTCCATTAAACAGAAATGGCTCCCAGAGGGATTTATCTCTGACTCATGTGGAAAGGCATTGATGGGCACATTGACAGGAGATAAGAAAAAAAACAATGCCCCTCCTGGTTTCAACAGCTCTTGAGGATGGGAATAGGATACATCATAATATTGTAACCTAGGGCAGGACAGAAGGTCATTTTTGGGGTCACCATGGCAGCAGGGTACAGTGTTTGCATGTGGAAACCCAGGGAATATTTCTCTGTCTGCACTGGGGTGCCATGACCCCCAGGGGAGCCCTGACTTTCACCCTCATTCATGGAGAAAGTTTCCTGGACTTCAAGACAGACCAGAATCCACTAAAGTGTGAAATAGATTATGGAGAGTGGTATAGGTGTATCACTTGGTGAGAAATTTAGGTTTTAGGATTTTTAGTATGTTGTAAGTAGAAGCAAATTGGAGGGCACAGGGTGTCATCCTGGGTTTCTACTTCATGCTTCCTCTTCCTTCTTCTTCATGGGTTTGGGTGGCATTTTGTAATTGGGCAGAAAAATCTGCTTTGCTGAATTTTAGGGATCAGTTATTGGGTTAAAAGGGGAAATAATCTAGGTGTCAGTTCTTAATTGGATAACTTAGTCTTAAAAGACCTTGTAAAAAGAGATTGTTGGCCATTTGTTTTGTGCTTTCCCAGTGCACTGAGCCGGTGTGGACAGCATGCAAAAGGTTAGACAAGATAATAATAAAAAAGAACCTGAAGACTGAAAAAATCCAGTGAGTCTCTCTTTCCTGACACAAAACTGCTCCAGGAGAGTCTCCCTGACAGGGGAGCCCCCTGGGAGGGCCCAGAGATTGAGAAATTGACATTTGCAGACCAGCTCCTGCCCAGCCCCTGAAGAGCTCTCAGTGAAACAAGAGCAATATCTGAGCATCACTTTTCCAGCATCCACCGGCCGAGCAGCTCCCTCTGCTGCTGCTGCTGCAGCTGCTGCTTCCAGCCTGACCCAAACTGCCTTTTCAGCGGTGGGGAGGCAGTGGGATGGATTTTGGACAGCACAGTCTCTGGGATGGAGTGGGCAGCTGGCTCTCCAGTGACACACAAAATGCTCGGTGACACCTGAAACATCTGCAGGTGTCCCAGGTCCTGGAGGGACCAGCAGATCACCAGGACACTTCCACTCCCCGTGTGAACAGGCTACAGACCAACTCCAAGACTTTTTTTTTTGTTGTTTATTTTCCATCCTTTGGGGGTATTTTTAGGGGGAAAAAAAGTCAGGCTTACCCAAGACCAAACACAAACCCTCACTGCATCACTGGGTGCATGAAGATCCTCTGGCATCTCCCTCGCTTTCTCTGTATTCACATCCCTCACTGGGACCGTTCCCAGATCAGATGAGCAGAAATCCTGTGCAGGGGGTGTCAAAAGAGCCTTTTCCTGGCTTATTTTGGAGGTGTTGCATTAACCAGTGCACACTTTGCCTTCAAACTCAGCTGGAGTGTAAATCTCCATGGCATCTCCTGAACCAAGCATTTTATCAACCTGGCATTTGCATTCCTGGCCCTTGGAGACCGGGGGATGCCAGACACCTCATGAGCTGGCAAACACAGGGACTAGCAGCAGAAAGGTGAGAAAAATGAGCTGCTGGCTTATTGTGCATCCCAGGAGGAGCTACCATTGTCCTAGTGGTGACAATCCTCCAGCCACTTGTCCCCAGGGAAACCCAAACCCCTGATGTGCTTGTCAGGGTGTGTGACACAGCAGGAGCTTGAGGATCAGAGGGGTGACAACCTCCACCTCTGAATCACACATGGGGAAACCGAGGCACAAGGTGGCTGGAATGGATCAGTGGTAAATTAAAAACGTGTCCCCCAGGCTCTGCCATGAGGGTGGAGCTGCATGGAAACACAGCTGGTTCATGCAGGCTGTCACCCAGTCACCCCTTTATTCTCCCTCAGGCAGTGCCAGCAATGCCAGCAGCTTCCTGGCAGCCCTGGGGATGGAGTGGAGGTGCAGGGGAGGTGTCCAGCCAGCAGGCACAGGGAGGAACCATCACCCAACAGCTGCAGGATGTGCCCGTGTTGGGGTCATCCCCACCCATGGCCAGGTAACCTCGGGCTGTGTGAAGCAGTGACCCAGGGGTGAATGGCAGCAGGGTTTATCTCAGAAGGTTTGTTTTGACAAAGGTGTCCACCCTAAAAACAAAACAGCTGGCATCCTGTTTTGGGGCTGGGCTGTGCCACCAGAGCTGAGCAGCTCCTGGTGGGAGCAGGACAGCAAAGCTCTGGGTTTGTAGAGCAGAGTTGTACTCAACACCACCTTGAATCCATCTTCCCAAGACCCTGCAGAGCCCTCAACACCTTCTTCCAGCATCTTCTCCTGAGGAACAGGGAGGAAGAAGGACTTGCCCCCAGAAAAGGAAGAATGGTTGATCTGGAAGCACAGGAGCTGCTCAGGGGAAGAGCTGCAGAGATGGGAGAGAGGGATGTGTCCACAGCTGCAGGGTGGAAATGAGCCTACAGGAGAGATTCATGATCCTGGACAGGGCAGAAGACCCAGAGGAACAGAGGGTTTGGAATGATAAATGAAAAGCGAGTTCTGCTTTTCACAGCACCTACAGAGCCCTTTATCAGGAGTGTGAGCAGGAGCCAATTTTAGGATGCTTCACTTTTCTGTCATAGCCTGAGGGCTGGCAGCTCCTGCAGGCATCTAAAATTGCTGGAGCACAAGTTCACCCTCCACCACCAGAGCTTGGACCATGGGTGAGAAAATTCAGCCCCTGCATTTCACAGCAAACCCTGCCTGGAACAGTAGCAGCTCCTCAGGATTGCTTCTGTGCTGGCTCTGCCTGCTCTTAAGTGGGAGCAATTTGATTATGTCAGTCCAATAACCCTGGGAATATCTCAAGAGGAGTCATAAATCACTGACAATAAGTTAATCACTTGGGCTAATAGCTAAGGCAAAGAATACATTGTTCTAAAATGGAGGAAAAATTGCTAGATTAAAAAACAAAACAGAATATTCCTCCTCAGTGCTTTCTGCCATTACTGTTGACAGGAAAGTGATCTTAAAAGAGATTTCCTATGGAATTGCTGTTTCACTCCCCATGGAACAGGGGGAAGATGAAAGCAGCTCTTAAGGTAATTCCAAATTTAAGATCTTAAGTCACGAGGTCATTCAGGAGAAAGACTAAAAGAAAACGGTAAAAAGGCAAAAAAGAAGCAGGACTATCACTCCACTATCACATCACAGAGCAGCCTGGTGTCAACTTTCACCCGAGGATGTGAGAATGCTGTAAATGCAGCAGGATGCTGCCCCTGTGCTCCTGGAGCAGCCCAGTCACCCCTTTTCCAAAGCAACACAATAGGATGCTTCTTGTCCAAGTGCAGAGTTGGTCAAAAAAATGTCACTGCATCAGCTGTGTCTTCCTCCTTCTTTGAAGTCTGACTGGGCTGACAAAGAGGTTGCTGCCTGGAAATGTTTATGAGGGCACTTTTGGGAAATCACCATTTTTCGTGATGGAAAGCTGAGCCAGGGGATTCCTGTGCTGTTCCACCAGCACACAGAATCCTCCCCAGCAATGCAAAACACACAGACATGGTGCTGGTGTAGGAAGAATCCTCCCCAAACTTCAGCCAGAAATTCCTTTGAGAAATCACTCTTGGATGAACAAGTTGATCCTTCCCTCACTTCTGTGTCACTCTGGATTGATGAACCTTCTGTGTTGTTGTGAACCTTTTCTTTCCCAGCTAAGAAGTTCTGGCAGACCTTTTCCATCTTCATGGGTATCTGAGATACCTGACTGAGCACCTACAAAGTGTCCTCCTGAGCCAGCAACCAGGTCTGAAACCAGCTGTCTTGGTTTGAAAAGTCAGGTGTCTGCTAAGGAAGGCAGAAGCCTTCCTTGAAATGGAAAATGTAAAGCCCCTCCTCTGAATTATTATAATTTTGAAATTAAGAAGCTCTCAGGCAAAGGTATGGGAATAGGAATAACAGTTCTTTCCTAGGGAAACTTTAAAAAAAAAACCAAAAAAAGCCACAGCCAGAGTCAGAGCAGGAGCTGAGCCCTGTGGGTCAGGGTGGTGGCACAGTCCCATCCCATGGGGGCTCAGCCCTCCTGCAGTGCCAGCTGTGCTTCTGCTGGAGCAGGGATCCTGCACAAGGCTGCAGTTTTCCTCTGCAGCTCCAGGGCTGCTGGAGATGGGCCTGCTCTTCCTCTGGGAATGCAGGGCAGGAGAAAGCTGCTCCTCTGGGAATGCAGGGGGCAAAGGCTGCTGTGCTGTTCCAGGCTCAGATTGTATCCAGGTAGGAATGCTTGGCTCCTGCCCTGGGCAGAGCATCTCCCAGTGGGATGATGGAATTTGATCAGCCATGCAGGGACACTCACTGGCCATGAACAGAAGATAATTAATAATTAATAATTAATAATTAATGGCCCATGGACAGCAGAGATCTCCTGGAGGGAGGATTGGTTGTGGGAGAGATAAAGAAAACTGCCCAATGAACAGAAAAGAACTGCTCACACCCCCAGCTACACCTTTCAACCTGAGGAACAGCCAGGACATCCCAGGTCACATCAAACAGCCCCTGGCACTCACACTTCAGCAGCTGGAATGACCTGGGGATCATGGAGAGAAGCCAGAGGGATGCTGGAGGCATTGGTGAGGCACCTGTTTGTCCTGCAGATGGTGTGATTTTCCTCCATTGGAGCACAGAGGATTATTTCCTGATGGATTTGTTACAAAATCTAAATTCCTCGCCATGCTTCTTACCCTCTCCTCCAAATACTGTTCTTTAAAGGCAAAAAGTGTTCTTTAAAGGGGAAAGAAAACCCAAACAAATCAAGGACCATCTACCTTGGCATATCAGGGCAGCTCTCCCCCTCTTCAGTCAGCAAGCTTGGACAGAGGACCCCAGAATGGAGTCAGGTGAGGGGACCTGGTCATTCCCACCCACCTCCAAATTTTTGGGCAATGACCAAACACCAGGCTCCATAAACCCAAAGAAACTCCATCAGTGACGGGGGTGGGAGGATGTTTCTCCTCACCCTGATCTGTCTGTGAGGTTTTCCCATATTTTTTTCCACTGGGGAGCCCTAATGATAGATGCACAGACCTCCCAAGCTAATCAGCACAGGAGAGGGACCAGCCCTCCCTGTTCTCAACTCTTTGGCAGAACCACAGTCTAAAATAAAAGGTTTCATGGTGCAAACTTTCCTGAGGAAGCAAGTTTTCTCCTGGAAAGAGCTGAGTCTGTGTGGCAGGAGCAAACAGCTCCTAGGAGCTGCCTGAGCAGGAGGATATTTTGATTTATTTTAGGTGTGAAACTTGGCCAGGGAAGCTTGCCAGGTGTTTGTGTTGGCTGCCCTTGGTCACCAGGCTGTGCTTCCAGCAGGAAGCTTTGCTTTTCAAAGCTGGGCTCTTCATACCCATAATCAGGAGAAGAAGAGTGGACAGGCAGCAACGAGGTCTGGCATACACAGGGACAGGGTTGGTGGAAGAGCTCAGGTAAGAATGATAGAATCAGAATGGTTTGGGCTGGAAGGGACCTTAAAACTCATCCCACTCCCACCCCCACCATGAGACACCTTCTACTGAGACATAAACTTTAAGGAATTTCAAGATTTTAGATGAGCGAAGATTTTAGTTAGAGATAAGCTTTATTGGAGTTAATTAAAATAAATGTGTAGGCCTTGATGAAGAGTTAGTAGTTAACTAATAATGGATTGCTTGTCAACACAATGTTTGGTTAGCTGGGTTTATAATGAAGAATATAGAAACTGATAAATAGCTTTTAAGAACATAAGACAATTGTGGGCCTCCTCTGTTCTGAAAACAACTGAAGACAGGGAATGGGAGTTCCACCAAGGGGTCATTTGTCATATTTGCATTGAAAAGGTAGAAAGGTCAGAACGAGGAAGACTTAATTTGCTTCCTCATTTTAGGACCCTTCCCCATGAAAGGGACCCTGACCCATTTCAAGGAACAAACTACGCATGTTTAATAGCTTTGAACTAATTACCATACAAAGTAGGGAATGGGATGTACCAGTGTTATGAATATGTATTTGTATTTTGGGTATTCAATACTTGTATGGATAAAAGGACTCTGTAATCACCTGTAAATTGTGGTGTGTATTTGGGAGCTGTCCCACATCACAATAAACATACACTTTCTAACTTTAAACTGTTAGAGAGCTTTTGTCTGTCACAGTTGGATATCAGTACTAGATCAATATCCATATTTTTTAATAAGTCACCACCAGCCCAGGTTGCTCCAAGCCCCATCCAGCCTGGCCTTGGGCACTTCCAGGGATCCAGGGGCAGCCACAGCTCCTCTGGGCACCCTGTGCCAGGGCTCACCACCCTCACAGGGAAGGATTCCTGCACGAGAGGCGACTCAGAGAATCAGGTCTTGATTCTGCTCCAGGCCTCTCACAGCCTTTCCTTTGGGTCAAACCAGGTGTGCCAAGCTTACACAAAACATCCTGTGCTTCCCTGACACCTGCAGCCAGAGAGGCCCTTGAGAGGCAACTTAAGGACAGTCTTCAGCTACAAATATTCCTGGTTTCCTTGCTCAAAGTCAGATCTTTATTGTCATGATGAGGATGTTGTGGTGAGCACTATCACTTCCAGTCACTGTCGAGAAGTGGGCCTTGCCTCCAACCAGCCCTCACATTCCCTGGAGCAACCCACATTTGCTTTCAGGACATCTATGAGCATCCCTGCCCCTAAATCATGACCTAATGGAGTAAGAGAGACCTGCTGTAACAGAGACTGGGCCACCAAACCCTCCTGCCTCCTCACAATTACACGAAAATTGCCTGAGCACAACAAACTCCATGGCCAAGATCCACCTGCAGCTGAGCCAGCAGAGCTGCAGAGGGAAGAACCTCAGCTGTTCATCCCTACCTCCTGTTCTTCTAGGGGAAAAAATATTAAGGACAGTCTTCAGCTACAAATATTCCTGGTTTCCTTGCTCAAAGTCAGATCTTTATTGTCGTGATGAGGATATTGTGGTAAGCACTATCACTTCCAGTCACTGTCGAGAAGTGGGCCTTGCCTCCAACCAGCCCTCACATTCCCTGGAGCAACCCACATTTGCTTTCAGGACATCTATGAGCATCCCTGCCCCTAAATCATGACCTAATGGAGTAAGAGAGACCTGCTGTAACAGAGACTGGGCCACCAAACCCTCCTGCCTCCTCACAATTACACGAAAATTGCCTGAGCACAACAAACTCCATGGCCAAGATCCACCTGCAGCTGAGCCAGCAGAGCTGCAGAGGGAAGAACCTCAGCTGTTCATCCCTCTCTCCTGTTCTTCTAGGGGAAAAAAAAATAATAATTCTAACTTCTAACCCAATTTATGGACCCTCCTGAGTCTGTGGTGGCTTCACTGTGCTTAAATGAGACCTACAGGCTGGGTGAGGGGACTCCCAGCAGTGCAGGGCTGGGAAGAACCATCTTCACAGGGAAACAGAGCTGTGAAGAACCATCCTGCAGGGCTCAGCCTTGGGACAGGCAGCAACAAAGCCCCAGCTCCACAGGAAAGCACCTGGCAGCCCTTCCCTGGAGAGCAGGAGATCAAACACCCAGGTGCAAGGGCCCCAGAGCCCATCCCCACAGCTTGCTGTGCTCCCAGAGTGGGATCAGGGAGCTGTGAGCCTCTGAAGACAGCCAGGTTTGGATCATCCCTTGTGAATCCTCACCACTCTGACCTGTAGAGAACAGGAGTGTCACCATGATATTTTATGAAAAATCCTTTCTAGGATTTTTCTCCTATTCTAGCTGAGAAGTCTCAGAAAATAAATGTAAAGAATTAACTATCTGATGGCTGTGGAATGTGGTGTGTACATTGTTTACCAACAGGTGCATCTTTGATTGGTTATTAAGTAGAAACAACTCAGAGGAACCAATCAAAGATGCAGCTGCATCAGACTCTGAGAGTCATGAGATTTTGTAATTCATTCCTCTGCTGTCCTTTCTTCTGAAGGATCTTTTTCTCTCTATTCTTTTAGTATAGCAAAATTTATAATATAATGTAATAAATAAAATAAATAAATATATTATATAACAAAATATATACTATAATATAAGCCTTCTGAAACATGGATTCAAGGTTCTCATCTCTTTCCTCGTCCTGACACCCTCAAACACAACCATAGGAGAGAGGCAGGAGAAGCTGGCTTTGAAAATCCCCCAGCTGACCAAAATCCCATGTTTAAATGAAGTTTTCAGGCTGGTTGGGCTAGGAATGAACCCCCAGTGCAGGACAGATCTCAGATGCCACATGCAGACCTCTTGGATCGTGCCAGAGCTCAAACAGTTGCAGAGATCCCAGTATGGAAACCATTTCCATCCATGCTCCCTTTGGATTTGGTGTGGCGTGATCCAGATTTCCTCTGCAAAGAGCAGCTCCCATCCCAAACAACCTGTGGAGGCAGATAGGGGCTGTTTATCCTACTGGGTGGTTTTTGTTGAACTGCTTTGTGCTACCTGAAACAAACAGCCCAGTTCAGTCCCCTGCTACCAGAGGGGCCTGAAAAAACAGCCACATCCCGTGAAAAAGGGAACAAAACATTGAAATAGCAAAAGCAGAGATGGAACATGCACAGACTGAGGACGCTGGGATTTTCTTCCTGGGATCCCTTGCTCAGGACACAAAGGGACACATCAAGACCCAAAATCTACTGTGGCCTGTAATCATTTTAGGGTCCCTCTCCATCATGGCTAAGAATTCCCCAGGCAGGAAAAATATCCCCTAAAACTGCCAAATGCCTGAACTTAGCTCCAAAAGGCTAGAAAACATCCTGGTTTAATATTCTCTGTCTTTCTACCCGCTTCCAGCCCAGGAAAAGTGCCCATCCAGGAGGGCAGCAGCTAAATCCCAACCTGAATCCCAGAGAAAAGTGGTTTTCTGCTCAAGGCAGAGGAATATTGTGGAATTAAAGCCCCACATGCAGGTGTGGGCACTGTTGGGGACTGTCTTGCTCCACACAAACACGTGTAAAAGTGCTGCCAGCACCCCTCATCCAGAGGAAATAACGTGGGGATGAAACAGGCACGTGTGAAGCAGCAGGATGTGATTGATCAAGTGTGGGATGAGACTCTGCCAGCAAAAAGCGCCCTGTGCCTCCTGCAGCCTGGCAAGGAAATGCAGAGTTCACACAAAGGGAATCAATGAGGAAAAATAAGGAATCAATAAGAAGAAGAAAAAAAAAATCAATAGTATTTTAGGACTCCTAAAGTAAAAACCCCAGAAGGCACACTCCAAATCCCGACAGTTTTTCCTGGCCTGCAGGAGCAGTGAGCCTGTTTCTCTCCCAAGGGAAGGGAGCAGAAATGCTGTGAGCAATTCAATAGCCCCTGGCTTCCACCTGGTGACGTTTTACAGTGCAGGGAATTTCCAGAGATTAGAAGATCTCTATGCTTTGTTTGCTAATTACCCTCTGCAAGCCGCTTCCCTTCATCTCTGCTTTTGTTTTGACACATTTGTTGTGTTCCTTTGATCTCCACCTTCACAATGACACCACAGATGATAATTTTCCAACAAAGGATTAAATATTTTGATGTCTCCACAAGCAGCATCTGCTGTCACTCCAGCTCTGAGGCAGCTGCAGCGTCTCACAGCCCTCATGCTCCAGGGCACAGGGAGATGATCACCAGCTGAGAACATGAAAATCACATTGAGGGAAGGGAACAGAGCTGGGGAAGGGGCTGAGGGAGATGGGAAGGGGCTCAGCCTGGAGAAAAGGAGACTCAGGGGTGCCCTCATCACTCTGCACAGCTCCTGACAGGAGGGGACAGCCGGGGGTGTCAGGCTGTGCTCCAGGGAACAGGGACAGGAGGAGAGGGAACGGCCTCAGGCTGGGCCAGGGGAGGGTCAGGGTGGATACTGAGGAAAAATTGGCTCCCAGGAAATCAAGAGGTTCCAAAATGTGGTTTCACACACAGAATGACCAGGTTGGAAGAGACCTTCAAGAACATCCAGTCCAACCCAGCCCCAACACCTCAACTCAACCCTGGCACCCAGTGCCACATCCAGGCTTTGTTAAACACACCCAGGGGTGGGGACTGCACCACCTCCCCGGGCAGAACATTCCAGAACTTTATCACCCTTTCTGTGAAAAACTTTTTCCTGATCTCCAACCTGTATTTCCCTTGGTGCAGCTGGAGGCTGTGTGCTCTGGTTGTGTCAGTGCTGCCTGGAGAAAGAGCCCAGCCCCAGCTGAGCACAGGCACCTTTCAGGAGCTGTGCAGAGTGATGAGGGCACCCCTGAGTCTCCTTTTCTCCAGGCTGAGCACCCCCAGCTCCCTCAGTTGTTCCTCACAGGGTTTGTGTTCCCAGCCCCTCCCCAGTTTTGCTGCCTTTCCCTGGACACACTCCAGGATCTCAAAGTCCTTCCTAAACTGAGGGCCCAGAACTGGACACAGCACTCGAGGTGTGCCCTCACCAGTGCCAAGAACAGGGGAAGAATCCCTTCCCTGCTCCTGCTGGCCAGGGAGCAGCCAGATTCTCCAGACCAGTGAGAAGAGGAAGACAGACACATCAAATGTGCCTCCAAATTTGTCCTAGTAGGTAACTGGGAAAAAACCTTCCATTTAGAAAATTAAGAAAAGGTTTTACTTATGCACTATTGTTAATCTGTGGAACTCACTGCTGAAGGTATTTCTGAAGATTTTTAAGTATTAAATTTCATTATTTATAATTGTTTTCCACAATAAATCAAGGCCAGGTTGGACAGGGCTTGGAGCAACATGGTTTAGTGGAACATGTCCCTGCCATGGCAGGGGGATGGAACAAATTGGTCTTTAAAAACCCTTCCAACCCAAAATATTCTGGAATTCTGTGAAATACATTCCCTCCTGTAGGTTTGTTCCAGCTTTGTCAGAGTACTCACACAGAGGAAAGCAAAAAATCTACATTGAGGCAAAATAAAGATATTGACTTTAAAATTGTGGGAGATGCCTTGATTTGGTGAAATTCCCCTCCTCACCCTGGGTGCTCAGGCACAAAAGTGCTCACACACTTGTCCCTGCAAGACTTTGCTGGGACAAATCAGCTCCAGGACTAAATCTGAGCTGTGTCATAGGAAATCAGGGTCTGTAGGTTTCCAAGGGGTTTGAAGGACAGTGTCACCTGTGAGGGATGGGACATTAGAGATAAGGACAGCTGCTTTCCCTCTTTAGGCCACTGGCATGTTGGATGCAAGTTCTGCAGCCACCTCTCCTCCTGTGACACTAAGGTACCTGAAATAGGAGGGGAGGTGTGTGTGAAGGACAGCACCCTCAGTGGTGTCAGAAGGGAGAAAAGGGGGGGTCTGGAAAGGCTTTTACAGGCTTGAAAGGCAGGACATGAATATAGAAATCTATAAAGTTATCCAGGTATTAGAGAGCACCCAAAGGTTATTTTATTCCAGACCTGAAGGGTCTGGAAGGGCCATAAGAGGAGTGGCTGAGGGCACTTGGCTTATCCAGGCTGGAGAAAAGGAGACTGAGGTGAAAGCTCATTGTGGTTTTCAGCTTCCTCACATGGAGGAGCCTCTGCTCTCTGTGACCAGGTACTGGGAACAGTGAAGGTGTCAGGGAAATTCAGCTGGATACCAGGAAAAGGTTCTTCACCCGGAGGGTGGCTGGGGCACTGGAACAGGCTCCACAGGGAAGTGGCCACTGCTCCTGGCCTGACAAAGCTCAAGGAGCATTTGGACAAGGCTGTCAGCCATCCCGAGAGACACCAATCCCACTGAATCCCAGGGATTTGCTGGCTGCCCTCAAAGCTCTGACTCCTCAGTGCTCATACCCAGCAGCTCCAGGCTGAGCTATGTGACCCCCTCAGGAGCTCCAACCCAGAGCAGGCAAAACTGAGCTGTGCTGGCTGACATTACAAACCCTGAACCAACACCACCAGCCTGGGAAAGCCCAGGGGCACCCGCCAGCTGTGCCAGGGCCAGCTGGTGACAGGAGCATGGCCCTGCTTCAGCTCTGGGTGGCACCTGGCCAAGTTACAGTGCTTGTGATCCCACCCTGAGGAGCACACTGACGGGTTTTTGGCCAGCCTCCCTTGGCTCCTCACTCTCTTTGGGACGTGTGCCCACACAGCTGCCACTCACAGGGCAGAGCTGGATGTTACAACACTTGGGAGAAGAAATCACCTTATCAGGATCTCAGAACAAGATTTTTGGCACAGCCAGGGCAGAGGGGTTGGGAGCCTGAGGCTCAGCCCCAGGAACAACACAGAACCATGGAATGGGTTGGAAAGGACCTTAAAGATCATTTAGTCCCAGACCATAAAGGCAATGGATCCATATCCCACTGTATCCTCACCTACCTCAGATTTTACCTGAAGCAGCTCAGGAGTCCTTCTAGCTGGTGTTTTCCCAGGGGATTTTCACCTCTAGGAAAGATGGAAGACCCACCAGGAGCCAAAGCCAGTGTGCTGGAACCCCTGTCCACAGGCCAAACCCCACACCTGGCTCCTGCACAAGATGCTTGGAGATGCTGGCACAGAGCTGGTTGTGGCCAGCAAACAAAAACCAGGGGGTTGTGCAGGCTCTTGTACTTCAGTCAAGGCTGGAAGACAGCCAAGAGACCTGAAAATAAAGTCCCAAGACAGGGGAAAAAAATTTAAAAAAGAAGAAAACTTAAAAAAAATTAAAAGAAAAAAAAAGAGAAAACTCCCAGCTAATGAACAAACCAAACTCTTCACAAGCAACCCTGACTGCCCCAGGCTGAGCTTAAATAGAATTCCAGGGCCCTTGGGTGTTGTGGAGGCTGCAGGAGAAGCTGGTCCTGCCCTTTAAGGCTCATTCATGCCCTCAGGGCTCTGACACTGAGAGTGTCTCTAGAAGCAGAGAAACCTGCAGGTGGGCAGGTTATGGAGCTCCTTCCTGGTGGATTACAGCTGGGATTACATCTTTCCATCCAGCCACATGAGCAGAACACCTCAGCAAAGGTGACTGGGCCATAAATGTGGCACAAGCTCCAAAAAGCCCATCAGGAGCCCTCAGAAATGCTCAAATACACTGTTTTCAGGTATCACAAACACTCTCCTTCACCTCTCAGATATTTTAGGGCTGGTTCCCTTCAGCATCACCCCCCTCCAGCTCTGGGCTTGCACAGTGATGGGTTCAGGACCCTTAAGCAGGTGGTGCCACCTCAGCCCAGAAGAGCAGCCCACAGAGCTGTGTCACCTCCCTGGAAATCATCTCATCAGTGACTGGAGGTTAAGGAGCTTGGAAATGCTGGCATTTCACCTTCCAAAGTGCCTGTTTTTACTGCAGGCCAGCAGGGAAATCGTGCAGCTCTGACGCCAGCCGATGGCTTTGGGGATTTTATCTCTTGTCAACATTAATACCCACGGACACACAAAGGCATGTGGCTGGAGGGGAAGGAGTCCCACCCAAGGAAGGAAGGCTGCCTTCTTTTTATGCATTTACACTAAAAAGGGATTCTAAATTGAGCTTTAGGAAAGGTCAGTTCCCATGCAAGCATGCATGTGAAGCTTCCGTGCCCGCAGGAAGGATCACGGGCAGTGACGCTGCTGCCAAGGGGCTGCTCAGCCCTTCAGAGCACCTTGGCTCGTGTGAGAGAGCAATGGAGTGAAAAAAACCCTCTTTCTGGTTCACAAAGCCAGTGTTGAGACAGTGTGAGCTGTCCCAGGAGTGCTCATGGCATTGAGATGAGTTGTGACTTCACATTCCAGGGACATCAGCGCTGGGAAGGGGCAGAGCCAAGTCCCAGCTCCCAATCTGCCTTAGGCTGGGGGTGTGTATTCTGTTATCATCTGTCAGAGGTGGGGCAGTTCTCTTCTGTTCATTGGGCAGTTTTCTTTATCTCTCCCACAACCAATCCTCCCTCCAGGAGATCTCTGCTGTCCATGGCCACTGAGTGTCCCTGCAGGGCTGATCCAATTCCAGCATCCCATGGGGAGATGCTCTGCCCAGGGCAGGAGCCAAGCATTCCTACCTGGATCCAATCTGAGCCTGGAACAGCACAGCAGCCTTTGTCCACTGCATTCCCAGAGGAGCAGCTTTCTCCTGCCCTGCATTCCCAGAGGGAGAGCAGGCCCATCTCCAGCAGCCCTGGAGCTGCAGAGGAAAACTCCCCCCTTGTGCAGGATCCCTGCTGCAGCAGAAGCACAGCTGGCACTGCAGGAGGGCTGAGCCCCCATGGGATGGGACTGTGCCACCACCCTGACCCACAGGGCTCAGCTCCTGCTCTGACTCTGGCTGTGTTTGTTTTCTTTTTTTGTACTATTGCGTTTGCATTTAAAATTTTCCTAGTAAAGAACTGTTATTCTTATTCCCATATCTTTGCTCAGGAGCCCCTTAATTTCAAAATTACAATAATTCAGAGGGAGGGGGTTTATATTTTCCATTTCAAGGGAGGCTCTTGCCTTCCTCAGCAAACACCTGGCTTTTCAAACCAAGACACCATCCCCTGACCCCAGCCCTCTTTTGAGCTGCAAGGTGGACTCCCCATTCCTGGAAGTGCCCAAGGCCAGGCTGGATGGAGTTTGGAGCAAGCTGGCCTAGTGGAAAGTGTCTCTGCCCATGGCAGGGGGTTGGATTGGATTGTCTTTTAATTGCCTTCCAACCCAAACCGTTCTGGGACTGTATGAAACAAATATCTCAGGGACCTTTTGTGGCTTTCAAAACCCTGAAGGAAGAGACCTGATAAGGAAAACAGCAGTGTGTGAGCTCAGGGCCCAGGCGACCCCTGGCCAGGATAACTCCTGCCTTTCTCTGATCAGAGAAGGTAGATCAAGACCCAGCACGACACCAGCAACATGCTGCTCCCCTGGTGTGGATCCACACTTTATCCCTTCACCCTTCTCCACGTGGAGTCACCCCCAAGATGTGCAGACCTGGCCTGAATCCCACAGGAGCACGTGGTGCCTCTGGTTTCCATAACCAAGGGATGTGGTGCAGGGGGAAGGAGGATCCGGGCTCCTTTTGAGGAAATTTGAGTTTTATTCAATGTTCCTGGCACCACATGGAATTGACCTCTGGATCAGGATGTTCTGAGGATGATGCACTCAGAGCTCTTCAAGGCAACTCCTGGTGGGATGGGGGAAATGCCCTCCAGACCAGCACATCACCACTTTATTTGGAAAAAAAAAATAAATGAGGTAATTATGAGTACTTTTGGTGTGAACTTGGAAAGGTCCTGCTGACAGCTGCAGCTTCAGCTTGTCCAGCAGCAATGTCCTGACTTTTCAGCAGGGCTTCCACAGCAGACAGGCTCTGGATTTGACCTCCTGCTGCAGGAGACTCCCCTGCTTGTCTTGCTTGAGTGGCAAACCCAGGGTGAAAGCCAGATTAGAGTCACCACCCCACTGAGTCCTGCTGAACTGGCCCAGACTTTGCCTTTTGTTACAGTCACAGGATTCCTCCCATCTGCCTCCTGTGGCATTCCCATTTTCTGAAAAATCCCTTTGCCCAGGATTTTTCTCCTGAGAAGCTGAGAAGGAAAAAGGAAAACAATAATTATCTCATTTGCTTCTCCTGTGTTTTGCTCCTTTAGAATGTGTTTGGAGATTGTTTACCCACAGGTGATTGTTTCATTGGATTCTGCTGTGAATTATTTTGACTCATTGGCCAATCAGGGCCAAGCTGTGTCAGGACTCTGAAGAAAGAGTCACGAGTTTTCATTATTATTGTTTTTAACCTTCTGAAAGTATCCTTTCTGTACTGTTTAGTATAGTATAGTTTTGTATAAATATGATATAATGTAATGTAATGTAATGTAATGTAATGTAATGTAATAATATAATATAATATAATATAATATAATATAATATAATATAATATAATATCATTAATATAATATAATCCTTCTGAAAGCATGGAGCCAGATTCATCATTCCTTCCTTCCTTTGTCTGGGAATCCCTGCCTCCCCTTTTTCACAGGTATCGTGTTGAGCTGAGATGGTTCTTCCTCCTCCCTGGTTACCAGGGTGGTGTAGGTTTCTCTTTCCTCCCTTAGGGAACACTGCAAGATGCTTGGCCATCAATTGGATAGGGAATTTGGCCCTCAGAAAATAACTCCTGTTCCCAGGAGCTCCCCTCCTGTTTTCAGAAGGACACGTTGATGATGGCAAGGTCAGATTTTACCTGAAGCAGCTCAGGAAATGCTTCTGGCTGGTGTTTCCCCAGGGGATTTTCACCTCTAGGAAAGTGGAAGACTCACCAGGATGCAAACTTCTGCTGGCAACGTAGGAGTGAGACGATGAGATTTGCACTCCCTGCTGTGCTTCAAAGCCTCTGCAGACGCCCTGGTCACTCCAGAGACCTCCTGGTCACCCCAGCCTGAACCTCCAAAAATTTGGCTGCTGCTTCTGCCCCCCAGCTCAAGTGTCTTGTCTGGCTGGGAGCCCATGGATGGCTGCTGGGTCCTGGAGGGATTTTTAGTGCCAGTGGCTCCAGCTGGTCTGACACTGCTGGGGGCAGGGAGTAGGAAAATAGCACAGGGAAAAGAAGTGGCTGTGGTGCTGTTTTGTAATCCAAGGGCTCTCTGGTTTTATTCTGGCTTGGGAAAACCCTGAGGGGTGTCTCTGTGAGGAAAATACAGAGAGAGAGTGAAATATGAAGTTTTCTGAGTTAGCTTTTATTAGCTTTTGGATATATATTTTACACTTAAGATAGCTTAGCTACTTTAGAAGGCATAAAATAAGTAGAATGGCTTCTGTGGTAGTGTTGGAAACACAAAGATTTTAATAAAAGGCCAAATAACAAAATTGTTAGAGGAGAAAAACTGAGCTAGGTGCAAGAGTCTTTGCTCTTGGTAAAACACCTCACAAAAGTGATTAGGTTTTTTTTTCTATTTTCTTTTTTCTTTTCAGCTTCCCAAGAAAGAAATCTTAGCAAAAAAATTTTTCCAGAAAATATAACTACCACAGGTTGGGATGCTTCTTCCTGGCCCAAAGGGAATTTTGGGGCCACCCAGGAGCTTTCATTCCAGTTGGTTTCGTCCCTTTCCTGCCCAAGTGTAGCTACAAGCCAAGGACATAATTTGGAAGATATGCGCGCATAGCCACTCTCTGTAAACCTTACAGAGCTCTGGCCACTGCCTCCAGGCTTCAGGCAGTCAGGAATATTTGGGCAGACTTGTATTCCTTTCCCCCCAAAATCACACAATTTATAGATGTATATCTCAGGAGGGTTCACTGCCTTTCCCAGCTCAGGGAAGAGCTGAAGGGCTGCACACACCCCATTTTCATCCTCCTGAAATGCAATGTTTGAGGTGGGAGGAGGTTTTTTGGTTTGGTTTTTGCTGGTTTGTTTAATATTTCAACAGCTGTTGTTGCGTTTGCAGTTGTCATCACACCAAAAGTTTGGGGTGGTTTACATCCCACCTGCCTGGGGGAAGAATCCAAAGCTCAGCCTTTCCTTTAGGACACACAGACTGTTTCCTTTCCAGACCAGGGGTCTCTGCAGGGCCCTTTGCTGCCACCATCCCCATATAAATCCAGGGCAGTGGGAGTGCAGGTTTTCCCTGTCCCACAAGCACCCAGCTTGTCTGCAGCAGCAGCAGAGGCTGCAGGCAGCTCCTCACATTCCAGAGCTGCTCTCCAAACACAGCCCAAACCCACCCTCTCAGGAATCACCCTCCAAGCCAGCTTTTATCCCTTGTGCCAAGCTCCAAGGGTGTTTTCTCACACCTCTCAGGCTCAAACAGGGACGGGGGAGGAAGGCAAAGTGCTCAAGGGATGAAGCAGGAGACCTCTGGGATGTCCCACCTGCAGCTTGGGAGGAGAAGGAAGGAGGGAGCTGAAATCAGACACTGGATCTTTCCATAGCAAAGTGGCCCAACTCTGCCAGGAGGGTTTTTTCCACTGTACACCTACTATAGGCTTGATGGCAGGAAAGCTAATTATATCAACATCCTGTTTACCCAGAAACGAGGAACAGGAGCCCAGAAACACTTGGGCTGTGAGGGCACACTCTGACAGAAAAATCTCATCCATGCATCTGGCTCGTTTTCTTCTGCTACCTGCTCCCACTGCCCCAAAATTTCTTGGTTTTCCCAGAAAAAAAAAAGAGCCTGGAAAGCAAATTATGTAATGTATCCTTCATGCAATTCCTCCCTGAGCTGGGAAAGTGCTCACCTCATCCTTGCTCCAGGAGTTGGAATCCCTGGAGGTTCCTGCCAACCCTGCAGGGAGCTTCCCCCAGGAACACCCTGACCAAGCAGGACTTGAAACACCCAGCAAAAGCCACCCAGGGCAAGTCAGGGCACCTTGCCTCAGTTTCTTTCTCTGTCAGAGTTTTATTTAAAAAATCCTGGTGCTTTTTTTCCACTCCCTCCTTGCCCCACACTTCACGTTCCTGGCTGTGAGGCAGCTGGGTGTGCTGCAGGCTCTCCTCCAGGTGTGGTTTCATTTTGGTTTCTGCTTCTTCACCAAATTGCCTCACATCTGCCACAGCCCCTGTGCTCATCTGTGCTGTGCTGCTCCAGGGCTGGGGAAGGGAAAGCTCCAGGGAGATCTTCCAGCACCTTCTACTACCTAAAGAGGGCTTATGGAAAAGGGGGAGAGTGACTTTAAACATGGACAGGGAAATATGGATTATATTATATTATATTATATTATATTATATTATATTATATATTATTCTGCACCACAGAAATTAGTCTGAAAAACACCCTGGCCCACCCTTCCCCCTTCTCTTGAGTCCTCTTTCATCAAGACCCTCTAAAGAGGAGGGGGAGGTCAATCCTCAGCCCATGTGACCTGTGCCACCAAAATAGGCTGTGGAGCAGCACAGAACCTGAAAAATAGAAAAGCAAAAGGCCTCAGCTGAATCCAGAACAGGAATGGCAAAGCCTGGCAGTGCCAGCAGGATCTGGGGTGGGATGACCCATCAGGGATCCTGCTGGATTCATGGAGAATCTCAGGTGACATCTGCAAGGGGCTGGCTGGTAGGACAGAGAGGGACAGAGGGGACATGCACACCCCTCCAGAGCAGCTGAGGCAGAGCTGCAGTCTGTGCCTGCACCAGGGTCCTACGTGAGCCACTGCACCTTCATCTAACGGGGTCTGGCTCATTCTGCCTTTTCCACTGAAAAAAAAGGGGTTTAAGTGGCCAGAAGAACTCCTGAGTTTGGCAAATCTCTCTAGACAGATGAAAATAGAAGAAGGAAAAATACACAACAGATGAAAAAATGACAACATCTGCCACAGCTTATTCACACCAGCAGTACTAAATCAAAACAGGGTTAGGGCTAGAAACAAAAGCAAAATAACTCTTTCACCTGCAGAATCCCCCTCCCCAGCTGGGGGTGAGCACACAGAGGGCTCTGGGCTGGGAGTGCACGTGGCTGGGGCACATCAAGCTCCTCATCCACCAACATCCCCTTTGCAGGAGGAACAAGATGTAAAAAGGAGACAAAATGAAGACCCAGGATCTGAGTTTGACCTTCAGTGACCAAATGAAGAGGCTCCAGTGAGGGTCACAGGCTCTGCCCAGATGCTGGCACAGCACTGCAGTCCCATCCCACCCCTACAGGACGTTGATTAGGACACCAGGGCAGAGGTGTTGGACTGGGATATCCCACCTGCTGTTCCAGAGGAGCTCCAGCACCTTGAAAGTGCTCTGCTAAATCTACCAGCTCCACAGGGTGTCCATGGCACCTCCCCAGGGCAATTTTGCCTCAGCTGAATCCATCTTTAGGGAGGGAGGAAGCGCTGGGCCCATGAAATGCACATAATACAAACTTCTCTGGGGCTGATAAGGATTTCAGGAACATGTAAAGAGCTTCAGGGCAGTCTCCAAGAGCCCTTTCTCCCTTTTCCCTGACGGAGCAGTGCAGGAAGGAGCAGCCTTGCTCTACCAGGAGCAGTCACAGCAGGCTCATGGCCAGCAGAGGCGAGTGGCTGCCAGACAAGGACAGGATCTGCTCAAGGACAGTCCCATCCCTGGCAGGCTCAGTGAATTCAAGGATCTTCCCTGCCCCAGGCCTTCAGGGCCCCCTCAGATGCACACCAGGGATGAAATGGCTGCAGAAAACAGCTGGAAGCTTCCCACACAACTGGAACAAAACAGTTGGGGTTTTTTCAGTTTTTTTTACTCCTAATCTAATTCTTGCAAAATGCTGACTATTTCAGCTGAAATTTTCCAAAAACACTTCAGCCTGGAGGCAGGCAGCCAGCCTGGGGGAAAAAGAGTGGAGTCTGGCAGATTTATCAGTAATTAAAGGCAAAGTCTTAGAAAAACAAGGAGTGTGTAAATGAGAGATCCCAGCTCTCCCTTTAGACAGGCAGCACCTCAGCAGCCACTGAAACAGAGATGCCCTGGGACACCAGAAAGGAGGGATGGAGGGATGGATGGATGATGGATGGATGGATGGACGGATGGCTGGATGATGGATGGATGGATGGATGGATGCATGGATGGATGATGGATGGATGGATGGGTGGATGGATGGATGGATGGACGGATGGCTGGATGATGGATGGATGGATGGATGGATGCATGGATGGATGATGGATGGATGGATGGGTGGATGGATGGATGGATGGACGGATGGCTGGATGATGGATGGATGGATGGATGGATGCATGGATGGATGATGGATGGATGGATGGGTGGATGGATGGATGGATGGACGGATGGCTGGATGATGGATGGATGGATGGATGGATGCATGGATGGATGATGGATGGATGGATGGACGGACGGATGGATGGATGGAATGATCAAAATGGGAAAAGGAAAAAAGCAGAGGAGCCCATTTTCCACTCAGACAAAGGGCATGATGCCCTTCATAAGCCCCAGATTAAGTCCTGCAAGCACAACCTCAGTCAGAAAAGGTCCTCTCAGCCCCTTCTCTGTGGGCCTCACAGTGCCATCAATTGTCATCTCACTGAGGGAGGGATAGAGATGCAAACTAATCCAGTTCAGAGTTTTCTGGTATCTGCAGGAGCCTTTGGGGTTCTCCAGGCCATCAGCAGTTCCTGGGGCACCAGGGTTCCCAGAGGTGATGCTCTCTCTGAGCTGTGGACAGAACCACAGGGAAATCTCACGTGGCCTTGGACCATGGAAAATTTCGTCCTCAGCAGAAAACAAATCTCTGCCTGAAATAAGAGGGATGTTTTGGGACATACATGGTTGAGACAACAGAAAGATAGTAAAAAACTCACATATAGCCAGCAGGAGATGAAGATTTCTTTGTTACAGAACATTTAAAAACTCTCTAGTCAATAGCATATTGCTAAAGCTTACAGATAACTGTTTTAGCCAATTACTAAAAGAAGAAAAAAAAAATCATCTTACCTTTACTATTTCCCACAAGCAAGGGTACAGCACAACAAAATTAATTCCACCAACAGAGCTCTGCCTGGGTAGCCTGCTCCACATTAACACAGCAGCCCTCTTTGCTCTGGGAAAAGTAGGATCATGACCCATAAACCCCAAGTAAGACCACAAAAAGCCTCACTAGGATGCACATCCCAAATGTCACCATGTAAGAGCCTAAATGAGAGATGCGGGACTCCAGGCAGCTCTTCAAAATGCAGTTTATTACATCCAAGACATTACAGCAGCCCAATGTCATGGGTGACAGAGCCTGTGCCTACAGCTGTCAGCTCCAGCTGCAGGCAGGCCTGGAGACCCTTTAATTTTGGTGGCAATGCATTATATACTTTTCTCTGAGCATCTTAATACAGTAGAGCCAATCTATACCTTAACTTTTACCTGTAGCCTATCATAACTACTATAATTACCATATTCATGTTACTATTCTCCAATCACTAAAAGTACATTACAGCATTACAGTTTAAGCTAGAAGGTTGTTTGGTTTTTTTTTCAGTTTTCTTGCAGTGGAAAATTCTGGGACCCTTTTTCTACTTGCAACATCAGCAGACTTGTTTGCCTGGGATATTTTTCTGCTTGGTAAAAACATCTTGTTTGAGGTGTGTTTATCCCTTGCTCTAAGTCATAAAAATGCCTTCTAACTAACATACCCTTTGCCTCTTTGGTTATCCAGTAAGACTGGCTCAGCAATTCTTTTCTTCTATATCAAAACTTGCTTTCATTTCTATTCCTTCTTCAGATTCTGCATTCAAAAATCTTTCTGCCCAGCATCCATATCTGTGAAATTTTCTTCTCCAACTTTCATCCTCCCCAACATCACAGACTGACCTGGCTTTTCCAGCCAGCTCAGCCACTGAACACATGTGAGAACATCCCTGCAGAGCTCTGGTCTTGCTCAGGGCCCTGGGAGATGCAGCTGGAGATGCAATCCAACGACAGGCAGCTGGAGGGAAGCAGATTTCCATCGAAACCACAGAATGCTGGAATTGCAGAGGCAGCAAAAGCTGTGAGCAACCTGAAACCCTGCTTTGGCCAAGAATATTTACATCTCATTTGGGACCAGCAGCAGGACAGGCCAGCACGTTCAGGCCTCTGGAACACTGACTCAGGAATTTTTGGCATGTTAAACTATCTCTTCTGGGATTTTTTTTTGGTCTGTTTTTTGCTTTTGAACCATCTTTGCAGGCTCCTCTGTGCAGCTGAAGGGACCAGGCATTTTTGTTGCATAAAGGTCCATTCCTGCAGTGTTTCTGTGGACACTCACACCAGTCAGGGTGGTAAGAAAAAGCACTGGGGATCTCACATCATCTGAATCCCTGGCACATGGTTCTGAATTAGTTGCTATGATAATTTCTTTATTAATTGATGTTGTTACTTTGTCCCCTTGTTATTACTTTGGCCCCTAAGCTCTCATTTCATGGACCAGGATCACATTGAGCAAGATGCAATGCAACAAAAATGCAGTTTATTGTGCAAAGAAATGGATTTCCACCACATTTTTAAGCTGTATTTCAATTTTGCACCAAATTTCAAGAATTGAGTGAGATTTCAAACCTTTGTACTCTTGGACAGAGGAGTGATACAGAAGTAGGATCAGGATCCAAAAGGATATTTGGCAACATTTCCCTGCAACACCAGGTTGGAAGGGGCTTGGAGGAACCTGGTCTAGGGAAAGGTGTCCCTGCCCATGGCAGGGGTGTGGAGATCTGATTATCCATAAAATCCCTTCCAACGCAAACCATTCTGGAATTCTGTGGCCATCCCTTCTTCCCCCAAGTCCTGCATCCCTTTCCACCAGTGGGTGAGCAGAGGGGAGGTCAGCTGTAGCTGGGACAGCTGTGTCCATCCCAGCAGGAAATCCTGCTGTGGGAAGGGACTGTGGCTGGGGGAGGAAGGCAGGGGGAAGGAGACTCTCAGGATTCACAGCAAATATCCTGTGCCAGCCTCATCACAGTCCCTGTGACGCTCATGTCCTCACCAGGGTTCTGAGACTTGGCTCAGGGCCCCGTTTCAGGTCCTGTTTTAAATATATATAAAAATATATATCTAAATTTGCTTTAGAGCTCCCTTCTGTGGTTATCTCTGTTCCATCCCCTTCCTCCTGCCACTCTCCCTCCCTGCTCTGAGTTGCTGCTGTCCTCTGCTGAACCCCAGCTGCCACCCAAGCCATGACCCTCCAGAGAGGCTTCCCCAGGGAATGGGCACAGCCCCAGGGCCGCCAGAGCTCAAGGACAATTTGGACAAAGCTCTCAGGCACGGGGTGGGGTTTTTTGGGTTGCCCTGTGCAGGGTCAGGAGCTGGACTCAATGATCCCTGTGGGTCCTGTCCAGCTCAGGGTGTTCTATGATTGGGAAGTCGCCACTTTTACCTCCTCATCTCCCACACAAACCATCCTGGGACCTCTTCCTGGTGCTATATCCCTCACTGAAGAGGAAAGAAGGGTCTTTTCTGTCCTCCCCAACACTACCCAACCTCCACACACTTGCAGTAGTTTCAGCTCTAGAACACTTTGAAGAGGGGGCTGAAGTGAAAGGCAGAGACCACAAACTACAAAAATTTCCCAAATATAGAATCTTGCATTCACACCTAACAGAACTCTTCATTCCAGACTTGGGAATTCCAGTTCCCAAGGACTTTATCTGGATGAGTGGAGTCAGCGGGCTACCCCCAAATCCTCCTGTTGGAACCCAGGACCCCTCTGGCTGCCCTGGATGACATGAGCCCCTGGCAGGGGGCAGGAAGCCAAAGACACTTGGGATTTCCATCTTAACCCATGGAAAAAAATTACCAACCTTGTATGAAGAATCACAAGTCACAGAATTTTATGTAGATTAATGATGAATTAATCACTGAGTGAAAAGTGGAATTTTAGGGATTTTTACTCTAGGGGTCTAGGAGGCAAGAGGGAGGAACTTGGGTGTTGTCCTGTCCTTCTTCCTTCTTCTTCCTAGCCTCCATCTTCTGGGTGATGGTGGCACATTTGGATTGGTTTAGAATAGAAGCAGACAGTCTAACATAGGTGATAGGCATTGGAAAATAATGATAAATAAAGTACATGTAGTTCATAGTATAAAATGTAGACACCAGCCCAGGGGCGGGGAGTGTGCCCTTGACGGAGCTGCAGACCAGACCTCTGCGGGTCTGGGAAAAAAATATTTTAGATAATAGATAATAAACAGAGCAGAAGAATTCTGACTCTTTCCTCGACCATCAGGCTGGGAGAAAGGGGCTCTTGGGTCATCCCAACAGCAGGAAACTCGAGATCCACCCATCCTTGGAGGGCCAAACCCAGGACATGAAGCCCATGGAAGAGCTCTGTGTCACAAAAAAATACAAGTTTACAAAGCTCACCAAGCCCTTTTCCAGCAAGAAAAGCTGCCCCCCATCCTTGCTGAGGGTGGGGGAAAGGGGAACATCCATGAATGTCATCCCCACCCCACACTGAAGCCCCCCAGGGAAGAGCCTGGTGGCTCCAGAGATGTCTCCACAGCAGCATTCCTGTGCTTCTGGACACAGCCACTAGAGGATGGCAGTGTCCCAGGCCATGCTGGGAACCACCAAATCCTGCTCTGGAAACCGACAGCACGGAGATCCCAGCAGTTCCAGGGCCCCAAAAATATCCACCCCGAGTCGCTCCAGCCCAAATCGAAAGCTGGAAGTTTGCAGCCCTCGGCTCTGCTTCGCATCCCAAGCAAAGGCGGGTCCTTTGGAGACTGGAAATTGGGATTTTACAGGGGGGTCAGCCCCCACGTGCTTCCTGGCCCCAACTTTTGATGAGTTACCCGGTGTATTTCCAGATCTCACCGTGTCTCCTCTCCTGTTTTTGTGAGCACAGGATGATCAGGGAGTTTTTATCAGGGAGTTCCTGCCACCTCCACGGTTTTCCTGCATCCACCATCAGATGTTCTGAGCTCTGGGCTCTCCCTGGGATCATGATTTCCAGCAAAAAGCAAAGCCTGATGAGCCAAGGAGATGGAGGCAGCCCAGCATCCCCTCAGGACACTTTCAAGGGGATTTTTCAAGGCAAATATCTGGAAATAATGAATGCCAAGCAGAAGTCCAATTATGCCAAAAATATCCTGTCTGAGCCACGGCTTGAAGGAATATTTCTCTCCTGAGGAAGCATAACAGCCAAGCTGAGCTGCAGAATGAGATGAGCTTTGAACTAGAGCTCATTGGGGAATAAAACATCATCAGCTGTATCAAAATAAGATCATGGATGTGAGTGTGGTGAGACATGAGGCTGCCTCGTTCCTGGGTGCCCAAGATCCTCAACAATCCACTGGGAATCCACCTCCCTGCTTCCCTGGGGCTGAATTCTGCCCAGTGGGGCCAGTGTTCTGCTCCGAGCAGAGAAGAAAATCTCCATTTCTTCATGGCTTTGAGCAAAGCAACCAGGCCATCAGGAAGAATTCATTATCTTAATATGCAAATCAGTCTCAGGGTGCAAATAGACTGGATTTGCTCGTGTCTCAGAGTGAATACTGGCAGTGATGGTGACATCTTCTCACAGGTCACCTGTGGCTTTGCCATTCCCTCCCACAAAGATTCCAGGTGCATCCCACCCTGCCTGGGATCTGCTGGGCTGGCCCCAGCACACCAAGGGCTCTCTTGGACTGAGGAGCCCAAAATGGAACGTTGTCTCCAGGCCTGGTCTTGCAGGGATCCCAGATCCTCTCTGCAGGTGTCCAGCCTGTCCCGGGATGTGACCTCAGCCTCTGCAGGGTCCTGTGGGCTCACCCTCCACCCTGCTCCCCAGTGTGGTGTTATCCACAAAATAAACACCAAGACAAACCTCAGAGGCTGGGGGGAAATGGGATAAAGCTCCTTGAGTGCTCCACACATGTTGGGGACCATCTTCATGAACCATTGGCTGCTTTGGGGGGGTTGGAAAGCTGGGTGACACCTCTCCTCTCCCAAGATGTATCCAATCCTTGGGAGGGGAACCTGCTGACACAGAATCCTTCCACAGCATCCCTGAAATGCTTTTTTTGCTGCTAATTAAAGTCTCTGACGTCAGTGGTTTGATTCCAAGCAGTTGTGTAACACCAGGGCTCCGCGCCGCATCAAGGGCAGGGATGGAAATAGATCCACCAAATTCCAGCTCCCTGCTCCCTCCTCGCTGCCATGCCTCCATCCTGGCACAGGCACAGGTGGGATGGATGGTCCTGGAGAAGAGGTTGTTCCTCCCACAGGAAGGTGGGAGCGGAAACACCCACCCTGTGGTGCCTTCAGAGGGGTGCCCATCTTGATGCCACCCTCCCATCCAGAGGAGCATCCAGACCCCTTTTCTCTCCAGCAGGAATTTCCACGTGGTGGCTCTGCTTTCCCCACCCAAACAGAGTTATAAAAAGGCACTGCAAGACCTGAGGTCCATCCAGCAAATTCCTGCAGCACCAAGGGTAGGTTTTCACGAGGGACTGGGCTGAAGCCTCAGAGCTGGAGCCAAGTCTGGCTGAGTCAAAGGTCCCTGCCAGCTTGCCAGCTGGATGCAGTGTGCCCCACTTTTATGGGAAAGGCATCCAGCCAGAGGAAGATGAAGCACAGCCCAGGCTGAGTGCTCCTCACCCGTGCACAAAACAAGGCATGGGGTACATGAATGGGGTCAGGAGCTTCCTCCCTGCTCCAGCCTTCTCTGTAGATCATAAATAACTCCATGGATGCTCAGCTCAGAAATTCCTGCTGCCACATGGAAAAGCTGCTGGCTGGAAGGGCGTAATGAGCTCTCCTGGCTCTGCCTGGGGCAGCTGGCGAGGAGCATCTTCTGCACCAGGTTCAGGGTGGGCTTTGGCCAACAACTGAGTGAGGTCACCCAGCGCCACTGACCAACAGCAGCCCCAAAATTCTGAGGACACATCCCAAGTTTTCTGAGTCAAGGCCTTGGGACAACCTTATGTGGAGTGCAGGTCTGCTCTGCAGAGGCAATAATCCTCTTCAGCTCAAGCCAAGGCTCTGACCTTGAGTTATCCAGATTTTGGGGAGCTGCAATGTTTTCCAGAGTTTCCTGCTCTCTCCCCTCCATGTGATGGTGTCCCACATAATTCCCATGGGAACTGCTGATCTCTCCCCCTCTGTTCCCAAGGGCAATGGGAAAAAGCATCACTCAGTGCCCTGACAAGGACAACATGGCAAAGGCAGGTGGCCCCAGGGAGAACAGGTCACCCCAGTGGGCTGTGCCTCAGTTTCCCCAGCTATCAAAAGAGGATTAGTTCACTTCCAGGATGTGATGAGGCCCAGGAAGAAACCCCTGGGGCAGGATCAAGTCTCACAAAGGCAGCAGCTTATCTGGACTGCTCCAAGCACTGGCCAGGAAGAGGAGATGTGGTGGAGCACCACCTCCCCAGTTAGCCTGTGACAGGCAGGGACACCACGGGTGTGGACATGTGAGGAGCTGTGTGGCTTTCCCTGTGCCAAGGAATGGCTCCAGTTGCTGAGCCCTGGTTGTTCCAGTCTCCCTTTATCCAGAGAGTAAACACAGAGAGGATTTACAGGGAGAGAGCTGATGCCACACCTGCCCTATGAGACCTGCCACGTGCTGCTCTCCTGTCAGGGTGGGAGGAGAGGTGAAACCCTTTCCTAGCACAGCTTCCATTTTGGGAAGGTGCTTCTGGGCTGGGATTTCTCCTGGTGGAGAGATGTTTGAGGAGGATTTCATAGCAAAATGGAGAAAACACCACAAGCATCATCCTGTTTGTGGAGCCCCAAGCCCACTCAAGAGCAAGGAAACCCCCTCAAGGGTTGTGATCCATGTTACACCTGGGGAAACTGAGGCACAGGGATGCAGCTGGGCCAGAGGGCTCCCTGCCATTGTTCCTCTGCAAGCACTGGAGGATTTTGGGGTGCAGGTGGGATCTTGCCTCTTCCCTCACTTTATTGCCCAGCTCATCTCAGACACCAACCTCCCCATCCACTCTCTTTTTGTACAACTCTGTTGATTACAGCTCCAGCAGAGGATCCCACCCTTCCCTCCTCACTCACTGCCTCCTCTACCTGCTTTAAGTCCAGTAAGGATCCAGCCTTCTCCCATTACAGCCTCGGGATCCCTTCCCACAGCACAGGGGTGACATCTGCCTTACTCTGCCCAGGCTCATGTTGCAAACCCAGCGCTGCTTCCCACCTGCTCAGCCTCAAAAATATCTGAGTGGCACCCATGCCAACTTCCCAAAAAACCACCTGCTGCTCTCCATGGCTCCCAGGGCAGCTTTGCAGGAGCACCACAGCTGTTGTCTGCACAGGGGAAATGCCTTCTCACCTCACCTGGGTGCCAGAGGGGGGTCGTGGTGTGGGGAGCTGCAAAACCTCATTTGGGGGATAAAGACAGACCCAGATTGTCGGGGTGAGCATCTCATCATCCTGCTGCCAGCACACCAGAGTGTTTTCCAGGTGTTTGGTGGCTCAGTAAGGACACAGAGGAAGAGAAATAAACTCCTAGAAGTGACCCATGGGCAGGATCCACTGACTCAGTGAGTTTGTGTAACCACAAGGCATGAGAGCTCCATGAAAGGCCACGACCTTGGCCAAAAAAAACCCCAACAAACCTTTGGAGGAAGGCTTAGAGAAGCCACCCACCTTTTGAGTGAGTGCTGATGCATTCAGCATTTCCTTCTCCCTGCTCTCCCAACCAGGCTGGTCCGGCTGCACGGGAAGGCTTGGCCAGCTCCCTGTGTTTACATCCCCTGAGATGCTATCAGGAGTCGAGGCTCTGCCTGTACTTGCAGGAGGTAAATCCACATTCAGTGCAAAGGGTGGGGACTTTCCTCTCTCCCGAGTTAAAGACAACTTCAGGAGAGTTGCCTCAGTGCCTGCTCTTCTCAAAGCAGAGGCATTTGACATCCACTTCCATGGATTTTCAGATGTGCAAGAGAGTTTAGTCAGCCCCTCTGGATTGTGGCAAGTGGTAGCCAAGAGAACAGGGCTGGAGATGAGATTTCTGGCAGAGGATTTATTTTTTATGAGGTTGTTTTTGCATTATTATCTATTTATCTCAGATAGAAGTTCTTTGCTCATAGTTTGCCATCATGCAGGACCCACTCTTCCCATGAGGCAGGAGGGTGTGGTGGGGCCCAGATTCAATGTCCTCAGCCCCAAAAGCATTCAGCCATCAGATCTCTGGTCATCTCATTTCCTGGATGGTGGCCCTTTATACCCAGAGAACTTTGATGTCGTCCATCCCATGAGCTCCCCTCTCAATCCTCCCAAATTACAGATTCAGGGAATCATGAAATGGTTTGGCATAGAAGGGACTTTAAAGAACATCTATTTCCTCCAATTTTCACCTGCTGGGAAATTTTCCCCATTTAAAAGCTGTCCCTGGCCTTATCCAGGAGCTCTGTGAATACTCCTTCAAGGCTTTTCCCAGCCTAATCTTAAATCAGTCCTGGCTTGTCAAGTGTGGTCCCAAACAAAAGCAATCTGTGGAAGAAGTCTGAGAAAGGGACACTGTTCAATAAAGTTGGTCTGGACTCTCTTGCTCCCCGCCTCCTGCTTTGTTTCCTAGACCCTATTTCTGGGGGGGAAAAAAAATCCAAAAAAGAAAATTACCCTCAAACCCAAATTTTTTGACCACCACTGCACCCTACAACTAAATCCGTGTGTTAGAGGGAAGTGGCTGCTCATGGTGAGGTGGGAATTGCCTTGTATTCCCAACACAGCTGCCCAGAGGGGAGTAAAATCCCTGAAACTGCTGAGTCTTGGGAGGATGCCAGTGGCAGAGCACTGGAGCTGTCAGCTCCAGCTCCTGCACACCCCTGAAATGTGCCTGGGATGGATCCCACCTGCAAACTCCAAGTGCTCCTGGACAGGACGTTCCTAGCAAAATCCCAACCAAGGGCTGGCAGAGCTCTGGGACGAGACAGTGAGTGTGTGTGTGTGACTGTCTGAGCCTGCGAGGGACAGCTTGGACCCCTTCCCAGTTTGGAGCATTCCTGTCTCTTTATGGCTGATGTTCTCCAGATGTTTTGTATTGCAGCCTCATGTGGAAACCCTCTGGCCCCGGGGCTGAATTCTGCTCAGCCCTCCACGTTACACTGGGCAGAGAGGAGGAGCAGGGGGGCTTTACGTCGCTCTAGCCACATCATTTATTATATTTAAAGCATGAATCAACCCTGGGGTGCACCGCAGCTGCCCCGAAAGTGCCTCTTCCCATGCTTGCTCATCCTTTTGAACTCTTTTTTTTCCCAAGGAAACACCACACATGGGATCACCCCCTCTCCACAAGCCCATCAAGTGCTGCAAAGCAGAGAGATACGGATACAACCTCTGGCTTAGGAAGTCCCGAAGCAGCAAATTGCCGGAAACTGAGAGAATCTAATGTGGAAAGCATTCCCTGGCTTGGCCCTCGCCTCGCATTCCTGAGGAGCTGCTCCCCCCAGTCCCAGCCAGGGGATGGATACCAGCAGAGTTGGGCCGTGGCTCTGAGCCAGGAGAAGCTCCCATGCCACTGTGCAGGCATGTTCCTTGTCCATATTGTCCATTTCTGGTGGATTTTGTTGAACTCAAGGGCCCAGGTGGTTTCACTCCCTGCCTGTGTCTCTGACGGGTGGGATGAGGTGTTGGTGCACTCCTAAGGGATAAGGGGAAATCTGGTTACCCTCCCTCAGCTCTTGGCTCCAGTTTGGTCCCTGAAGTGACATTCTAATGACATTCCAAGTGACATTCTAGTGCACCATCCCCCCCAGGGACATGGCTTTGGCAGCATGGATGCAGTGGGACATCCCATTCCCGTGCACCAGTCACCACACAGCCCACGGACACGGTGTCTCCAGCAAACTGGTTTGACTTCCCATTAGGAAACTTCCTCATCTGCCATTAATAGATATTTTAAGACACCCCTCCTTTATCATTCCTCCACACTCCACACATCACTGAGGGTGAGAGCAATCCTGCCCTCTACCCTCTGCAGTTTTCCCATGGCTGCGGCTGCTCCCACCTGAGCCCCGTTTTCCATCTGCCACTCTGCTCTTCCCTGCAAGCCCATCCTTGTGCCAGTGCTGGCTCCTACCAGGACAAGGGCACTCAGCCTCCATGAGGGTCTTTTTCCCAGAGCAGGAGGGTGCAGGCAGAGCCCAGAGTGGCGTTAATGGGATGAGGGAGGGTCTGGCTGCCTGACGGGAATTCCCGACTGCTTCCTCGCCTCTCAGGAACCACCTGCATCCTCCAGCAAATGCTCCCTGCTCCAGAAAAAGGCACTCGAAAAGTTTTCCTGACCTCATTGGTAGGAAAATCCTCATCTCCACACTGACAGTGCTGAGCCCAGCTCCAGGCTGTGCCAAACACCCCAAACTTCCAGGGACATTGTTGCTATAGGACACGAAATAACACAATGCAGACATGCTGCTCTTTCCAAGGTAAAACAGGACTTTTTAATTTCTGAGTCCAACATTTACAGATTTCCAAAAGTGACAGTGGATTGGAGGGTGAAAGTGTCACCTCTCCAATGCCTCTGGACAAACCAACAGTCCATCAAATTTCTCTTCCTCCAGAAAACAATGCAAAACAATAAGTTATTTACATAAAGTGTGTGAGAAAGTTTGTTACAAGAATGTAAACATCAGAAGGCTTAGAAAATCTTTAAAAATCAGGGTGACAGGACATTCCCAGCAGGATTAGTCCCAGCCTGTGGCTCTGAGTCCCTAAATGACACTTTCAGCATTGCCTGGTGATGTCCAGGTTGGTCATTTTCCCCTGGCCCATTTTTGGGGCAGGAGCAGGAGGAAGAGGATGGACCTACATGGATGCAGGTTGTGCTATTTCATCTCCAAGTACCTGCAAGCAGGCTCCACTCCAATTTACTTCCCAGCTTGGATGCAATCAGTGACTACCTGAATTCCCCTTTCCTATTAGGGTTGGCAGGATCCTGTGCTGCAGCCAAGTCCCTCGGAGCGTGATGAGGAGGAAGAGGAAGAGCAGCAGGATTTTGCTTGCCACCCAGGAGCAACACCTGCTCCACCTGCTCAGCGGGGCATGCAAAGGCCAAGGAGGGAGGTGGGAGGTGGGTCAGCCCCGGGCATGCCCTGCCAAAGCATTGCTTGACTCACAAAGTCGTTAATGAATCAAAGCTCCCGGGTAATTGCTGTTATGAGGAAGAGGAAGAGGAAGAGTCAGTGCTGCTCCACCCTGCTCTGCATTGGGCTGGCCAGGGGTAGAAGCAGCGTGGAAGGGGTGGAGAAAAGGGGTGAGAATGCAGGGCTGCACCCTGAGCAGGGCACAGAACTGACAGTACCTGCTGAGCAACGCCACCACAGCGAGGGAGGCTCCCCACAGGTCAGGGGCACAGATGGGATGGGCACACGCTGATATTTATAGAATCATAAATTCTGTGATATTTATAGAATCATAAAATCATTAAGGTCGGGAAAGCACCCTAAGGTCATCCAGCCCAACCATTAACCAGCAAGTGTCCTTGGCTGAGAGGGGACAGGGATCTTGGATCAGCTGGCACGGCCACCCCAGAGACCTCGAGGGAAAGGAGGGGAGAAGGGGAGGCAGGGAATGGGGAGAGCGAGCAGGCAGGAGGGATGAAGAAGGGAAAAAACAGAAGAGGGAGAAAAGAGAAAAGTGAGGTGGATATTTTTCCAGTTAGGGACTGTCCAGGAGCTGGCAGTGCTATGGGACCAAGGAAAGGGATGACCTGCAGGAACCCAACCCTTCCTCTGCCCACCAGGTCTCCCAACCTCTGTGATGGGCTTGGCCAGGCTGGTGATGCTGAAGGTCCTCTTCACCACAGAGGAAAATGTGTGGGAGTAGATCAGAGAATCATGGAATTATTAAGGTCAGAAAAGCCCTCTAAAATCATCAAGTACAGCTGTTCCCCCATCACTGCCAATCCCACCACTGACCCATGTCCCCAAGTGCCACATCCATACAGCTTTTAAATCCTTCCAGGGATGGGATTCCACCGCTGCCCTGGGCACCTCTCAGGGCTTGACCATCCTTTCAGAGAAGAAACTTTCAGAGGAGCAGGAGATCCTGACAGGCTGTGGGAGGCAGTGACAGGGCTGCTGCCACCACTCCAGCCTCCGCCTGCTTTCCAGGGACACTTCAATGCCATTCCTATTGGAATTGGGGTGACAGCAGTGACAGGGCTGCTGCCACCACTCCAGCCTCAACCTGCTTTCCAGGGACACTTCAGTGCCATCCCTGCACTTGCCACCCCATTTGAATTGGGGTGACGACAGATCTGCTGTGGCATTCGTAGTCCAGCACTGCCAGAGAGGAATGAGAGGAGAAAGGAGACATCTTCCACCTTCCCATGGGACAGACCCACCCTCCCTTATCACCCCATCTCCGTAAGGTCCAGGCATGCAGCCGGGCTGGATCCCGAGTGCCTTCACTCATCCAGTAGGAAAAACAGGATTTTCTCATACATACAAGGTGTTGTTAACAAGAACATGTGTGGAGCAGAGAGAAAGTGAGCAGTGTGCTTCCCTCCATGGCCAGGGAGGGAATCAGCTGCATCCCCACACCCCCAATTTGCTGAATTTGGGTGCTCTCACCCCACATCCTCTCTCTGCCAACACTCAGGCAGGAAGGACTCTGCCCATCCAGCCTTCGCCTTCCACTGAGGGGGACTCCCTTGGCTGTGTGCCCATGCAGGCAGCAAAGGGAAACTGAGGCAGGGAGGGTGCTGCACCATGGGAGCTGCTCTCTGTAACTGGCAGTAGACCCTGGACACAAGGCAATGTCCAGGAGCCCTGTGCCAGCACTGGAATCACAGCAGACACCCTGCCTTGCCCATGTCCAGAGGGCTGAGGGGCCATTTTTGGGTGGTTTTTATTTTCTCTCATCCAGGGAAAGAGGCTGGCCTTGTGTGCTGGCAGCACAGAAGGCCCTGGTCCGATCCCCCAGCGTGGGCAGCAGGGGAAGGGGTGGGATTTTGCTCCTCTACCCTGCTCAGGTGAGACCCCACCTGCAGAGCTGCTCCAGCCCTGGGATCCCCAACATCAAAAGGACCTGGAGCTGCTGGAGCCAGTCCAGAGGAGGCCACAGAGCTGCTCCAGGGCTGGAGCCCCTCTGGAGCTGGGCTGGGAGAGCTGGGGGTGCTCACCTGGACAAGAGAAGGCTCCAGGGAGAGCTCAGAGCCTAAAGGGGCTCCAGGAGAGCTGGAGAGGGACATGGGACAAGAGCCAGAACTTTTCTCATCAGGAAAAAGTGGAATGGTTTCACAATGACAGAGGGCAGGGTTAGATCGATATTAGGAAGAAATTCTTCCCTGTGAGGGTGGGGAGGCCCTGGCACAAATTACCCAGAGAAGCTGTGGCTGCCCTGGATCCCTGGAAGAGTCCAAGGCCAGGTTGGGAACAACTTGATCTAGTGGAAGGTGTCCCTGACCCTGCTCAGGTGAGACCCCACCTGCAGAGCTGCTCCAGCCCTGGGATCCCCAACATCAAAAGGACCTGGAGCTGCTGGAGCCAGTCCAGAGGAGGCCACAGAGCTGCTCCAGGGCTGGAGCCCCTCTGGAGCCGGGCTGGGAGAGCTGGGGGTGCTCACCTGGACAAGAGAAGGCTCCAGGGAGAGCTCAGAGCCTAAAGGGGCTCCAGGAGAGCTGGAGAGGGACATGGGACAAGAGCCAGAACTTTTCTCATCAGGAAAAAGTGGAATGGTTTCACAATGACAGAGGGCAGGGTTAGATCGATATTAGGAAGAAATTCTTCCCTGTGAGGGTGGGGAGGCCCTGGCACAAATTACCCAGAGAAGCTGTGGCTGCCCTGGATCCCTGGAAGAGTCCAAGGCCAGGCTGGGAACAACTTGATCTAGTGGAAGGTGTCCCTGACATGGCTGTAGGGTGGAACAAGATGAGCTTTAAGGTCCCTTCCCACCCAAACAATTCCATGACTCGGTGCCAAGGACAGGCTCGCAGCACTCCCTCCCCTGCAGCTGCAGCTCCGCGGTGCCCAGGGCCGGCCCGCGTGGGAGGAACGGCAGAACTCGATTTTCCGAGAGCATTTGCTTCCCAAATCCGTCCCGTCCCGGCAGCTGCCGGCAGCGGCTCCCCGCGGGGCTCCGCAGGCTCTTCCCGACACCAGGACTCGCAGCTCCGGCGTGCCCAGGCGCATCCTTCCCGTGCCGAGCGGGGATTCCCACAGCGGCAGCAAGGCTTCACCCAGTGAAAGCATCCCGCGGATCGGCTCCTGCCCCAGCGCCCGGGATGCCGAGGGCAGCGCCGGGAGCCCGGGATGCGCATCCCTGTGTCCATCCTGCCACAGCACCGGGATGCTCATCCCAGTGTCCCTGCTGTCACAGCACTGGGATGCTCATCCCTGTGTCCATCCTGCCACAGCACCCGGGATGCTCAGGACTCGCAGCTCCGGCGTGCCCAGGCGCATCCTTCCCGTGCCGAGCGGGGATTCCCACAGCGGCAGTAAGGCTTCGCCCAGTGAAAGCATCCAGCGGATCGGCTCCTGCCCCAGCGCCCGGGAATGCCGAGGGCAGCGCCGGGAGCCCGGGATGCGCATCCCAGTGTCCATCCTGTCCCAGCACCGGGATGCTCATCCCAGTGTCCATCCTGTCACAGAATGCGGGATGCTCATCCCAGTGTCCCTGCTGTCACAGAATGCGGGATGCTCATCCCAGGGTCCCTGCTGTCACAGAATGCGGGATGCTCATCCCAGGGTCCCTGCTGTCACAGAATGCGGGATGCTCATCCCAGGGTCCCTGCTGTCACAGAATGCGGGATGCTCATCCCAGGGTCCCTGCTGTCACAGAATGCGGGATGCTCATCCCAGGGTCCCTGCTGTCACAGAATGCGGGATGCTCATCCCAGGGTCCCTGCTGTCACAGAATGCGGGATGCTCATCCCAGGGTCCCTGCTGTCACAGAATGCGGGATGCTCATCCCAGGGTCCCTGCTGTCACAGAATGCGGGATGCTCATCCCAGGGTCCCTGCTGTCACAGAATGCGAGATGCTCATCCCAGTGTCCCTGCTGTCACAGAATGCGGGATGCTCATCCCTGTGTCCATCCTGTCCCAGCACCCGGGATGCTCATCCCAGTGTCCCTGCTGTCACAGCACCGGGATGCTCATCCCAGTGTCCCTGCTGTCACAGCACCGGCACCGCCGTGTCCGGTCCCTCCGCGCAGCCTGGAGAGGGAAGGAAGGGGAAAAGAGGATCAGCTTTCCTTGCACATCTGGAACATCCCCGGAGCAGGGTGACCCTGGGTGACATCCCAGCTCCAGGGTGATGTCATTTCCCCCACAAGTGATGTCGTGTCCACGCAAAGGGACAGGGGCGGGGACAGCTGGAGGGGTGCAGGCAGTGATGAGCAGAGTGGGACAGTGCCCACCCGCACACCGCCCCTGGTGTCACCTGCTGTCCCCTCTGTGTCACCCCTCCTGCCACCTTGTCCCCACTGCCACCAAGCCCTGTCACCACCTTCACCCCATCCCTCCTGCCAGGCCATGTCCCCATTGCACTCGCTGCCACCCCGTCCTGTCCCCACTGCCACTTCAAGTCCCCAAAGTCATCTCCTGTCCCCACACAGCCCCCCACACACCGTCCCCTTTCCGCAGTGCCACCCTGTCCCCAGCATCAGGCAACAGCCCTGCCACCCTGTCACTTTAAGTCCTCACTACACCATCCCCGTCTCCAGTGCCAGTGTCCCTGCAGGTCCCCACTGTCTCCTTATGCCCCCACAACAGCCCTGCCACCCTGTCACTTTAAGTCCTCACTACACCATCCCCGTCTCCAGTGCCAGTGTCCCTGCAGATCCCCACTGTCTCCTTATGGCTCCAGTCACTCCCTGCCCGCTGTCGAGCCTCCGTCACCTCTGTATGTCCCATCCCATCGCCGTGTCACCTCCTTTCGCTGCCACCCCCTCATCTGTCACCCCCCCATCACCTCTGTCAGATCCCTTCTCCTGTCCCATCCCTTTCCCGTCGTTCCCTGCCACCCGCTTTCCTTGTCACTCCGGGCGGCGCGGGGCGGCTCCATCCGGGTCCTGCCCGGGCCGGGCGGTGCGGGCGGCGCGAGCCCCGGCGGGACAGCGCGGCGGCGGGTGAGTGCGGGGGGCGGGAGCCCCCTGGGGGGCCGGAGGACCGGAACCCCCCCGAGCGCCCGGGTGGGGGGCGGGGACCCCCCCCGGGGACCCCCGTGTGGGGTGGGACCCCTCCCTGTGCCTTGTTCTGTGGGGAAGGGACCCCTCTCCATCCCCTCTGTGTGCCTGGGGTCCCTCCCTGTGCACCCCTGTGTGGGGCAGGGTCCCTCTTGCAGCTCCGCTCTGGGCAGGACCCTCTCTGTGTGCCTTGTTCTGTAGGGAAGGGACCCTCTTGCAGCGCTTCTGTGCTGTGGGACCTCTCCCTGTGCCTTGTTCTGTGGGGCAGGGTCCCTCGTCCATCTCCTCTTTGGGCTGTACCCTCACTCTGCCTTGTTCTGTGGGGCAGGGTCCCTCGTCCATCTCCTCTTTGGGCTGTACCCTCACTCTGCCTTGTTCTGTGGGCAGGGTGCCTCCTCTATCCGCTCTTTGGACAAGACCTTCTCTCTGTGCCTTGTTCTGTGGGGCAGGGTCTGTTTTCCAGCCCTCTGTGGGCCAGGACCCTCTCCCTGTGTCTTGTTCTGTGGGACAGGGCTCCCCCTCCATCCCCACCGTGGGGCAGGGACACCCATGGGGGACAGGGGCACCCATGGGGGACAGGGGCACCCATGGGGGACAGGGTCCCCGTGTCTCTGCTCCACAGTCCCCTCTGGGACAGGGACCTCCCTCTGGGAACGGAGCAGCCCCCACGTCCCTGCAGACCGCAAAGGGGGCACTCTCGGGGGCTCTGGGCTGTGCTCTGTGCACTGTAGGGCTGCCATGGGGTCCCGCTTGTGGGGGCACAGGGGACAGCCCGAAGCTGGAGCCATGGGCTGGGACTGCATCACCTGTGGGACCTCTCCCTGTGCCTTGTTCTGTGGGGCAGGGTCCCTCGTCCATCTCCTCTTTGGGCTGTACCCTCACTCTGCCTTGTTCTGTGGGGCAGGGTCCCTCCTCTATCCGCTCTTTGGACAAGACCTTCTCTCTGTGCCTTGTTCTGTGGGGCAGGGTCTGTTTTCCAGCCCTCTGTGGGCCAGGACCCTCTCCCTGTGTCTTGTTCTGTGGGACAGGGCTCCCCCTCCATCCCCCCCGTGGGGCAGGGGCACCCATGGGGGACGGGGGCACCCATGGGGGACAGGGGCACCCATAGGGGACAGGGGCACCCATGGGGGACAGGGTCCCCGTGTCTCTGTTCCACAGTCCCCTCTGGGACAGGGACCTCCACAGGGCAACGGAGCAGCCCCCACGTCCCTGCAGACCGCAAAGGGGGCACTCTCGGGGGCTCTGGGCTGTGCTCTGTGCACTGTAGGGCTGCCATGGGGTCCCGCTTGTGGGGGCACAGGGGACAGCCCGAAGCTGGAGCCATGGGCTGGGACTGCATCACCCCGGAGGGATGGATGGAGGAGCGGGCTGGGGCGGCACAAAGGGACAGGGGACATGTCCCCATCCTGCCTGATGAGGGGCAGCTCCTGGGGGTCCCACCCCACGCTCGGCTCAGGGTCCCCAGGTCACCTCTGCTCCCGCTGGCTTGGAATCTGACACGTCCCCTTGCTTTCCTGGGGCTGAGACAGGACGCTGCGGGTTTCTTCTGCTTTAAAAGAAAAAGGAAAAAAAAATAGCCACCCAGAAATGGGAAAAGCTGCTTTTTTGGAGTTACACTGGGCTGCTGTTCCTGCCGTGCCCTCCCTGCTTTGGCAGGGGACCTGCGTGGCACCCTGGGGACTGCAAGCCCACGGGTAAAAATGCACCTCCTGCGGTTCGGGGTTCTGGGTTATTTCGTTTGCTCGCTTCAGCCTGCCTTTGTCTTCGGCCGGGGTGCACGGAGGAGAGCACGCGTGGGTCTCGGTCACCCCGGCTCCGTCGGATGTGCCAGCGTGTGTGTCCGGGGGCTGCTTCCCCCCTCCCGTGCACACCTTTGGCAGGAGGCTTTGGATGACATCTTGCTCTGGCACGCTTCTCGCCTTTGATCTCGAGTTTCCTGCCATGGATAACGTGTTCGGCAACACGCGAGCCCGGCTCCGCAGCTGCCGGGGAGGGCGATGCGGGTTCCTCCTCCTCCTCCTCGTCCCGGTTTTCCCCAGCTGGCTCCTGCCTACAGCTCCCGGCTTTCCTTTGTTTCGGGTGCCGCCAGGACGGGCTCTCACAGCCCAAGGATGCTCTGAAGGGAGCAAAGCCAAGCACAAAAAGACGCCTCCCCCCCCAGTCCCTTTGTTTCCAAGCGTTTGCGGGCTCAGCTGGTTTTTACACGGCGGCTATTCATGTGCCCAGACAGATACACCCGACTACTCAATGTCTTTTTTTTTTTTCCTTTCCCTATTCTGAGTTATTTTGGGTGCTTTAGTTTGCAGGGAGCACATCCCGGCTGCAGGCTGTGCCGGAGGGATGCAGCAGCTTTCTGGGAACGGGGTGAATTTGCCAGAAGCATAACTGGAACATCTCGTGGTTGTCCTCTGGTGTCCTCCTCACATCTCCTCGGGTGA
Source organism: Passer montanus (assembly GCF_014805655.1). NCBI lineage: Eukaryota > Metazoa > Chordata > Aves > Passeriformes > Passeridae > Passer > Passer montanus. The sequence goes on along the minus strand of NW_024357502.1, from coordinate 2,936,885 downwards.
GCAGAGCCATAAGCTCTCGGCACCACGCTGAAATCTGGGATCACCAGCCCTTCTCCTGGGAGAACTCTGACCCTGGTTTTCAAGCTGCTGCCAGCAGCAGCTTTGGGGACAGAGGAAGGTGAGCAAAACCCAGTGCTCAGCAGTGATGGCTGAAATCAGCCTTTTTAAAAAAATATATTCTTGACCTTACAGAAAGCAAAATATAAGTTCTACTATTATTGTCATCATTATTTTTAAGATTCCTACTGCTGTTTCATTTCCCTCAGGTGTTGGGTTTAACAGCGAAACCATCATCTGAATTCATTTGAATGCTATTTTTTTTTTGCACAACAGATGTACACAAAGCACCTTAAGCGTGTCAAACAGCCCCTGAGTAAATCATGTTGTTTGCTCTATTACTTTATTCATACAGGTTCAATGCTCCAGCTGATGCATCTGGAGTGCTGTGCCATCTGGAGCAAAAATTAAATACAAATTTGGCCCCTGGCCTGGAAAAATAACAACCCTGTGCCCCACTAATAATTGGCAGTGGAAGGATAGAGCCCCTGACAGAAGAACTGCTTGGGGGCAATGTGGAAGGAGCCCAAAATGCACTAATTGAGGTACTTAAAACATATTTTAAAAGGGAAAAGAAATGCTTCCAGCCCTGTGTGGCAGAAGCAGACAGGAGCAACAATGTGATCCCATTACCAAGTCATGGGGCTGTGCTGGCAGATGGTGGTCCTGATCCTGAGCGGGTGGTGGAGCTGCTGGAGGTGTGTGTGGTGGTGATTTCCCACATCTCCCAGCCTTGCTGCCGGAGGAAATCCCCTCCACAACCTCCGTTCCACCACTGCTCAGCTCAGGTTTGCTGATTTTGTCCCCGTTCACCAAAGCTGGGACACTCCAGGTCTGCTGTTGGGTTGCTGGCACTGCTGTTTGGTCAAAGGCTGTCGCAGATTTGGGGAGAACAAGATGTGGAGGTGGGTCAGCTCTGCTGGAAATTGCTGCTTGTGCATCCCAGGCTCAGATCCAGTCGCCTCCAGGTGTGATTGGAGATGACTGTGATGGACCAGCTGTGAAGGACACCTTGGGGTCAGCGTGCTGTGAATGTTGGGGGATCTGTTGGACCTTCAGATGAGGAACCCTGTGTGCCACATGGGAAATAAGGTGATGGCTGCTGGTTGCTGCCACTGTTCTTGGCTGGAGAGTGGTCCTGGCCCTGTCCTAGGGGAGAGGCAGGTGATGGGGTGGACGAGGAGGAGGAGGATTCCCTGGCAAGGAAGCAGCAGAGCTGCTCAGGATTATGGATCTGAACCAGGCCTGGAAGTTGTACCCAAGAAGAGCCAACTTCCAGCTGCTTCCTGGACTAAATGATGTGTGGGATTACAGGAGGACGCCTGGCTTTGCAAGGAGGGCTTTTGTGCTTCTGGACCATCTCTCCAGGTGTTCCCCTTTGGGTCACCCCTCCCAGTGACCTCCTGTCACCTCCGCTTGGGCTGTGTGGCAGAAGATGTGTTGTGAGTGATTGTCACTCACAGCCATAAAACAACACTTGGATGTGGAAGAGGTGGAGAGAGGCACAGCTGGTGCTTGTTTCCTGTTACCACCACCTGCACCTGGAGTCTTCTGCCTTGGGATGACAGGGTTGAGCCATGGTCCTCCACCTTGCCAACCTCCTGCTGCACAGCAAACCCAAACAAGTCCATCCTTGAGGCCGTGGCAGGGCACGTAGATCCTTCTGTTGGTCCTCAGCCAATTTGGATCGTTGGTGTGGAAGCCTGCAGGGTATTTTTTGGGGGTTGAAGCTCCCCCGGTCTCAGCAGTGAGCTGGGTTTGTTTGTTTGTATTCCTGCAATCATTCCCCTTAAAGCTGAGTGTTGTTGACACAAGATAAGATCGGCCGTCACAGCCATTCCCTCCCCTGTCACTGTTGCCCTGGAACCGCTCAGACTCACACTGGGAGTGGCCGTCGTGGTGTGCCCGTGTCCCCACCCCGAGCCGCTGACAGGGCTCTAAAGCGGCATCAGTGATGATGTGATACGGGGCTTAACTGCGAGCGAGCCCAGTCATCGCCTGAGCCCGGCTTAACTGCGAGCGAGCCCAGTCATCGCCCGAGCCCGGCTTAACTGCGAGCGAGCCCGGTCATCGCCTGAGCCCGGCTTAACTGCGAGCGAGCCCAGTCATCGCCTGAGCCCGGCGGTGCCGCTCGCTGCGCTGAGGAATGCCAGCGATCCCATGGAAAACGGATGCAAACCCACGTGTTTTTACTGCAGCCATGGGCAGTGGTGGTTTGCTTCCTGACCTGAGGGATGGAAAGCCTTGACATTGACAGTGGGCTGGAGCAGGGCCTGTTCCTCCATCCCGGGATGCAGCAGTCCCCGCTGGAGATGGAGCTGCGTCATTTTTGGATGCTGTTCCCTCTGGAGCAGTAACACAGGGAATGCGTAGTTTTTCTACTTGTCTGGCATGTTTAAATTCCATCAAAGAGCAAAAAACAGTCCTGAAGGGTTCCAGCCGCGTGTGGAGGGCTCCTGTGTCCTGCTCACGGACGGTTGCAGTGCTGAAGGGATGGCCACAGGAGACGAGCCCTGCCCTAATGCCAATGAGAGGATGGGCAGCAGGAGCTCGTGGACCAAATTAGCTGGAAGCAGCTGGCTCTGTGTAGCCAAAGTCTGTGAGGTCTCACATTGCTCCAGTGCTGGAGCTGAGCTGGATAAGGCTGTGGAAAAAGCAGAGATGTTGAGAAACAGGAGGAGCAGCGAGGGCAGGGTGGTGAGAAGCCTAGGCAGGGATGTCCTGCTTTTTCTGCTTCATCTTCGGGACTGTGAGTGTGAGGAGCAAGAAGGAATGACTTCTCCAGGCTTATTTTGTTTAGTTTTGATTTTGGGTGAGTTTGCAGGACACCAAGACTGCTGAAGAACTTGGGCTCTCCTGCCTTCAAGGGGGAAAAGGATCTTTGCATGGGAGGCCTATCCAATGTTTGAGGGACAGCATGCTAGCCAGGTCCTTCAGTGTGCTGTCTCCATGGAGGCAGGGGATGGAGATCCATGTGGCAGCACAGCCACAAGGGTTATTGATGTGTTGGAAACCATGAAAGCCCCTGAGAATGGTCACACAGGAACTGGGACTTCTCCAGAAAGGTGGTGGGATTGATAACCCAACTGAAGTGCAACTGCACCAACACCCACAGCGTGGTCACCAGCAGGAGAAGGATCTAGAAGGCACTGTGCATCAGGAAAGCTGTGACACGGTTGCCAGCAGAGAGTCATGTGGGATGACTCAAACAAATGGATTGCTGCAATGGATGGGGGTAACTTTCCATGATTTACCAGCAGCCCTGGCTAACTGGGAGGTCCCAGCTGACTGGAAGTGAGCAGATGTGACACACAGCTTCTTGTGAAGAGCAGGAAGGAGGATTTTGGGAACTACAGGGCTGTCAGTCAAGTGACAGGAGCAGATCACCCAAGTGCCTTCACGCAGCACCAACAGGGCAGTCAGGATCTGGAGCAGCCAGTGTGGGTTTGTGACATGCAGGTCCTGCCTGATCAACCGGATCTCCTTCTGTGACAAGGTCACCTGTTTTGGCAGGTGAAGGAGAGGCCGTGGGTGTGTCTTTCTGGACTTTGGCATGGCCTTTGACTCCACTTTTTCGTGGCAGGGGCTGAAGTCACCGTCCCTGGAGGGATTTAAAAGCGTGGCACTTGGGGACATGGGTTAGCGACGGCCTTGGCAGTGTGGGGTTGGCCTTACAGGGCTTTTCCAACCTAAACGATTCCATGATTCTGTGATTTTATTATCCCCTCAGAGGATTAATCCCACCACTAATGCAGCTTTTCACTCGCAAAGCGCTTTAGAGGAAGTTGTGCCAGGAGAGTGCGTGGAGAGAGAAACTGAAAGTGCTGAGCAGGAGCAGCTGCCCTCCTGCTTCCAGCCTCTCCCAGCCCGTGCAGTAGGAGTGGGTTTCCCAACTTCTTGGTTTATGGGAGTATTTTGGGAAAAACACAAGAGCTCCGTGACCGTGCAGTTTCCCAGGCGTGAAACCAGGGCATTTCAACTTTCCTATTGGTCCATTGAAATCCAGGAGGAGCAGCCCGCCAGGTAAGAAAGTGGGTGAAGCCAAATTACTCATTAGAACTGGGTTGGAGGGATCAGAATCTCCCACCCAGCAGCTTCAACCACAACAAATCCACCCAAGTGGATCGTGCCTCCCGCTGACCGGGGCTCTCGGGTTGTAGGGATCGAGTTAAACTTCTCTCCACGCAGAGCTTTGTCCCGAGCAGGCAAATATTTCCTCGGTGCTTTAACGACTCCCATTTTCCTATTGTTCCCTGTAAAAACCCGTTGCCAGGCTGGGCTTCCCCCGAGGCAGTTTCCTGGCTCTGTTCAAACGAAGCTGCGGGGTTGGGGTTTTTCTTTAGCTTTTTGGTTGAGAAGTGTTGGATGAGACCCGGTGTTTTGCTCTCGTGGCGTGTGAGATAAAAGATAAGGTTTTTGGAGGCTGTGTCGGTGGTGGCCATCTGAAGTGGGATGGGACTGTGTGATGTTGGGTGGTTTGAGGGCTGAATAAACTGGGACGAGCTGGCTGGAGCCTGTCTGGTGGTGCTCGTGTGGGTTTGGTGTCTGTCAGCTGAGCCCTGCACCCCAGTCTTGCTTGGCATTCACACCAAAAGACCCTCACTGTTTTGTTAAGTGTTGTTTGGGGGCGGCACTTTGGGAGTAAAAGCAGGAAAAATTGATCATTTTCTCAAGTATGGCTTTGCCTGAGGGATGCTGAGCTGTGTGTGATTCTGACCGTTCTTGGGGCTTCCTCCTTGTGTCCTCCTCCTCCTGAAGCACCTTCCCCATGCAGCAGGAGAGCAGGTCGAGGAGGTGGTGGGAAAGGTCTGGGATGTGTTGCAGCCAGGGGAGAGGGATGAAGCTGCAGACAAGCCTGGCATCAGGTGGTTTATTCCAGCCTTCTGTGCTAAAGCTGGGAGCAGGAGTGTTGCAGGGAGTTGGGAGATGGGACTGCAGTGGGGATGGTGGTGTTCTTCCAAAGCCAAGAGAAAATTTGTGCCTAAAGACTAAAAATTATATGTCCTGCAGAAAAATGGGCTGGAGAAGAGGGATTCTGCTGCCATCCTTTCAGGCACCTCCAAAAGGAGGGGTTTTAAGACAAGCTGATGAAATTGGGGCCTTGTTTATACCGAGGTCGGAACTTGCGCCTCTTTAGGTTTTTTTTTTTGATGGAATTTAAAAGAGGAAAGAAGTAAGCACTGACAAAAGTTTCGTTTCTTTCTTAGAAAACTTCTGTTTTCTAACAAAGTTACTTTTCCTCTCCAAAGGATCCCCTGAATCCTTTCTGCTTTTCCTCTCCAAAGGATCCCTTGAATCATTTCTGCTTCTTTTAGGTTTGATTTATCTCAGCTAATTGATGTTCTAAGCTGGCACATCCAACTTAGTAGCAAACTGCTTGAGATCAAACCCCACACTGCCTGTTTCATCTTCTAAATCAAATAATTTATTCTTCCATATTATGAATCACTCATTGTGAGGGCAGGAGCAGATCCCAATCTGTTTCCATGAGGGTGCCATGTTATATTTTCCTTATTAACCCAGGTCCTTACCACAGAGCTGTGTGGATGAAGGCTACTGTGTAGCTGGGCACAACTTGGGTTTTGTTGCTCAGAGATTTTTCTCTTTTTTCTTATTATTAAAATGATGTTTTCCTAAGCCAATGCAGAACAAGTCAGGTGATAGGGATGGATTTCTTTTTTAGCTGAAGCATCCATTTCCCTAAGAGTTGGAGCCCATCAGAGATGAGTTGTGAAGCCCTGGCAGGTTGCTTGCCCAGGATGGGATCTTATCTTGAGCCTACTGTGGATGAACTGATCAGGCTTGTCTTGGATACCCACATCATTCCAGACAACCCTCTGCAGCACTGGGCTGGAAATCCCCCTTTTCCACCCCAAAACCATCCCAGATGCAGATTTCTCTGTGAGGACTCGCTGTGTGGCAGCCATCTCTGCGGGCTGCTCCGTGCTTTTGTTTACATCTGGTAGAAAACTTCTTAAATTTCCTGGCAAGGGAGTAATTCTAATCCCTTTCAATGAGATCAAGGGATTAGTGTCTCAGATGCTTATAAAATTGTGAGGATTAGCCAAGCTTCCCCCCCATTCTTTCTATGCCACGTAACGTCATCGCCGCGTTTTAAATGGGGATTTCTGTGCTGTTACCAAGAGCTGAAGCAATTTCTGGGAGCCTCTGCGAATCCAAGCATTTAAAAACCATGTCTTCATCCTCTCCCTTGCTCCTTCTGGATTTTTGTGCAATTTTTAGGGTATTTTTCTCTTTTCTTCCAGCATCCCTGGTGCCAAACCACGGTAGCTGTCCAAGCAGATACGTTGGGTTTGCGTGGCTTGGCTGCGTTGCGGCGCCCGTGCAGGTAAGTAGGGAGCTGAGCCCAAAGTTTTCCTTCACAGAGACTTGCAAATTCCCATTTGAGAGGATCAGATCCCCCAAAAAAAGCGTTATTTCACGAGTTTGCCCCTCATTTCAAAGAATTTGGGTTTCTGTGGTCCATCCCCAGAGTGGAACGGCACTTCTGAGCCGACGGGATGCTCTCACCCCAACTGTTGGGAGCAGGATGAAACTCCACACACCCACATTCCTGCGTCCTCTTAATTACAACCTGCACTTTCATTAGGACTTGCTCCCTAACCAGCTCACAGGGAGCTGACAGGGAGGAGGGTTTAGTTCAAACCCTGTTGCCTCTCCCCTCAGGGCAGTTTTTAAATGCCTTTTCTCCCGGGTCGATGGCTGCGTGGTCGCTTGACCTGTGTGAGCAAAGCGATCCCGAACTGCCGAGTGGTAGGAGCTCAGAGCCAGGAATTCCTGGCCCCAACCCAGTAGAGTTTCAGAGGAGAGCTTTTAAATATATACAAAGACAAGCTCATAATTTCCACTCTACTAATGAGGCCACGGCGTTTTCATTGAAATGTGCCAATAGGCGCCGCGGTGGTATTTTAGCAGCCTTGTACTGTGAATCCAAATGTGATTTAACATGGCAGCCCCCGCAGAGCCGAGGAAAACTGGCTTCTCCCGCCGAATTTCAATGATGCTGCTCAGCAGCACCTCCCAGAAATCCCCTCCGTGGTGGGACCTCTCCTTGTGTTTCATCCCGATAAAGCTTCCCCCCCCTCTCCATGCTGGTGAAGGTGAGAATGGGTTGAAAGGGGGTATTTAGGAGGGAAAAATCTTAATTTAAAGCCTGGGTTTAACAGATGTGTGGCTGGCTGGTGCGAGGTGGCGATTTAACAACCGGGCTGGCCAGAAATATCATTAAATTGTAGTAAAAAAAAGGAACATGAGGGCTCCAGACATTGTGTTCTCTCTTGACCTTTAAAAAGCCACTCAAAGCTGCCAGCCTGCTCGTTGCTAAGCCACCTCCTTAGTGCCACTCATATATTTTCCCTTCTAGTAGGCGATTCAGCACCCGGGGATTCGTGGAGATCCGACAGTAAACTGTTACACGCCTGAAATTCCCACTGGTGGTTTTTGGCTTTGTAGCCTTGAAGCATTCGGAAAATATTTAGCAGGTTTTGTTCAGTCACTTGCAAGAAAAATGTAAATTTTAAGTAACTCACAAAAGGTGTTTGGTTTGCTTGCTTTTTTTTTTTTAACAAGTTGTGCATCAGGAGCACAGTGTAAATTGGGATTTTGCTTACTTAGGGCTCAATATATGAGGAGCCCCTGTAAGAAGCAGCATCCCTGGGCAAAGAAGGGGTTGTGGGCAGGTGCTGTTGAAAATTTACACTTGGTTGTCCATCACCTCCTGGTTACAGACCCCTGGGGCATGGGTATACCTGGATTTTAGAATGACAGAATCATGGAAAGGTTTACGTTGGAGTGGCCCTTCAAGGCCATCTCATTCCACCACCCTGCCATGAGCAGGATCACTTTCCACTAGACCCGGTTGCTCTAACTTTGCCTTGAACATTTCCAGGAATGGGGAATCCACATCCTCTCTAAACAACCTGTGCCAGTGCTTCACTAAGATCCCTTCATTTGCTGCACCTCACTAAGGTCAGGCCACAATTCCAGAAGAATAGGGAAAAAGGATGACATCCCATGGCATCACCCTTGGTGCTGAGACTCTGACAGAGGAGGAGAGGAATCTCTTGGTTGGTGAATGTTTCTCTCCAAGCACCTCACTTGGTTGTGCAAGTCTGGCTGTGGAAAAGTTCCATTTTCCATTTCCCACCTAAATTTTGAGGGGTTTTCCATCCTTGCAGCCATCTTTATTGTGCTAGTCCCATAGAGGTGAAGCAGTTTTTGTCCTGTTTCCATATGACTCCCAGGAGGTTTTTTTGCTGGACTCTATAAAGTGTTGCAAAACCATTCCAGTCTATTTTAGCAAGGGAGAAGGAATGATAAAAAAAAATGCTCCCCTAAATCCCAGTACTTGGGTCAAAACCAGGAAAGGGTGAACTGTCTGTGCAGCTCATTTTTTGAAAGTATTAGGAAAAATTGGAAACAGCAGTGACGTGGCATTGGTGTGAATTCTCAGCAGGGTTTGGGATTGTCTGGATTTTCCTGAAGCCTTTTTCAGGTTGTCAGGGTTGTAAAATACAAACCTGGCTGGATCAAAGGGGTCCTGGGGGAATAGCTGCTCCGTGGGATTTGTTTAGGGACTTTTTTCCCCAGTATCCAGTCACCAGCTTTTTCACTCTTCTCCATCCACCTATCTCTTCTTCTTAATTTTTATCTCAAATATAAATGGTGCAATTAAAAGGGTCCACAGAGTGCATTCCCAAGAACTGAAACGCAGGATCCAGGAGCAGACAACAGCAGCATAAAGAGGAATTCTTCCCTCTCTGGCCTCATGCTGCTTTTCTACCACAAGGCTTTACAGCCATCTGGATCCCCTTTCAGATTATGCCCCCCCTCACAAAAATCCATAACCTAGCAACCTTATTTAGTGTCAAGGAGATCATTCTGCCTTCCTGTTCCCAAATTGTGATTGGCTCCTCCAACTGCCTTTATAGGATGCTGCTGGCAGCTGTGATCCCATCACTGGTTCAGGGTGCTCATCTCCAGCAGGGCTTTGTAGGGTTATTGATCCCTGTGTGTTGCACTGATCATTATTTTCTTCCTTCATTAAAGGAGCTTAGGAAATGGGGGGAAAAGGGTTTTAGGGAGTTGTTTAATCCATCTGCTTCTCAGTATTAGAGTGGAGAGGGCAAGTTGGTCTTTGGCTCCACGGGAAGTGATTGGTTTTGGTTCAGCCTGAAGATGACTTGATCAAAGTGGGATGTTGTTTTTTTTTTCTTCCAGATGTGATATTTTGGGAGTCCCCATTGCTTCCCACAGCTCTGTGTCATCACCCAGGAAATTTCAGATTCCCTGGAGTGTTTAACACCAATTCCTCTTCTCTGACCCTTCAGCTGTGTAGGCTGAGTGTTTCTCAGGTAGTTTCCAATTTGTGTTCCCCAAGGAATGTCTTTATTGGGGAGCATTGTGAATGAGAAAAAGCTACCACAAATGAAGATGGGAGATTATTCCCACTTGCCTGTGCTCTCATTGCTCTTTTTGGGCTAAAATACACCCAAATTTAATAATGTGTGTCCCACCACCATTAGGGATGGCTCCTGCCTCCTCTTTTCACCTCAGGAGTACAAAGAGGGCTGGGGGCAGGAGGAGGCAGCAGCACATCCTTTCCCACCACACTTTTGAGAGGAAGAGTGAGCTCACCAGGTTATGACGTTGGAACTGCATGCCAGGAAAAGGGGGGGAAAATAATTACAAATCCCCAAGGCCAAAGGGGAAAAATTCCTCAAGTGTTATTTCATCTCCAGGCAGTGAATTGAGCTGTCCTTGGGCAGCTCGTGTGAGCCTTTCCGAGAGAGGCGCTGCCAGCTCTGTTTCAAACCCTCCTGGGAAGTGATTCTCAGCTCTCCTTCCTGATGGGAGCTCAAACAGGGCTTTCCTCCAAACTCTGCTTCTCCCTCCTCCAGACTGTATTAAATCGTGCTATTGATTTTATTTTTTTTTCTATTTATTTTTGCCATTCCTGGAACTTGCAAAATCAGCCCTGAGCAAACCTCTGGTTTGCTTTTCCAGCGGCGCTGGGAGAAAGAACTTGACTTTACAGTGGGTGATGGGAGCTGCAGCTGACCCATTTCTGCACGTTTCTCTGCCAGTGGTAGCAAAAATATTTTTCCACTTAAAGGTTCTCTTCAGTTTTACAGTTCTGGGATTAATTGTTTCTTCAACTGCCTGGAATCAGAAGGACTTGCTGGAAATTGCAGCAGTTCAGTCGTGCTGCCGGATGTTGCTTTCCTTAGACTTTCCTATTTTTTTCCAATTGCTTTGTTGTGTTGTCACATCACTTTCTGTGTCCCCTGCCCAGAGGCAATGGAGAGGGTTAAGGTTTTGTGTTTGGTGTCAGCCAGCTGGGGAACACAGCCAGGAAATTTCCTGATTCCAGTTCAAAAAAAGCATGGGATCCGCTCTCGGGGAGGAGGGATCAAAGGTCCGAAGCCCTTTGTGCTTGGAGGTCAGTTTGGTTCCTTGGATGTCCAGGCACACAACAAAAACCCACCAGCACCCCAAGCCTGCAGGCAGCCAAAATGGGTGAAACAAATGGGTTTTTGTACTGTTTGACACCCAGAAGTTCTTTCTGTTGCTGTGATGGTGCCGCATCACCGCAGCCAAGCTTTGCTGGATCCTGGTACAGCTGTGCCTGTGGTGTGAGGGACCTGTTGGGATGTTCCCTCTTCCCTAATCAATAACCCTGCCAAGCCTTGCACCATCCCTCACGCTCCTCCATTTCCTGCCAGGTTTGTGGAGTGAAGGATCTGGGCCAGGTTGGATGCTCGGAGCTGGCACTGGATGTGGCATCCCCATGGTAGCACTGTAGCTCTTTGAAATTGCATCATGCCAAGAGGTTTTGTTTTCACCTCATGTTGTTCCTTGGTTTTGGACAGCAAAGGCCATCACCCCTGGCTGGAGCAGCACTGAGTTTTTCCCTGCTCCATGATGCAGCTGTGTGGCATCTCTGGGGTGACGGTGGTGCTGGTTTGGGGCTGGCTCTGCAGCTGCCTGTGATTTTCCCATCGCCACGCTGCAGATCCTGGTGCTGGACCAGCTCCAGAGACAGAGCTGAAGGAAATTCCTTCCAGCTGCTTGAGGTCAGGGCTTCACTTTGCTTTTGGGGTCCACGAGGGGGATTTTTTGCCTGCAAGTTAAACGAGGGCGTCTCTGGCTGCTGCTTCTTAACACCTGGAAGAATCTTTTTCTTTTAAATATTATCCCGTTGGTCACAGCCATTAAATAACCTTCCTCTTGTAGAATCATTCCATGGAAGAATACCCTGCTTTGCAACACAGCTTGGGCTGTTTCAGAAAGGTCTTGTCAGCTGCTCCCAGTTTAACTTTCAACCAGTTAATAACGCTTTTGGTTAAACCTGTCTGAAACACGTTGCGAAACGCCTTTGAAACTCGAGACGCCGTTCACGCCCGCTTGAAACCTTTCCCATCGATAAAATATTCCAGCTTGGAGTTTGGCCACGGCTTAGCATTCACTTTTCCCTGAGATTCGTGATTTCAGGGCTGCCTGTGTCTGGCTCTGCTGGGTGTTTGAAGCTCAGTGTTTCCTGGAGATGGGTTGGCTTTGCCAGCCTGGCCGGTGGGATGCCCAGACCACCAGCTCCATCCAGTTAATGGCTGAGGAGATTCAGTCTGAGTTTGCTTTGAACCCCTGTGGAGAAAGTTGTTTGTCTTGAAAACATAAAGTAAATCCCTCTAAAAACAGGAGTTTATTTACAACAGCAGAGGCAGAAGCCACTGCTCCACCCAGCATGTGGGCTGTATTTAGGTGTGAGGATGCATGGCCCCTTTATGCACTGATAAATATTATTTATTATAAATAAATAATAATAATTTTTTTGAAAAAGGACAAGCAGCTCCTTTTAATAAGTAAAACCCCAAGAAGGAGCACATGTTCCAATCTATGTGGCAAAGCAGCAGGGAAGCAAAAATCTGCAGCTTTCAACCCATGGCATTGCTTTAAATGGAATCCCTGGTGTCACCTCCTGGCTTCCCTCCTCCTCCCTGCCTCAGTTTCTCTACCTATGAGAAGACAATTGCATGCTTTATTAATCCCTGTGAGATCTCCTGAGGAACTCTCTGGGTACGAGGTTGGCCCCATGTATTTAATTTGCTCTAATGGGGATTAATTAGGGACGTGGCTTGGTGAGGTTTACCTTTCACAGCCCAACTGTAATCACAGCCCTGCCACGCTGGAGCTGGCTGACCTGTGACACTCCCTTCCTTGGCTGCTCGATGGGCCATTAACCAGCGCTTTGGCTTTTAATTAAAGCTGGGTTTTGTCCTCCTTGGAGAAATGTGGATGTGCTTGGCCCCACGTTGCTGAGTCATTGGAGGGTGTAAGGAAGGAGATGTGGGAGCTCAGGTTGTTCTGCCATGTGTGCCTCTCTATATCCCAGGACAAGGAGCCATTGTTCCTTGCTATTTTTCACAGAATCATGGAATTGCAGAATCATGGAGTGATTGGGGCTGGAAGGGACCTTAAAGCTTATCTCATTCCACCCCTCTGCCATGGGCAGGAACACCTTCCACTATCCCAGGTTGCTTCAAGCCCCATCCAAGCTGGTCTTGAGCACTTCAGGGATCCAGGGGCAGTCACAGCTTCTCTGGACAACCTGTGCCAGTGCCCCCTTTTCTATGTGCAGCCTGTGTCCCCATCCCAGGGGTTTCAGGGACCTTCTGGGGGCCATGGATGCCCCACAGGCATCATCTCCCTGCTCTGAGATGCCTTGACCATGGAGAGAGCAACAGGGAGGCTTTTGTTCTACACCAGAAACTTTTCATCCTTCTTTATGGCTCCTTTTTTATTTCTTTTGGCTGAGCCCTTGCAAATCTGAAGCAGCTTAAGTTCCTCCAGCCCACTCCCCTTAAAAAAAAAAAAAAACAACCCCAAAGCTTGGCTGCTTGAAATCATCAGATTTCACTGGAGTCTTTTAAAGTTAACAGTTTCCTGGATCCTGGGCAGACTAAGTGATTTTTCCCCTTTAACCTCCCTGTTTTTTGCTGTAACGTTTCTCAGCTGTTGCAGCAGGAGGGAGGGAGGACCAGGGCAGCAGCTCCAATGTGGAGAAGGTTATTTCACACGGGGGTTGGATGAATCTGGTGTGGGATTCCCTGGATTTGCACCACAGGGGACAGAAAGGTTGTCCCCAGGAGGCTGAGCCACCACGACATGGCTGGCAGGTAGGTCATGGCTGCATTCATGACACCCTTTGGGGCAAAATATTAGGGAAATGGTTCCATTGGAGAGGATAGTGGGGTGCTGGGGGTTGGTCTGAGCTCTGTTTCTGCTGCCTGTTTATTTGCTGAGGGCTGTGATGGTTCCTAGCTGTGCTCATGGATGTGGGGACTGCTGCAAGAGCAGCACAGCTCAGGTGCACGAGGAACTTTTCTGGCTTGATGGGATTTGCTGCTCCAAATGCAGCCTTGGTTGTTCCTTACCCACGGAATCTCTTAGTGGGATTGCTGAGAAGAGCATCACAAGTTAAAATAATTGTAAAGGAAAGAAAAGCTGCAGTCCAGTGCTGGGTGGTTTTGTCCTCCAAGAGTTGTTTCTCCTTCCTTGCAAAAAGTCACCTGGAGCTCTCCCAGACTGAGGAGGTTTCTCTGGGGTGGTTGAGGAGCTGGAGGCAGCCAACCTTGGCCAAAGGCAGTGATTATCACCCAAGGGTGAGGTGGGGCAGCATCCTCCAGCTGAAACATCCTCATGCCATGCCCGAGGGGAGCCCCTGACCTGTCCCAAATCCCTCTGACCCAGCGGGACTGGAACCCAAACGCAGCCCTGCGACGCCGAGCTGCGCATTAACTCCGCCGGAGCTGGGAACAAAGGTTTGGGGGCTGGATTGGGCTTTTTAAAATTTATTTGCAAAGCAAACCAGCTCAGCTGAGCGGAACAGGCGTCGGTGGAGCAGCGTGAGCTGCCGGGTGGTTGCTGGGCTATAAAATCCCATCCCCACCAGCGCTGGCAGGGGGATGTGCCGGCTCCCTGAGCTCTCAGAGCGTTTCCACGTTGGCCAGGAGAGGTTCTGAACATGCGTGTTGGTCTCTGGAGGCTTTAATCAAATCCAGGCTTTACCAGAAATCGCCTTGAAACTTCCAGCGAGCTGAGGAAACTGAAAGCAGCCGGAGCAGGGAGGCTCCCGGGGCTGGCAGGGATGTTGCCTTCAGCAAGGGGATAGTCCCGGTGAGGCAGCCGGGATGAGAGGTGAGTCTGCTCCCCGTGGGAAGTCAGAGGAAAACCCACAGGGTTTGGTAAAAAGGGGGCCTCAAGGGGGAAAGATTTGTGAGTGAGGACACTTGGATTTTGGAGCATTGCTCCCTGGCGTGTGTGGGTTCAGATCCTGCGGTTTCCCCACCGTCTTCCCACCCTGTGCAAAATGAGGAGCTGTGCAATTACTGCGCCGTGGAAAACTCCCCGCTCCAGGGGAGGGTTTTGTTATCCCTCGGTGATTTTATTTGGGAAACAGGGCTCAGACTGCAGGTACTTTCCTTGCTTGTAAAACTTCATTGCACGTTGCTCTCCTGTGGGCAGAAGGGAAAACAAGGTGTATTTTTAACTTCCTTTCCTAAGCTGGGGGCAGGGGAACCTTATGCCCAGCCAGCAACGGTTGTGATCATCTGAGGGTGAACGGTTCAGAGAATGAGAGGAAGATAAGAGATAATAAATAAGAGCAATTAAAATCCTGGGGGAGAGGATTTGCTGGAATTGTTATATCCCAGACAGCTGCTCGGGGTTTAATTGGGGCTCTCCAAGGGGAGGGAGGTTTTGGTCACGGGTCCCAGACGTGGGATATGACAGCCAAAATTGCTGCCTCTTCCTCTTGGCTGTCTCTCGCTGGTGCCTCGGGGCTTTCCTGGGGGGAAGGAGCCTGGGGCTGTGCTGAGGAGTGAAGCTGAAACCTGCAGAAGTGCTCTTGAACCACCAAACCTGTGTCTCAGATGGGGAAACAAACAAAGCCTGCTTTACAGAGTCCACAGTCTCCCCATAATTCCTCTCAGAGGCACTGCTGTGTGTCCTGGGAATGTCCTTGTCCTCTTCCTTTTCATCTTTGATGATTTTGGTGGTGGATTTCTATGGAATGAGGAGTCAGTCTGAAAAACCACTGGAGGGGAAGGGAAGGCAAACTTGCTCCAAGGCTTCCTGGCTGCTTTCAGTATTTTTACCAAGTCACTGTGGGGTTTGAGGGATGCTGGCTGCAGCTGGGGCTGCTTGGATGCAATTCCCACTGTCCATCTCATCCAGTGTTTAACTTGGAGGATGATGTGTGAAAGGAAAAGAGCTGGAGGAGAAGCTCACAGTGGGAGAAGGAAAATCCCAACCCCAGCTGATCCAGCCCTGCTTTGTTTTCAGGGTTACCAAGATGGGAACTTGGTTTTGGGCAAGGAGGAGGGGATGAGTGAGAAGTCATCTCCAGCCCCCTCCACATCCATTCAAGGACCACTGGTCTGCAAAGTGCATTCCTCAGGAATGTCACATCCCTGTGTTTTCTCCCTGTCTCCACAGCCTACCCATGAGCTCAGACTTCCAGCATTACAGTTTCAGGATGCCGAACATCGGGTTCCAGAACCTTCCTCTCAACATATACATCGTGGTTTTCGGCACAGCCATCTTCGTCTTCATCCTCAGCTTGCTCTTCTGTTGCTACTTGATCAGGTAAGGGAATATTCTAAGGGAATGTTCCACTACTTGCAGGCCCACCACTGATCCCTCCATCCCAAAAAGAGGATGGCAGCACCTTATTTCCTTGACACATCTTATGTCAACCTGATGCCCCACAAAGCAGTCACATTATCCACTTCAAACCAGGAGATAGACATTTGCTAATAAAGGTATGGAATTGTGGTCAGCTTCTCAGAAATCCTGGAAAGGGATGTTTCATGGTCCCTGCTTTCTGCTTAATGTTTCAACACATTTCCCTCTGTAATGAGTAACTCGTGTCCTGCGTGCCTAAGGAATGTTTAATACCTGCTCCGTTGCTTATTGAACACAAATTGCTCCTTCAACGGCACAGTTTGGAGATTAATGATGCAGAGTTGATGTGTTAATCTGAGCAATGGGGGAGCAGGATGGCAGGGTTAAAGGTTGTTTCAGTTTGGGGCTTGTTTTAATTATTTTATGGGCCATTGGGGAGATTGTTGGGCTGCTAATTGAGAGGAGAAACTCTTCCTGACAGAGGGAAAATGAAGCAAGTGGGCAAAAACCCCAGTGCCTGAGCATTGAGGTGGTGATGGAGATGAGTTGTGCTGATAACCCAAGATGGAGGCTGGCTGTGCTTCAGCCTGTGCCTGGGAGCAGAGGCCATCATTCTGCCAGCAATGGTACCCAAAATTTTGCATTCCCACAGCTCTCCTCTGCAACTTTTCCATCCCCTTTCCTTCCCCTCTGTCTTTCCAGCTGGCCCCAGCTCCCTGCAAGCTGTGCATCCATCACATCCCTTCCCTGGTACCCAGTCTCTCCCTGCACCACAGCAGCCAGTCCCACCAGGTTATCTATCCAAAGGGTGTTGGAAATATCTTATCCTGCTCTTATAGACCAGGAAAATGAGATTTCAGTATCTACCTTCTAAATACTTCATAATTCCCACCCATTTTCAGTTCTGTATGAAGCAAAACCTCATCAAACATGCAGATGAGCCCAAACCCAGGTTTACCAAGGGTGATTGGGGCTGCTTGGGCATCATATCTTTTTTTTTTTCCCCACAATTATGAAAATTGTGTTTTGAATGTGTATGAAAATAGATCAGAGGTGTTCAGAGGGCTCAAGGACTTGTTTTGCTCAGGTAGAGCTCGAGTCTATATGGCTCACTTAGAAAATTGCAGAGTTTTGGACTTTGAGAGTATTTTCCTGGGCACTCGCTGGGTGTGTTATGCCCCAAAGAAGGAATAACAAGGAGTAATGTCTGGAAGGTCAAGCCAGAAAATCTTTAAATTTAGAAGCTGGAGGCGTGTTGTAAGAGAGAGAGGGTGAGTAACCGGTGAGGGAAGCCAGCAAGGAAGTGGCAAGTGCTCAGTCTCCTCACGTCTTTAAATCAAGAGCGAGGACCTTTCTGGACGAGACGCCTTGGCTCCTGTTCCTGAGGTGCTATTTAGCAACCCATGATAGATGTGGAGTTGGATTAGGTCATCCAGTGATCCCTTTATAGCCCAAAACCCTAGAGAGACTCTACAAATGGCTCTTCAGCCCTCCTCCCTCAGCTCTTTTATTGGCAGAAGAGAACCAAAACAGGATCCTCCAGCCCCCATTGGGGAGGGTTTTGCTGTGCCGTGGGTTTTAGCTGTGCCAGTGTCCCAGGAGCCTCCACCTCCACGGAAGCTGCTCTGTAATCTCAGCTCATCTGGGATATAAAAGTCTGAATTTTGGAAGCATTGTAGGTGGACAACAGGATGAGGACCACCCACCTGCAAGAGCAGAGAGATCAACAGAAGGACAGGGTGGTCCCCTCCAGAGCTCCAGGGCTCTGCTTCCATCCATGGGGGTTCTTTGCAGGTCACAGCAGCTCCTGGCTTTCCCATAGGTGCAGCATCAACACAGCCCTTCCTCTCCCTCCATTCCCATAATCTCCAAATATTTGGCAAACACCAAGCAAGGCTCATGACACCATCCTCAGGCCCTGGTTCTCATTTCCTGCTCTGGATCAGAGCAGCCCCTGCAGCTCTCCCTGAATCCCCAGCTGGGGAGGCATCCAGAGTGTGGAAGAGCCAATATGAGGTGTATTCACCCCAAATCACAGAGCTGATGGCATTAAATAAAAGATGTGCTGGGGAAGGAGAGGACATGGGCTGTGCTTTGCATTTGTGTCAATACAAGCTGTGCTGCCTGCTCCAGGGGAAGGAAAAATGACATTTTTAATTGGATTGGCTCAAAACAAGAGTCCAGTTTCACAACAAAAATCATCATTGCCTGTGTATTGTTCAGGTGAACCTGAGCTTTTCTGGTGCTGCAAACCACTCAGGTCAGAGCTCAGGTCCCTCATGGCTGCTGCCTCTGCTCAGCAAGATTGCAGATAAAAAAGGAACAAGGAAATGAGATTTTGCAGGCAGCTGGTTGTGTCTGATCTGTGCTGAATTAATGAAAGTGATAAACTGATGTTGCCTTTGGTCCCATAAAACCCAGTCCAGAAGGATGCTGAGCTGAGCAATGCCACCCTTGCTGTGGGTCAAGTCTGCAGCATCCTCTCTCTGTGCTTTGCTGTGGATCATCCAGGGCTCATCCCTGCCCAGCCTGGAGCAGCTCAAAGTCTCTGGGAAGCTCAGGGTACACAGCACCTAAAAAGCCTTTTTTTTTCTTGGGGGGTTGTTTCCTGCTGCATTCAGACCTGCCAGGATCCAACACAGTGGTTGGGTTTTGTGTTCAGACAAAGGAATGGAGCTGGGGAAGGGTCTGGAGCCCCAGGAGTGGCTCAGGGAGCTGGGAATGGGCTCAGCCTGGAGAAAAGGAGGCTCAGGGGGGACCTCGTGGCTCTGCACAGCTCCTGACAGGAGGGGACAGCCAGGGGGGGTTGGGCTGTGCTCCCAGGGAACAGGGACAGGAGGAGAGGGAACGGCCTCAGGCTGGGCCAGGGAAGATCTAGATTGGATATGAGGAAAATTTCTTCATGGAAAGGGCAGTCAGGCATTGGTACAGCTGGACTCCAGTGTTGGGAGTCCCCAGCCCGAGGGAGATTTAAAAGCCATGTGGATGTGGCACTTAGGGACATGGTCAGTGGTGGCCTTGGCAGTGAAGGGGGACTGGATGATCCTAGAGGGCTTTTCCAACCCAAATGGCACTTAGGGACATGCATTAGTGGTGGCCTTGGCAGTGCTGGGGGACTGGATGATCCTAGAGAGCTTTTCCAACCCAATCGATTCTGGGATTCCATGAAGAGCCCAAGGAGCCCGGCTGAGCTGGGGACAGCAACACAGTGATGGGATAAAAAGCCAGTGCCCAGGGCCTTTCTTCTTCTTCTACTATAAAGCATCTAATATGGAAACCTCAGAGGTAAACCTGCAAAACATTTTTCCTCTGCATTTTATCCCCATGGTTGTTCACGTGCTGTAGGTGATTCAGTCACGCAGAGAAGCAGGGAGCTCCCACTCCTGCAGGAAGAGATCCCAAAGCCCCAGAGAGGCAGTTGTTCCTTCAGGGAGGGTGACAGCACACAGGATCAGCAGCCAGGCACTGTGTGGTCCCTTATCTCGGGCAGACATCTGCCAGGAATTCCTCGGGAGTCACAGCACTTGACACGAGATGGATGGAGCCTGCTCCCACAGGGAATAGCGCTTGCCAGGACCCGGGGTCTCCTCACGACAGCTGCCCCACCAGCATCCATCTGGCCCAGGATCCTGGCTCAGAGAGCAAGGAGGAGCAGGCTGAGCTCGCACGCTTCGCCACCAGATGTGCTCGTGCTGCTCCCCAGTACCTCCAGGGAGGAATTTTTTTGGGAAAATCTCCCTGTCTAGCTCAGCACAAGCCCAGGGCATTGCAGATCTGCGCTTCCACAGCCAGGTGGTCACTTCCTCCCCACCACTGCTCCAAGGTGCTCCAGTGGCTCAGACCCTTGGTGGCCACTCAGTGCTCCATCCAGAGGGATGCTGCTTCCCATTCCAGGCGAGTTTTCCCTTGCCTGTGGCCTCGCTTCTCCCCATCTGTGTTTCATAAGCGCCTTCCCAGCCGCCGGATCCCTGCGGATTGGGCCGGTTTCATCCTGTTCCCTCTATTGTTCCTGCATCTTCTGCTCATGTTTCTGTTCAAGGTCACTGCCAGAAGGATGAGACCCCAGTCTCCTCCTCCTTCTCTTCCTCCTCCTCCTCTTCTCCTCCTCCTCCCTGCCTGCTGCAGTGTTTTCCATGGTTCCTGCCAGGCAGCATTGCTGGAGCAGGAGGGATGGCTCCCCGTGAGATTTGGGACTCAGGAGCTTTGTGCATCTCTCTCTGCAGCATTAAGGTGCATTTTTACCCATCCCTCACCTTCTAAGGCCCACAATATTTTGGGGGAGGGTGGCAGACATAAGGAAATCTTTTTCCATGCCATTTTTACGTCTCCCCCACTACAGCATGGCAACGTTGGAAAACCCCCAGAAGCTCAGGTTGAAGCAGTCAGGAATTTCAGACAGCCCTCAAATTATTTTTGCAGGATAGAAATTCCAGGCAAGGGGGTTTCCCATCTGAAATCACTTGGGGCTGGTTGTGGAAAATATTCCAATGGCTCTCCAAGCCCTGCAGCCACATATTGAGTCTGTATTGAAAGTCCTTGGCCAACTCTTCAGCCCTGGGGACTTCCCTCCTGAGTTTTCCAAGCACTTTATTAAATGCCATGTCTGGTAATGAGAGGCAATATTGGTTATTTTAATTTTAAGTGTATTTATTTTAGGAGCATAATGGGTTTCTCCAGCCAGCAGATGCCTGTGGAGCACTCTGCTGGCTCTGACTCTGGAGAGGAGAGGCTGGGGAGGGAGGGAGGGGATGGAACCAGCACTTTGCTTGTGCCCTAAAATTCCTGCTGGACATCCCACTGCAGCAGGTGTTCTTGGAGCAGGCCCATCCCATTCATCTCCATCCCTCACTTTGCTCCAGGAGTGGATGTGGTTTGATTGATCTTGGAATTGAGGATTAAGCTGTGTTTGAGGAACCCAGTGTCACCCAAGCAGCATGATGGGGGCTTTGGTGGGAAACCTCTGGGCAGGGTGTCCTTCCCTGTCCCTGCTGGAGTGGGAGCAGGGCTTTCCTCATGCCTTGGAAAATGGTGCTGCATTCAGTGCTGGAAGTGTTGCCAGCAGAAGTGGTTGGAAAACTGAGGGGGTTTATGGCAGACTGTGATTTCCTCACCCACTTTTTCTGCTCCTAACTATGTGGTTGATGTGTGCTTGGAAAATCAGGGAGGTCAAAAGAGGGATAAGGGAGGAGTTGTGTGCATTGGGATGGAGACATTGCCCTGCCAGCAACAGGGAAAGCTGGATGCTGCCTAAACATGTCATTTCCTGTGGCCATTCTCATTTCTGAAATCAAAAATGTAAAATATGGCATGTTAAAGCTGGAAAGGAGGGACGTGGAATGTTTGAGGTATTTCAATAATCCTGATTTTTTTGCCTGACCTCACGTTTCTCCCTGCTTTCATTGCAGGCTCAGGCATCAGGCACACAAAGAGCTTTACGCCTACAAACAGGTGAGATGATCCTCTAACCTTTTTTTTCCCCTTCCCTCCTCCCTAGTGCCAAATCCATCAATTTTCCTCATGCTGTTCCTCTCCTTGGGAGGTTTCTGGCCCTCAAAGGGCAGTTGTAGCACCTAGGACAATCTGTCCCTGCTGATTTTATTGTCCCCTACCAGCTGGGCCCCCCAGGACCATCCCTCACCTGCTTATCCCCAGGTTTTCCTTTTTTCATCCTCAGTTTTCCACTGAGGTCCTGAGCAGTGGGAGCATCTCCACACCTCTGGAGCACCCCCAGCTCTCCAGCCTCACCCCCTGCACAGCAGTGATGCCATCACTCCCCCAGTCACCAAACTTAGATTTTGTGGGGTCTGCATCTGCTCCCAGGGTTGGATCTGGCTGCTCCAAATCCCTGAAGCCACAGGGAGCAGCTCCATGGGGAGCCCAGCTCTTCCCTGCACCCACCTGCACTTAGAGTTAAAATAAACACAGCCCAGAGGTGTCAGGCTGCTGCTCCCACGTCCTGTTTTTTTCCAGGATTTGTGGGATTTTCTGCCTCTGACCCCTTGGTCTGTGCAGGAAGCTGGGTGGAGCTGGGCTGAAAGCACCCCTAGACAGTTGTCCTGCATTTACAGCCCTCTCCAGGTGCTCAGCTTGGATGGAGGGAAAGTGAAGTGATAGCTCAGGAGGGTTAAATTTGGGAGGAAACCTCCTGGATTTGGTCCTTGTGGTTTTGTCTTTCCCCTCCTCCTGTCCCTGCACAGGGCCCCTCGTGCTCCCTGGCTGTGCTGGGTTTACTGGGGGGTTTCCAGTTCTACTGGGACACTCAGTGGGATCCCTTTTAGAGATTTTTCCTGGGAATGCTGATGGCAGAAGCTCTGTCCTGACCCCAGCTCTTTGCCTTGCAGGTCATACTCAAGGAGAAGGTGAAGGAGCTGAACCTCCATGAGGTGAGCACATCCTGGGCCAACAAAAGCTCCCTCTCCCCCCTCTTCCTCACCCTGGGGAGGGGGAAAAACCCCAAATTCCACTCCCCTGGGAGCAGAGCATGCAGCCAGCTGTACTTTGGAGATGGGGAAAGATCCTCTGCAAAAGTCTGGATTAAAGTCTCTCCCCGCTCCCATCTCCCCTTGGCTTTTCCTGCATCGTTATTGTTATTTATTGTGTTCTTCTTATCACACTGATAAGAACTGTGGATAAGGGGAGGCCGAGGCAGTCTGGGCCGTGTATAAACAGTGTCCCTGAGCAGGGACTCTGCAGTACCCAGCACAGCTCCGGGCAGGGAGAGCTGAGATCAGGATAAACACGATCCCCGCTCCTTGGAGAGGCGGATCCACTCCTCCCTCCCTGCCCCCGAGGGCTCAAACACCTTCCTGTACCTCCATGGCCTTCCAGGCCTTTTGGGCCTGAGCGTTTCTATTCACAGCCCATTTTTCCTGATGAATTTGAGCAGGAATCTGCTGAAATCCCACGTCAAAGCACAGCCTGGATTGATTTATTTATTCCTCTAGAGATAACAAAAATGCCCACCCACATCCGGGCACGAGGCTGCTCATCTGCTCAGCACCAGCTCCAGTTGTTTCGAAAGCACTATTTATTTTATTTTAATCCCCTGAGCAGAGCCCATCCCACGTTTTATCCTGACCCTCCACTCCCCACAGCCCCCGGGGTAAATCCCAAGGGCCCCGGGGTTGTGAGCAGTCCCTGGTGCAGGCCCCTCTTTCTGATCCACTCCCTTCAAACCGACCTGCAGTGGGGTTTTTTTCGGCACACAGGCTTCAAAGCACTTCCTGGGGTGAGAAATGGGCTGGAGGAGGGATTTGGGAATGTGCCAGAGCCGGGAATGGCCTCAATAACGCTCAGCCCTCCTCCTCCACCTCTGTTCCCAGCTGTCTGCAGCTCTCCCAGCTTTTGGGGAGGACGAGGCCTCTGTGGGGAAGAGGACAGAGCTGTTCAAGCTCTTCCCTGGGATTTGGAAAAGCCTGGAAGGGTTCAGCTCAAAAAGATTCCGTTTTGGGCATTTGTATTTTGGCATTTGGAGGCAGTGTTGCTGGAAAGCAGAGGACGGGGTGGGAATTTTCCAACGTGATGGAGCAGCTTCCCGGAGCCCTGTGGAGGGAGAGCTCCCACCCAGCCCTTCCCTCCCTGGCTCTGCCTCTGGTTTTCCCCTTTTCCCATCATTCTGCCTCTCCCAGGCCCTGGGGGAGCTCAGGATGTGTTTTCCTCAGGGGTGACCCCAACACCTGCACCTGGCCCTGCTGCACTGAGACATCCCAGGCCAGGGAGGCCTGGAAAACCACCCAGGAATATCCAAAATCCCCTGGGATATCCAGGATGAGTCAGGAGGAATTGGCTGCGAGGTTGAAGGAGGTTTTGGCTGAGAAAACAGCCAGCAGCTTTCCCAGCCCTGGGACAGGCATGGCAACAATGCCATGGCCTTTTCCTCTTCCCAGAGGTGTCCCTGGGAATGCTGCCAGTCCCAGGGACCAGGCAGCAACGTGGGTCCATCCCCTGCACCCTGAAACCTCAAACACATCCCAGCTTTGGGATCCAACACGTCTGTGGCCTCTTCCAGCAGGAAAGGGAGACCCAAACCTCAGCCTGTGATCCTGAAGCTTGGGCAGCAAAATTTGGGAAGGCTTTAGGAGAAATTTCATCCCATGAGGGTGGGGAGTGAAATGCTTCCAGAGAAGCTGTGGCTGCCCCTGGATCCCTGGCAGTGTCCAAAACCAGGCTGGACAGGGCTTGGAGCTCCCGGGGAAAGTGGGAAGTGTCCCTGCCCATGGCAGGGGGTGGCACTGGGTGGTTTTTAAGGTCCTTTCCAACCCAAACCATTCCATATTTCCATGGTTTTAGCCACCTGGTAGTTTTTATTGGCAAATGTTGCCCCCTGAGCCCTGACATTCCCTGTGCATTCCACACCCTGCAGATCTGTGCCGTGTGCCTGGAGGAGTTCAAGCCCAAGGACGAGCTGGGGATCTGTCCCTGCAAACATGCCTTCCACAGGAAGTAAGTGGGGCCATGCCAGGGCAGGAGGGGCAGGAAAAGCCCCTCTGGGATCACCTGGGCCCTGTGGAGCAGCTGCAAAACTCAGTCACACTTGGGGGAGCTGGGGTGGAATTTTTAGGGTGCCCCGTGCTGAGTCAGCACTTGGCCGTGGTGATCCTCATGGATCCCTTCCAAGGCAGTCTGTAATTCCATGAAAAATGGAAATATATAGATTTAATTTATTCATTTTACAATACTTATTTTATAATAATATTTATTAATATAACATTTATTATTATTTTTATATTTATATATGTTACTTAATTATTTATTTCTATATATTTATATATATAAATATATATATAAAGCAAACCCACTAAAATTTATGTTACTATATATAATAATATTTTATATAACAGTACTATATAATATTCTATATGCTAAAACTACATCATATAAAATATCTATATATTACAGCTATTTTTATATTCTCTGTATATACATTATATATTTATATATTATATATTTTGCATATTTATACATTTACATATACACTATACTATATATACTGTATATATAGTATGTATAACTATGTAGTTATATATAACTATATATTAAATATATATTAGTTATATATTTAGTATATATTAAATATATTAAATAGTATATATTATATATATTAAATAGTATATATTGAATATATATTATATAACATCTTATATAACATATAAAATTATATATAATACATAATAGTATGATTACATAAAATATATAATAGTATTATTATGTCAGAGTTATTTACATAACTTTTATTTTATTTACCCATCCACATTATATACATGGTAGTGGATTATTGGTATATTATGTGCAGATTCTGTGTTTATAATTTCACAGACACCTTTTATTTTGTTTATTTTTTGGTAGGTGTATGCATTTTTATATCCCTATTATATAAATATAAATATAAATATAAATATAAATATAAATATAAATATAAATATAAATATTATATATAGAAAATATATAAAAATATATACATATGGATATATATATAATATAAATATATATATTAAAATATATAAATATATAATTTATATACAAAACATATCTATACAAAATCCCTGTATACAAACACAGAGAACCCCCCCAAAAAATCCCATTAAAACATAAAGGCACCCAAATGGTGAATTAAAAACTGGGCAGCAGCAAAGCTCCAGGGCAGAGGAGAGGGGCTTGGGGGGATTCTTACAGCTCCACATCCGTGTCAGGGGTCCCCAGTGATGTCAGGGGTCCCCATCAGTGTCAGGAGTGTCCCCAGTGAGGTCAGGTATCCCTAATGGTGTCAGGTGTGTCCCAAATGATGCCAGGGGTGTCCCCACCTGTATCAGGTGTGTCCCCACTGACATCAGGTGTGTCCCCAGTGATGTCAGGCGCATCTCCATCAGTGTCAGGCGTGTCCCCAGTGATGTCAGGTGTCCCCAGTGATGTCAGGCGTGTCCCCATCAGTGTCAGGCATGACCCCAGTCATGTCAGGCGTGTCCCCAATGATGTCAGGGGTCTCCAATTATGTCAGGGATGTCCCCACCTGTATCAGGTGTGTCCCCACTGGTATCAGGTATGTCCCCAGTGATGTCAGGCGCATCTCCATCAGTGTCAGGCGTGTCCCCAGTCCTGTCAGGTGTCCCCAGTGATGTGAGATGTGTCCCCATCAATGTCTGATGTGTCCCCAGTGATATCACTCGTGTCCCCAGTGATGTCAGGCGTGTCCCCATCAATGTAAGATGTGTCCCCAGTGAGGTCACTCATGTCCCCAATGATGTCAGGGGTCCCCAGTTATGTCAGGGATGTCCCCAACCTGTATCAGGTGTGTCCCCAGTGATGTCACACGTGTCCCCAGTGATGTCAGGCGTGTCCCCACTGACGCCCTGTGTCGCCGGTGTCCGCAGGTGCCTCATCAAGTGGCTGGAGGTGCGCAAGGTGTGTCCCCTGTGTAACATGCCGGTGCTGCAGCTGGCGCAGCTGCACGGCAAGCCGGACCCGGGCCCGCCGCAGGGGCCGCTGCCCGGCTCCCAGAACATCGTATAGTCCCTGCCGGGCCCGGCCCGCGGCGCTCGGACACAACCAAAGCACTTGGGCCGCAGCTGAGCAGCCCCGAATCCCGCCGGGATGAAGCCCGGGCTCGGATCCTCCGCCAGGGCCACCAGGGGACTCGGCATCCTGGGCACGCCATCCTTCTTCCAGCACCTCCCTTCCCCAGCCCCGCGGCCGCCGGGGAGCGGCGCGGTGGCACCCAGAGACCTCCGGAGCAGCGCCGCGGCCCCCGGCATCGCGGCCGCTTCCCGCTCCCTCCTCTTCGCCTTCGGTTCCTTTGCCTTCGCGGTTCCCGGCAGGAAATGCGGTCTCGCCCCTGGAGTCGCGCTGCGGGTCGGTGTCCCCTCGGCACCCGGTGTCACCCCCGGGGGTGGCTGTAAGGGGTGTCCCGGGTTTGGATTCCTCCTCTCCCTCTCGAGGGTGGCTGTCCCTCCTCCTCGGCTACCTCAGGGGTCTGGAGCTCCTGTGAGGGGCACCGTGCTGGCCTCAGCAGCAGCAGGAGAGCCACGGCGGGGGGGGCAGGCAGAAATCCCGGCCTTTGGGACGGTCCCGTCGCTTCCAGCCTGGCCCCGGGGCTCTGCGGGCAGCGGTTCCCCTTGCCAAAGCACCCAACCCCCTGTCCTCTCCGACCACGGGTTTTGGGTGTCCCCTGCCATCGTCACCAGGCGCATTCCCGGCCTTGGGGAGGGGGTGTCAGTATTACACGGCTTTCCCGGGCAGGGCTGGGGGGGCTCCTGGTGCTGTCCCCCCTCCCCAGAAAAACCCGGGACTGTTTATGGAGCGTGGAGCCTCATAGACGTGTTTGTACACTACAAATTCTGCAGCAGAATATTTTTTAAAACATTCGCTGGTTTTGGTTTTTGGTTTTTTGGTTTTTTTTTTTTCCTCTGTTTGTTTGGTTTTTTTGTAAGCTCTATTTTTGTATATTTAATTGCTATTTGAAAATTCTAATAATGCGTCTTTTTTGCTAATCACACTCTTCTTAAGGAAAAAACAGGAAAGAAAAAAAAAACAAACAAAAACAACCAAGAGTTTGCATGTGATTTGACTTGAAATGTAAATAAAAGCAGGTTTTGGAAGCGGGGGTGTGTTTGCAGGGGCTCGGTGTCCCCAGCAGGGGAGGGACCACAGGGCTGGAAGAGGGGCGGGTTTGGGGTTGGGGTCACATTGTCCATGTCCCTGTCCCGGAGCAGAGCCCATGGGGACAGGCTGGCTGCAGAGCACCCCAGAGCCCCCAGCCAAGAGGGATTTTGCAGGATCCAGGTGAGATTCCCTGCTTAGGGAGAGGCTTTTCCTCCCACCAACCTTCCCGGCCCAAATCCCGCAGGATGGGCAGGGTTCAGCTCCCGGCTCAGCGCTGCGGATCGCCGGGGCTGCAGCTCCAGCCCCGTGTCCTGCTCGCTTTGTTCCACTCCTCCTCTCCCTCGAGGCTCGGCCGGGCGGGTCCCGCAGTCCCCCTGGGCTGTGGCTGAGCCGGGGGCACCCCAGGGTGGGGTCCCGGTGTGCAGGGGGTGGCGGCACTCCCGTGTCCCGTCCCGCTGTCCCTGTCCCCATCCCTGCCTGCGGGGCTGCTGCCCTCTAGTGCCGGATCCACCGGGACACCACCCAACCCAGGGAATCCTTCGGATGAGCAGGAACCTTAAATCCCATCCCATTTCACCCTCTACCCTGGCAGGGACACCTTTCACCAGCCCAGGTTGCTCCCAGCCCTGTCCAGCCTGGCCTTGGGCACTTCCAGGGATCCAGGGGCAGCCACAGCTCCTCTGGGAAATCCATTCCAGGGCCCCCCCACCCTCACAGGGAACAATTCCTTCCCACTATCCCACCCAACCCTGCCCTCTGGCAATGGGAAGCCGTTCCCTCAATGTTGTTCACCTTCTCCAGAAGGATCCACAGGGACTGTGCTCCCTTACAGCCATTTTTGGGATGATGAGCTCGCTGGGTGACTTCCACTGCTGGGACAAAGTCTGGATCTCCCACGGAGCTGCTCAAAAAGTTAATTTTTGGTGTTTGCATCCCACAGCTCCTGCTCTGGATTGATGCTGGACCCTCCCCACCAATCCCATTGATAGCAACAATCAGTAATGAAGTTTTTCATCAAAGCCAAAACTGCTGCAATTTCCCCAGAATAATTAATGCTCTTTACATTATTTTTTCCTCTTCTTTAAAATGCTTTGAAATACAGGTGATTCCCAGAGCCTGAAACATGCAGGATCAAGGATTGCCAACAATTAATTCCAAGAAGCTAAAAACCAAGTGGGGTCAACCCCAATTCCCCAGCACATTCCTGCTCATTCCCACCAACGTCCATCCCACTGTGCTGGAGCTCCAAGAATGAGACATAAAGCAAACAAAGGGTTTGAAGCATATAAAAAATAACTAATATTTTATACAAGAAGAAAAAAAATAAAGCAGTTTACAAAAAAGGAATAGACAATAAGCCAGGAACTTTGGTGCTGGGATCAGACTGTGCTGGAGCTACTCCAAAATCCAGAGAAAAAGGAGTTACACAGGCTCAGGTGCAGAGTGAGGAAGGGGAAAAGCTGCAGGATGCTGAGCCCAGGGACTGGGGTGGATCAGGCTCTGGGATTGCTGCTGGCAATTCCCAGCCCTGCAGAGATTTCCCAGCTCTCCACAGCAGAACCGTGGCAAGGTGGCCTCTGCTCCCAAGGCTGCTGTGCTTAATGAAAGCCAGGCTTTTTCCTGTGGATCTCAAGAATTCCCACACCCTCCCTCCCTGACCTGTCACATCAAGGAGCCACACGTGTCCCAGGCACACAGACATTCCAAAAAGCCAAAGTTTCTGTGCTTTTTCCACGAGTTTTGGCCGTGAGGGTGGGTGAAAGGCCAGCCAGGTACACGTGTGTTAAATTTTGGGTGGTGAGTCTAGAAACCCTTCAGTCAGCACTCTGGAAATGGAGATGTTTTTAATGGAGAGTTTGGGAACCTTTGTGTGATTTTACAAGGAGTGAAGAATAAATGAGAACTTGAACTCAGCTGATCCCAAACAGGGTGCCCAGAGAAGCTGTGGCTGCCCCTGGGTCCCTGGAAGTGCCCAAGGCCAGGCTGGATGGGGCTTGGAGCAACTCCCACATGAGCCCTGTGCTCTTTTCCCTGATTTTACTGTGATTTTAGAGTTTAGAGACAAACACAGATCTCCCCAGCAGAGCAATCATCCTCTGAACCTGTAGTTTCCTCCCTTTTCAGAGGGAAGTCCACACAAGGAATCCACCTTGGAGTGCTCAGATCTTGGGATACAGCAACAGGCAGAGCTGGGTGGGATTCACACAGCAGGGAAGGGCTCGGGGCAGTCCAGCACTTCCAGCCAGGCTCACAAGGGAATCAGAGAAAAACTGGAATTGGAAAAAATTCCAAAAAATTGGAAATGGGTTTCTCTGGGAAGAAACCAGGACTGGAAGGGTGTGTTGGGGTCAGGGTGATGGTCATTCTGATATCCTGGGACAAACCCTGACACCATGACCTGATCTGAAGGATCTGAACAGCTTTCCCTGTGCTCCACAGAGCTCCTTGCTGGGAAGCCAGAGCACTTCCAAAGCTGTGTCTCCATGAGCTCCCATGCTGAGGGAAGGTGCAGATACCTCATTGCTTTTAGAGAGCATTTATTGAGTGTGCAGGATCCATTCCAACCCCCCATCCCCGGGGTGCAACTTCCACAGGGGCTCCACACTGCAGAATCCTGCTCACAGGCTGTGTGGCAGCATGCACAGGGAAAAGAGGGAGTACAGCATGCATGGAAAGGGGAGAACTGCCCCAAAATGACAGGAGTGCAGCCATGAAAAATGTCACATGGAGTATTACAAAAATCCAAGTGTGACTGAAGGAAGTGTCTCTTTGGTGGAGTTTGGTAACAGAGAGAAAACCCCAGACAAACAAACATACAAGGAATATCCCTATTCCAGCCTCAAATTTAGATCTCAGGGCTGGAGGCTGACTGACACCCCTGACACCATCCCAGAGGGTGCTGAGGAGGGCTGGAGGCTGCAGTGGGACTCACCCTGAGGCACAGACCCGAGCTCTGCTGTCCCATCCCTGGGACAGAGACAAGGACATGGGATAAATGAAGCCTGGCTGGCAGCACAGCTGTGTCCCAGTGTGGATCCAGTGGGCCACATGGAGTTAGTTACACACACCAGGGCTGTGCTGATGCTCTTCCCCCTTCACAGACCATTTTCCAGCACGTGGAGAACCTCTGATTGTGAACACAGAACTGACCTGGGCACTTGGCACTCCAAGGAATCCCAATGGAAGGAGCAGAGCGTCCCTGCTCTGCTTTGTCACCGTCATTAAACATGGAGTAAAATTACAAAAATTCCCCTAAAAAGGGCAATTCCATGTGACTGAAATGCCCCCCAGACCTTCCCATACACCCCCACGTCCAGCCAGTGTATTCCAATCACATCCTTTGGAACAAACCTGTGCTGTAATCCCGGATGGATTTAAACTCCTCCAGACACCCATCCCCACGCTGTCCCCTCAGGCCACCACAGTGCAACAGTCTCAGTGGGGGCTGTGACACAAAACATGGGCTCAGTGACCCCCAAAGCACGGGCTCAGTGGCCCAGGGAGTGCCCTGAATCCACAGGTCCAACACAGATCCTGCAAGGAGTCAGGCTGAGTCCAGGAGTCCCAGGAGAGCACCGACAGCGCCGAAGTAACCCTGAGGAGCAGATGGGGATATCCAGTGAAAATCCATGAAATGTGTTTCCTGACACAGGAACAGCAATGCCCACAGAATCAGGGAATGGCTGGGGTTGGAAAGGACCTTCAAGACACCCAGTGCCACCCCCTGTCACAGACAAGGACACCTTCCACTATGCCAGGTGGCTCCAAGCCCTGTCCAACCTGGCCTTGGACACTGCCAGGGATCCAGGGGCAGCCACAGCTGCTCTGAGAAATGCATTCCAGGGCCTCATCACCCTCACAGGGAACAATTCCTTCCCAATATCCCATCCATCCCTGCCCTCTGGCAGTGGGAAGCCATTCCCTTTGTCCTGTCACTCTATCCCTTGTCCAAGTCCCTCTCCAGCTTTCCTTTAGGCACTGGAAAGTCTCCCTGGAGCCTTCCCTTCTCCAGGCTATTACACACAGTTTAATTTTAACAACATATAAAGGAGAGGAGAAAGATACAACTAGGTTAGTACATGATAAAATAGAAAATAAAATAAAATAAAGCTGTGGCTATAGCAGCAAAGCCCTGAGCTCCTCCTGCACCGTGTGCACCCAACAGCTCCATGTGGCTCTTTCCAGAGCGCTCCAAGGATTTGTATTTTTGTCATGAGACAAATTTTAAAAGGAAATTTTACCTCATGTTCCAAGAAAAGTGCTTTTAACTGTCCCTTAGACCAGTAGTCCAGGGCATAGGCCAGGAGCCTCATGGAGATGGTGTTGATCCGAAGGAAGTTGCCCACGAACACCACACGGTTGATGTTCTGCAAGTGTTAAGGGAAAACAGAAGGAATATTAAGGCTAAATTCTATTTTCTGCTTGCAATGATAAAAACCCTATGTGGGGAAGGGTCTGGAGCACCAGAAGCTGGGAAGGGGCTCAGCCTGGAGAAAAGGAGGCTCAGGGGGGCCCTTGTGGCTCTGCACAGCTCCTGACAGGAGGGGACAGCCGGGGGGTTCGGGCTGTGCTCCAGGGAACAGGGACAGGAGGAGAGGGAACGGCCTCAGGCTGGGCCAGGGGAGCTTTAGATTGGATATTTGGGCAAGTTTCCACCCCAAAAGAGTGGTCAAGCATTGGCACAGCTGCCCGGGGCAGTGGTGGAGTCCCCATTCCTGGAGGGATTTAAAAGCCGTGTGGATGTGGCACTTTGGGACATGGTCAGTGGTGGCCTTGGCCTTGGACTGGATGATCTTAAAGGACTTCACCAACCTAAATGGCTCTGAAATTCTATGAATTAAGTTCCTGCTGAAAGTGTCTGGCAGAACGTGCAGAACACCCCACACAATTCCATCAGAAAGAAGGACCAGGCCATTTTAAGCCACCCTTCTCCTCAGACTCTCCCAGAAATTCCCAGGCCAAACTACAGCCTTTCTAACTCAGGAATTTGGATAGAACAGCTGATTTTCCTACAAAATCCTTATACTGCCTGGGAACACTGCTCATCAAGTGCCACCTGCCTCCCCTCCTCTCAGATCTGGCCTTTGATTCATCATGAAATAGCTGAGGGATTTTACTGTTAAACTGGTGGGGAAAAACTGCTTAAGAGCCCATAATCAACACAATTTTTAAAGAAAGAAAAAGACCAACCAAGCAGTGATTATTTTGGATTTAAACCAGACCTCCAGCTTTACTTTTCCATCCCAAAATAGTTCTGATCCAAGCTCTGAAGCTTTCTTGTTCTCCAACATGAAAACAATTCAGTTCCTCCTCTTTCTGAGGAACCAGATCAAGTCTCACCTGCTCCTGCACTTACAAACTTCTATGGATTTTCCTTCCCTCCCCACACTGATTAACACTTCCCCTGAACTATTCAGGATGCTCTTTTCATTCTGCTGAGCTCCAGAACAAGGAATTAGCAGATGCATTTATGAGCAAGGCTGTTCAGGACATGTCTTGCCTCATTTTGGCTGCAGAGCAGAGAAGCCAGGAGGATGCTGGATTCCATCAGCCCATCCTATGGAAGCAGGCTCAGGATGGAGTGCAGAGCAGGTCCCTGCTCTTTCATAGCCCTGTACAATGCTGCTTGACATGAATGCAACAAGGCAGCACTGTAAAGAAGCTGAAAGCACAGAGATGCAGCAATGCCTGTGGTGGGGCTTGGCCAAAAAATCCAGAGTAACTCATAAAAACAGCACAGGAGAAGATATCCAGCCCCTACACCCTCTATCCCTCCTTTCCTCCTCTCCCACTGCTTCCCAGAGCTGTTCCCAAAGAGAGGCACCTTCCTCAAGCAGGCAACAGCACACAGGTGATGTTTCAGGCAGGGAGCAAGAGAAGATTCCCAAAATACCTCATTAAGGGCACACATCCGTGCTATGGAGCCGATGTTGTTGGTGATGGTGATTAAAGTGGCCTTGGCCAGGTCCTCCTTGCTGACAGATTCCCTCTTCTCCTTGCTCATCATGTTTCCAAAGCTGTAAAGACAGTTTTGGGGTTAAAGGTCCCATCAGAATTCCAGGGGAAAATGGGAACTGCTAATTTAACCCAAGGACTCATTTCTATCTTCAAAAAGCATTGCTACCCACAACTTAGATCTCTTAGGAATGGTTGCTCTCCTAAGGCACCTAAATCCAGTTTTTCATCCTTGCAGGATCTCCAGGGGAAACAAAACCACCATGAGACCCAGGCAGGGCGTTACCTGGATGCCACAGCCCAGCCTGGCAGCCCGAAGCGCTCGTAGTCTCCTCCGTAGATGTCCCTCACCAGTTTGTCCACCTTGGTGCTGTCCCCGTGGGATGCCATCTCCAGGGCCTCCTCAAACGTGGAGCAGCCCGTCAGAAGGCAGCAGAGGCCAAAGAAGGTTCCCCCTCCAAGGCTGCAAGTAAAGCAAAGTGAAAATGAAAGCTCAGATTGTTCAGCTCTGCATCCCAGTTCACTCAGGTCACCCCATTCCTGACCTCTTTTTTTAGGGAAAACCATGGAAAGGCAGCATTTTCCTCAAAGTCTGTTCCTCTCACGTGACCTAGAGGCTGTAAGGAATCCCTCACAGCCTTCTGCACTGTGAGAAATGAGAAATTTTGTAAAATTTTTTATGTTACACTGTCCACTTTCTTCCCAGCATCCAAAGACATTAATCTTAAAATAAATGTTAGTTCTGAGGGATAACTGGAGTGTGAGGGCAGAGATATCCAAATATTGGGGCAAAAACTCTGTCTTGTTCACTTTACATCACATAGATGCCACTCATAATGTCTAGTAAGAGTAAGAACTGTACTGAGTGAATTTAAAATTATTATCATTATCATTACTACTACTGCCTTTCAGGGAATCCAGGAAAGCCTAATGCCACAGAACTCTGTGGCTCTGCCAGGACACAAAAGCCACATCTTCAAGATGTGGCTTTTGTCATTCCCACTGGGGAATGACTGCTATGCCATTATCCCTTCCACCAAAATCTAGCAACTTCTGGAAGTCAAGATGGGAGTCTCAACTTCTTGGATCAAAGCTAAGAGTTAACAACCCCAAACTATGTAATCTCATAAAAGAAATAAATAAAGCCCTTAAATTCCTGCAGCAGAGCAACTGTAAAACCAGCTTTGATGGAGACTGACTGCAGTAAAGACACTAAATCATGAAATCCACATCCTCTTTTCCAGGAGGGATCTTTGTTGGCAGGGAGTCACTGCAGTAGGAGCAGAAGCTTGGTAATTCCCCTCACCACCTTTATTGCAGCTCATCCCTGAAAATGCCATTTGCAAAGCAGGAATGTGCTCCAGACCCTAAAATCCAAGTCCCTTTACCCCCAGCACTCACCTGGTGCCTGTTACCCGTTTGTAGTTGTCTTTGGAATAGACAGCCAAAATGCTGACCCCTGAGCCAATGTTCACCAGGAGGAGAGGGTAGGGATTCTCCAGGTTGAATGGGAGCTTCTGGCACCTCTCAGCATCCGTGGGGTTCTCAAAATAGTAACACTCTGAGTGTCCATTGAAGCCCACAGAGTCGATGTACAGCACTCCTTTCACAAGGCAGTCCAGCTCGTCCAGCTTACAAAGCTCAAGGTCACCCATCTGGTGGGAAGGAAAAAAGAGGAATATTGAAGATTAGCCAGGGACTTGAAGTATTTATGCTCAGGGTTGGAAAAATGCATTCACTGCCAGCTCAGTCCAGCTATATCCATGCTCCCTGCAGAGGATGAGGGAGAATGGATCACAGGAGAGCACAGGGACTCCTAAGAACAGCAGCCCTCGGGTGAGGAACAGGGGAAAACAATCTGGATCCACAGATGGACACTGGGAGAATTCCCACAGCCCTGATGCTGAGGCACTGCTGTGAAAAGCCAGGAAAATTTGCATTGTTTGATCAAAATACCCCACAAAACCCATCCAAAGGAGCATAAAAAAAAAGTGAGGAAGTTATAAAATCGTTTTCCCCTCATGTCACTGCCTTGACTAAAATTGGGTATTAGGAAAACAGAAACAGTTGTGTTACCCATGATAGTGGTAGAATCCCCATCCCTGGAGGGATTTAAAAGCCATGTGGATGTGGCACTTGGGAACATGGATCAGTGGTGGCCTTGGCAGCGCTGGATTTGATGATCTTAGAAGGCTTTTCACCCTTAATGATTCTCTAAAAGCCTCCTTATTTGCATTTTTCCAAGCCCTGACTAAACAAATATTTATCACACAATTTTCACCATGAACAAGAACCCCACTAAGAATGAAGCCACATGATGATGTCCAACCCCAACTATGAACTTCCTGACAGTTACATTTACCACCAAATATGCCTGAACCTCAACCAGCTCATTCACACAGGTGTTAAGAAATGAAACCAGGCGAGCAAAGGAAGAAAACAAAGCAGGAGAAAGACAGCAATGAGTAAAAAAAAAAACAATGAAAAGACTGAGATTAGCACAAGAGATTAAAAATAGAGAGGAAGATGTGCAAGAAAGATCATTAGTGGACAATTTTAGAGCTACATTCAGGGCAGGAAGTGTTTTAATTTGGAGATGCCAACTTGACTCCACATGCCAAGTTTAACAGGAGTTAGAGACAGCATCAAAACACAGATTTAGAGAAATTTTAGAGCGCGCAGAGAAAAGTTTCCAGCTTTAAGCTTTCAAAGCAACGTCACTACCAGATCCTAATGGTATAGAAGCCAAAAATGCCTACTGTGAGAAAGTCCTGCTCAAATTTGTACGCTCCACCTCCCGTGGCACATAAGGTGGTGTGGAGGCTCGAGAAGTGCTTTTCGCTTCCCATTTGGATAAAAGCAGGCATGTCATGGGTAGGAAAGCGTATAAAGTGCAGATTGCCTTTACGTCCACACAGGGTAAGGTCCCTGAGCTCAAGGTGCACATCCCGAATGCCTGTGGAGCCATAGGCTACGTTTGATGTCAGGTATTTGCGGATGCTTTTCAGGTTTTCCACTTCTTCCTCTTCCTCTTCGGCCGTGATGTCCTTGGGTTCAAAATAAACCAGTTTGACCAAGGTTCCTCCGATGTCCAAGCCAAACCAGGGGAAGACTGGAGAGAGAAGAGAAAGACTAAATGAGACAGGGTATGGCACAGCCACAGCACGAGCACCTTTGGACTTGATGGTCTTTAAGATCCCCTCCCATAAAACCATCCTGTGATTCTATGAAAACAGTTTTCACTGAATTAATTAATGCAGTTCTCTGAGGACCCATGTGGTCTCTCCATTCTCAGGAATGCTGTCTTTGACACAGCTCATGTTCGAATATCTGCTGTACAACACTCAACCCCTGACATCCCTCCCCACAGGTCTGACAGCTTCCCTAGCCCTGCCAGATCCTGCTGCAGGTTTAATCCCCAGCTATTCCTTTACCCAAGTTCTGAACCAGAGCCAGAGGCACGGATAACACCAGTGCTTTTACATCAAAGGGATGTACAAACGTTCCCTAATTACAACACAGAGCTGAGGTAGACGAGTAATCAAAGATGCCGCAGGGAGACAAAAACAAATGTCTAATTGGATTATTTTATTAGTCAAATTCCCCCATGGTACAAAATATGCATCGGTGTCAGGCCCAGCAACATTTACAGCTGTGTTAGATAATGAGCTTCTTGGAAAAGATCAAGAGAAACCCCTGATCTGATGGAATCTGCGATTAGAGCTGGGAACTGGAACAGATTAATACCACTATTAATGAGCTAAAGCAGAGGCTGGAGCTAACGAGATGCACAGGATCCAGAGCAAAGGGAAAAATGTAGCCACATGGAAGGGCTTATGGGAGCAGGAGTCAATCCTTGTGGCAGCTTCCAGAAGGAAAAAAGGAACTTCCAGAAAATAAACCTCAATAATGGAATCAGAAATGTTGGAGAAGACCTCCACAACTCCACAATCCCAACCATTAACCCAGCACTGCCAAGGCCACTACTGATCCACGTCCCCAAGTGCCACATTCACATGGCTGTTAAATCCCTCCAGGAATGGGGACTCCAACACTGCCCCGGGCACCTGTGCCAATGCTTGACCACTCTTTTGGGGTGGAAACTTTCCAAATATCCAATCTAGACCTCCCCTGGCCCAGCCTGAGGCTGTTCCATCTCCTCCTGTCCCTGTTCCCTGGCTGTCCCCTCCTGGCAGGAGCTGTGCAGAGCCACAAGGTCCCCCCTGAGCCTCCTTTTCTCCAGGCTGAGCCCCTTTCCAGCCCACTCTGCTTTTCCTGGGACTCCAGATCCTTCCCCAGCTCTGGACATGTTCCAGCATAGATGTTACCAAAGTTCCTTTGGAGAACAGGATCTTGGGTTTTAGTAAAATTCCTTACCTGCAAACAGATAAGGATGGAACATGGAGAAGCCCTCATTCCTCTCCCTTTGGAGCAAGAATGTTCCCTGAAGAGCCTGGCACGAGGCAATCTCTGCACAGGCAGCAGCCTGACAAGTTGGAGGACATATTCTCTCCTAGGCTGATTTATCTGGTGGCTGTACAGCCCCTTCCAAAGCTTTCTGGCTCCTGGCAGCAGCAGCTCCCCACAGTATTTTTAATCCACCAAGTTATTTTTATGTATTTCCACAGAGGCCACCCCCAACCATCACCAAAGGAAATCTTGAAAGAAGATGCAGGCTCTATTTTCGGAGACGCATCCAAACCCCAATCACTCTCCGTTTCAGAGGCATTTACTTCAAACAAGCACAGACACAAAAATAACTTTTCATGAATGAAAGGCAAAGGATCTGAATGGCAGCTCAACAGAGGGAGGGAGCAGGAGCAATCCAAGGACTTTTACACAGGCAGATAGTGGTAAGGCAAAAGGGAAAGGTTTTAAACTATAAGGAGACATTTAAATATTAGGAAGAAATTCTTCCCTGTCAGGATGGGCAGGCCCTGGCACAGCTGCCCAGAGAAGCTGTGGCTGCCCCTGGATCTCTGGAAGTGCCCAAGGCCAGGCTGGACAGGGCTTGGAGCCACCTGGGATGGTGGGAAGTATCCCTGTATCCAAGGCAGGGGGACTGGAAGCAGGACTTTTAAGGTCCCATCCCCCCCAAACCATTCCATGATTCTATGATTTCTGGAATGTATTTGTTCCTGTCAGAACATGGCATTTGATTTTTACATTCTGAAATCCACTGGGTTTTTTTTAAAGCATCCCCACCATTGCATTTAGACAATCTTCCCTCACATTCCCTCTGCCAGGCTACACAGGGGTAAAAATGAGGAGAGGGCAGAGGCTGGGGACTCAGAGATGGCCTCAGATGGGCAGCAGGAAAGACAAACATCCAAAACCTCGGTGCTCTGAAGCCACGTGCCTGAAAATGCCACAAGGGCTGCTCCATCACAGGCTCACAGGCTCCCACTTCCCAGCACTCAGCTGGCAGCACATGCACAGCTTCAGGAAAAGAACATATTTGTTTTAAAGTTGCTAGTGAAGCTCACAAACTCCTACACTCAGCAATACAAACCTTCCAGATTTCAGGGCAAACACCAACTGGGTCCAGCAGTTTAGGCAGCTTTCCTGGTCATAAAAAAACAGAGCAGCTCCTTGGAAATTTCATCCCAAACCCAGTACCATCAAGATCTTTGGGTTTTTATCATACATAAATTTAGTTTTTATTTGGGCAGAACATTAGGCATGGAGTTAAACCACACCAGTTACCCACTACCTGTCTCACCAGGAGCAGGAAAACAGGAATGATGCCAGCAGAGCTGGGAGTAACTGCAGCCAGGCTGGGCTCAGGGGTCACTCTCACCACTCAGCACTGGCCCTAAAAAGCAAATCCAACCCCCTGAGGTGGGACACAACTTCTGAGCAGAGCTGGCTCACACCTCCCTGCAGCACCAACTGGAAAAGCTCCACGCTGAGCAGCTGGTGCTCTCCATCTGCCAGCAGCTCAGCTGTACCTTCCCGAGTCACCAGGGAGAAATTCAAAAAGACAGACTATTAAGGTAATTATCTTACCCCAAACGACTGTTAATTATGGGGCCCTCATTATATACATCCCAGCCACAGGTTAAGAATCCAAGGAAGAAGCATGTCAGCTCAAAATTAAGGACTTATTTCCCAGGCTGTGAAGGATTCCCTATGCAGTAACACCTGTTGGAGAACTCAATCCTTTTCAGGGACAAAACTTCCCTATAAACCCGTTTTTGTAGGAAAGGGGAATGGCACACAAATGAGAGGAGGAAACTATTCCAAGGACATGAGGAACTGGGCATTTTTTCCTGAGACTTACAGGAACATGCAGGGCAGCAACAGCTCTTCCATGTCTGAGAACTAGAAAAATCCAAGGGAGGGAGGAGGAAGCTCTCCTGGATCAACGCCATCACCATCTGCCACCAAGATTTCTCCTAAAACGCTGATTTTTTTTTTTCCCCAGCAGATGAAAGCCATCCAGAGATTTCTCCCTTTTAAGCCTCTGAAGCAATTTTTCCAAGAGAGCTGCTGCAGATCTCGAGGAGCAGCAGGAGAGCTGCTGGCACCCAGGAGCCCTCTGGGCATCCCCGAGGCTGAATTTGCTCAGTCAGAAGGTTCTGCTGGAACAACCAGACACCAGCAGGAGATGCAAACACTGCCTCTCATCACCTCCCCCCTGCTGCTACTTGGAGCTCTGGGTGAGGGAAGAGCTTTGCAAGTCTCCTTTAACAACAGCAAGGATGGCAAATCCCGAGGCTGCACATCACAGCATGGACCTTTGGGTTCTCCTCCTGCCCAGCACCTTTGGGAAGGGTTTAGTTGCTCCTTGGGTGTTTGGGCATTTCCAAGAAAGGCAGGAAATCCTCTGCTCTCAGCTCCAAACCTCCCACAATCTGCCTCTTTACAGAAATTCTGTTGTTTTTTAGAGGATGAAGCCCATTCTCAGCTGGGCAGAGAAGCTGTGGCTGCCTCATTCCTCAAGTGTCCAAGGCCAGGCTGGAACAACTTGTGCTAATGGAAGGTGTCCCTGCCCTTGGCAGGGGGTGGAATCAGATGGTCCTGAAGGTCCCTCCCAACCCAAACCACTGGCCTGACCAAGTTTTGCTTTCCTTGAGCAATTTTAAAAGCAGCTCTCTCTATATATTTTCATATAAACAGCTCTTTGTCTCAAAAACAAACCTTCTTCTCAGGGGCAGATCTATGGATATGCAGCAACAAACAAAAGACTGGTCTGCCAACAGAGTTAAGGGCTCCCAGCTCTGACTAAATAATCCCAGAAAAGCTCCAGGACACTTTGTGTGCCCACAGCAAGAGCTGCCACCCTCCCTTCAAACCCCTTTTGCAGTCAGACTGTAAGATCTTCAGGGCAACAAAAAGAAATTGCCTTTATCTGATATGTAAATTACTTCATAAAATTGGTCACTGTGTAAATAAAAAAGCCCTCAACAGACTTATTCTGGAAGCTGCAGAACTGTCAAGATGAAAGAGGTGATATAATTAAAGATCTCCATGGTGGATTTTCATCACAAAACAAGCAGCTCCAGTTGTATTTCAGAGTGATCCTTAACTTCTGAGCCAATTATATCAGGAGCTAAAAAGATTAGGTGATGATTTAGTTCAGTGTGTGACAGCACCTCTAGGCTTACTCTGAAATATTCAATATTATATTTTAATAGTGTTACACCATGCTGGAAATTTTGCAGCTGAGAAAAAAATGTAATTCATTAGCATTTAATATAAAGTGACACTAAGTCCACATCTCCTCCCATCCCTAAAAACAGGCTCTGATAGGAATTCATATTCCATACACCATTTCAAAACAGATAAGGATATTTAAACATCAAAGCTTAAATTTTGTACTACTAAAGAGGTGACAAAACAGCATTTTATTTTTACCTTTTCTTGGATACTTTGTAAATTGAAAATTTGAAGTCATATATCCATTATGTATTTGCGTGATCCTGACAGAAGATACTAAAAGTTCCAAAAAAGGCATCAGTTGGAGAGAAATAATATTTTCTCAGGGAACAAACAAACAAGCTACAGAAGGGAAAAGCACATTCTGCTCACCAGGGAAATAACCTAAATTCACCTTTGTTGAACACCCCAGGAATTCAGGATGAGCAGGGAGAGAGTGGAGGAAGGGGAAAAGGGGGAAAGCTGATGAACTGAAACGCTGACCTCTTTCTCTCATAAAAAAGATTCATTAAAGAAACATTCCCCTGCTCATTGTGACCATCATCAGGTTTCTGCCTGGCACTTCACTGTGGCTGTGTTCGAGGGAAGAGATGAGAATCTTGACTCCATGTTTCAGAAGGCTGAGTTATTATTTTATGATATTATATTAAATTGCTATACTAAAAGAATAGAGAGAAAGGAAAGGATTCAGGAAAGAAAAGGAAAAGGAAAAGGAAATCTTGTGACTGCTCACAGCCTCGACACAGATGGCTGTCATTGGTCATCAACTAAAAACAATTTCACATGCTGGGTAAACAATTCTTCAAATCACATTCCAAAGCAGCAAAACATGGAGAAGCTGAAGCTTCCCAGCTTTTCAAGAGAAAAGATCCTAGCAAAAGGATTTTTCATAAAATATGTGTATGACACTTCACCCTGCCCACAGCTCCCGTAAGAACCATGATGGGAATATCCTCATTATTCATCTGGGATATTCCCAGTCCAGTTTTTAAGTACGGATTTCAATAGTGGCACTGATAATTCAGTACCAGAAGGGAATTTTCCTGTACTGATAAAGTTTTTGTGTATGACATGTCTGCCTGCACCAATAACCCTGTCAGACTCCCCTTCCCAATGTAACACTCCAAAGCTTCAGCAAATCTCCACTTTG
Organism: Passer montanus; assembly: GCF_014805655.1. Taxonomy (NCBI): domain Eukaryota; kingdom Metazoa; phylum Chordata; class Aves; order Passeriformes; family Passeridae; genus Passer; species Passer montanus. The sequence continues at coordinate 2,894,761 of NW_024357502.1, read as the reverse complement.
TGTTTTCAGGGACACTCCTCAGCTCCTTCTGAGAGCAACAGTGCCCTTGACTTCTCCCTCTTCTGCCAGGGCACACAGAAAATCCCAGTCTGCAGTAAAGCCCCTCGAGTGCACCAGGAAACATTCCACAGAATCTTTCAGGCTGGAAAAGACCTCCAAGATCAATTCCAACTGTTAACACAGCACTGACACCTTCACCCCTAATCCATGTCCCCAAGCACCACTCCCACATGGCTTTCAAAGAGGGATTTTAAATTCCCAGGGAATTTAAAAGCCCAAGGTGCATGAAGGCACACAGCTGGCATCCTGGGTGCAGAATTTATTGCAGATCTATCCCAAATCCAGTCCTGTTCCCTGCTCTCTGCAGTGAGACAGCCCTGACTGTTCACTACAGGCTCAGAGGGCCGAGGAGGAGGGAAGATCACAGGCAGAAATCCTTTCATTCCTGGGGAAGTGGGGCTCATCTGCCAGCACAGCCAGGCAAGACAAGCCTCAAGGTCACCCAGCTCGTTTGCCACATGCCAGCAGCAGACAAGTGGGAGCTAAATGAGATATTTTTGATCCCACACCCATTAAGTGCTTTCCTTTCATTTTGGCTTGAGGCTTCCTTAAGGTGGGAGGGAGCATTTTAACTGCAAAATATGAATGATTGTCACATCAGGCACTGTCCCTGCTAAGAGACTCACCTGTTTCTAGCACATTTCTCTTCCACTTATCACTAGAATAATTTAGGAAAGTCAGACTACACTGTAATCCCAAATCCCACCATGCTGCCCTTCCAGACTCGATCCAAACCCTTTTTTTGAAAGCTGCCTGTTTGCCTTAAAGCATCCCATGCCAACTTTAATCCACATTTTCCAGAGAAGACACAGAAACTGCCCCAAGCAAGGCAAAGGAGAATCACCACCTAATGCAGAGCTCTGAGTCCTCCCTCATTTTCATAACAGAGATCTCCCTCACGTCCCTGCAGCCTTTTAACAAGTCTCTAATTAACAACCTCACAGTCCTCTATTCCTATTTTTCACACCGAGGGCAGAAGGGAAGCTGCCTTTTTTCACCAGCAACCAAAAAAAGGAGCAGGAACACTCTTGAAACTTGCCATAAATATGGTAACAACAATGTCTCAGCACTGCCAGTCTCAGCTGAGATGCAGCAGAATCCTGATCCCTGTTTTCAGCCCAGATTCCTTGCTCACACCTTGCTGTGCAGGTACCAAGGAATTACACAGAAGCTGTTTCATTTTCAGGGCGTGACAATTTCCTTCCAGGAGAAAGGACTCCAGCAAAAGTCAAGGAATAATCTCTTGGTTATTCCTCAAATATGGCTGAAGTCAGGGACAGCCACGGCACCTGCACAGCAGCTCCTGCTGCTCCCAAAATGAAGGCTGCCATCCATTTTGCTGTTTCCAGCAGGACATTTACAAACATGGTTCTACGGATTTTTTTTTTTCCCTTAGAAAGCTGGTTTGATCTGTATCCAGCTCCTGCCAAACCTGCTGGGTTCTTCCTCCCAAAATTTAAACTATTGCCTCTGCTTCCACAGTTACCAGTCCAGCCCCACAACCTCAAATCCTGGTCTCTCCACCTGTGCTGCCGTGCCCCCTTCCTCACCCTCTGCCACCAGGTGCTTTCCCTTCCTTCCCACCCGAGGTCCCCAATTTTGGAACCCCAGCATCTGCCACAGCCCCATCCCATGTCCTGCCCCACCAGGCAGGTGTCACCTCACCCTAAACCTCCTAAAGCTTTGGAATTCAGCCTGTCCCACCCTTCAGCCCAACCTGCTGATCCCACGTCCCTGTCCCAGTGTGTCCCCACTGCGCTGTCCCCAAACCAGCCATGCCATCACCCCACAGTGCTGTTCCCAAGCTAATGATGCTGGACAATTACCACCCCACCGTGTCCCTCCGTGCTGTCCCCAGACCACGCTGGACAAGTCACCCCTGCCCCGTGTCCCCATGGTGTTCCAAACTGGGCATGCTGTCCCCATGCCACCACCCCACTCCCAGACCACGCTGGACAAGTCACCCCTGCCCCGTGTCCCCATGGTGTTCCAAACTGGGCATGCAGTCCCCATGCCGCCACCCCACCGTGCTGTCCCCAAACCATCCGTGCTGTGCCCATGCCATCACCCCACCGTGCTGTCCCCAACCTAGCCATGCTGTGCCCATGCCACCACCCCACCGTGCTGTCCCCAAACCATCCGTGCTGTGCCCATGCCACCACCCCACCGTGTCCCCGCCGTGCTGTCCCCAAACCAGCCGTGCCATCGCCCCATAGAGCTGTTCCCAGGCTGATGATGCTGTACAAGTCCTCACCCCGCCGTGTCCCTCCGTGCTGTCCCGGTGTCCCCACCCCTCCCCGCTGTCGCCCCCGGCCCCACCTCCCCTGGCCACGCCCCTTCAGCCACACCCATCTCAGCCCCGCCCACCCAGCCCCGCCCACCTGGCTCATTACCATAAGCCCCGCCCCTGCCCATCCCCTGAGCCCGCCACCGCCGCAGCCACCGCCCCCGGCGCGCCTGCGCCGCACGGCCCCGCGGGGCGGGACACCCCGTGAGGCGGCCGCCAATCCGCGCCCCCCGCGGCGCAGAGCGACAGGAGGATGCGCCAATGGGAGGCCGGTGTTGCGCGGCAGAGGGGAGCCGGGCCCGCCTCCTGCTCTCGGCCATGTAGAGTGACAAGCGCGGCTGCCCAATCAAAAGCGGGCGCTCGGGTGAGGCGGGTCGATATGCGGCAGCTCTGGCCTATGGGCTTCCTCTGGGCCGAGATTGACACGGCAGCCGCCCAATGACCGAGAGAGCTGTCCGGGTGGGGCGGGAGAAGGCACGGTGATTGACAGCTGGGTAACTATGGCAACGCGGGGGGCCGAAGGGAAGAACCGCAGTAGGCTCGGCTGGGCTGGGGCGCGCGGAGGGGCTTAATTTGAATATGATTTGCATATGCAGATGACGATGCATGTAGACGTGGGGCGCTCTGCAACCCACCATGGCGGGCCTGAACGGACCTTAAAAACCACCTCGTTCCACCCCTGCCGTGGCAGGGACACCTTCAATATTCCAGGGTGCTCCAAGCCCCATCCAGCCTGGCCTGGGACACTTCCAGGGATCCAGGGGCAGCCACAGCTTCTCTGGGCACCCTGTGCCAGGGCCTGCCCACCCTCACAGGGAAGAATTTCCTGCTAAGATCTTACAATCCTCAGCTCTCCTTTACACTCCCACACAATTCCAGTGTGGATACATCCCTGGTCTTTAAACCCTGATCCCGCGTTTATCAACAAGCACAGCAGGAAAACCCCTGGTGGCGGAAAAATTGAGGCAACCACGAAGAGGGGTGTGAGCAACAACCATCAGGATGAAAATTTAAAAGACAAACACAGACTGCCAGCCTAGAGGATGCCATGACAGCTCCCGTAGTGGAGATTCCCGTGTGGAATGTTAATTGTTGTCTGTCACGCCAAGCCCCGGTGAGCCAGGGTGCTCCTCACCTGCCCCGAGGTAATCCCAGCTCACCACAATTAAGGCATTAATTCGATACCTGAAGGATCAGCCACCAACATTCCACAAAGGCATGATCATTTTTCCATGAAAATTTGCTGAATCCTGGCTGCCAGAGTGAAAATGGGGACAAAGGGATTGGTCAAATTCAGTTGGTGTATTTTAATATCCTGTAGAGGAATGGATAAATGGGGTTGGCAGCGACAGGAGATAGAGGATGAGCTCTCTGAACACAAATAATCTCCTTCAGAGCAGCGTCGCTTTCATTTGGGTAAAAAAAGGAACTGGCTGAGCTGCCTGAAGCTGCTCTTTGAGTATTTCCAGCCCCTGCTGACTGTGTTTGACACACCTGGGCTGTAACAGCTGGAGCTGGGAAAGCAGAAGGTGAGGGAAGCTCGTGCCTCAGCTTTGGCACAGAGCAGAGCCCTTGGGAGCATGGAGAGGGCACAGGAAAGGGCTGTTCCCTCCCAAAAGCTTCCTGTTTGTCCCCACACAGCACACAGGGTGCTTTAAGGATGTTGGTGCCTCTGCTCTGCAGGTCAGGGCTGCTCAGGGCACAAGAAGAGAGGAGCAGCACCTCCAGAGCTGAGCCCTGAGTGGCTAAGGCAGCCCAGCATGGAAAAGGTGCCCGTTTTCTGGGCAGGATCCCAGCACAGAGTTCGAGCAGAAAACCTGGATGATGAACAAAGCAGCATCCTGGCCTGGGTGGGTACCAAGCTCAGCACACATCTGTGCACTGTGTCCACCTGGCTACACCCAGCCCCTTCTCCTCCAGCCTCAGCTCCTTGTGGATCTGTTTCACCCTTCAAGTCTGCAACACTTTGCAGATGATTGGTGCATTTCTCCTCACAGAACTGGTCTGGGCAAAGAGTTTGTGGTAATTAGGAGGCCAGCCCCATCCCTAGTGGGTTACAGCTGTGAAAAGCAGGTGACCAGCACTGAGAGTAATGAGAAAGAGAGTGCTGAGGTGTACTGCCCACTCACACAGGGAGCAGAGGGCACACAGGGGCACTGCATGAACGTGAGGGGTATAAAAGGTTGGGCTAAAGAACAAGAAGAGCAGGTGCATGCAGCTTTCTGAAGTGCCATGGTGTGACTGTGTGTGGGTGAATGCTTAAAGCCTTCTGAAATTGCACGGTGACACTCTGTATTGTGGCTGTGAATGTACTGCAAGAGTTCAGTTCCTCTTTGGTGACAACACCCTGACTTGTGCAGCTCAGCTGTTTGCTGCCTCAGGAACCATCTTCCCTGTTTTTATCCTGGACATCCTACAACCAACAGGAAGACCTGCCATGGTGGGCATCCTCTGGACCAGGTCCTGTGTTGCTCCAAAATGAGGTCTGGAGGCTGTCCCTGAACCCTGTCACCTCTTCCTGACACCAATGGCCTCAGTGTCACTGCCAACAGAGCCCTTCAGAGCATTTCCTCCAGGCACAGCATCATCGACCTCCAGCTCTTTGTCCCACAAATCACAACAAGTCAAGTGTGAAGCATCAAACCAATTTATTATAGTTAGTAAAAGGCTTTTTAGCCTGTTAGTAAAAGATGTGCTGGGACACAGCTCCCTCCTGCACCATCTCCTGCCAATGAGGCTTTAAAGTGCTACGTAACAACTGTGAAAATCCTGGCACTTCACAGCAGCAATCCGAATGTGCTTTCCCCAGGCTGAGGTGGTGACAAACCAGCTGTTTCACAAGAGAAATCCGACATGAAAAGGCAAAGCGTACAAGCTGTTGCTTAAATGTATGGAAAAACATGGGAAGAATCTCACAGGCAAGAAAAGCATCAGAGAAGAGGGCCTTGGCATGGATGCAGCTGGTTTGGGATCTCATGGATCTGCCCTGAATTACAGCAAGTGTGGAGAAGGCAAGTCCCTTCCTGTGCTGCCTGTCAGGGAGTGATAACCATTTTATCTGTAATGGGAAGAGCAGCCCCACATTCCCTCTCCTGGCAGAGGCTGAGTTTTCACAGGACTGTCCCTTCCTCCTTCAGCACTGAGCAAGGGATGAACACCTCGAGCTCTTCTGGAAAGCAGCCCTGACACACCACAGTCAGCACCTCCCTCCTGCATCTTTGGCTGTCCTTAGTTTTATGGAGGCACTTCTTGGATTTTTGGGCAGAAGGAAACTACTGGGAGGGAGGAGCAGCCATTGAGGGCTGATGGACCTTTCCCACCACAGGCCAAGCTCCAGGTGTGGTGGCTGCACCTTGCAGCCAGGCCCCAGAGGGCTGAGCTCCCTGCCAGCAGGAAGAGCAGATTTTGGGAAGCTGGGCTGATGGCAGGAATTCAGGATGAATAAGTTACTGGACACAGGGGGATGAGGGAAGTGATTCTGCTCCTGTGCTCTCCTCAGGTGAGACCCCACCTGCAGTGCTGTGTCCAACAGAAGGATGTGCAGCTGCTGGATGAGTCCAGAGGAGGCCACAGGACTGAGCCTCTGCTCTGGAGCCAGGCTGGGAGAGTTGGGAGTGCTCAGCCTGGAGAACACTCAGACCTTCCAGCAGCTTCCAGTATCTCAAGGGGCTACAAGAGAGCTGGAGAGGGACTTTGGACAAGGACCTGGAGACAGCACAAAGCGGAACGGCTTCCCACTGTCAGAGGGCAGGGATAGATGGGATACTGGGAAGAAATTCTTCCCTGCAAGGGAGGTGAAACACTCACACAGACTGTCCAGAGCAGCTGTGGCTGCCCCATCCCTGGAAGAGTTCAAGGCCAAGCTGAATGGGCTTGGAGCAACCTGGAGCAATGTAATTGCAGCTGCTGCTGCTTCACTGTATTTTGGAATCACAGAATGGCTGGGGTTGGAAGGGCCATGGGCAGGGACACCTTCCCCAAGAGCAGTCTGTTCCAAGCCCTTTAGGCACTGGAAGGTGCTGCAAGGTCTCCCCATAGCTCAGAGCACCTCAGACTCTGATATGGCCTCCCTGCAGTCACAGCTAATCCTGTTTGTGTCCCAGCCTGGCCAGAAAGTTTCTATACCCCTATCCCATAGCAACAGGAAGGGCAAGAACTCCACCTACCCTTCCAACCAAGCTCCAAAAATCCAGCTTAAAAATCAGACACCCAAGAACCTTTTGTGGGACCAAGGCTCCTTGAAGTTGGCACTGCCTGAAACATTCCTCTTAAAACAGAAACCCCTTTCCCTGGCTGGAGGGGGTGAAATGAGGCTGATCCTTGACAATGCTGGCTAGATGCAGCTCTTTCCTGACCCTCACGTTTATCCCCAGGGTCAGTACTACACAAAGCAATCCCAGAAAGAGCAGCAGAGCCAGAGACACCAAGGCAAACTCAACAGACGTCCAGTGGAGGCTGCTGCACCCACCCTTGGGCACATTTTCAACCCAAGATGAGCAGAGCCAAGAAAATCAGCTCTGCTGTTACAAGATATCTGCACAACCTCTCCTGGCTGCATTGCACAAAGGGACTGGAGGTCACCCTTTGGATCACCAGTATACGTTTCCCTGAGGCTTCCTGGGACCAAACAAGGAAGACATGGAAAATCACCATGAGTGCTTTCCTTTTTGACTCAATAGATCATTTTGGAGCAAGATCTTCTCCTCCAGGGGTGGAGGAAAAGAGAAGGCTACAGCCAAGATGGCTGGGAAATGGGAGGGAATGGACCCAAACCCAACAGCATCATGTACCAAGGCCTCTTCTAGCAGAACCTTCCAGAAAAAGATTTAACAACGCCGCGACTGCCCCCTGCTACTCTTCAGGCTTCAAATGCATTGGCCAAAATCCTGCTGCCAGAGGAATCCCCCTGGCTGTGTCACAGCCGTGGTGTCCCATGCACTATTTCCGCAGCCGGGTGTACACGGCGAATGCCACGGCAGAAATGAGACCGATGGCTGGAAGGATGTACAGCAGGGACAGGCCATTGCTGTCCCCCTTTGGGACTCTGGCCTGAGGTGAGCTGGTGGCAGCGTCACGGCCACTGCCAGGGCTGGAATTCAGGGAGCTTCCAAGGGCACTGACTCCGTCATTGCCGGCTCCAAGATGGACGCTGGGGTGATGATCCACACGGAGCTCGTGGGTGCCCAGGGAGCTGCTGTTCCAGCTCGGAGCAGGACAGGAGTCTCTTCTTGCTCCAGATGCCTCCTTTTCTCTGGGGGCTGCAGGAACTGAGGAGACTCTGGGCAGTGCTGCTCCTGAGCTCAGGCTATCCCTGCTCACCAGGATTGGGTCGCTGCTGAGGCCGAGGCTGCTGCAGGTGGTGGAACAGGGGTTGCTGGGCTCCTGAGAGCTCGGAAATCTGCCAGCCACCTCTGGGCTGCCCTGCGGCGTGGACACAAGGACACCTGGCTTGCTGAGCTCCTCTTCCCTCTCCTCATCACCGTGAGACACCCAGATGCTCGTGGCAGAGCTCACCCGGGATGCTGATCTCCCATCTCTCTCTTCGGAGCCGCCCACCACAGCTGTGCCCAGGGCAGGGTGTGCCGAGGCCGGGAGCACCTTTGGGAGACAAGGAGAGGGGCTGGGTGTCAAGGGAAGCACCCAACAGCCTGGTCTTGGGCACACAGGTCCCACACAAACCCACTTCAACACAGCCTGCATCCACAAGGCTGGGTCACAGGTAACAGGGAGGTGAAGGAGGGAGGGAGGCAGTGAGGAGAGCAGTGGAAAAGAGCACTTGGAAGCCAGGAGACTGGCAAGGCGAGGTGGGGAAATAAGGAGTCAAAGCCCAACAAAGTTTGGCTCCCTTCTCCCATGCTCCACCATACAGCATGTGGATGGGATTTTTTTTCCCACCACCACAGTGGGGGAAAAAAAAATCCCTGAATAAAACTCATCACCAGCTCACAGTGTGACACTGCAACAGAAAATCTCCTAAACGCGGGGAGTGCACAAGGACACAAATGAAATCCAAGTGGCAAGAGGAAAGGTCACCTACTTTCTCCTTCGTTGGCACAGAGGGGGTGCTGCTGGCTGTATTCCCAACAGGCAGTTTCTTCTCTTGCGTAAGAGACTTGACAGAGGTGTCACGGGATGGGAAAGTGTCTCTGGGCACAGGGGTAGCAGCCAGGGTTGTTTCCATCGAAGCACCTGTCACGGAGAAAATAAAGTGTTGTGTAAACCAGGGGCCCTAAAAGGTGAGACTTGCTCTTCCTCAAGGAAGCTGTGACAGCACAGTCCCCAAGCTGAGGGGGTGGCACAGGGAGCAGGACCCAGTGCCCTGGCTCTGCTGTGGCACCCGAGCTTTCCCTGCAGCTGCAGGTAACTCATGCAGGGTGGGCCGCAGGGCTGGGGAGCACCAAGGCAAACTGAGGCTTTTAAGGCTCCTGAAACTCCATGTCCTCCCAGCCAGGAGGTGCTGACCCCACATGGCAGAGGGGAAAGTGCTGGAAGGGCTGGATGTCTTTTTTCCCATTCCAAGACCTTGGTGTGGCCTGAAACTCCATGTCCTCCCAGCCAGGAGGTGCTGACCCCACATGGCAGAGGGGAAAGGGCTGGATGTCTTTTTTCCCACTCCAAGACCTTGGTGTGCAGGACAGGGCTTTATCCTGATTCTATGATCCCCAAAGGTGAGGGATGTAGGAGATGCTGAAATTCCCCCACATGCATACAAAGATCTCTGCAAATTAGGGGGAAGACTTTCACACCCCAAAGCTGCTCCACTGACAAAATTAAAATGCAGATGGATGAGATGACTGTTGTGGGTTCCTTCCAAATGAAACACTCTATTCTAGTCTAGTCTAGTCTAGTCTAGTCTATTCTATTCTGTTCTGTTCCAACCATTCCCCCAGCACTGCCAAGGCCACCATTAACCCATGTCCCCAAATGCCACATCCAAACGTCTTCTAAATCCCTCCAGGGATGGTGACTACCACTGGCCTGGACAGCTTTTTCCAGTGCTTGACAACCTCTTCCAAAAAGAAATTTTCCCTACTATCCAGCCTAAACTTCCCATGGAACAATTTTCCTCTCATCCTGTTGCTTGTTACCTGGAGCAGAGCCCAATTCCCACTTTGCTCCACCCTCCCAATTTTCCCTACTATCCAGCCTAAACTTCCCATGGAACAATTTTCCTCTCATCCTGTTGCTCGCTACCTGGAGCAGAGCCCAATTCCCACCTTGCTCCACCCTCCCATCAGGAAGTTGCAGAGAGTGAGAAGGTCTCCCCCAAACCTCCTTTTCTCCAGACTGAGCTCTCCCAGCTTCCTGAGCTGCTCCTCATCTGACATGCTCTGGAGCCCTCCCAGCCCCATTCCCATCTCTGGACATGCATCCCAGTTTCTTTCTGGCAGTGAAACTCTCAGCAGCACCTCCTGCTCCCTAGTGGCTGCCTGGTTCTGCCAGGAGGAAAACCCACCTGCACTCCCTGGGTGTTCCGGCAGCATCCCGACCCGCTTCCTCTCCACATCAAACTGCTCCTGTATGAGCAGGGGGCTGCGCACATCCACGAAGCTGCCCGTGGGCTCACCATGCCCAGAGCTTGGCACAGGCTGCTTTTTTGGCACTGAGTTTGGGGGCTGCTGCCCCACACCACGAGTGGCCCCCTCCAGCCCCGGCGGTGACTCCGTGGAGACATCCGAGCTCTCTTCGGGCTCGTTCCTGGGCTGCCCAGGGCTGTGAGTGGCACCTGCATCCCTCGACGGAACAGACCTGCCCAGGGCCAGGCCGGGCGTGCCGCGGTGCAGGTGGTTGGCATTCCCAAAAAACCCGTTGTCCACGCACACGGGCCGGCGGCTCAGCCAGTCCCGGCCCTGCTCCGGGGACACGGCTGGTGGCACGGCCACCTCTGGTGTCCCCACTGGCACCGGCACGGCCCCGGAGGGACGCGAGGGATTCCCCTCTCCGCTGTGCCCACCGCTCGCTCCGACAGGGACTGTGCTCCCAGCTGGAACTGGCTGGGGAGTCTCTTGCTCTGGGAGTTTTTTGGGGAGCTGGAAGGAAATGAGTTGTGTTAAATCACTGGGATGAGGGGGTTTGGGACCACGGGGGTGTCCCAAGCCCTGAGCAGTGACCCCTGAGAGGTTATGAAGGGGCTCTGGGGTCTCTCCTTGGGACCCACCCAAGGGTTGGGGGGTGTGGAGAGAAGCCTGGACTGGCAAAGCAGACCCTGCATGCCCCCCATGGAGGGAGACAGGAGAGGGAGCAGATACAGGGCCAAGTATCAGCTGTAAGCTCCAGATGCAGCAGACATCAGCAGCACATCAGGCTCCCTGAAGGAGCCTGGCCCCACCACAGGCTCCCCACACCCAACCAAAAGGTCCAAAAGGGATCTTTGTGTCCCTATCCAACACGTGCCCTGCTCACCGATTCCTGCACAGGGAGTCTGGCCTCCAGGCCCGTGCTCGTGGGGCTGGCAGCACTGGGCAGCACAGGTGGGTGGTCACCAGTGGCCGGGTCTCGGCGTGGCTGCCCAGCCAGAGGGGCAGGATTTGGCCCCAAGGATGGTGTCTGGGCACTGATGGGGGAGACAGGGGGATGGGCATCACTGGGAAGGGAGGAGGGAGCAGCAGGAGCTGAGGAACCTGGAAGAGACAAGCGGATCACTGTGGGAAAAACTGAGGGTAAGTGTGGGGCTGAGGCAGCCCTGTGTGTGTGTGTCCCTGCTCTGTCCCCACATCAGCCAAGCCCACAGCACCCCTTTGTTCATCTTTCCATCTTCCCTCAGCCCGCCACCAACCCAAGCACCTTCAAACATGGACCTGTCATCCTCAGACATGTCACCACAGTGAAGGACATCACAGACACTTCCAGCACCATGGGAATCCAAGGCAGGCACAGAGACAACTTCATGCCCCCACCTCCAGCACCCCACAGGGCACACCCAGGAAGGATGAGGCTACATACGAGGTCGAGGCTGCCAGGCATCATAGACTTCCTGCAGCTCATCAGCCAAGTGTCCTGCGTTGTTCTGGTGCAGTGCCTGGATGAGATCCTGCACCCAGCCCTTCCGGCACCTCAGGTGCTGATAGAACCTAAACACAGCTGCCTGGTTGCCCCGTGTTTCCTCCCGGGCAAGGAGTTCATCCTAGGAAAAACACACAGGGTATCTAAGAGAGGGTCTGGCTTAGAGGTAAGACAGCTCTATGTTGGCATTGGGGAAGGAGCCCAGCACAGCTCAGGAAAAGAGGAAATTACTCTGTCAGAATCGACCAGGCAGGTCAGGGAATCGGCCAGCGACGCCACTCGGATAGTGCCGAACTTCTTGAGGTTTCTCGTAATGTGGGTGTACACTTTGTCCTCAGCCAAACCCATCGTGGCTCAGCACCTGCGGAGGGACAGAGACTCCGGGTGAGCAGAGGCTGCTGGTAAACCTCGGCTGTCTCCAGAAGCCCGGGCAGGCACCGTGCCCGGGCACAGACACTGCAATGAGACAGGGGAAATCCTGTCGGAAAACACGCACAGAGAATTCATCTGGGTTTAAGTTCAACGCTCGGCTTCACTTCCACAAACCTCGCTTCTTTCTCCCATCGCCCACGCCGTGTTTATTCCCACCCTGCCAGTTTGGATTCCGCCGGCAGGGCTGGGGGCAGGGTCACCACAGCCGACAGGGAAAAAACAGGCGGCACGGCCAAGACAAGCGCCAGAGGCCGCGGCGGGAATCCCGCACAAGCAATGGAAAAGCCAAAGGGGAAGGCGCAGGGCTCCCTCCCACAGGGAGCAGCGGCCCGCAGGCCGCGACGCGGCTCTGCGCGCCCTCTCGGCGGGGCCCCCCCGCCCTCAGCGCGACCTTCAGCCCCCGGGGGAGCTCCGGGAGGTTCCCCGCCCGCAGATCCGCCAAGCAGGGCGGCCGGCGGCCCTCCCCGCCGCCCTCACGGCCCCGGAGGGCCCCTCACCTGCGCCCGCCGCCGCCGCGCGCCCGGCACCGCTAGGGAGCCGCCCCCCTGCGTCGCGGCGGCCGCTGATTGGCTGTGGAGCGCGCCCGTCACGGTGATTGACAGGGAGTGATTGACAGGGGGTGTGGCCGGTTCCGGGTCCCTCAGGACAGCGGGGACAGGGACAGGAGGTGAGGGGACAGGAGCGACCCTCCTGTGAGGAGACTGCGAGGGACAGGGACATCCATCCTGTGAGGAGACTGCGAGGGACAGGAGTGACTCTCCTGCCAGGAAACTCTGCAAAGGGACAGGGGCATCCCTCCTGCCGGGATTCTCTGTGGGAGCAGGGCCTGGTCACTCTGGAGAAGAGAAGACTGAGAGACCATCTCACCAATCCGTATAAATATCTCCAGGATGCTTCCAGACTCTTTCCAGCGGTGCCCAGCGACAGCACAAGGATTAAAGGCCACAAAAACCCACAAAAAGCTTCACCCCAATATGACAAAGAATTTCTTTCTGCTGGGGGTGGCGGAGCACTGGAACAGCCGCCCAGGGAGGCCCTGGAGTTTCCCTCTCTGGGGACATTCCAAACCCACCTGGACACATTCCTGTGTCACCTGCTCTGGGTGGCACTGCCTGGACAGGGGGTTGGAGTGGATGATTTTTAGAGGTCTCTTTGACCCTCAGCATTCTGTGATTCTGGGATCTGGACCTGTTCAGCCTCGAGAGCAGACATGTGAGAGGAGACCTCATTAATTGTAAAAACACCTAAAGGTGGCGTGCCAAAAGGATGGGCCAGGCTCTGCTTCGTGGTGCCCAGCAATGGGACAAGAGCCAAATGCAGAAACTGATGGAAGTTCCACCTGGATATGAGGAACGTGGCCTTTCATGCGAGCACTGGCACAGTTTGTCCAGAAAAGCCTCATCCCTGGAAGTGTCTGAGGCCACAGGTGATGGAGCAGCCTGGGACAGTGGAAAGTTGTCCCTGCTCATGGCAGGGAGTGGAACCAGATGGTCTTTAAGCTCCCTTCCTACCCAAAGCATCCTGTGATTGTAATTAATTGAAGCCAGCTTTTCTCATTCTAAATTATAAAAAAGAATCATTTTTCTGGGTTGTCTCTAATTAAGAAAAGATCTTTTTGGTGATCAAAACTTACCTCATGGAAAAAAAAAAAAAAAAAAGAAGCCACTCAGTTTCAGCCAGTAATTTCTGGTCACAGAATCACAGAATCATACAATAAAGATAATTGAATCATAGAATCACAGAATGTTAAAGGTTTGGAAGGGACTTTAAGGATTATCCCAAGTCGTCCTGCCACAGGCAGGGAGAATTAGACCAGGTTCCTCAAGGCCTTATCCCAGCTGGCTTTGAAAACTTCCAGCGTTTGGGCACCCACAACTTCCCTGGGCAAACCTGTTCCTGTTCTCACCATGGTCACGCCAGCTGGCTTTGAAAACTTCCAGCGTTTGGGCACCCCACAACTTCCCTGGGCAACCTGTTCCTGTTCTCACCATGGTCACAGGAAAAAATTTCCTCCTGATATCCAATATAAATTCCCCATTTTCCAACTTTTACTCATTATTCCTTGTCCTGCCTCCACAGCTCCTCCCTAAAAGCCCCTCTCCGGCATTCCCGTAGTACCCCACCAAAACGTTTTGTTTGTAATTAAGTCCTTAATTAATAGTTGATTTATTTGTTAATTAACAGTTAATTAATTAATTTCCCGCTCCGGAATTTTGGGGCGCGGGGTCGGGGGCGCGGTGCCGCCTCCGCGCCACCAGGTGGCAGCACCTCCACGCGCCGGGGGCCCGCCTGGCCACG